>NW_028295725.1:0-600000 GCF_964341445.2 Mesoplodon mirus
TCTCCCTCTTCCCTTTCCTCCTCTGCCAAATGGGCAACCTGTGTGAACCAGGAGTTTAAAGGGGCTGTCTCTCCAAGTTGGGCATTGATAGTAAAGCTGTTGGAAAGTCAAACCGGAGCACCAGGAGAGGGACTCTTCGTTGAGTTTTAGAAACCTTTCGTATTCACAGTGTGTCCATTCTCTAGGTTTCCCGTACATGTTATAGCTGTAGTAATATTCCCTTCAACCTGGAGAGGTGGGACCCATGGAATGGTTGCCATGCATTATTGCTTTAAAGGGTCTGCATTTGCTCACCCAATCTCACCAATCCTCTCAGTCCCAAGTGTCCAGCCTCATGCCACATCCAGCTGTCATCGTAGATAGGGTCATTCCAGGTTGCATCAGAGACCCTGAAGGAATTGTAAAGAATTTCCCTGTTTCTTTGTTCTGTTTTTGAAATTCCTTTTTAGAGTGGGTTTGAGCTGATTCTCGCTGCCATGTTTATGCCAGTCTAGACACACTTGATTCCCTTACGGAGACATATCAATACATAGGTTTTAAGATTCTTACTAGTCAGATCTATTCCTCTGCGGGAAATATGGGGTTTTGAGTCCCTTTCACTGAGGAAGGTGTAGGTCTTGTCTATTCCATAGTTGGTTTTTGGAACAGTACCTGTGCTTATATCAAACTCTGGTTTGATGCATCACCCCACCTCTCCTTCCCCCTTAAGCAGGCATAAGAGTGTTTTCTAAATGTGAGACTCTGTTCTCTTTCCTAACTCAGTTCATGTGTTGCCATGTTTACAGGATCTTCCTAAGTGATATCTTATGATAAGTTTCTTTTTCTGTGTGACTTCTTTCACTTAGAATCATCGTACCTGAATCCACTCATTTTGCTGCTACTGGTCTTATGACATTGATTTCATGGCTGAGGGATATTCCATCGTACGTAAGTTCCACAATGTTTTGAACCATTTTTATATTTCCTGGGATATTTCAGGTGTACCCAGGTTGAGGTTCTTGTAAGCAGTGCAGCCCTCAATTTGGGGGTGGCTCTGTCTTATGGATTTTCAGTTTTCCCAAGGTATATTCCCTAGACTGGAAGTGCCCTTGGCTCTGTAGCTCTGTTGTTTACTTGTTTTAGGGAACACAATGCACTCCTCCAGTGAGGCAGTTGGCAACTTACATCCCGCCCATCAGCATAACAAGGCTCCCTGTTCTCCAGGGCCTGTCTTGCCTTTCTGGTTTTTACACATTTTGTGGATGTCCCTTTTGACCGTTGGGAAGTGATACTTCTTTGTAGTGCAGATTTGCATTGCCCGCTTGCTTGCTTGGCCAAAAAGGGCGTATGCGTTTTCTCCTGAATATATTCAGGAGAAAACGCATACGCCCTTTTTGGCCAAGTGCATCATTGTCGAAGTTGTGCCCCTCTTCCTGTGCTTTACAGGCGATTCTAACGTACCTCTTGAAATCTGTTTCCTGCTATTCTGCCTCGCATTCAAGTCCGCCTCGTTGCCTTCCCTCAACAGATTTTTGGACGATAGTTGGCCTTGATTACTCTGCCAGTTTGTGAATTGCTGTGCCCCTGAGCTCCATTTTTCAACTCGTTTTTTGTGAGCTGAACGCAAGTCCAAACATTTGGTTCAGGACCTATACTGGTTCCCGGTGGGTGGCTGAGACTTTGGTGAATTCTTCTTCCTGCCGGGAAATTAGAGTGACATGTGCCCATCCAAATGCCTAACAGCTACTCTCTCATTGGTTCTCCCTCTTCCCTTTCCTCCTCTGCCAAATGGGCAACCTGTGTGAACCAGGAGCTTAAAGGGGCTGTCTCTCCAAGTTGGGAGATTGATAGTAAAGCTGTTGGAAAGTCAAACCGGAGCACCAGGAGAGGGACTCTTCGTTGAGTTTTAGAAACCTTTCGTATTCACAGTGTGTCCATTCTCTAGGTTTCCCGTACATGTTATAGCTGTAGTAATATTCCCTTCAACCTGGAGAGGTGGGACCCATGGAATGGTGGCCATGCATTATTGCTTTAAAGGGTCTGCATTTGCTCACCCAATCTCACCAATCCTCTCAGTCCCAAGTGTCCAGCCTCATGCCACATCCAGCTGTCATCGTAGATAGGGTCATTCCAGGTTGCATCAGAGACCCTGAAGGAATTGTAAAGAATTTCCCTGTTTCTTTGTTCTGTTTTTGACATTCCTTTTTAGAGTGGGTTTGAGCTGATTCTCGCTGCCATGTTTATGCCAGTCTAGACACACTTGATTCCCTTACGGAGACATATCAATACATAGGTTTTAAGATTCTTACTAGTCAGATCTATTCCTCTGCGGGAAATATGGGGTTTTGAGTCCCTTTCACTGAGGAAGGTGTAGGTCTTGTCTATTCCATAGTTGGTTTTTGGAACAGTACCTGTGCTTATATCAAACTCTGGTTTGATGCATCACCCCACCTCTCCTTCCCCCTTAAGCAGGCATAAGAGTGTTTTCTAAATGTGAGACTCTGTTCTCTTTCCTAACTCAGTTCATGTGTTGCCATGTTTACAGGATCTTCCTAAGTGATATCTTATGATAAGTTTCTTTTTCTGTGTGACTTCTTTCACTTAGAATCATCGTACCTGAATCCACTCATTTTGCTGCTACTGGTCTTATGACATTGATTTCATGGCTGAGGGATATTCCATCGTACGTAAGTTCCACAATGTTTTGAACCATTTTTATATTTCCTGGGATATTTCAGGTGTACCCAGGTTGAGGTTCTTGTAAGCAGTGCAGCCCTCAATTTGGGGGTGGCTCTGTCTTATGGATTTTCAGTTTTCCCAAGGTATATTCCCTAGACTGGAAGTGCCCTTGGCTCTGTAGCTCTGTTGTTTACTTGTTTTAGGGAACACAATGCACTCCTCCAGTGAGGCAGTTGGCAACTTACATCCCGCCCATCAGCATAACAAGGCTCCCTGTTCTCCAGGGCCTGTCTTGCCTTTCTGGTTTTTACACATTTTGTGCATGTCCCTTTTGACCGTTGGGAAGTGATACTTCTTTGTAGTGCAGATTTGCATTGCCCGCTTGCTTGCTTGGCCAAAAAGGGCGTATGCGTTTTCTCCTGAATATATTCAGGAGAAAACGCATACGCCCTTTTTGGCCAAGTGCATCATTGTCAAAGTTGTGCCCCTCTTCCTGTGCTTTACAGGCGATTCTAACGTACCTCTTGAAATCTGTTTCCTGCTATTCTGCCTCGCATTCAAGTCCGCCTCGTTGCCTTCCCTCAACAGATTTTTGGACGATAGTTGGCCTTGATTACTCTGCCAGTTTGTGAATTGCTGTACCCCTGAGCTCCATTTTTCAACTCGTTTTTTGTGAGCTGAACGCAAGTCCAAACATTTGGTTCAGGACCTATACTGGTTCCCGGTGGGTGGCTGAGACTTTGGTGAATTCTTCTTCCTGCCGGGAAATTAGAGTGACATGTGCCCATGCAAATGCCTAACAGCTACTCTCTCATTGGTTCTCCCTCTTCCCTTTCCTCTTCTGCCAAATGGGCAACCTGTGTGAACCAGGAGCTTAAAGGGGCTGTCTCTCCAAGTTGGGCATTGATAGTAAAGCTGTTGGAAAGTCAAACCGGAGCACCAGGAGAGGGACTCTTCGTTGAGTTTTAGAAACCTTTCGTATTCACAGTGTGTCCATTCTCTAGGTTTCCCGTACATGTTATAGCTGTAGTAATATTCCCTTCAACCTGGAGAGGTGGGACCCATGGAATGGTTGCCATGCATTATTGCTTTAAAGGGTCTGCATTTGCTCACCCAATCTCACCAATCCTCTCAGTCCCAAGTGTCCAGCCTCATGCCACATCCAGCTGTCATCGTAGATAGGGTCATTCCAGGTTGCATCAGAGACCCTGAAGGAATTGTAAAGAATTTCCCTGTTTCTTTGTTCTGTTTTTGAAATTCCTTTTTAGAGTGGGTTTGAGCTGATTCTCGCTGCCATGTTTATGCCAGTCTAGACACACTTGATTCCCTTACGGAGACATATCAATACATAGGTTTTAAGATTCTTACTAGTCAGATCTATTCCTCTGCGGGAAATATGGGGTTTTGAGTCCCTTTCACTGAGGAAGGTGTAGGTCTTGTCTATTCCATAGTTGGTTTTTGGAACAGTACCTGTGCTTATATCAAACTCTGGTTTGATGCATCACCCCACCTCTCCTTCCCCCTTAAGCAGGCATAAGAGTGTTTTCTAAATGTGAGACTCTGTTCTCTTTCCTAACTCAGTTCATGTGTTGCCATGTTTACAGGATCTTCCTAAGTGATATCTTATGATAAGTTTCTTTTTCTGTGTGACTTCTTTCACTTAGAATCATCGTACCTGAATCCACTCATTTTGCTGCTACTGGTCTTATGACATTGATTTCATGGCTGAGGGATATTCCATCGTACGTAAGTTCCACAATGTTTTGAACCATTTTTATATTTCCTGGGATATTTCAGGTGTACCCAGGTTGAGGTTCTTGTAAGCAGTGCAGCCCTCAATTTGGGGGTGGCTCTGTCTTATGGATTTTCAGTTTTCCCAAGGTATATTCCCTAGACTGGAAGTGCCCTTGGCTCTGTAGCTCTGTTGTTTACTTGTTTTAGGGAACACAATGCACTCCTCCAGTGAGGCAGTTGGCAACTTACATCCCGCCCATCAGCATAACAAGGCTCCCTGTTCTCCAGGGCCTGTCTTGCCTTTCTGGTTTTTACACATTTTGTGGATGTCCCTTTTGACCGTTGGGAAGTGATACTTCTTTGTAGTGCAGATTTGCATTGCCCGCTTGCTTGCTTGGCCAAAAAGGGCGTATGCGTTTTCTCCTGAATATATTCAGGAGAAAACGCATACGCCCTTTTTGGCCAAGTGCATCATTGTCGAAGTTGTGCCCCTCTTCCTGTGCTTTACAGGCGATTCTAACGTACCTCTTGAAATCTGTTTCCTGCTATTCTGCCTCGCATTCAAGTCCGCCTCGTTGCCTTCCCTCAACAGATTTTTGGACGATAGTTGGCCTTGATTACTCTGCCAGTTTGTGAATTGCTGTGCCCCTGAGCTCCATTTTTCAACTCGTTTTTTGTGAGCTGAACGCAAGTCCAAACATTTGGTTCAGGACCTATACTGGTTCCCGGTGGGTGGCTGAGACTTTGGTGAATTCTTCTTCCTGCCGGGAAATTAGAGTGACATGTGCCCATCCAAATGCCTAACAGCTACTCTCTCATTGGTTCTCCCTCTTCCCTTTCCTCCTCTGCCAAATGGGCAACCTGTGTGAACCAGGAGCTTAAAGGGGCTGTCTCTCCAAGTTGGGAGATTGATAGTAAAGCTGTTGGAAAGTCAAACCGGAGCACCAGGAGAGGGACTCTTCGTTGAGTTTTAGAAACCTTTCGTATTCACAGTGTGTCCATTCTCTAGGTTTCCCGTACATGTTATAGCTGTAGTAATATTCCCTTCAACCTGGAGAGGTGGGACCCATGGAATGGTGGCCATGCATTATTGCTTTAAAGGGTCTGCATTTGCTCACCCAATCTCACCAATCCTCTCAGTCCCAAGTGTCCAGCCTCATGCCACATCCAGCTGTCATCGTAGATAGGGTCATTCCAGGTTGCATCAGAGACCCTGAAGGAATTGTAAAGAATTTCCCTGTTTCTTTGTTCTGTTTTTGAAATTCCTTTTTAGAGTGGGTTTGAGCTGATTCTCGCTGCCATGTTTATGCCAGTCTAGACACACTTGATTCCCTTACGGAGACATATCAATACATAGGTTTTAAGATTCTTACTAGTCAGATCTATTCCTCTGCGGGAAATATGGGGTTTTGAGTCCCTTTCACTGAGGAAGGTGTAGGTCTTGTCTATTCCATAGTTGGTTTTTGGAACAGTACCTGTGCTTATATCAAACTCTGGTTTGATGCATCACCCCACCTCTCCTTCCCCCTTAAGCAGGCATAAGAGTGTTTTCTAAATGTGAGACTCTGTTCTCTTTCCTAACTCAGTTCATGTGTTGCCATGTTTACAGGATCTTCCTAAGTGATATCTTATGATAAGTTTCTTTTTCTGTGTGACTTCTTTCACTTAGAATCATCGTACCTGAATCCACTCATTTTGCTGCTACTGGTCTTATGACATTGATTTCATGGCTGAGGGATATTCCATCGTACGTAAGTTCCACAATGTTTTGAACCATTTTTATATTTCCTGGGATATTTCAGGTGTACCCAGGTTGAGGTTCTTGTAAGCAGTGCAGCCCTCAATTTGGGGGTGGCTCTGTCTTATGGATTTTCAGTTTTCCCAAGGTATATTCCCTAGACTGGAAGTGCCCTTGGCTCTGTAGCTCTGTTGTTTACTTGTTTTAGGGAACACAATGCACTCCTCCAGTGAGGCAGTTGGCAACTTACATCCCGCCCATCAGCATAACAAGGCTCCCTGTTCTCCAGGGCCTGTCTTGCCTTTCTGGTTTTTACACATTTTGTGCATGTCCCTTTTGACCGTTGGGAAGTGATACTTCTTTGTAGTGCAGATTTGCATTGCCCGCTTGCTTGCTTGGCCAAAAAGGGCGTATGCGTTTTCTCCTGAATATATTCAGGAGAAAACGCATACGCCCTTTTTGGCCAAGTGCATCATTGTCAAAGTTGTGCCCCTCTTCCTGTGCTTTACAGGCGATTCTAACGTACCTCTTGAAATCTGTTTCCTGCTATTCTGCCTCGCATTCAAGTCCGCCTCGTTGCCTTCCCTCAACAGATTTTTGGACGATAGTTGGCCTTGATTACTCTGCCAGTTTGTGAATTGCTGTACCCCTGAGCTCCATTTTTCAACTCGTTTTTTGTGAGCTGAACGCAAGTCCAAACATTTGGTTCAGGACCTATACTGGTTCCCAGTGGGTGGCTGAGACTTTGGTGAATTCTTCTTCCTGCCGGGAAATTAGAGTGACTTGTGCCCATGCAAATGCCTAACAGCTACTCTCTCATTGGTTCTCCCTCTTCCCTTTCCTCTTCTGCCAAATGGGCAACCTGTGTGAACCAGGAGCTTAAAGGGGCTGTCTCTCCAAGTTGGGCATTGATAGTAAAGCTGTTGGAAAGTCAAACCGGAGCACCAGGAGAGGGACTCTTCGTTGAGTTTTAGAAACCTTTCGTATTCACAGTGTGTCCATTCTCTAGGTTTCCCGTACATGTTATAGCTGTAGTAATATTCCCTTCAACCTGGAGAGGTGGGACCCATGGAATGGTTGCCATGCATTATTGCTTTAAAGGGTCTGCATTTGCTCACCCAATCTCACCAATCCTCTCAGTCCCAAGTGTCCAGCCTCATGCCACATCCAGCTGTCATCGTAGATAGGGTCATTCCAGGTTGCATCAGAGACCCTGAAGGAATTGTAAAGAATTTCCCTGTTTCTTTGTTCTGTTTTTGAAATTCCTTTTTAGAGTGGGTTTGAGCTGATTCTCGCTGCCATGTTTATGCCAGTCTAGACACACTTGATTCCCTTACGGAGACATATCAATACATAGGTTTTAAGATTCTTACTAGTCAGATCTATTCCTCTGCGGGAAATATGGGGTTTTGAGTCCCTTTCACTGAGGAAGGTGTAGGTCTTGTCTATTCCATAGTTGGTTTTTGGAACAGTACCTGTGCTTATATCAAACTCTGGTTTGATGCATCACCCCACCTCTCCTTCCCCCTTAAGCAGGCATAAGAGTGTTTTCTAAATGTGAGACTCTGTTCTCTTTCCTAACTCAGTTCATGTGTTGCCATGTTTACAGGATCTTCCTAAGTGATATCTTATGATAAGTTTCTTTTTCTGTGTGACTTCTTTCACTTAGAATCATCGTACCTGAATCCACTCATTTTGCTGCTACTGGTCTTATGACATTGATTTCATGGCTGAGGGATATTCCATCGTACGTAAGTTCCACAATGTTTTGAACCATTTTTATATTTCCTGGGATATTTCAGGTGTACCCAGGTTGAGGTTCTTGTAAGCAGTGCAGCCCTCAATTTGGGGGTGGCTCTGTCTTATGGATTTTCAGTTTTCCCAAGGTATATTCCCTAGACTGGAAGTGCCCTTGGCTCTGTAGCTCTGTTGTTTACTTGTTTTAGGGAACACAATGCACTCCTCCAGTGAGGCAGTTGGCAACTTACATCCCGCCCATCAGCATAACAAGGCTCCCTGTTCTCCAGGGCCTGTCTTGCCTTTCTGGTTTTTACACATTTTGTGGATGTCCCTTTTGACCGTTGGGAAGTGATACTTCTTTGTAGTGCAGATTTGCATTGCCCGCTTGCTTGCTTGGCCAAAAAGGGCGTATGCGTTTTCTCCTGAATATATTCAGGAGAAAACGCATACGCCCTTTTTGGCCAAGTGCATCATTGTCGAAGTTGTGCCCCTCTTCCTGTGCTTTACAGGCGATTCTAACGTACCTCTTGAAATCTGTTTCCTGCTATTCTGCCTCGCATTCAAGTCCGCCTCGTTGCCTTCCCTCAACAGATTTTTGGACGATAGTTGGCCTTGATTACTCTGCCAGTTTGTGAATTGCTGTGCCCCTGAGCTCCATTTTTCAACTCGTTTTTTGTGAGCTGAACGCAAGTCCAAACATTTGGTTCAGGACCTATACTGGTTCCCGGTGGGTGGCTGAGACTTTGGTGAATTCTTCTTCCTGCCGGGAAATTAGAGTGACATGTGCCCATCCAAATGCCTAACAGCTACTCTCTCATTGGTTCTCCCTCTTCCCTTTCCTCCTCTGCCAAATGGGCAACCTGTGTGAACCAGGAGCTTAAAGGGGCTGTCTCTCCAAGTTGGGAGATTGATAGTAAAGCTGTTGGAAAGTCAAACCGGAGCACCAGGAGAGGGACTCTTCGTTGAGTTTTAGAAACCTTTCGTATTCACAGTGTGTCCATTCTCTAGGTTTCCCGTACATGTTATAGCTGTAGTAATATTCCCTTCAACCTGGAGAGGTGGGACCCATGGAATGGTGGCCATGCATTATTGCTTTAAAGGGTCTGCATTTGCTCACCCAATCTCACCAATCCTCTCAGTCCCAAGTGTCCAGCCTCATGCCACATCCAGCTGTCATCGTAGATAGGGTCATTCCAGGTTGCATCAGAGACCCTGAAGGAATTGTAAAGAATTTCCCTGTTTCTTTGTTCTGTTTTTGACATTCCTTTTTAGAGTGGGTTTGAGCTGATTCTCGCTGCCATGTTTATGCCAGTCTAGACACACTTGATTCCCTTACGGAGACATATCAATACATAGGTTTTAAGATTCTTACTAGTCAGATCTATTCCTCTGCGGGAAATATGGGGTTTTGAGTCCCTTTCACTGAGGAAGGTGTAGGTCTTGTCTATTCCATAGTTGGTTTTTGGAACAGTACCTGTGCTTATATCAAACTCTGGTTTGATGCATCACCCCACCTCTCCTTCCCCCTTAAGCAGGCATAAGAGTGTTTTCTAAATGTGAGACTCTGTTCTCTTTCCTAACTCAGTTCATGTGTTGCCATGTTTACAGGATCTTCCTAAGTGATATCTTATGATAAGTTTCTTTTTCTGTGTGACTTCTTTCACTTAGAATCATCGTACCTGAATCCACTCATTTTGCTGCTACTGGTCTTATGACATTGATTTCATGGCTGAGGGATATTCCATCGTACGTAAGTTCCACAATGTTTTGAACCATTTTTATATTTCCTGGGATATTTCAGGTGTACCCAGGTTGAGGTTCTTGTAAGCAGTGCAGCCCTCAATTTGGGGGTGGCTCTGTCTTATGGATTTTCAGTTTTCCCAAGGTATATTCCCTAGACTGGAAGTGCCCTTGGCTCTGTAGCTCTGTTGTTTACTTGTTTTAGGGAACACAATGCACTCCTCCAGTGAGGCAGTTGGCAACTTACATCCCGCCCATCAGCATAACAAGGCTCCCTGTTCTCCAGGGCCTGTCTTGCCTTTCTGGTTTTTACACATTTTGTGCATGTCCCTTTTGACCGTTGGGAAGTGATACTTCTTTGTAGTGCAGATTTGCATTGCCCGCTTGCTTGCTTGGCCAAAAAGGGCGTATGCGTTTTCTCCTGAATATATTCAGGAGAAAACGCATACGCCCTTTTTGGCCAAGTGCATCATTGTCAAAGTTGTGCCCCTCTTCCTGTGCTTTACAGGCGATTCTAACGTACCTCTTGAAATCTGTTTCCTGCTATTCTGCCTCGCATTCAAGTCCGCCTCGTTGCCTTCCCTCAACAGATTTTTGGACGATAGTTGGCCTTGATTACTCTGCCAGTTTGTGAATTGCTGTACCCCTGAGCTCCATTTTTCAACTCGTTTTTTGTGAGCTGAACGCAAGTCCAAACATTTGGTTCAGGACCTATACTGGTTCCCGGTGGGTGGCTGAGACTTTGGTGAATTCTTCTTCCTGCCGGGAAATTAGAGTGACATGTGCCCATGCAAATGCCTAACAGCTACTCTCTCATTGGTTCTCCCTCTTCCCTTTCCTCTTCTGCCAAATGGGCAACCTGTGTGAACCAGGAGCTTAAAGGGGCTGTCTCTCCAAGTTGGGCATTGATAGTAAAGCTGTTGGAAAGTCAAACCGGAGCACCAGGAGAGGGACTCTTCGTTGAGTTTTAGAAACCTTTCGTATTCACAGTGTGTCCATTCTCTAGGTTTCCCGTACATGTTATAGCTGTAGTAATATTCCCTTCAACCTGGAGAGGTGGGACCCATGGAATGGTTGCCATGCATTATTGCTTTAAAGGGTCTGCATTTGCTCACCCAATCTCACCAATCCTCTCAGTCCCAAGTGTCCAGCCTCATGCCACATCCAGCTGTCATCGTAGATAGGGTCATTCCAGGTTGCATCAGAGACCCTGAAGGAATTGTAAAGAATTTCCCTGTTTCTTTGTTCTGTTTTTGAAATTCCTTTTTAGAGTGGGTTTGAGCTGATTCTCGCTGCCATGTTTATGCCAGTCTAGACACACTTGATTCCCTTACGGAGACATATCAATACATAGGTTTTAAGATTCTTACTAGTCAGATCTATTCCTCTGCGGGAAATATGGGGTTTTGAGTCCCTTTCACTGAGGAAGGTGTAGGTCTTGTCTATTCCATAGTTGGTTTTTGGAACAGTACCTGTGCTTATATCAAACTCTGGTTTGATGCATCACCCCACCTCTCCTTCCCCCTTAAGCAGGCATAAGAGTGTTTTCTAAATGTGAGACTCTGTTCTCTTTCCTAACTCAGTTCATGTGTTGCCATGTTTACAGGATCTTCCTAAGTGATATCTTATGATAAGTTTCTTTTTCTGTGTGACTTCTTTCACTTAGAATCATCGTACCTGAATCCACTCATTTTGCTGCTACTGGTCTTATGACATTGATTTCATGGCTGAGGGATATTCCATCGTACGTAAGTTCCACAATGTTTTGAACCATTTTTATATTTCCTGGGATATTTCAGGTGTACCCAGGTTGAGGTTCTTGTAAGCAGTGCAGCCCTCAATTTGGGGGTGGCTCTGTCTTATGGATTTTCAGTTTTCCCAAGGTATATTCCCTAGACTGGAAGTGCCCTTGGCTCTGTAGCTCTGTTGTTTACTTGTTTTAGGGAACACAATGCACTCCTCCAGTGAGGCAGTTGGCAACTTACATCCCGCCCATCAGCATAACAAGGCTCCCTGTTCTCCAGGGCCTGTCTTGCCTTTCTGGTTTTTACACATTTTGTGGATGTCCCTTTTGACCGTTGGGAAGTGATACTTCTTTGTAGTGCAGATTTGCATTGCCCGCTTGCTTGCTTGGCCAAAAAGGGCGTATGCGTTTTCTCCTGAATATATTCAGGAGAAAACGCATACGCCCTTTTTGGCCAAGTGCATCATTGTCGAAGTTGTGCCCCTCTTCCTGTGCTTTACAGGCGATTCTAACGTACCTCTTGAAATCTGTTTCCTGCTATTCTGCCTCGCATTCAAGTCCGCCTCGTTGCCTTCCCTCAACAGATTTTTGGACGATAGTTGGCCTTGATTACTCTGCCAGTTTGTGAATTGCTGTGCCCCTGAGCTCCATTTTTCAACTCGTTTTTTGTGAGCTGAACGCAAGTCCAAACATTTGGTTCAGGACCTATACTGGTTCCCGGTGGGTGGCTGAGACTTTGGTGAATTCTTCTTCCTGCCGGGAAATTAGAGTGACATGTGCCCATCCAAATGCCTAACAGCTACTCTCTCATTGGTTCTCCCTCTTCCCTTTCCTCCTCTGCCAAATGGGCAACCTGTGTGAACCAGGAGCTTAAAGGGGCTGTCTCTCCAAGTTGGGAGATTGATAGTAAAGCTGTTGGAAAGTCAAACCGGAGCACCAGGAGAGGGACTCTTCGTTGAGTTTTAGAAACCTTTCGTATTCACAGTGTGTCCATTCTCTAGGTTTCCCGTACATGTTATAGCTGTAGTAATATTCCCTTCAACCTGGAGAGGTGGGACCCATGGAATGGTGGCCATGCATTATTGCTTTAAAGGGTCTGCATTTGCTCACCCAATCTCACCAATCCTCTCAGTCCCAAGTGTCCAGCCTCATGCCACATCCAGCTGTCATCGTAGATAGGGTCATTCCAGGTTGCATCAGAGACCCTGAAGGAATTGTAAAGAATTTCCCTGTTTCTTTGTTCTGTTTTTGAAATTCCTTTTTAGAGTGGGTTTGAGCTGATTCTCGCTGCCATGTTTATGCCAGTCTAGACACACTTGATTCCCTTACGGAGACATATCAATACATAGGTTTTAAGATTCTTACTAGTCAGATCTATTCCTCTGCGGGAAATATGGGGTTTTGAGTCCCTTTCACTGAGGAAGGTGTAGGTCTTGTCTATTCCATAGTTGGTTTTTGGAACAGTACCTGTGCTTATATCAAACTCTGGTTTGATGCATCACCCCACCTCTCCTTCCCCCTTAAGCAGGCATAAGAGTGTTTTCTAAATGTGAGACTCTGTTCTCTTTCCTAACTCAGTTCATGTGTTGCCATGTTTACAGGATCTTCCTAAGTGATATCTTATGATAAGTTTCTTTTTCTGTGTGACTTCTTTCACTTAGAATCATCGTACCTGAATCCACTCATTTTGCTGCTACTGGTCTTATGACATTGATTTCATGGCTGAGGGATATTCCATCGTACGTAAGTTCCACAATGTTTTGAACCATTTTTATATTTCCTGGGATATTTCAGGTGTACCCAGGTTGAGGTTCTTGTAAGCAGTGCAGCCCTCAATTTGGGGGTGGCTCTGTCTTATGGATTTTCAGTTTTCCCAAGGTATATTCCCTAGACTGGAAGTGCCCTTGGCTCTGTAGCTCTGTTGTTTACTTGTTTTAGGGAACACAATGCACTCCTCCAGTGAGGCAGTTGGCAACTTACATCCCGCCCATCAGCATAACAAGGCTCCCTGTTCTCCAGGGCCTGTCTTGCCTTTCTGGTTTTTACACATTTTGTGCATGTCCCTTTTGACCGTTGGGAAGTGATACTTCTTTGTAGTGCAGATTTGCATTGCCCGCTTGCTTGCTTGGCCAAAAAGGGCGTATGCGTTTTCTCCTGAATATATTCAGGAGAAAACGCATACGCCCTTTTTGGCCAAGTGCATCATTGTCAAAGTTGTGCCCCTCTTCCTGTGCTTTACAGGCGATTCTAACGTACCTCTTGAAATCTGTTTCCTGCTATTCTGCCTCGCATTCAAGTCCGCCTCGTTGCCTTCCCTCAACAGATTTTTGGACGATAGTTGGCCTTGATTACTCTGCCAGTTTGTGAATTGCTGTACCCCTGAGCTCCATTTTTCAACTCGTTTTTTGTGAGCTGAACGCAAGTCCAAACATTTGGTTCAGGACCTATACTGGTTCCCAGTGGGTGGCTGAGACTTTGGTGAATTCTTCTTCCTGCCGGGAAATTAGAGTGACTTGTGCCCATGCAAATGCCTAACAGCTACTCTCTCATTGGTTCTCCCTCTTCCCTTTCCTCTTCTGCCAAATGGGCAACCTGTGTGAACCAGGAGCTTAAAGGGGCTGTCTCTCCAAGTTGGGCATTGATAGTAAAGCTGTTGGAAAGTCAAACCGGAGCACCAGGAGAGGGACTCTTCGTTGAGTTTTAGAAACCTTTCGTATTCACAGTGTGTCCATTCTCTAGGTTTCCCGTACATGTTATAGCTGTAGTAATATTCCCTTCAACCTGGAGAGGTGGGACCCATGGAATGGTTGCCATGCATTATTGCTTTAAAGGGTCTGCATTTGCTCACCCAATCTCACCAATCCTCTCAGTCCCAAGTGTCCAGCCTCATGCCACATCCAGCTGTCATCGTAGATAGGGTCATTCCAGGTTGCATCAGAGACCCTGAAGGAATTGTAAAGAATTTCCCTGTTTCTTTGTTCTGTTTTTGAAATTCCTTTTTAGAGTGGGTTTGAGCTGATTCTCGCTGCCATGTTTATGCCAGTCTAGACACACTTGATTCCCTTACGGAGACATATCAATACATAGGTTTTAAGATTCTTACTAGTCAGATCTATTCCTCTGCGGGAAATATGGGGTTTTGAGTCCCTTTCACTGAGGAAGGTGTAGGTCTTGTCTATTCCATAGTTGGTTTTTGGAACAGTACCTGTGCTTATATCAAACTCTGGTTTGATGCATCACCCCACCTCTCCTTCCCCCTTAAGCAGGCATAAGAGTGTTTTCTAAATGTGAGACTCTGTTCTCTTTCCTAACTCAGTTCATGTGTTGCCATGTTTACAGGATCTTCCTAAGTGATATCTTATGATAAGTTTCTTTTTCTGTGTGACTTCTTTCACTTAGAATCATCGTACCTGAATCCACTCATTTTGCTGCTACTGGTCTTATGACATTGATTTCATGGCTGAGGGATATTCCATCGTACGTAAGTTCCACAATGTTTTGAACCATTTTTATATTTCCTGGGATATTTCAGGTGTACCCAGGTTGAGGTTCTTGTAAGCAGTGCAGCCCTCAATTTGGGGGTGGCTCTGTCTTATGGATTTTCAGTTTTCCCAAGGTATATTCCCTAGACTGGAAGTGCCCTTGGCTCTGTAGCTCTGTTGTTTACTTGTTTTAGGGAACACAATGCACTCCTCCAGTGAGGCAGTTGGCAACTTACATCCCGCCCATCAGCATAACAAGGCTCCCTGTTCTCCAGGGCCTGTCTTGCCTTTCTGGTTTTTACACATTTTGTGGATGTCCCTTTTGACCGTTGGGAAGTGATACTTCTTTGTAGTGCAGATTTGCATTGCCCGCTTGCTTGCTTGGCCAAAAAGGGCGTATGCGTTTTCTCCTGAATATATTCAGGAGAAAACGCATACGCCCTTTTTGGCCAAGTGCATCATTGTCGAAGTTGTGCCCCTCTTCCTGTGCTTTACAGGCGATTCTAACGTACCTCTTGAAATCTGTTTCCTGCTATTCTGCCTCGCATTCAAGTCCGCCTCGTTGCCTTCCCTCAACAGATTTTTGGACGATAGTTGGCCTTGATTACTCTGCCAGTTTGTGAATTGCTGTGCCCCTGAGCTCCATTTTTCAACTCGTTTTTTGTGAGCTGAACGCAAGTCCAAACATTTGGTTCAGGACCTATACTGGTTCCCGGTGGGTGGCTGAGACTTTGGTGAATTCTTCTTCCTGCCGGGAAATTAGAGTGACATGTGCCCATCCAAATGCCTAACAGCTACTCTCTCATTGGTTCTCCCTCTTCCCTTTCCTCCTCTGCCAAATGGGCAACCTGTGTGAACCAGGAGCTTAAAGGGGCTGTCTCTCCAAGTTGGGAGATTGATAGTAAAGCTGTTGGAAAGTCAAACCGGAGCACCAGGAGAGGGACTCTTCGTTGAGTTTTAGAAACCTTTCGTATTCACAGTGTGTCCATTCTCTAGGTTTCCCGTACATGTTATAGCTGTAGTAATATTCCCTTCAACCTGGAGAGGTGGGACCCATGGAATGGTGGCCATGCATTATTGCTTTAAAGGGTCTGCATTTGCTCACCCAATCTCACCAATCCTCTCAGTCCCAAGTGTCCAGCCTCATGCCACATCCAGCTGTCATCGTAGATAGGGTCATTCCAGGTTGCATCAGAGACCCTGAAGGAATTGTAAAGAATTTCCCTGTTTCTTTGTTCTGTTTTTGAAATTCCTTTTTAGAGTGGGTTTGAGCTGATTCTCGCTGCCATGTTTATGCCAGTCTAGACACACTTGATTCCCTTACGGAGACATATCAATACATAGGTTTTAAGATTCTTACTAGTCAGATCTATTCCTCTGCGGGGAATATGGGGTTTTGAGTCCCTTTCACTGAGGAAGGTGTAGGTCTTGTCTATTCCATAGTTGGTTTTTGGAACAGTACCTGTGCTTATATCAAACTCTGGTTTGATGCATCACCCCACCTCTCCTTCCCCCTTAAGCAGGCATAAGAGTGTTTTCTAAATGTGAGACTCTGTTCTCTTTCCTAACTCAGTTCATGTGTTGCCATGTTTACAGGATCTTCCTAAGTGATATCTTATGATAAGTTTCTTTTTCTGTGTGACTTCTTTCACTTAGAATCATCGTACCTGAATCCACTCATTTTGCTGCTACTGGTCTTATGACATTGATTTCATGGCTGAGGGATATTCCATCGTACGTAAGTTCCACAATGATTTGAACCATTTTTATATTTCCTGGGATATTTCAGGTGTACCCAGGTTGAGGTTCTTGTAAGCAGTGCAGCCCTCAATTTGGGGGTGGCTGTGTCTTATGGATCTTCAGTTTTCCCAAGGTATATTCCCTAGACTGGAAGTGCCCTTGGCTCTGTAGCTCTATTGTTTACTTGTTTTAGGGAACACAATGCACTCCTCCAGGGAGGCAGTTGGCAGCTTACATCCCGCCCATCAGCATAACAAGGCTCCCTGTTCTCCAGGGCCTGTCTTGCCTTTCTGGTTTTTACACATTTTGTGGATGTCCCTTTTGACCGTTGGGAAGTGATACTTCTTTGTAGTGCAGATTTGCATTGCCCGCTTGCTTGCTTGGCCAAAAAGGGCGTATGCGTTTTCTCCTGAATATATTCAGGAGAAAACGCATACGCCCTTTTTGGCCAAGTGCATCATTGTCGAAGTTGTGCCCCTCTTCCTGTGCTTTACAGGCGATTCTAACGTACCTCTTGAAATCTGTTTCCTGCTATTCTGCCTCGCATTCAAGTCCGCCTCGTTGCCTTCCCTCAACAGATTTTTGGACGATAGTTGGCCTTGATTACTCTGCCAGTTTGTGAATTGCTGTGCCCCTGAGCTCCATTTTTCAACTCGTTTTTTTGTGAGCTGAACGCAAGTCCAAACATTTGGTTCAGGACCTATACTGGTTCCCGGTGGGTGGCTGAGACTCTGGTGAATTCTTCTTCCTGCCGGGAAATTAGAGTGACATGTGCCCATCCAAATGCCTAACAGCTACTCTCTCATTGGTTCTCCCTCTTCCCTTTCCTCCTCTGCCAAATGGGCAACCTGTGTGAACCAGGAGCTTAAAGGGGCTGTCTCTCCAAGTTGGGCATTGATAGTAAAGCTGTTGGAAAGTCAAACCGGAGCACCAGGAGAGGGACTCTTCGTTGAGTTTTAGAAACCTTTCGTATTCACAGTGTGTCCATTCTCTAGGTTTCCCGTACATGTTATAGCTGTAGTAATATTCCCTTCAACCTGGAGAGGTGGGACCCATGGAATGGGTGCCATGCATTATTGCTTTAAAGGGTCTGCATTTGCTCACCCAATCTCACCAATCCTCTCAGTCCCAAGTGTCCAGCCTCATGCCACATCCAGCTGTCATCGTAGATAGGGTCATTCCAGGTTGCATCAGAGACCCTGAAGGAATTGTAAAGAATTTCCCTGTTTCTTTGTTCTGTTTTTGAAATTCCTTTTTAGAGTGGGTTTGAGCTGATTCTCGCTGCCATGTTTATGCCAGTCTAGACACACTTGATTCCCTTACGGAGACATATCAATACATAGGTTTTAAGATTCTTACTAGTCAGATCTATTCCTCTGCGGGGAATATGGGGTTTTGAGTCCCTTTCACTGAGGAAGGTGTAGGTCTTGTCTATTCCATAGTTGGTTTTTGGAACAGTACCTGTGCTTATATCAAACTCTGGTTTGATGCATCACCCCACCTCTCCTTCCCCCTTAAGCAGGCATAAGAGTGTTTTCTAAATGTGAGACTCTGTTCTCTTTCATAACTCAGTTCATGTGTTGCCATGTTTACAGGATCTTCCTAAGTGATATCTTATGATAAGTTTCTTTTTCTGTGTGACTTCTTTCACTTAGAATCATCGTACCTGAATCCACTCATTTTGCTGCTACTGGTCTTATGACATTGATTTCATGGCTGAGGGATATTCCATCGTACGTAAATTCCACAATGATTTGAACCATTTTTATATTTCCTGGGATATTTCAGGTGTACCCAGGTTGAGGTTCTTGTAAGCAGTGCAGCCCTCAATTTGGGGGTGGCTGTGTCTTATGGATCTTCAATTTTCCCAAGGTATATTCCCTAGACTGGAAGTGCCCTTGGCTCTGTAGCTCTGTTGTTTACTTGTTTTAGGGAACACAATGCACTCCTCCAGGGAGGCAGTTGGCAGCTTACATCCCGCCCATCAGCATAACAAGGCTCCCTGTTCTCCAGGGCCTGTCTTGCCTTTCTGGTTTTTACACATTTTGTGGATGTCCCTTTTGACCGTTGGGAAGTGATACTTCTTTGTAGTGCAGATTTGCATTGCCCGCTTGCTTGCTTGGCCAAAAAGGGCGTATGCGTTTTCTCCTGAATATATTCAGGAGAAAACGCATACGCCCTTTTTGGCCAAGTACATCATTGTCGAAGTTGTGCCCCTCTTCCTGTGCTTTACAGGCGATTCTAACGTACCTCTTGAAATCTGTTTCCTGCTATTCTGCCTCGCATTCAAGTCCGCCTCGTTGCCTTCCCTCAACAGATTTTTGGACGATAGTTGGCCTTGATTACTCTGCCAGTTTGTGAATTGCTGTGCCCCTGAGCTCCATTTTTCAACTCGTTTTTTGTGAGCTGAACGCAAGTCCAAACATTTGGTTCGGGACCTATACTGGTTCCCGGTGGGTGGCTGAGACTCTGGTGAATTCTTCTTCCTGCCGGGAAATTAGAGTGACATGTGCCCATCCAAATGCCTAACAGCTACTCTCTCATTGGTTCTCCCTCTTCCCTTTCCTCCTCTGCCAAATGGGCAACCTGTGTGAACCAGGAGCTTAAAGGGGCTGTCTCTCCAAGTTGGGAGATTGATAGTAAAGCTGTTGGAAAGTCAAACCGGAGCACCAGGAGAGGGACTCTTCGTTGAGTTTTAGAAACCTTTCGTATTCACAGTGTGTCCATTCTCTAGGTTTCCCGTACATGTTATAGCTGTAGTAATATTCCCTTCAACCTGGAGAGGTGGGACCCATGGAATGGTTGCCATGCATTATTGCTTTAAAGGGTCTGCATTTGCTCACCCAATCTCACCAATCCTCTCAGTCCCAAGTGTCCAGCCTCATGCCACATCCAGCTGTCATCGTAGATAGGGTCATTCCAGGTTGCATCAGAGATCCTGAAGGAATTGTAAAGAATTTCCCTGTTTCATTGTTCTGTTTTTGAAATTCCTTTTTAGAGTGGGATTGAGCTGATTCTCGCTGCCATGCTTATGCCAGTCTAGACACACTTGATTCCCTTACGGAGACATATCAATACATAGGTTTTAAGATTCTTACTAGTCAGATCTATTCCTCTGCGGGAAATATGGGGTTTTGAGTCCCTTTCACTGAGGAAGGTGTAGGTCTTGTCTATTCCATAGTTGGTTTTTGGAACAGTACCTGTGCTTATATCAAACTCTGGTTTGATGCATCACCCCACCTCTCCTTCCCCCTTAAGCAGGCATAAGAGTGTTTTCTAAATGTGAGACTCTGTTCTCTTTCCTAACTCAGTTCATGTGTTGCCATGTTTACAGGATCTTCCTAAGTGATATCTTATGATAAGTTTCTTTTTCTGTGTGACTTCTTTCACTTAGAATCATCGTACCTGAATCCACTCATTTTGCTGCTACTGGTCTTATGACATTGATTTCATGGCTGAGGGATATTCCATCGTACGTAAGTTCCACAATGATTTGAACCATTTTTATATTTCCTGGGATATTTCAGGTGTACCCAGGTTGAGGTTCTTGTAAGCAGTGCAGCCCTCAATTTGGGGGTGGCTGTGTCTTATGGATCTTCAGTTTTCCCAAGGTATATTCCCTAGACTGGAAGTGCCCTTGGCTCTGTAGCTCTGTTGTTTACTTGTTTTAGGGAACACAATGCACTCCTCCAGGGAGGCAGTTGGCAGCTTACATCCCGCCCATCAGAATAACAAGGCTCCCTGTTCTCCAGGGCCTGTCTTGCCTTTCTGGTTTTTACACATTTTGTGGATGTCCCTTTTGACCGTTGGGAAGTGATACTTCTTTGTAGTGCAGATTTGCATTGCCCGCTTGCTTGCTTGGCCAAAAAGGGCGTATGCGTTTTCTCCTGAATATATTCAGGAGAAAACGCATACGCCCTTTTTGGCCAAGTGCATCATTGTCGAAGTTGTGCCCCTCTTCCTGTGCTTTACAGGCGATTCTAATGTACCTCTTGAAATCTGTTTCCTGCTATTCTGCCTCGCATTCAAGTCCGCCTCGTTGCCTTCCCTCAACAGATTTTTGGACGATAGTTGGCCTTGATTACTCTGCCAGTTTGTGAATTGCTGTGCCCCTGAGCTCCATTTTTCAACTCGTTTTTTGTGAGCTGAACGCAAGTCCAAACATTTGGTTCAGGACCTATACTGGTTCCCGGTGGGTGGCTGAGACTCTGGTGAATTCTTCTTCCTGCCGGGAAATTAGAGTGACATGTGCCCATCCAAATGCCTAACAGCTACTCTCTCATTGGTTCTCCCTCTTCCCTTTCCTCCTCTGCCAAATGGGCAACCTGTGTGAACCAGGAGCTTAAAGGGGCTGTCTCTCCAAGTTGGGAGATTGATAGTAAAGCTGTTGGAAAGTCAAACCGGAGCACCAGGAGAGGGACTCTTCGTTGAGTTTTAGAAACCTTTCGTATTCACAGTGTGTCCATTCTCTAGGTTTCCCGTACATGTTATAGCTGTAGTAATATTCCCTTCCACCTGGAGAGGTGGGACCCATGGAATGGTTGCCATGCATTATTGCTTTAAAGGGTCTGCATTTGCTCACCCAATCTCACCAATCCTCTCAGTCCCAAGTGTCCAGCCTCATGCCACATCCAGCTGTCATCGTAGATAGGGTCATTCCAGGTTGCATCAGAGACCCTGAAGGAATTGTAAAGAATTTCCCTGTTTCTTTGTTCTGTTTTTGAAATTCCTTTTTAGAGTGGGTTTGAGCTGATTCTCGCTGCCATGTTTATGCCAGTCTAGACACACTTGATTCCCTTACGGAGACATATCAATACATAGGTTTTAAGATTCTTACTAGTCAGATCTATTCCTCTGCGGGAAATATGGGGTTTTGAGTCCCTTTCACTGAGGAAGGTGTAGGTCTTGTCTATTCCATAGTTGGTTTTTGGAACAGTACCTGTGCTTATATCAAACTCTGGTTTGATGCATCACCCCACCTCTCCTTCCCCCTTAAGCAGGCATAAGAGTGTTTTCTAAATGTGAGACTCTGTTCTCTTTCCTAACTCAGTTCATGTGTAGCCATGTTTACAGGATCTTCCTAAGTGATATCTTATGATAAGTTTCTTTTTCTGTGTGACTTCTTTCACTTAGAATCATCGTACCTGAATCCACTCATTTTGCTGCTACTGGTCTTATGACATTGATTTCATGGCTGAGGGATATTCCATCGTACGTAAGTTCCACAATGTTTTGAACCATTTTTATATTTCCTGGGATATTTCAGGTGTACCCAGGTTGAGGTTCTTGTAAGCAGTGCAGCCCTCAATTTGGGGGTGGCTCTGTCTTATGGATCTTCAGTTTTCCCAAGGTATATTCCCTAGACTGGAAGTGCCCTTGGCTCTGTAGCTCTGTTGTTTACTTGTTTTAGGGAACACAATGCACTCCTCCAGGGAGGCAGTTGGCAGCTTACATCCCGCCCATCAGCATAACAAGGCTCCCTGTTCTCCAGGGCCTGTCTTGCCTTTCTGGTTTTTACACATTTTGTGGATGTCCCTTTTGACCAGTGGGAAGTGATACTTCTTTGTAGTGCAGATTTGCATTGCCCGCTTGCTTGCTTGGCCAAAAAGGGCGTATGCGTTTTCTCCTGAATATATTCAGGAGAAAACGCATACGCCCTTTTTGGCCAAGTGCATCATTGTCGAAGTTGTGCCCCTCTTCCTGTGCTTTACAGGCGATTCTAACATACCTCTTGAAATCTGTTTCCTGCTATTCTGCCTCGCATTCAAGTCCACCTCGTTGCCTTCCCTCAACAGATTTTTGGACGATAGTTGGCCTTGATTACTCTGCCAGTTTGTGAATTGCTGTGCCCCTGAGCTCCATTTTTCAACTCGTTTTTTGTGAGCTGAACGCAAGTCCAAACTTTTGGTTCAGGACCTATACTGGTTCCCGGTGGGTGGCTGAGACTTTGGTTAATTCTTCTTCCTGCCGGGAAATTAGAGTGACATGTGCCCATCCAAATGCCTAACAGCTACTCTCTCATTGGTTCTCCCTCTTCCCTTTCCTCCTCTGCCAAATGGGCAACCTGTGTGAACCAGGAGCTTAAAGGGGCTGTCTCTCCAAGTTGGGAGATTGATAGTAAAGCTGTTGGAAAGTCAAACCGGAGCACCAGGAGAGGGACTCTTCGTTGAGTTTTAGAAACCTTTCGTATTCACAGTGTGTCCATTCTCTAGGTTTCCCGTACATGTTATAGCTGTAGTAATATTCCCTTCCACCTGGAGAGCTGGGACCCATGGAATGGTTGCCATGCATTATTGCTTTAAAGGGTCTGCATTTGCTCACCCAATCTCACCAGTCCTCTCAGTCCCAAGTGTCCAGCCTCATGACACATCCAGCTGTCATCGTAGATAGGGTCATTCCAGGTTGCATCAGAGACCCTGAAGGAATTGTAAAGAATTTCCCTGTTTCTTTGTTCTGTTTTTGAAATTCCTTTTTAGAGTGGGTTTGAGCTGATTCTCGCTGCCATGTTTATGCCAGTCTAGACACACTTGATTCCCTTACGGAGACATATCAATACATAGGTTTTAAGATTCTTACTAGTCAGATCTATTCCTCTGCGGGAAATATGGGGTTTTGAGTCCCTTTCACTGAGGAAGGTGTAGGTCTTGTCTATTCCATAGTTGGTTTTTGGAACAGTACCTGTGCTTATATCAAACTCTGGTTTGATGCATCACCCCACCTCTCCTTCCCCCTTAAGCAGGCATAAGAGTGTTTTCTACATGTGAGACTCTGTTCTCTTTCCTAACTCAGTTCATGTGTTGCCATGTTTACAGGATCTTCCTAAGTGATATCTTATGATAAGTTTCTTTTTCTGTGTGACTTCTTTCACTTAGAATCATCGTACCTGAATCCACTCATTTTGCTGCTACTGGTCTTATGACATTGATTTCATGGCTGAGGGATATTCCATCGTACGTAAGTTCCACAATGTTTTGAACCATTTTTATATTTCCTGGGATATTTCAGGTGTACCCAGGTTGAGGTTCTTGTAAGCAGTGCAGCCCTCAATTTGGGGGTGGCTCTGTCTTATGGATTTTCAGTTTTCCCAAGGTATATTCCCTAGACTGGAAGTGCCCTTGGCTCTGTAGCTCTGTTGTTTACTTGTTTTAGGGAACACAATGCACTCCTCCAGGGAGGCAGTTGGCAGCTTACATCCCGCCCATCAGCATAACAAGGCTCCCTGTTCTCCAGGGCCTGTCTTGCCTTTCTGGTTTTTACACATTTTGTGGATGTCCCTTTTGACCGTTGGGAAGTGATACTTCTTTGTAGTGCAGATTTGCATTGCCCGCTTGCTTGCTTGGCCAAAAAGGGCGTATGCGTTTTCTCCTGAATATATTCAGGAGAAAACGCATACGCCCTTTTTGGCCAAGTGCATCATTGTCGAAGTTGTGCCCCTCTTCCTGTGCTTTACAGGCGATTCCAACGTACCTCTTGAAATCTGTTTCCTGCTATTCTGCCTCGCTTTCAAGTCCACCTCGTTGCCTTCCCTCAACAGATTTTTGGACGATAGTTGGCCTTGATTACTCTGCCAGTTTGTGAATTGCTGTGCCCCTGAGCTCCATTTTTCAACTCGTTTTTTGTGAGCTGAACGCAAGTCCAAACTTTTGGTTCAGGACCTATACTGGTTCCCGGTGGGTGGCTGAGACTTTGGTTCATTCTTCTTCCTGCCGGGAAATTAGAGTGACATGTGCCCATCCAAATGCCTAACAGCTACTCTCTCATTGGTTCTCCCTCTTCCCTTTCATCCTCTGCCAAATTGGCAACCTGTGCGAACCAGGAGCTTAAAGGGGCTGTCTCTCCAAGTTGGGAGATTGATAGGAAAGCAGTTGGAAAGTCAAACCGGAGCACCAGGAGAGGGGCTATTCGTTGAGTTTTAGAAACCTTTCGTATTCACAGTGTGTCCATTCTCTAGGTTTCCCGTACACGTTATAGCTGTAGTAATATTCCCTTCAACCTGGAGAGCTGGGACCCATGGAATGGGTGCCATGCATTATTGCTTTAATGGGTCTGCATTTGCTCACCCAATCTCACCAATTCTCTCAGTCCCAAGTGTCCAGCCTTATGCCACATCCAGCTGTCATTGTAGATAGGGTCATTCCAGGTTGCATCAGAGACCCTGAAGGAATTGTAAAGAATTTCCCTGTTTCTTTGTTCTGTTTTTGAAATTCCTTTTTAGAGTGGGTTTGAGCTGATTCTCGCTGCCATGTTTATGCCAGTCTAGACACACTTGATTCCCTTACGGAGACATATCAACACATAGGTTTTAAGATTCTTACTAGTCAGATCGATTCCTCTGCGGGAAATATGGGGTTTTGAGTCCCTTTCACTGAGGAAGGTGTAGGTCTTGTCTATTCCATAGTTGGATTTTGGAAAGGTACCTGTGCTTATATCAAACTCTGGTTTGATGCATCACCCCACCTCTCCTTCCCCCTTAAGCAGGCATAAGAGTGTTTTCTAAATGTGAGACTCTGTTCTCTTGCCTAACTCAGTTCATCTGTAGCCATGTTTACAGGATCTTCCTAAGTGATATCTTATGATAAGTTTCTTTTCCTGTGTGACTTCTTTCACTTAGAATCATCGTACCTGAATCCACTCATTTTGCTGCTACTGGTCTTATGACATTGATTTCATGGCTGAGGGATATTCCATCGTACGTAAGTTACACAATGTTTGGAACCATTTTTATATTTCCTGGGATATTTCAGGTGTACCCAGGTTGAGGTTCTTGTAAGCAGTGCAGCCCTCAATTTAGGGGTGGCTCTGTCTTATGGACTTTCAGTTTTCCCAAGGTATATTCCCTAGACTGGAAGTGCCCTTGGCTCTGTAGCTCTGTTGTTTACTTGTTTTAGGGAACACAATGCACTCCTCCAGTGAGGCAGTTGGCAACTTACATCCCGCCCATCAGCATAACAAGGCTCCCTGTTCTCCAGGGCCTGTCTTGCCTTTCTGGTTTTTACACATTTTGTGGATGTCCCTTTTGACCGTTGGGAAGTGATACTTCTTTGTAGTGCAGATTTGCATTGCCCGCTTGCTGGCTTGGCCAAAAAGGGCGTATGCGTTTTCTCCTGAATATATTCAGGAGAAAACGCATACGCCCTTTTTGGCCAAGTGCATCATTGTCGAAGTTGTGCCCCTCTTCCTGTGCTTTACAGGCGATTCCAACGTACCTCTTGAAATCTGTTTCCTGCTATTCTGCCACGCTTTCAAGTCCACCTCGTTGCCTACCCTCAACAGATTTTTGGACGATAGTTGGCCTTGATTACTCTGCCAGTTTGTGAATTGCTGTGCCCCTGAGCTCCATTTTTCAACTCGTTTTTTGTGAGCTGAACGCAAGTCCAAACTTTTGGTTCAGGACCTATACTGGTTCCCGGTGGGTGGCTGAGACTTTGGTTAATTCTTCTTTCAGCCGGGAAATTAGAGTGACATGTGCCCATCCAAATGCCTAACAGCTACTCTCTCATTGGTTCTCCCTCTTCCCTTTCATCCTCTGCCGAATTGGCAACCTGTGCGAACCAGGAGCTTAAAGGGGCTGTGTCTCCAAGTTGGGAGATTGATAGGAAAGCAGTTGGAAAGTCAAACCGGAGCACCAGGAGAGGGGCTCTTCGTTGAGTTTTAGAAACCTTTCGTATTCACGGTGTGTCCATTCTCTAGGTTTCCCGTACACGTTATAGCTGTAGTAATATTCCCTTCAACCTGGAGAGCTGGGACCCATGGAATGGATGCCATGCATTATTGCTTTAAAGGGTCTGCATTTGCTCACCCAATCTCACCAATCCTCTCAGTCCCAAGTGTCCAGCCTCATGCCACATCCAGCTGTCATCGTAGATAGGGTCATTCCAGGTTGCATCAGAGACCCTGAAGGAATTGTAAAGAATTTCCCTGTTTCTTTGTTCTGTTTTTGAAATTCCTTTTTAGAGTGGGTTTGAGCTGATTCTCGCTGCCATGTTTATGCCAGTCTAGACACACTTGATTCCCTTACGGAGACATATCAATACATAGGTTTTAAGATTCTTACTAGTCAGATCTATTCCTCTGCGGGAAATATGGGGTTTTGAGTCCCTTTCACTGAGGAAGGTGTAGGTCTTGTCTATTCCATAGTTGGTTTTTGGAACAGTACCTGTGCTTATATCAAACTCTGGTTTGATGCATCACCCCACCTCTCCTTCCCCCTTAAGCAGGCATAAGAGTGTTTTCTAAATGTGAGACTCTGTTCTCTTGCCTAACTCAGTTCATGTGTGGCCATGTTTACAGGATCTTCCTAAGTGATATCTTATGATAAGTTTCTTTTTCTGTGTGACTTCTTTCACTTAGAATCATCGTACCTGAATCCACTCATTTTGCTGCTACTGGTCTTATGACATTGATTTCATGGCTGAGGGATATTCCATCGTACGTAAGTTCCACAATGTTTTGAACCATTTTTATATTTCCTGGGATATTTCATGTGTACCCAGGTTGAGGTTCTTGTAAGCAGTGCAGCCCTCAATTTGGGGGTGGCTCTGTCTTATGGATTTTCAGTTTTCCCAAGGTATATTCCCTAGACTGGAAGTGCCCTTGGCTCTGTAGCTCTGTTGTTTACTTGTTTTAGGGAACACAATGCACTCCTCCAGGGAGGCAGTTGGCAGCTTACATCCCGCCCATCAGCATAACAAGGCTCCCTGTTCTCCAGGGCCTGTCTTGCCTTTCTGGTTTTTACACATTTTGTGGATGTCCCTTTTGACCGTTGGGAAGTGATACTTCTTTGTAGTGCAGATTTGCATTGCCCGCTTGCTTGCTTGGCCAAAAAGGGCGTATGCGTTTTCTCCTGAATATATTCAGGAGAAAACGCATACGCCCTTTTTGGCCAAGTGCATCATTGTCGAAGTTGTGCCCCTCTTCCTGTGCTTTACAGGCGATTCCAACGTACCTCTTGAAATCTGTTTCCTGCTATTCTGCCTCGCTTTCAAGTCCACCTCGTTGCCTTCCCTCAACAGATTTTTGGACGATAGTTGGCCTTGATTACTCTGCCAGTTTGTGAATTGCTGTGCCCCTGAGCTCCATTTTTCAACTCGTTTTTTGTGAGCTGAACGCAAGTCCAAACTTTTGGTTCAGGACCTATACTGGTTCCCGGTGGGTGGCTGAGACTTTGGTTCATTCTTCTTCCTGCCGGGAAATTAGAGTGACATGTGCCCATCCAAATGCCTAACAGCTACTCTCTCATTGGTTCTCCCTCTTCCCTTTCATCCTCTGCCAAATTGGCAACCTGTGCGAACCAGGAGCTTAAAGGGGCTGTCTCTCCAAGTTGGGAGATTGATAGGAAAGCAGTTGGAAAGTCAAACCGGAGCACCAGGAGAGGGGCTATTCGTTGAGTTTTAGAAACCTTTCGTATTCACGGTGTGTGCATTCTCTAGGTTTCCCGTACACGTTATAGCTGTAGTAATATTCCCTTCAACCTGGAGAGCTGGGACCCATGGAATGGGTGCCATGCATTATTGCTTTAATGGGTCTGCATTTGCTCACCCAATCTCACCAATCCTCTCAGTCCCAAGTGTCCAGCCTTATGCCACATCCAGCTGTCATTGTAGATAGGGTCATTCCAGGTTGCATCAGAGACCCTGAAGGAATTGTAAAGAATTTCCCTGTTTCTTTGTTCTGTTTTTGAAATTCCTTTTTAGAGAGGGTTTGAGCTTATTCTCGCTGCCATGTTTATGCCAGTCTAGACACACTTGATTCC
This sequence comes from Mesoplodon mirus, assembly GCF_964341445.2. Lineage (NCBI taxonomy): Eukaryota > Metazoa > Chordata > Mammalia > Artiodactyla > Ziphiidae > Mesoplodon > Mesoplodon mirus. Next base: position 28,329 of record NW_028295725.1, read on the forward strand.
CTTATGCAGACATATCAATACATAGGTTTTAAGATTCTTACTAGTCAGATCGATTCCTCTGCGGGAAATATGGGGTTTTGAGTCCCTTTGACAGAGGAAGGTGTAGGTCTTGTCTATTCCGTAGTTGGTTTTTGGAACGGTACCTGTGCTTATATCAAACTCGGGTTTGATGCATCACCCCACCTCTCCTTCCCCCTTAAGCAGGCATAAGAGTGTTTTCTAAATGTGAGACTCTGTTCTCTTGCCTAACTCAGTTCATGTGTAGCCATGTTTACAGGATCTTCCTAAGTGATATCTTATGATAAGTTTCTTTTCCTGTGTGACTTCTTTCACTTAGAATCATCGTACCTGAATCCACTCATTTTGCTGCTACTGGTCTTATGACATTGATTTCATGGCTGAGGGATATTCCATCGTACGTAAGTTCCACAATGTTTTGAACCATTTTTATATTTCCTGGGATATTTCAGGTGTACCCAGGTTGAGGTTCTTGTAAGCAGTGCAGCCCTCAATTTGGGGGTGGCTCTGTCTTATGGATTTTCAGTTTTCCCAAGGTATATTCCCTAGACTGGAAGTGCCCTTGGCTCTGTAGCTCTGTTGTTTACTTGTTTTAGGGAACACAATGCACTCCTCCAGGGAGGCAGTTGGCAGCTTACATCCCGCCCATCAGCATAACAAGGCTCCCTGTTCTCCAGGGCCTGTCTTGCCTTTCTGGTTTTTACACATTTTGTCGATGTCCCTTTTGACCGTTGGGAAGTGATACTTCTTTGTAGTGCAGATTTGCATTGCCCGCTTGCTTGCTTGGCCAAAAAGGGCGTATGCGTTTTCTCCTGAATATATTCAGGAGAAAACGCATACGCCCTTTTTGGCCAAGTGCATCATTGTCGAAGTTGTGCCCCTCTTCCTGTGCTTTACAGGCGATTCCAACGTACCTCTTGAAGTCTGTTTCCTGCTATTCTGCCTCGCTTTCAAGTCCGCCTCGTTGCCTTCCCTCAACAGATTTTTGGACGATAGTTGGCCTTGATTACTCTGCCAGTTTGTGAATTGCTGTGCCCCTGAGCTCCATTTTTCAACTCGTTTTTTGTGAGCTGAACGCAAGTCCAAACTTTTGGTTCAGGACCTATACTGGTTCCCGGTGGGTGGCTGAGACTTTGGTTAATTCTTCTTCCTGCCGGGAAATTAGAGTGACATGTGCCCATCCAAATGCCTAACAGCTACTCTCTCATTGGTTCTCCCTCTTCCCTTTCATCCTCTGCCAAATTGGCAACCTGTGCGAACCAGGAGCTTAAAGGGGCTGTCTCTCCAAGTTGGGAGATTGATAGGAAAGCAGTTGGAAAGTCAAACCGGAGCACCAGGAGAGGGGCTCTTCGTTGAGTTTTAGAAACCTTTCGTATTCACGGTGTGTCCATTCTCTAGGTTTCCCGTACACGTTATAGCTGTAGTAATATTCCCTTCAACCTGGAGAGCTGGGACCCATGGAATGGATGCCATGCATTATTGCTTTAAAGGGTCTGCATTTGCTCACCCAATCTCACCAATCCTCTCAGTCCCAAGTGTCCAGCCTCATGCCACATCCAGCTGTCATCGTAGATAGGGTCATTCCAGGTTGCATCAGAGACCCTGAAGGAATTGTAAAGAATTTCCCTGTTTCTTTGTTCTGTTTTTGAAATTCCTTTTTAGAGTGGGTTTGAGCTGATTCTCGCTGCCATGTTTATGCCAGTCTAGACACACTTGATTCCCTTACGGAGACATATCAATACATAGGTTTTAAGATTCTTACTAGTCAGATCTATTCCTCTGCGGGAAATATGGGGTTTTGAGTCCCTTTCACTGAGGAAGGTGTAGGTCTTGTCTATTCCATAGTTGGTTTTTGGAACAGTACCTGTGCTTATATCAAACTCTGGTTTGATGCATCACCCCACCTCTCCTTCCCCCTTAAGCAGGCATAAGAGTGTTTTCTAAATGTGAGACTCTGTTCTCTTTCCTAACTCAGTTCATGTGTGGCCATGTTTACAGGATCTTCCTAAGTGATATCTTATGATAAGTTTCTTTTTCTGTGTGACTTCTTTCACTTAGAATCATCGTACCTGAATCCACTCATTTTGCTGCTACTGGTCTTATGACATTGATTTCATGGCTGAGGGATATTCCATCGTACGTAAGTTCCACAATGTTTTGAACCATTTTTATATTTCCTGGGATATTTCAGGTGTACCCAGGTTGAGGTTCTTGTAAGCAGTGCAGCCCTCAATTTGGGGGTGGCTCTGTCTTATGGATTTTCAGTTTTCCCAAGGTATATTCCCTAGACTGGAAGTGCCCTTGGCTCTGTAGCTCTGTTGTTTACTTGTTTTAGGGAACACAATGCACTCCTCCAGGGAGGCAGTTGGCAGCTTACATCCCGCCCATCAGCATAACAAGGCTCCCTGTTCTCCAGGGCCTGTCTTGCCTTTCTGGTTTTTACACATTTTGTGGATGTCCCTTTTGACCGTTGGGAAGTGATACTTCTTTGTAGTGCAGATTTGCATTGCCCGCTTGCTTGCTTGGCCAAAAAGGGCGTATGCGTTTTCTCCTGAATATATTCAGGAGAAAACGCATACGCCCTTTTTGGCCAAGTGCATCATTGTCGAAGTTGTGCCCCTCTTCCTGTGCTTTACAGGCGATTCCAACGTACCTCTTGAAATCTGTTTCCTGCTATTCTGCCTCGCTTTCAAGTCCACCTCGTTGCCTTCCCTCAACAGATTTTTGGACGATAGTTGGCCTTGATTACTCTGCCAGTTTGTGAATTGCTGTGCCCCTGAGCTCCATTTTTCAACTCGTTTTTTGTGAGCTGAACGCAAGTCCAAACTTTTGGTTCAGGACCTATACTGGTTCCCGGTGGGTGGCTGAGACTTTGGTTCATTCTTCTTCCTGCCGGGAAATTAGAGTGACATGTGCCCATCCAAATGCCTAACAGCTACTCTCTCATTGGTTCTCCCTCTTCCCTTTCCTCCTCTGCCAAATTGGCAACCTGTGCGAACCAGGAGCTTAAAGGGGCTGTCTCTCCAAGTTGGGAGATTGATAGGAAAGCAGTTGGAAAGTCAAACCGGAGCACCAGGAGAGGGGCTATTCGTTGAGTTTTAGAAACCTTTCGTATTCACGGTGTGTCCATTCTCTAGGTTTCCCGTACACGTTATAGCTGTAGTAATATTCCCTTCAACCTGGAGAGCTGGGACCCATGGAATGGGTGCCATGCATTATTGCTTTAATGGGTCTGCATTTGCTCACCCAATCTCACCAATCCTCTCAGTCCCAAGTGTCCAGCCTTATGCCACATCCAGCTGTCATTGTAGATAGGGTCATTCCAGGTTGCATCAGAGACCCTGAAGGAATTGTAAAGAATTTCCCTGTTTCTTTGTTCTGTTTTTGAAATTCCTTTTTAGAGAGGGTTTGAGCTGATTCTCGCTGCCATGTTTATGCCAGTCTAGACACACTTGATTCCCTTATGCAGACATATCAATACATAGGTTTTAAGATTCTTACTAGTCAGATTGATTCCTCTGCGGGAAATATGGGGTTTTGAGTCCCTTTGACAGAGGAAGGTGTAGGTCTTGTCTATTCCATAGTTGGTTTTTGGAACGGTACCTGTGCTTATATCAAACTCGGGTTTGATGCATCACCCCACCTCTCCTTCCCCCTTAAGCAGGCATAAGAGTGTTTTCTAAATGTGAGACTCTGTTCTCTTGCCTAACTCAGTTCATGTGTAGCCATGTTTACAGGATCTTCCTAAGTGATATCTTATGATAAGTTTCTTTTCCTGTGTGACTTCTTTCACTTAGAATCATCGTACCTGAATCCACTCATTTTGCTGCTACTGGTCTTATGACATTGATTTCATGGCTGAGGGATATTCCATCGTACGTAAGTTCCACAATGTTTTGAACCATTTTTATATTTCCTGGGATATTTCAGGTGTACCCAGGTTGAGGTTCTTGTAAGCAGTGCAGCCCTCAATTTGGGGGTGGCTCTGTCTTATGGATTTTCAGTTTTCCCAAGGTATATTCCCTAGACTGGAAGTGCCCTTGGCTCTGTAGCTCTGTTGTTTACTTGTTTTAGGGAACACAATGCACTCCTCCAGGGAGGCAGTTGGCAGCTTACATCCCGCCCATCAGCATAACAAGGCTCCCTGTTCTCCAGGGCCTGTCTTGCCTTTCTGGTTTTTACACATTTTGTGGATGTCCCTTTTGACCGTTGGGAAGTGATACTTCTTTGTAGTGCAGATTTGCATTGCCCGCTTGCTTGCTTGGCCAAAAAGGGCGTATGCGTTTTCTCCTGAATATATTCAGGAGAAAACGCATACGCCCTTTTTGGCCAAGTGCATCATTGTCGAAGTTGTGCCCCTCTTCCTGTGCTTTACAGGCGATTCCAACGTACCTCTTGAAGTCTGTTTCCTGCTATTCTGCCTCGCTTTCAAGTCCGCCTCGTTGCCTTCCCTCAACAGATTTTTGGACGATAGTTGGCCTTGATTACTCTGCCAGTTTGTGAATTGCTGTGCCCCTGAGCTCCATTTTTCAACTCGTTTTTTGTGAGCTGAACGCAAGTCCAAACTTTTGGTTCAGGACCTATACTGGTTCCCGGTGGGTGGCTGAGACTTTGGTTAATTCTTCTTCCTGCCGGGAAATTAGAGTGACATGTGCCCATCCAAATGCCTAACAGCTACTCTCTCATTGGTTCTCCCTCTTCCCTTTCATCCTCTGCCAAATTGGCAACCTGTGTGAACCAGGAGCTTAAAGGGGCTGTCTCTCCAAGTTGGGAGATTGATAGGAAAGCAGTTGGAAAGTCAAACCGGAGCACCAGGAGAGGGGCTCTTCGTTGAGTTTTAGAAACCTTTCGTATTCACGGTGTGTCCATTCTCTAGGTTTCCCGTACACGTTATAGCTGTAGTAATATTCCCTTCAACCTGGAGAGCTTGGACCCATGGAATGGATGCCATGCATTATTGCTTTAAAGGGTCTGCATTTGCTCACCCAATCTCACCAATCCTCTCAGTCCCAAGTGTCCAGCCTCATGCCACATCCAGCTGTCATCGTAGATAGGGTCATTCCAGGTTGCATCAGAGACCCTGAAGGAATTGTAAAGAATTTCCCTGTTTCTTTGTTCTGTTTTTGAAATTCCTTTTTAGAGTGGGTTTGAGCTGATTCTCGCTGCCATGTTTATGCCAGTCTAGACACACTTGATTCCCTTACGGAGACATATCAATACATAGGTTTTAAGATTCTTACTAGTCAGATCTATTCCTCTGCGGGAAATATGGGGTTTTGAGTCCCTTTCACTGAGGAAGGTGTAGGTCTTGTCTATTCCATAGTTGGTTTTTGGAACAGTACCTGTGCTTATATCAAACTCTGGTTTGATGCATCACCCCACCTCTCCTTCCCCCTTAAGCAGGCATAAGAGTGTTTTCTAAATGTGAGACTCTGTTCTCTTTCCTAACTCAGTTCATGTGTGGCCATGTTTACAGGATCTTCCTAAGTGATATCTTATGATAAGTTTCTTTTTCTGTGTGACTTCTTTCACTTAGAATCATCGTACCTGAATCCACTCATTTTGCTGCTACTGGTCTTATGACATTGATTTCATGGCTGAGGGATATTCCATCGTACGTAAGTTCCACAATGTTTTGAACCATTTTTATATTTCCTGGGATATTTCAGGTGTACCCAGGTTGAGGTTCTTGTAAGCAGTGCAGCCCTCAATTTGGGGGTGGCTCTGTCTTATGGATTTTCAGTTTTCCCAAGGTATATTCCCTAGACTGGAAGTGCCCTTGGCTCTGTAGCTCTGTTGTTTACTTGTTTTAGGGAACACAATGCACTCCTCCAGGGAGGCAGTTGGCAGCTTACATCCCGCCCATCAGCATAACAAGGCTCCCTGTTCTCCAGGGCCTGTCTTGCCTTTCTGGTTTTTACACATTTTGTGGATGTCCCTTTTGACCGTTGGGAAGTGATACTTCTTTGTAGTGCAGATTTGCATTGCCCGCTTGCTTGCTTGGCCAAAAAGGGCGTATGCGTTTTCTCCTGAATATATTCAGGAGAAAACGCATACGCCCTTTTTGGCCAAGTGCATCATTGTCGAAGTTGTGCCCCTCTTCCTGTGCTTTACAGGCGATTCCAACGTACCTCTTGAAATCTGTTTCCTGCTATTCTGCCTCGCTTTCAAGTCCACCTCGTTGCCTTCCCTCAACAGATTTTTGGACGATAGTTGGCCTTGATTACTCTGCCAGTTTGTGAATTGCTGTGCCCCTGAGCTCCATTTTTCAACTCGTTTTTTGTGAGCTGAACGCAAGTCCAAACTTTTGGTTCAGGACCTATACTGGTTCCCGGTGGGTGGCTGAGACTTTGGTTCATTCTTCTTCCTGCCGGGAAATTAGAGTGACATGTGCCCATCCAAATGCCTAACAGCTACTCTCTCATTGGTTCTCCCTCTTCCCTTTCATCCTCTGCCAAATTGGCAACCTGTGCGAACCAGGAGCTTAAAGGGGCTGTCTCTCCAAGTTGGGAGATTGATAGGAAAGCAGTTGGAAAGTCAAACCGGAGCACCAGGAGAGGGGCTATTCGTTGAGTTTTAGAAACCTTTCGTATTCACGGTGTGTCCATTCTCTAGGTTTCCCGTACACGTTATAGCTGTAGTAATAGTCCCTTCAACCTGGAGAGCTGGGACCCATGGAATGGGTGCCATGCATTATTGCTTTAATGGGTCTGCATTTGCTCACCCAATCTCACCAATCCTCTCAGTCCCAAGTGTCCAGCCTCATGCCACATCCAGCTGTCATCGTAGATAGGGTCATTCCAGGTTGCATCAGAGACCCTGAAGGAATTGTAAAGAATTTCCCTGTTTCTTTGTTCTGTTTTTGAAATTCCTTTTTAGAGTGGGTTTGAGCTGATTCTCGCTGCCGTGTTTATGCCAGTCTAGACACACTTGATTCCCTTACGGAGACATATCAATACATAGGTTTTAAGATTCTTACTAGTCAGATCTATTCCTCTGCGGGAAATATGGGGTTTTGAGTCCCTTTCACTGAGGAAGGTGTAGGTCTTGTCTATTCCATAGTTGGTTTTTGGAACAGTACCTGTGCTTATATCAAACTCTGGTTTGATGCATCACCCCACCTCTCCTTCCCCCTTAAGCAGGCATAAGAGTGTTTTCTAAATGTGAGACTCTGTTCTCTTTCCTAACTCAGTTCATGTGTGGCCATGTTTACAGGATCTTCCTAAGTGATATCTTATGATAAGTTTCTTTTTGTGTGTGACTTCTTTCACTTAGAATCATCGTACCTGAATCCACTCATTTTGCTGCTACTGGTCTTATGACATTGATTTCATGGCTGAGGGATATTCCATCGTACGTAAGTTCCACAATGTTTTGAACCATTTTTATATTTCCTGGGATATTTCAGGTGTACCCAGGTTGAGGTTCTTGTAAGCAGTGCAGCCCTCAATTTGGGGGTGGCTCTGTCTTATGGATTTTCAGTTTTCCCAAGGTATATTCCCTAGACTGGAAGTGCCCTTGGCTCTGTAGCTCTGTTGTTTACTTGTTTTAGGGAACACAATGCACTCCTCCAGTGAGGCAGTGGGCAACTTACATCCCGCCCATCAGCATAACAAGGCTCCCTGTTCTCCAGGGCCTGTCTTGCCTTTCTGGTTTTTACACATTTTGTGGATGTCCCTTTTGACCGGTGGGAAGTGATACTTCTTTGTAGTGCAGATTTGCATTGCCCGCTTGCTTGCTTGGCCAAAAAGGGCGTATGCGTTTTCTCCTGAATATATTCAGGAGAAAACGCATACGCCCTTTTTGGCCAAGTGCATCATTGTCGAAGTTGTGCCCCTCTTCCTGTGCTTTACAGGCGATTCTAACGTACCTCTTGAAATCTGTTTCCTGCTATTCTGCCTCGCATTCAAGTCCACCTCGTTGCCTTCCCTCAACAGATTTTTGGACGATAGTTGGCCTTGATTACTCTGCCAGTTTGTGAATTGCTGTGCCCCTGAGCTCCATTTTTCAACTCGTTTTTTGTGAGCTGAACGCAAGTCCAAACTTTTGGTTCAGGACCTATACTGGTTCCCGGTGGGTGGCTGAGACTTTGGTGAATTCTTCTTCCTGCCGGGAAATTAGAGTGACATGTGCCCATCCAAATGCCTAACAGCTACTCTCTCATTGGTTCTCCCTCTTCCCTTTCCTCCTCTGCCAAATGGGCAACCTGTGTGAACCAGGAGCTTAAAGGGGCTGTCTCTCCAAGTTGGGAGATTGATAGTAAAGCTGTTGGAAAGTCAAACCGGAGCACCAGGAGAGGGACTCTTCGTTGAGTTTTAGAAACCTTTCGTATTCACAGTGTGTCCATTCTCTAGGTTTCCCGTACATGTTATAGCTGTAGTAATATTCCCTTCAACCTGGAGAGGTGGGACCCATGGAATGGTTGCCATGCATTATTGCTTTAAAGGGTCTGCATTTGCTCACCCAATCTCACCAATCCTCTCAGTCCCAAGTGTCCAGCCTCATGCCGCATCCAGCTGTCATCGTAGATAGGGTCATTCCAGGTTGCATCAGAGACCCTGAAGGAATTGTAAAGAATTTCCCTGTTTCTTTGTTCTGTTTTTGAAATTCCTTTTTAGAGTGGGTTTGAGCTGATTCTCGCTGCCATGTTTATGCCAGTCTAGACACACTTGATTCCCTTACGGAGACATATCAATACATAGGTTTTAAGATTCTTACTAGTCAGATCTATTCCTCTGCGGGAAATATGGGGTTTTGAGTCCCTTTCACTGAGGAAGGTGTAGGTCTTGTCTATTCCATAGTTGGTTTTTGGAACAGTACCTGTGCTTATATCAAACTCTGGTTTGATGCATCACCCCACCTCTCCTTCCCCCTTAAGCAGGCATAAGAGTGTTTTCTAAATGTGAGACTCTGTTCTCTTTCCTAACTCAGTTCATGTGTTGCCATGTTTACAGGATCTTCCTAAGTGATATCTTATGATAAGTTTCTTTTTCTGTGTGACTTCTTTCACTTAGAATCATCGTACCTGAATCCACTCATTTTGCTGCTACTGGTCTTATGACATTGATTTCATGGCTGAGGGATATTCCATCGTACGTAAGTTCCACAATGTTTTGAACCATTTTTATATTTCCTGGGATATTTCAGGTGTACCCAGGTTGAGGTTCTTGTAAGCAGTGCAGCCCTCAATTTGGGGGTGGCTCTGTCTTATGGATTTTCAGTTTTCCCAAGGTATATTCCCTAGACTGGAAGTGCCCTTGGCTCTGTAGCTCTGTTGTTTACTTGTTTTAGGGAACACAATGCACTCCTCCAGGGAGGCAGTTGGCAGCTTACATCCCGCCCATCAGCATAACAAGGCTCCCTGTTCTCCAGGGCCTGTCTTGCCTTTCTGGTTTTTACACATTTTGTGGATGTCCCTTTTGACCGTTGGGAAGTGATACTTCTTTGTAGTGCAGATTTGCATTGCCCGCTTGCTTGCTTGGCCAAAAAGGGCGTATGCGTTTTCTCCTGAATATATTCAGGAGAAAACGCATACGCCCTTTTTGGCCAAGTGCATCATTGTCGAAGTTGTGCCCCTCTTCCTGTGCTTTACAGGCGATTCCAACGTACCTCTTGAAATCTGTTTCCTGCTATTCTGCCTCGCTTTCAAGTCCACCTCGTTGCCTTCCCTCAACAGATTTTTGGACGATAGTTGGCCTTGATTACTCTGCCAGTTTGTGAATTGCTGTGCCCCTGAGCTCCATTTTTCAACTCGTTTTTTGTGAGCTGAACGCAAGTCCAAACTTTTGGTTCAGGACCTATACTGGTTCCCGTTGGGTGGCTGAGACTTTGGTTCATTCTTCTTCCTGCCGGGAAATTAGAGTGACATGTGCCCATCCAAATGCCTAACAGCTACTCTCTCATTGGTTCTCCCTCTTCCCTTTCATCCTCTGCCAAATTGGCAACCTGTGCGAACCAGGAGCTTAAAGGGGCTGTCTGTCCAAGTTGGGAGATTGATAGGAAAGCAGTTGGAAAGTCAAACCGGAGCACCAGGAGAGGGGCTATTCGTTGAGTTTTAGAAACCTTTCGTATTCACAGTGTGTCCATTCTCTAGGTTTCCCGTACACGTTATAGCTGTAGTAATATTCCCTTCAACCTGGAGAGCTGGGACCCATGGAATGGGTGCCATGCATTATTGCTTTAATGGGTCTGCATTTGCTCACCCAATCTCACCAATCCTCTCAGTCCCAAGTGTCCAGCCTTATGCCACATCCAGCTGTCATTGTAGATAGGGTCATTCCAGGTTGCATCAGAGACCCTGAAGGAATTGTAAAGAATTTCCCTGTTTCTTTGTTCTGTTTTTGAAATTCCTTTTTAGAGAGGGTTTGAGCTGATTCTCGCTGCCATGTTTATGCCAGTCTAGACACACTTGATTCCCTTATGCAGACATATCAATACATAGGTTTTAAGATTCTTACTAGTCAGATCGATTCCTCTGCGGGAAATATGGGGTTTTGAGTCCCTTTGACAGAGGAAGGTGTAGGTCTTGTCTATTCCATAGTTGGTTTTTGGAACGGTACCTGTGCTTATATCAAACTCTGGTTTGATGCATCACCCCACCTCTCCTTCCCCCTTAAGCAGGCATAAGAGTGTTTTCTAAATGTGAGACTCTGTTCTCTTGCCTAACTCAGTTCATGTGTAGCCATGTTTACAGGATCTTCCTAAGTGATATCTTATGATAAGTTTCTTTTCCTGTGTGACTTCTTTCACTTAGAATCATCGTACCTGAATCCACTCATTTTGCTGCTACTGGTCTTATGACATTGATTTCATGGCTGAGGGATATTCCATCGTACGTAAGTTCCACAATGTTTGGAACCATTTTTATATTTCCTGGGATATTTCAGGTGTACCCAGGTTGAGGTTCTTGTAGCAGTACAGCCCTCAATTTGGGGGTGGCTCTGTCTTATGGATTTTCAGTTTTCCCAAGGTATATTCCCTAGACTGGACGTGCCCTTGGCTCTGTAGCTCTGTTGTTTACTTGTTTTAGGGAACACAATGCACTCCTCCAGTGAGGCAGTTGGCAACTTACATCCCGCCCATCAGCATAACAAGGCTCCCTGTTCTTCAGGGCCTGTCTTGCCTTTCTGGTTTTTACACATTTTGTCGATGTCCCTTTTGACCGGTGGGAAGTGATACTTCTTTGTAGTGCAGATTTGCATTGCCCGCTTGCTTGCTTGGCCAAAAAGGGCGTATGCGTTTTCTCCTGAATATATTCAGGAGAAAACGCATACGCCCTTTTTGGCCAAGTGCATCATTGTCGAAGTTGTGCCCCTCTTCCTGTGCTTTACAGGCGATTCCAACGTACCTCTTGAAGTCTGTTTCCTGCTATTCTGCCTCGCTTTCAAGTCCGCCTCGTTGCCTTCCCTCAACAGATTTTTGGACGATAGTTGGCCTTGATTACTCTGCCAGTTTGTGAATTGCTGTGCCCCTGAGCTCCATTTTTCAACTCGTTTTTTGTGAGCTGAACGCAAGTCCAAACTTTTGGTTCAGGACCTATACTGGTTCCCGGTGGGTGGCTGAGACTTTGGTTAATTCTTCTTCCTGCCGGGAAATTAGAGTGACATGTGCCCATCCAAATGCCTAACAGCTACTCTCTCATTGGTTCTCCCTCTTCCCTTTCATCCTCTGCCAAATTGGCAACCTGTGCGAACCAGGAGCTTAAAGGGGCTGTCTCTCCAAGTTGGGAGATTGATAGGAAAGCAGTTGGAAAGTCAAACCGGAGCACCAGGAGAGGGGCTCTTCGTTGAGTTTTAGAAAACTTTCGTATTCACGGTGTGTCCATTCTCTAGGTTTCCCGTACACGTTATAGCTGTAGTAATATTCCCTTCAACCTGGAGAGCTGGGACCCATGGAATGGATGCCATGCATTATTGCTTTAAAGGGTCTGCATTTGCTCACCCAATCTCACCAATCCTCTCAGTCCCAAGTGTCCAGCCTCATGCCACATCCAGCTGTCATCGTAGATAGGGTCATTCCAGGTTGCATCAGAGACCCTGAAGGAATTGTAAAGAATTTCCCTGTTTCTTTGTTCTGTTTTTGAAATTCCTTTTTAGAGTGGGTTTGAGCTGATTCTCGCTGCCATGTTTATGCCAGTCTAGACACACTTGATTCCCTTACGGAGACATATCAATACATAGGTTTTAAGATTCTTACTAGTCAGATCTATTCCTCTGCGGGAAATATGGGGTTTTGAGTCCCTTTCACTGAGGAAGGTGTAGGTCTTGTCTATTCCATAGTTGGTTTTTGGAACAGTACCTGTGCTTATATCAAACTCTGGTTTGATGCATCACCCCACCTCTCCTTCCCCCTTAAGCAGGCATAAGAGTGTTTTCTAAATGTGAGACTCTGTTCTCTTTCCTAACTCAGTTCATGTGTTGCCATGTTTACAGGATCTTCCTAAGTGATATCTTATGATAAGTTTCTTTTTCTGTGTGACTTCTTTCACTTAGAATCATCGTACCTGAATCCACTCATTTTGCTGCTACTGGTCTTATGACATTGATTTCATGGCTGAGGGATATTCCATCGTACGTAAGTTCCACAATGTTTTGAATCATTTTTATATTTCCTGGGATATTTCAGGTGTACCCAGGTTGAGGTTCTTGTAAGCAGTGCAGCCCTCAATTTGGGGGTGGCTCTGTCTTATGGATCTTCAGTTTTCCCAAGGTATATTCCCTAGACTGGAAGTGCCCTTGGCTCTGTAGCTCTGTTGTTTACTTGTTTTAGGGAACACAATGCACTCCTCCAGGGAGGCAGTTGGCAGCTTACATCCCGCCCATCAGCATAACAAGGCTCCCTGTTCTCCAGGGCCTGTCTTGCCTTTCTGGTTTTTACACATTTTGTGGATGTCCCTTTTGACCGTTGGGAAGTGATACTTCTTTGTAGTGCAGATTTGCATTGCCCGCTTGCTTGCTTGGCCAAAAAGGGCGTATGCGTTTTCTCCTGAATATATTCAGGAGAAAACGCATACGCCCTTTTTGGCCAAGTGCATCATTGTCGAAGTTGTGCCCCTCTTCCTGTGCTTTACAGGCGATTCCAACGTACCTCTTGAAATCTGTTTCCTGCTATTCTGCCTCGCTTTCAAGTCCACCTCGTTGCCTTCCCTCAACAGATTTTTGGACGATAGTTGGCCTTGATTACTCTGCCAGTTTGTGAATTGCTGTGCCCCTGAGCTCCATTTTTCAACTCGTTTTTTGTGAGCTGAACGCAAGTCCAAACTTTTGGTTCAGGACCTATACTGGTTCCCGGTGGGTGGCTGAGACTTTGGTGAATTCTTCTTCCTGCCGGGAAATTAGAGTGACATGTGCCCATCCAAATGCCTAACAGCTACTCTCTCATTGGTTCTCCCTCTTCCCTTTCATCCTCTGCCAAATTGGCAACCTGTGCGAACCAGGAGCTTAAAGGGGCTGTCTCTCCAAGTTGGGAGATTGATAGGAAAGCAGTTGGAAAGTCAAACCAGAGCACCAGGAGAGGGGCTCTTCGTTGAGTTTTAGAAACCTTTCGTATTCACAGTGTGTCCATTCTCTAGGTTTCCCGTACACGTTATAGCTGTAGTAATATTCCCTTCAACCTGGAGAGCTGGGACCCATTGAATGGGTGCCATGCATTTTTGCTTTAATGGGTCTGCATTTGCTCACCCAATCTCACCAATCCTCTCAGTCCCAAGTGTCCAGCCTTATGCCACATCCAGCTGTCATTGTAGATAGGGTCATTCCAGGTTGCATCAGAGACCCTGAAGGAATTGTAAAGAATTTCCCTGTTTCTTTGTTCTGTTTTTGAAATTCCTTTTTAGAGTGGGTTTGAGCTGATTCTGGCTGCCATGTTTATGCCAGTCTAGACACACATGATTCCCTTACGGAGACATATCAACACATAGGTTTTAAGATTCTTACTAGTCAGATCGATTCCTCTGCGGGAAATATGGGGTTTTGAGTCCCTTTGACAGAGGAAGGTGTAGGTCTTGTCTATTCCATAGTTGGTTTTTGGAACGGTACCTGTGCTTATATCAAACTCTGGTTTGATGCATCACCCCACCTCTCCTTCCCCCTTAAGCAGGCATAAGAGTGTTTTCTAAATGTGAGACTCTGTTCTCTTTCCTAACTCAGTTCATGTGTAGCCATGTTTACAGGATCTTCCTAAGTGATATCTTATGATAAGTTTCTTTTCCTGTGTGACTTCTTTCACTTAGAATCATCGTACCTGAATCCACTCATTTTGCTGCTACTGGTCTTATGACATTGATTTCATGGCTGAGGGATATTCCATCGTACGTAAGTTCCACAATGTTTGGAACCATTTTTATATTTCCTGGGATATTTCAGGTGTACCCAGGTTGAGGTTCTTGTAAGCAGTACAGCCCTCAATTTGGGGGTGGCTCTGTCTTATGGATTTTCAGTTTTCCCAAGGTATATTCCCTAGACTGGAAGTGCCCTTGGCTCTGTATCTCTGTTGTTTACTTGTTTTAGGGAACACAATGCACTCCTCCAGTGAGGCAGTTGGCAACTTACATCCCGCCCATCAGCATAACAAGGCTCCCTGTTCTCCAGGGCCTGTCTTGCCTTTCTGGTTTTTGCACATTTTGTGGATGTCCCTTTTGACCGGTGGGAAGTGATACTTCTTTGTAGTGCAGGTTTGCATTGCCCGCTTGCTGGCTTGGCCAAAAAGGGCGTATGCGTTTTCTCCTGAATATATTCAGGAGAAAACGCATACGCCCTTTTTGGCCAAGTGCATCATTGTCGAAGTTGTGCCCCTCTTCCTGTGCTTTACAGGCGATTCCAACGTACCTCTTGAAATCTGTTTCCTGCTATTCTGCCTCGCTTTCAAGTCTGCCTCGTTGCCTTCCCTCAACAGATTTTTGGACGATAGTTGGCCTTGATTACTCTGCCAGTTTGTGAATTGCTGTGCCCCTGAGCTCCATTTTTCCACTCGTTTCTTGTGAGCTGAACGCAAGTCCAAACTTTTGGTTCAGGACCTATACTGGTTCCCGGTGGGTGGCTGAGACTTTGGTTAATTCTTCTTCCTGCCGGGAAATTAGAGTGACATGTGCCCATCCAAATGCCTAACAGCTACTCTCTCATTGGTTCTCCCTCTTCCCTTTCATCCTCTGCCAAATTGGCAATCTGTGCGAACCAGGAGCTTAAAGGGGCTGTCTCTCCAAGTTGGGAGATTGATAGGAAAGCAGTTGGAAAGTCAAACCGGAGCACCAGGAGAGGGGCTCTTCGTTGAGTTTTAGAAACCTTTCGTATTCACAGTGTGTCCATTCTCTAGGTTTCCCGTACACGTTATAGCTGTAGTAATATTCCCTTCAACCTGGAGAGCTGGGACCCATGGAATGGGTGCCATGCATTATTGCTTTAATGGGTCTGCATTTGCTCACCCAATCTCACCAATCCTCTCAGTCCCAAGTGTCCAGCCTTATGCCACATCCAGCTGTCATTGTAGATAGGGTCATTCCAGGTTGCATCAGAGACCCTGAAGGAATTGTAAAGAATTTCCCTGTTTCTTTGTTCTGTTTTTGAAATTCCTTTTTAGAGAGGGTTTGAGCTGATTCTCGCTGCCATGTTTATGCCAGTCTAGACACACTTGATTCCCTTATGCAGACATATCAATACATAGGTTTTAAGATTCTTACTAGTCAGATCGATTCCTCTGCGGGAAATATGGGGTTTTGAGTCCCTTTGACAGAGGAAGGTGTAGGTCTTGTCTATTCCATAGTTGGTTTTTGGAACGGTACCTGTGCTTATATCAAACTCTGGTTTGATGCATCACCCCACCTCTCCTTCCCCCTTAAGCAGGCATAAGAGTGTTTTCTAAATGTGAGACTCTGTTCTCTTGCCTAACTCAGTTCATGTGTAGCCATGTTTACAGGATCTTCCTAAGTGATATCTTATGATAAGTTTCTTTTCCTGTGTGACTTCTTTCACTTAGAATCATCGTACCTGAATCCACTCATTTTGCTGCTACTGGTCTTATGACATTGATTTCATGGCTGAGGGATATTCCATCGTACGTAAGTTCCACAATGTTTGGAACCATTTTTATATTTCCTGGGATATTTCAGGTGTACCCAGGTTGAGGTTCTTGTAGCAGTACAGCCCTCAATTTGGGGGTGGCTCTGTCTTATGGATTTTCAGTTTTCCCAAGGTATATTCCCTAGACTGGACGTGCCCTTGGCTCTGTAGCTCTGTTGTTTACTTGTTTTAGGGAACACAATGCACTCCTCCAGTGAGGCAGTTGGCAACTTACATCCCGCCCATCAGCATAACAAGGCTCCCTGTTCTTCAGGGCCTGTCTTGCCTTTCTGGTTTTTACACATTTTGTCGATGTCCCTTTTGACCGGTGGGAAGTGATACTTCTTTGTAGTGCAGATTTGCATTGCCCGCTTGCTTGCTTGGCCAAAAAGGGCGTATGCGTTTTCTCCTGAATATATTCAGGAGAAAACGCATACGCCCTTTTTGGCCAAGTGCATCATTGTCGAAGTTGTGCCCCTCTTCCTGTGCTTTACAGGCGATTCCAACGTACCTCTTGAAGTCTGTTTCCTGCTATTCTGCCTCGCTTTCAAGTCCGCCTCGTTGCCTTCCCTCAACAGATTTTTGGACGATAGTTGGCCTTGATTACTCTGCCAGTTTGTGAATTGCTGTGCCCCTGAGCTCCATTTTTCAACTCGTTTTTTGTGAGCTGAACGCAAGTCCAAACTTTTGGTTCAGGACCTATACTGGTTCCCGGTGGGTGGCTGAGACTTTGGTTAATTCTTCTTCCTGCCGGGAAATTAGAGTGACATGTGCCCATCCAAATGCCTAACAGCTACTCTCTCATTGGTTCTCCCTCTTCCCTTTCATCCTCTGCCAAATTGGCAACCTGTGCGAACCAGGAGCTTAAAGGGGCTGTCTCTCCAAGTTGGGAGATTGATAGGAAAGCAGTTGGAAAGTCAAACCGGAGCACCAGGAGAGGGGCTCTTCGTTGAGTTTTAGAAAACTTTCGTATTCACGGTGTGTCCATTCTCTAGGTTTCCCGTACACGTTATAGCTGTAGTAATATTCCCTTCAACCTGGAGAGCTGGGACCCATGGAATGGATGCCATGCATTATTGCTTTAAAGGGTCTGCATTTGCTCACCCAATCTCACCAATCCTCTCAGTCCCAAGTGTCCAGCCTCATGCCACATCCAGCTGTCATCGTAGATAGGGTCATTCCAGGTTGCATCAGAGACCCTGAAGGAATTGTAAAGAATTTCCCTGTTTCTTTGTTCTGTTTTTGAAATTCCTTTTTAGAGTGGGTTTGAGCTGATTCTCGCTGCCATGTTTATGCCAGTCTAGACACACTTGATTCCCTTACGGAGACATATCAATACATAGGTTTTAAGATTCTTACTAGTCAGATCTATTCCTCTGCGGGAAATATGGGGTTTTGAGTCCCTTTCACTGAGGAAGGTGTAGGTCTTGTCTATTCCATAGTTGGTTTTTGGAACAGTACCTGTGCTTATATCAAACTCTGGTTTGATGCATCACCCCACCTCTCCTTCCCCCTTAAGCAGGCATAAGAGTGTTTTCTAAATGTGAGACTCTGTTCTCTTTCCTAACTCAGTTCATGTGTTGCCATGTTTACAGGATCTTCCTAAGTGATATCTTATGATAAGTTTCTTTTTCTGTGTGACTTCTTTCACTTAGAATCATCGTACCTGAATCCACTCATTTTGCTGCTACTGGTCTTATGACATTGATTTCATGGCTGAGGGATATTCCATCGTACGTAAGTTCCACAATGTTTTGAATCATTTTTATATTTCCTGGGATATTTCAGGTGTACCCAGGTTGAGGTTCTTGTAAGCAGTGCAGCCCTCAATTTGGGGGTGGCTCTGTCTTATGGATCTTCAGTTTTCCCAAGGTATATTCCCTAGACTGGAAGTGCCCTTGGCTCTGTAGCTCTGTTGTTTACTTGTTTTAGGGAACACAATGCACTCCTCCAGGGAGGCAGTTGGCAGCTTACATCCCGCCCATCAGCATAACAAGGCTCCCTGTTCTCCAGGGCCTGTCTTGCCTTTCTGGTTTTTACACATTTTGTGGATGTCCCTTTTGACCGTTGGGAAGTGATACTTCTTTGTAGTGCAGATTTGCATTGCCCGCTTGCTTGCTTGGCCAAAAAGGGCGTATGCGTTTTCTCCTGAATATATTCAGGAGAAAACGCATACGCCCTTTTTGGCCAAGTGCATCATTGTCGAAGTTGTGCCCCTCTTCCTGTGCTTTACAGGCGATTCCAACGTACCTCTTGAAATCTGTTTCCTGCTATTCTGCCTCGCTTTCAAGTCCACCTCGTTGCCTTCCCTCAACAGATTTTTGGACGATAGTTGGCCTTGATTACTCTGCCAGTTTGTGAATTGCTGTGCCCCTGAGCTCCATTTTTCAACTCGTTTTTTGTGAGCTGAACGCAAGTCCAAACTTTTGGTTCAGGACCTATACTGGTTCCCGGTGGGTGGCTGAGACTTTGGTGAATTCTTCTTCCTGCCGGGAAATTAGAGTGACATGTGCCCATCCAAATGCCTAACAGCTACTCTCTCATTGGTTCTCCCTCTTCCCTTTCATCCTCTGCCAAATTGGCAACCTGTGCGAACCAGGAGCTTAAAGGGGCTGTCTCTCCAAGTTGGGAGATTGATAGGAAAGCAGTTGGAAAGTCAAACCAGAGCACCAGGAGAGGGGCTCTTCGTTGAGTTTTAGAAACCTTTCGTATTCACAGTGTGTCCATTCTCTAGGTTTCCCGTACACGTTATAGCTGTAGTAATATTCCCTTCAACCTGGAGAGCTGGGACCCATTGAATGGGTGCCATGCATTTTTGCTTTAATGGGTCTGCATTTGCTCACCCAATCTCACCAATCCTCTCAGTCCCAAGTGTCCAGCCTTATGCCACATCCAGCTGTCATTGTAGATAGGGTCATTCCAGGTTGCATCAGAGACCCTGAAGGAATTGTAAAGAATTTCCCTGTTTCTTTGTTCTGTTTTTGAAATTCCTTTTTAGAGTGGGTTTGAGCTGATTCTGGCTGCCATGTTTATGCCAGTCTAGACACACATGATTCCCTTACGGAGACATATCAACACATAGGTTTTAAGATTCTTACTAGTCAGATCGATTCCTCTGCGGGAAATATGGGGTTTTGAGTCCCTTTGACAGAGGAAGGTGTAGGTCTTGTCTATTCCATAGTTGGTTTTTGGAACGGTACCTGTGCTTATATCAAACTCTGGTTTGATGCATCACCCCACCTCTCCTTCCCCCTTAAGCAGGCATAAGAGTGTTTTCTAAATGTGAGACTCTGTTCTCTTTCCTAACTCAGTTCATGTGTAGCCATGTTTACAGGATCTTCCTAAGTGATATCTTATGATAAGTTTCTTTTCCTGTGTGACTTCTTTCACTTAGAATCATCGTACCTGAATCCACTCATTTTGCTGCTACTGGTCTTATGACATTGATTTCATGGCTGAGGGATATTCCATCGTACGTAAGTTCCACAATGTTTGGAACCATTTTTATATTTCCTGGGATATTTCAGGTGTACCCAGGTTGAGGTTCTTGTAAGCAGTACAGCCCTCAATTTGGGGGTGGCTCTGTCTTATGGATTTTCAGTTTTCCCAAGGTATATTCCCTAGACTGGAAGTGCCCTTGGCTCTGTATCTCTGTTGTTTACTTGTTTTAGGGAACACAATGCACTCCTCCAGTGAGGCAGTTGGCAACTTACATCCCGCCCATCAGCATAACAAGGCTCCCTGTTCTCCAGGGCCTGTCTTGCCTTTCTGGTTTTTGCACATTTTGTGGATGTCCCTTTTGACCGGTGGGAAGTGATACTTCTTTGTAGTGCAGGTTTGCATTGCCCGCTTGCTGGCTTGGCCAAAAAGGGCGTATGCGTTTTCTCCTGAATATATTCAGGAGAAAACGCATACGCCCTTTTTGGCCAAGTGCATCATTGTCGAAGTTGTGCCCCTCTTCCTGTGCTTTACAGGCGATTCCAACGTACCTCTTGAAATCTGTTTCCTGCTATTCTGCCTCGCTTTCAAGTCTGCCTCGTTGCCTTCCCTCAACAGATTTTTGGACGATAGTTGGCCTTGATTACTCTGCCAGTTTGTGAATTGCTGTGCCCCTGAGCTCCATTTTTCCACTCGTTTCTTGTGAGCTGAACGCAAGTCCAAACTTTTGGTTCAGGACCTATACTGGTTCCCGGTGGGTGGCTGAGACTTTGGTTAATTCTTCTTCCTGCCGGGAAATTAGAGTGACATGTGCCCATCCAAATGCCTAACAGCTACTCTCTCATTGGTTCTCCCTCTTCCCTTTCATCCTCTGCCAAATTGGCAATCTGTGCGAACCAGGAGCTTAAAGGGGCTGTCTCTCCAAGTTGGGAGATTGATAGGAAAGCAGTTGGAAAGTCAAACCGGAGCACCAGGAGAGGGGCTCTTCGTTGAGTTTTAGAAACCTTTCGTATTCACAGTGTGTCCATTCTCTAGGTTTCCCGTACACGTTATAGCTGTAGTAATATTCCCTTCAACCTGGAGAGCTGGGACCCATGGAATGGGTGCCATGCATTATTGCTTTAATGGGTCTGCATTTGCTCACCCAATCTCACCAATCCTCTCAGTCCCAAGTGTCCAGCCTTATGCCACATCCAGCTGTCATTGTAGATAGGGTCATTCCAGGTTGCATCAGAGACCCTGAAGGAATTGTAAAGAATTTCCCTGTTTCTTTGTTCTGTTTTTGAAATTCCTTTTTAGAGAGGGTTTGAGCTGATTCTCGCTGCCATGTTTATGCCAGTCTAGACACACTTGATTCCCTTACGGAGACATATCAACACATAGGTTTTAAGATTCTTACTAGTCAGTTCGATTCCTCTGCGGGAAATATGGGGTTTTGAGTCCCTTTGACAGAGGAAGGTGTAGGTCTTGTCTATTCCATAGTTGGTTTTTGGAACGGTACCTGTGCTTATATCAAACTCTGGTTTGATGCATCACCCCACCTCTCCTTCCCCCTTAAGCAGGCATAAGAGTGTTTTCTAAATGTGAGACTCTGTTCTCTTTCCTAACTCAGTTCATGTGTAGCCATGTTTACAGGATCTTCCTAAGTGATATCTTATGATAAGTTTCTTTTCCTGTGTGACTTCTTTCACTTAGAATCATCGTACCTGAATCCACTCATTTTGCTGCTACTGGTCTTATGACATTGATTTCATGGCTGAGGGATATTCCATCGTACGTAAGTTCCACAATGTTTGGAACCATTTTTATATTTCCTGGGATATTTCAGGTGTACCCAGGTTGAGGTTCTTGTAAGCAGTACAGCCCTCAATTTGGGGGTGGCTCTGTCTTATGGATTTTCTGTTTTCCCAAGGTATATTCCCTAGACTGGAAGTGCCCTTGGCTCTGTATCTCTGTTGTTTACTTGTTTTAGGGAACACAATGCACTCCTCCAGTGAGGCAGTTGGCAACTTACATCCCGCCCATCAGCATAACAAGGCTCCCTGTTCTCCAGGGCCTGTCTTGCCTTTCTGGTTTTTGCACATTTTGTCGATGTCCCTTTTGACCGGTGGGAAGTGATACTTCTTTGTAGTGCAGGTTTGCATTGCCCGCTTGCTGGCTTGGCCAAAAAGGGCGTATGCGTTTTCTCCTGAATATATTCAGGAGAAAACGCATACGCCCTTTTTGGCCAAGTGCATCATTGTCGAAGTTGTGCCCCTCTTCCTGTGCTTTACAGGCGATTCCAACGTACCTCTTGAAATCTGTTTCCTGCTATTCTGCCTCGCTTTCAAGTCTGCCTCGTTGCCTTCCCTCAACAGATTTTTGGACGATAGTTGGCCTTGATTACTCTGCCAGTTTGTGAATTGCTGTGCCCCTGAGCTCCATTTTTCCACTCATTTCTTGTGAGCTGAACGCAAGTCCAAACTTTTGGTTCAGGACCTATACTGGTTCCCGGTGGGTGGCTGAGACTTTGGTTAATTCTTCTTCCTGCCGGGAAATTAGAGTGACATGTGCCCATCCAAATGCCTAACAGCTACTCTCTCATTGGTTCTCCCTCTTCCCTTTCATCCTCTGCCAAATTGGCAACCTGTGCGAACCAGGAGCTTAAAGGGGCTGTCTCTCCAAGTTGGGAGATTGATAGGAAAGCAGTTGGAAAGTCAAACCGGAGCACCAGGAGAGGAACTCTTCGTTGAGTTTTAGAAACCTTTCGTATTCACAGTGTGTACATTCTCTACGTTTCCCGTACACGTTATAGCTGTAGTAATATTCCCTTCAACCTGGAGAGCTGGGACCCATGGAATGGGTGCCATGCATTATTGCTTTAATGGGTCTGCATTTGCTCACCCAATCTCACCAATCCTCTCAGTCCCAAGTGTCCAGCCTTATGCCACATCCAGCTGTCATTGTAGATAGGGTCATTCCAGGTTGCATCAGAGACCCTGAAGGAATTGTAAAGAATTTCCCTGTTTCTTAGTTCTGTTTTTGAAATTCCTTTTTAGAGAGGGTTTGAGCTGATTCTCGCTGCCATGTTTATGCCAGTCTAGACACACTTGATTCCCTTACGGAGACATATCAACACATAGGTTTTAAGATTCTTACTAGTCAGATCGATTCCTCTGCGGGAAATATGGGGTTTTGAGTCCCTTTCACTGAGGAAGGTGTAGGTCTTGTCTATTCCATAGTTGGTTTTTGGAACGGTACCTGTGCTTATATCAAACTCTGGTTTGATGCATCACCCCACCTCTCCTTCCCCCTTAAGCAGGCATAAGAGTGTTTTCTAAATGTGAGACTCTGTTCCCTTTCCTAACTCAGTTCATGTGTAGCCATGTTTACAGGATCTTCCTAAGTGATATCTTATGATAAGTTTCTTTTCCTGTGTGACTTCTTTCACTTAGAATCATCGTACCTGAATCCACTCATTTTGCTGCTACTGGTCTTATGACATTGATTTCGTGGCTGAGGGATATTCCATCGTACGTAAGTTCCACAATGTTTGGAACCATTTTTATATTTCCTGGGATATTTCAGGTGTACCCAGGTTGAGGTTCTTGTAAGCAGTACAGCCCTCAATTTGGGGGTGGCTCTGTCTTATGGATTTTCAGTTTTCCCAAGGTATATTCCCTAGACTGGAAGTGCCCTTGGCTCTGTAGCTCTGTTGTTTACTTGTTTTAGGGAACACAATGCACTCCTCCAGTGAGGCAGTTGGCAACTTACATCCCGCCCATCAGCATAACAAGGCTCCCTGTTCTCCAGGGCCTGTCTTGCCTTTCTGGTTTTTACACATTTTGTGGATGTCCCTTTTGACCGGTGGGAAGTGATAATTCTTTGTAGTGCAGATTTGCATTGCCTGCTTGCTTGCTTGGCCAAAAAGGGCGTATGCGTTTTCTCCTGAATATATTCAGGAGAAAACGCATACGCCCTTTTTGGCCAAGTGCATCATTGTCGAAGTTGTGCCCCTCTTCCTGTGCTTTACAGGCGATTCCAACGTACCTCTTGAAATCTGTTTCCTGCTATTCTGCCTCGCTTTCAAGTCTGCCTCGTTGTCTTCCCTCAACAGATTTTTGGACGATAGTTGGCCTTGATTACTCTGCCAGTTTGTGAATTGCTGTGCCCCTGAGCTCCATTTTTCAACTCGTTTTTTGTGAGCTGAACGCAAGTCCAAACTTTTGGTTCAGGACCTATACTGGTTCCCGGTGGGTGGCTGAGACTTTGGTTCATTCTTCTTCCTGCCGGGAAATTAGAGTGACATGTGCCCATCCAAATGCCTAACAGCTACTCTCTCATTGGTTCTCCCTCTTCCCTTTCATCCTCTGCCAAATTGGCAACCTGTGCGAACCAGGAGCTTAAAGGGGCTGTCTCTCCAAGTTGGGAGATTGATAGGAAAGCAGTTGGAAAGTCAAACCGGAGCACCAGGAGAGGGGCTCTTCGTTGAGTTTTAGAAACCTTTCGTATTCACAGTGTGTCCATTCTCTAGGTTTCCCGTACACGTTATAGCTGTAGTAATATTTCACAGTGTGTCCATTCTCTACGTTTCCCGTACACGTTATAGCTGTAGTAATATTCCCTTCAACCTGGAGAGCTGGGACCCATGGAATGGGTGTCATGCATTATTGCTTTAAAGGGTCTGCATTTGCTCACCCAATCTCACCAATCCTCTCAGTCCCAAGTGTCCAGCCTTATACCACATCCAGCTGTCATTGTACATAGGGTCATTCCAGGTTGCATCAGAGACCCTGAAGGAATTGTAAAGAATTTCCCTGTTTCTTTGTTCTGTTTTTGAAATTCCTTTTTAGAGTGGGTTTGAGCTGATTCTCGCTGCCATGTTTATGCCAGTCTAGACACACTTGATTCCCTTACGGAGACATATCAATACATAGGTTTTAAGATTCTTACTAGTCAGATCTATTCCTCTGCGGGAAATATGGGGTTTTGAGTCCCTTTCACTGAGGAAGGTGTAGGTCTTGTCTATTCCATAGTTGGTTTTTGGAACAGTACCTGTGCTTATATCAAACTCTGGTTTGATGCATCACCCCACCTCTCCTTCCCCCTTAAGCAGGCATAAGAGTGTTTTCTAAATGTGAGACTCTGTTCTCTTTCCTAACTCAGTTCATGTGTAGCCATGTTTACAGGATCTTCCTAAGTGATATCTTATGATAAGTTTCTTTTCCTGTGTGACTTCTTTCCCTTAGAATCATCGTACCTGAATCCACTCATTTTGCTGCTACTGGTCTTATGACATTGATTTCGTGGCTGAAGGATATTCCATCATACGTAAGTTCCACAATTTTTGGAACCATTTTTATATTGCCTGGGATATTTCAGGTGTACCCAGGTTGAGGTTCTTGTAAGCAGTGCAGCCCTCAATTTGGGGGTGGCTCTGTCTTATGGATTTTCAGTTTTCCCAAGGTATATTCCCTAGACTGGAAGTGCCCTTGGCTCTGTAGCTCTGTTGTTTACTTGTTTTAGGGAACACAATGCACTCCTCCAGTGAGGCAGTTGGCAACTTACATCCCGCCCATCAGCATAACAAGGCTCCCTGTTCTCCAGGGCCTGTCTTGCCTTTCTGGTTTTTACACATTTTGTCGATGTCCCTTTTGACCGGTGGGAAGTGATACTTCTTTGTAGTGCAGATTTGCATTGCCCGCTTGCTTGCTTGGCCAAAAAGGGCGTATGCGTTTTCTCCTGAATATATTCAGGAGAAAACGCATACGCCCTTTTTGGCCAAGTGCATCATTGTCGAAGTTGTGCCCCTCTTCCTGTGCTTTACAGGCGATTCTAACGTACCTCTTGAAATCTGTTTCCTGCTATTCTGCCTCGCATTCAAGTCCGCCTCGTTGCCTTCCCTCAACAGATTTTTGGACGATAGTTGGCCTTGATTACTCTGCCAGTTTGTGAATTGCTGTGCCCCTGAGCTCCATTTTTCAACTCGTTTTTTTGTGAGCTGAACGCAAGTCCAAACATTTGGTTCAGGACCTATACTGGTTCCCGGTGGGTGGCTGAGACTTTGGTGAATTCTTCTTCCTGCCGGGAAATTAGAGTGACATGTGCCCATCCAAATGCCTAACAGCTACTCTCTCATTGGTTCTCCCTCTTCCCTTTCCTCTTCTGCCAAATGGGCAACTTGTGTGAACCAGGAGCTTAAAGGGGCTGTCTCTCCAAGTTGGGAGATTGATAGTAAAGCTGTTGGAAAGTCAAACCGGAGCACCAGGAGAGGGACTCTTCGTTGAGTTTTAGAAACCTTTCGTATTCACAGTGTGTCCATTCTCTAGGTTTCCCGTACATGTTATAGCTGTAGTAATATTCCCTTCAACCTGGAGAGGTGGGACCCATGGAATGGTTGCCATGCATTATTGCTTTAAAGGGTCTGCATTTGCTCACCCAATCTCACCAATCCTCTCAGTCCCAAGTGTCCAGCCTCATGCCACATCCAGCTGTCATCGTAGATAGGGTCATTCCAGGTTGCATCAGAGACCCTGAAGGAATTGTAAAGAATTTCCCTGTTTCTTTGTTCTGTTTTTGAAATTCCTTTTTAGAGTGGGTTTGAGCTGATTCTCGCTGCCATGTTTATGCCAGTCTAGACACACTTGATTCCCTTACGGAGACATATCAATACATAGGTTTTAAGATTCTTACTAGTCAGATCTATTCCTCTGCGGGAAATATGGGGTTTTGAGTCCCTTTCACTGAGGAAGGTGTAGGTCTTGTCTATTCCATAGTTGGTTTTTGGAACAGTACCTGTGCTTATATCAAACTCTGGTTTGATGCATCACCCCACCTCTCCTTCCCCCTTAAGCAGGCATAAGAGTGTTTTCTAAATGTGAGACTCTGTTCTCTTTCCTAACTCAGTTCATGTGTTGCCATGTTTACAGGATCTTCCTAAGTGATATCTTATGATAAGTTTCTTTTTCTGTGTGACTTCTTTCCCTTAGAATCATCGTACCTGAATCCACTCATTTTGCTGCTACTGGTCTTATGACATTGATTTCATGGCTGAGGGATATTCCATCGTACGTAAGTTCCACAATGTTTTGAACCATTTTTATATTTCCTGGGATATTTCAGGTGTACCCAGGTTGAGGTTCTTGTAAGCAGTGCAGCCCTCAATTTGGGGGTGGCTCTGTCTTATGGATTTTCAGTTTTCCCAAGGTATATTCCCTAGACTGGAAGTGCCCTTGGCTCTGTAGCTCTGTTGTTTACTTGTTTTAGGGAACACAATGCACTCCTCCAGGGAGGCAGTTGGCAGCTTACATCCCGCCCATCAGCATAACAAGGCTCCCTGTTCTCCAGGGCCTGTCTTGCCTTTCTGGTTTTTACACATTTTGTGGATGTCCCTTTTGACCGTTGGGAAGTGATACTTCTTTGTAGTGCAGATTTGCATTGCCCGCTTGCTTGCTTGGCCAAAAAGGGCGTATGCGTTTTCTCCTGAATATATTCAGGGGAAAACGCATACGCCCTTTTTGGCCAAGTGCCTCATTGTCGAAGTTGTGCCCCTCTTCCTGTGCTTTACAGGCGATTCTAACGTACCTCTTGAAATCTGTTTCCTGCTATTCTGCCTCGCATTCAAGTCCGCCTCGTTGCCTTCCCTCAACAGATTTTTGGACGATAGTTGGCCTTGATTACTCTGCCAGTTTGTGAATTGCTGTGCCCCTGAGCTCCATTTTTCAACTCGTTTTTTGTGAGCTGAACGCAAGTCCAAACATTTGGTTCAGGACCTATACTGGTTCCCGGTGGGTGGCTGAGACTTTGGTGAATTCTTCTTCCTGCCGGGAAATTAGAGTGACATGTGCCCATCCAAATGCCTAACAGCTACTCTCTCATTGGTTCTCCCTCTTCCCTTTCCTCCTCTGCCAAATGGGCAACCTGTGTGAACCAGGAGCTTAAAGGGGCTGTCTCTCCAAGTTGGGAGATTGATAGTAAAGCTGTTGGAAAGTCAAACCGGAGCACCAGGAGAGGGACTCTTCGTTGAGTTTTAGAAACCTTTCGTATTCACAGTGTGTCCATTCTCTAGGTTTCCCGTACATGTTATAGCTGTAGTAATATTCCCTTCAACCTGGAGAGGTGGGACCCATGGAATGGTTGCCATGCATTATTGCTTTAAAGGGTCTGCATTTGCTCACCCAATCTCACCAATCCTCTCAGTCCCAAGTGTCCAGCCTCATGCCACATCCAGCTGTCATCGTAGATAGGGTCATTCCAGGTTGCATCAGAGACCCTGAAGGAATTGTAAAGAATTTCCCTGTTTCTTTGTTCTGTTTTTGAAATTCCTTTTTAGAGTGGGTTTGAGCTGATTCTCGCTGCCATGTTTATGCCAGTCTAGACACACTTGATTCCCTTACGGAGACATATCAATACATAGGTTTTAAGATTCTTACTAGTCAGATCTATTCCTCTGCGGGAAATATGGGGTTTTGAGTCCCTTTCACTGAGGAAGGTGTAGGTCTTGTCTATTCCATAGTTGGTTTTTGGAACAGTACCTGTGCTTATATCAAACTCTGGTTTGATGCATCACCCCACCTCTCCTTCCCCCTTAAGCAGGCATAAGAGTGTTTTCTAAATGTGAGACTCTGTTCTCTTTCCTAACTCAGTTCATGTGTTGCCATGTTTACAGGATCTTCCTAAGTGATATCTTATGATAAGTTTCTTTTTCTGTGTGACTTCTTTCACTTAGAATCATCGTACCTGAATCCACTCATTTTGCTGCTACTGGTCTTATGACATTGATTTCATGGCTGAGGGATATTCCATCGTACGTAAGTTCCACAATGTTTTGAACCATTTTTATATTTCCTGGGATATTTCAGGTGTACCCAGGTTGAGGTTCTTGTAAGCAGTGCAGCCCTCAATTTGGGGGTGGCTCTGTCTTATGGATTTTCAGTTTTCCCAAGGTATATTCCCTAGACTGGAAGTGCCCTTGGCTCTGTAGCTCTGTTGTTTACTTGTTTTAGGGAACACAATGCACTCCTCCAGGGAGGCAGTTGGCAGCTTACATCCCGCCCATCAGCATAACAAGGCTCCCTGTTCTCCAGGGCCTGTCTTGCCTTTCTGGTTTTTACACATTTTGTGGATGTCCCTTTTGACCGTTGGGAAGTGATACTTCTTTGTAGTGCAGATTTGCATTGCCCGCTTGCTTGCTTGGCCAAAAAGGGCGTATGCGTTTTCTCCTGAATATATTCAGGGGAAAACGCATACGCCCTTTTTGGCCAAGTGCCTCATTGTCGAAGTTGTGCCCCTCTTCCTGTGCTTTACAGGCGATTCTAACGTACCTCTTGAAATCTGTTTCCTGCTATTCTGCCTCGCATTCAAGTCCGCCTCGTTGCCTTCCCTCAACAGATTTTTGGACGATAGTTGGCCTTGATTACTCTGCCAGTTTGTGAATTGCTGTGCCCCTGAGCTCCATTTTTCAACTCGTTTTTTGTGAGCTGAACGCAAGTCCAAACATTTGGTTCAGGACCTATACTGGTTCCCGGTGGGTGGCTGAGACTTTGGTGAATTCTTCTTCCTGCCGGGAAATTAGAGTGACATGTGCCCATCCAAATGCCTAACAGCTACTCTCTCATTGGTTCTCCCTCTTCCCTTTCCTCCTCTGCCAAATGGGCAACCTGTGTGAACCAGGAGCTTAAAGGGGCTGTCTCTCCAAGTTGGGAGATTGATAGTAAAGCTGTTGGAAAGTCAAACCGGAGCACCAGGAGAGGGACTCTTCGTTGAGTTTTAGAAACCTTTCGTATTCACAGTGTGTCCATTCTCTAGGTTTCCCGTACATGTTATAGCTGTAGTAATATTCCCTTCAACCTGGAGAGGTGGGACCCATGGAATGGTTGCCATGCATTATTGCTTTAAAGGGTCTGCATTTGCTCACCCAATCTCACCAATCCTCTCAGTCCCAAGTGTCCAGCCTCATGCCACATCCAGCTGTCATCGTAGATAGGGTCATTCCAGGTTGCATCAGAGACCCTGAAGGAATTGTAAAGAATTTCCCTGTTTCTTTGTTCTGTTTTTGAAATTCCTTTTTAGAGTGGGTTTGAGCTGATTCTCGCTGCCATGTTTATGCCAGTCTAGACACACTTGATTCCCTTACGGAGACATATCAATACATAGGTTTTAAGATTCTTACTAGTCAGATCTATTCCTCTGCGGGAAATATGGGGTTTTGAGTCCCTTTCACTGAGGAAGGTGTAGGTCTTGTCTATTCCATAGTTGGTTTTTGGAACAGTACCTGTGCTTATATCAAACTCTGGTTTGATGCATCACCCCACCTCTCCTTCCCCCTTAAGCAGGCATAAGAGTGTTTTCTAAATGTGAGACTCTGTTCTCTTTCCTAACTCAGTTCATGTGTTGCCATGTTTACAGGATCTTCCTAAGTGATATCTTATGATAAGTTTCTTTTTCTGTGTGACTTCTTTCACTTAGAATCATCGTACCTGAATCCACTCATTTTGCTGCTACTGGTCTTATGACATTGATTTCATGGCTGAGGGATATTCCATCGTACGTAAGTTCCACAATGTTTTGAACCATTTTTACATTTCCTGGGATATTTCAGGTGTACCCAGGTTGAGGTTCTTGTAAGCAGTGCAGCCCTCAATTTGGGGGTGGCTCTGTCTTATGGATTTTCAGTTTTCCCAAGGTATATTCCCTAGACTGGAAGTGCCCTTGGCTCTGTAGCTCTGTTGTTTACTTGTTTTAGGGAACACAATGCACTCCTCCAGGGAGGCAGTTGGCAGCTTACATCCCGCCCATCAGCATAACAAGGCTCCCTGTTCTCCAGGGCCTGTCTTGCCTTTCTGGTTTTTACACATTTTGTGGATGTCCCTTTTGACCGTTGGGAAGTGATACTTCTTTGTAGTGCAGATTTGCATTGCCCGCTTGCTTGCTTGGCCAAAAAGGGCGTATGCGTTTTCTCCTGAATATATTCAGGGGAAAACGCATACGCCCTTTTTGGCCAAGTGCATCATTGTCGAAGTTGTGCCCCTCTTCCTGTGCTTTACAGGCGATTCTAACGTACCTCTTGAAATCTGTTTCCTGCTATTCTGCCTCGCATTCAAGTCCGCCTCGTTGCCTTCCCTCAACAGATTTTTGGACGATAGTTGGCCTTGATTACTCTGCCAGTTTGTGAATTGCTGTGCCCCTGAGCTCCATTTTTCAACTCGTTTTTTGTGAGCTGAACGCAAGTCCAAACATTTGGTTCAGGACCTATACTGGTTCCCGGTGGGTGGCTGAGACTTTGGTGAATTCTTCTTCCTGCCGGGAAATTAGAGTGACATGTGCCCATCCAAATGCCTAACAGCTACTCTCTCATTGGTTCTCCCTCTTCCCTTTCCTCCTCTGCCAAATGGGCAACCTGTGTGAACCAGGAGCTTAAAGGGGCTGTCTCTCCAAGTTGGGAGATTGATAGTAAAGCTGTTGGAAAGTCAAACCGGAGCACCAGGAGAGGGACTCTTCGTTGAGTTT
Source organism: Mesoplodon mirus (assembly GCF_964341445.2). NCBI lineage: Eukaryota > Metazoa > Chordata > Mammalia > Artiodactyla > Ziphiidae > Mesoplodon > Mesoplodon mirus. Next base: position 59,324 of record NW_028295725.1, read on the forward strand.
TAGAAACCTTTCGTATTCACAGTGTGTCCATTCTCTAGGTTTCCCGTACATGTTATAGCTGTAGTAATATTCCCTTCAACCTGGAGAGGTGGGACCCATGGAATGGTTGCCATGCATTATTGCTTTAAAGGGTCTGCATTTGCTCACCCAATCTCACCAATCCTCTCAGTCCCAAGTGTCCAGCCTCATGCCACATCCAGCTGTCATCGTAGATAGGGTCATTCCAGGTTGCATCAGAGACCCTGAAGGAATTGTAAAGAATTTCCCTGTTTCTTTGTTCTGTTTTTGAAATTCCTTTTTAGAGTGGGTTTGAGCTGATTCTCGCTGCCATGTTTATGCCAGTCTAGACACACTTGATTCCCTTACGGAGACATATCAATACATAGGTTTTAAGATTCTTACTAGTCAGATCTATTCCTCTGCGGGAAATATGGGGTTTTGAGTCCCTTTCACTGAGGAAGGTGTAGGTCTTGTCTATTCCATAGTTGGTTTTTGGAACAGTACCTGTGCTTATATCAAACTCTGGTTTGATGCATCACCCCACCTCTCCTTCCCCCTTAAGCAGGCATAAGAGTGTTTTCTAAATGTGAGACTCTGTTCTCTTTCCTAACTCAGTTCATGTGTTGCCATGTTTACAGGATCTTCCTAAGTGATATCTTATGATAAGTTTCTTTTTCTGTGTGACTTCTTTCACTTAGAATCATCGTACCTGAATCCACTCATTTTGCTGCTACTGGTCTTATGACATTGATTTCATGGCTGAGGGATATTCCATCGTACGTAAGTTCCACAATGTTTTGAACCATTTTTATATTTCTTGGGATATTTCAGGTGTACCCAGGTTGAGGTTCTTGTAAGCAGTGCAGCCCTCAATTTGGGGGTGGCTCTGTCTTATGGATTTTCAGTTTTCCCAAGGTATATTCCCTAGACTGGAAGTGCCCTTGGCTCTGTAGCTCTGTTGTTTACTTGTTTTAGGGAACACAATGCACTCCTCCAGGGAGGCAGTTGGCAGCTTACATCCCGCCCATCAGCATAACAAGGCTCCCTGTTCTCCAGGGCCTGTCTTGCCTTTCTGGTTTTTACACATTTTGTGGATGTCCCTTTTGACCGTTGGGAAGTGATACTTCTTTGTAGTGCAGATTTGCATTGCCCGCTTGCTTGCTTGGCCAAAAAGGGCGTATGCGTTTTCTCCTGAATATATTCAGGGGAAAACGCATACGCCCTTTTTGGCCAAGTGCATCATTGTCGAAGTTGTGCCCCTCTTCCTGTGCTTTACAGGCGATTCTAACGTACCTCTTGAAATCTGTTTCCTGCTATTCTGCCTCGCATTCAAGTCCGCCTCGTTGCCTTCCCTCAACAGATTTTTGGACGATAGTTGGCCTTGATTACTCTGCCAGTTTGTGAATTGCTGTGCCCCTGAGCTCCATTTTTCAACTCGTTTTTTGTGAGCTGAACGCAAGTCCAAACATTTGGTTCAGGACCTATACTGGTTCCCGGTGGGTGGCTGAGACTTTGGTGAATTCTTCTTCCTGCCGGGAAATTAGAGTGACATGTGCCCATCCAAATGCCTAACAGCTACTCTCTCATTGGTTCTCCCTCTTCCCTTTCCTCCTCTGCCAAATGGGCAACCTGTGTGAACCAGGAGCTTAAAGGGGCTGTCTCTCCAAGTTGGGAGATTGATAGTAAAGCTGTTGGAAAGTCAAACCGGAGCACCAGGAGAGGGACTCTTCGTTGAGTTTTAGAAACCTTTCGTATTCACAGTGTGTCCATTCTCTAGGTTTCCCGTACATGTTATAGCTGTAGTAATATTCCCTTCAACCTGGAGAGGTGGGACCCATGGAATGGTTGCCATGCATTATTGCTTTAAAGGGTCTGCATTTGCTCACCCAATCTCACCAATCCTCTCAGTCCCAAGTGTCCAGCCTCATGCCACATCCAGCTGTCATCGTAGATAGGGTCATTCCAGGTTGCATCAGAGACCCTGAAGGAATTGTAAAGAATTTCCCTGTTTCTTTGTTCTGTTTTTGAAATTCCTTTTTAGAGTGGGTTTGAGCTGATTCTCGCTGCCATGTTTATGCCAGTCTAGACACACTTGATTCCCTTACGGAGACATATCAATACATAGGTTTTAAGATTCTTACTAGTCAGATCTATTCCTCTGCGGGAAATATGGGGTTTTGAGTCCCTTTCACTGAGGAAGGTGTAGGTCTTGTCTATTCCATAGTTGGTTTTTGGAACAGTACCTGTGCTTATATCAAACTCTGGTTTGATGCATCACCCCACCTCTCCTTCCCCCTTAAGCAGGCATAAGAGTGTTTTCTAAATGTGAGACTCTGTTCTCTTTCCTAACTCAGTTCATGTGTTGCCATGTTTACAGGATCTTCCTAAGTGATATCTTATGATAAGTTTCTTTTTCTGTGTGACTTCTTTCACTTAGAATCATCGTACCTGAATCCACTCATTTTGCTGCTACTGGTCTTATGACATTGATTTCATGGCTGAGGGATATTCCATCGTACGTAAGTTCCACAATGTTTTGAACCATTTTTATATTTCTTGGGATATTTCAGGTGTACCCAGGTTGAGGTTCTTGTAAGCAGTGCAGCCCTCAATTTGGGGGTGGCTCTGTCTTATGGATTTTCAGTTTTCCCAAGGTATATTCCCTAGACTGGAAGTGCCCTTGGCTCTGTAGCTCTGTTGTTTACTTGTTTTAGGGAACACAATGCACTCCTCCAGGGAGGCAGTTGGCAGCTTACATCCCGCCCATCAGCATAACAAGGCTCCCTGTTCTCCAGGGCCTGTCTTGCCTTTCTGGTTTTTACACATTTTGTGGATGTCCCTTTTGACCGTTGGGAAGTGATACTTCTTTGTAGTGCAGATTTGCATTGCCCGCTTGCTTGCTTGGCCAAAAAGGGCGTATGCGTTTTCTCCTGAATATATTCAGGGGAAAACGCATACGCCCTTTTTGGCCAAGTGCATCATTGTCGAAGTTGTGCCCCTCTTCCTGTGCTTTACAGGCGATTCTAACGTACCTCTTGAAATCTGTTTCCTGCTATTCTGCCTCGCATTCAAGTCCGCCTCGTTGCCTTCCCTCAACAGATTTTTGGACGATAGTTGGCCTTGATTACTCTGCCAGTTTGTGAATTGCTGTGCCCCTGAGCTCCATTTTTCAACTCGTTTTTTGTGAGCTGAACGCAAGTCCAAACATTTGGTTCAGGACCTATACTGGTTCCCGGTGGGTGGCTGAGACTTTGGTGAATTCTTCTTCCTGCCGGGAAATTAGAGTGACATGTGCCCATCCAAATGCCTAACAGCTACTCTCTCATTGGTTCTCCCTCTTCCCTTTCCTCCTCTGCCAAATGGGCAACCTGTGTGAACCAGGAGCTTAAAGGGGCTGTCTCTCCAAGTTGGGAGATTGATAGTAAAGCTGTTGGAAAGTCAAACCGGAGCACCAGGAGAGGGACTCTTCGTTGAGTTTTAGAAACCTTTCGTATTCACAGTGTGTCCATTCTCTAGGTTTCCCGTACATGTTATAGCTGTAGTAATATTCCCTTCAACCTGGAGAGGTGGGACCCATGGAATGGTTGCCATGCATTATTGCTTTAAAGGGTCTGCATTTGCTCACCCAATCTCACCAATCCTCTCAGTCCCAAGTGTCCAGCCTCATGCCACATCCAGCTGTCATCGTAGATAGGGTCATTCCAGGTTGCATCAGAGACCCTGAAGGAATTGTAAAGAATTTCCCTGTTTCTTTGTTCTGTTTTTGAAATTCCTTTTTAGAGTGGGTTTGAGCTGATTCTCGCTGCCATGTTTATGCCAGTCTAGACACACTTGATTCCCTTACGGAGACATATCAATACATAGGTTTTAAGATTCTTACTAGTCAGATCTATTCCTCTGCGGGAAATATGGGGTTTTGAGTCCCTTTCACTGAGGAAGGTGTAGGTCTTGTCTATTCCATAGTTGGTTTTTGGAACAGTACCTGTGCTTATATCAAACTCTGGTTTGATGCATCACCCCACCTCTCCTTCCCCCTTAAGCAGGCATAAGAGTGTTTTCTAAATGTGAGACTCTGTTCTCTTTCCTAACTCAGTTCATGTGTTGCCATGTTTACAGGATCTTCCTAAGTGATATCTTATGATAAGTTTCTTTTTCTGTGTGACTTCTTTCACTTAGAATCATCGTACCTGAATCCACTCATTTTGCTGCTACTGGTCTTATGACATTGATTTCATGGCTGAGGGATATTCCATCGTACGTAAGTTCCACAATGTTTTGAACCATTTTTATATTTCCTGGGATATTTCAGGTGTACCCAGGTTGAGGTTCTTGTAAGCAGTGCAGCCCTCAATTTGGGGGTGGCTCTGTCTTATGGATTTTCAGTTTTCCCAAGGTATATTCCCTAGACTGGAAGTGCCCTTGGCTCTGTAGCTCTGTTGTTTACTTGTTTTAGGGAACACAATGCACTCCTCCAGGGAGGCAGTTGGCAGCTTACATCCCGCCCATCAGCATAACAAGGCTCCCTGTTCTCCAGGGCCTGTCTTGCCTTTCTGGTTTTTACACATTTTGTGGATGTCCCTTTTGACCGTTGGGAAGTGATACTTCTTTGTAGTGCAGATTTGCATTGCCCGCTTGCTTGCTTGGCCAAAAAGGGCGTATGCGTTTTCTCCTGAATATATTCAGGAGAAAACGCATACACCCTTTTTGGCCAAGTGCATCATTGTCGAAGTTGTGCCCCTCTTCCTGTGCTTTACAGGCGATTCTAACGTACCTCTTGAAATCTGTTTCCTGCTATTCTGCCTCGCATTCATGTCCGCCTCGTTGCCTTCCCTCAACAGATTTTTGGACGATAGTTGGCCTTGATTACTCTGCCAGTTTGTGAATTGCTGTGCCCCTGAGCTCCATTTTTCAACTCGTTTTTTGTGAGCTGAACGCAAGTCCAAACTTTTGGTTCAGGACCTATACTGGTTCCCGGTGGGTGGCTGAGACTTTGGTGAATTCTACTTCCTGCCGGGAAATTAGAGTGACATGTGCCCATCCAAATGCCTAACAGCTACTCTCTCATTGGTTCTCCCTCTTCCCTTTCCTCCTCTGCCAAATGGGCAACCTGTGTGAACCAGGAGCTTAAAGGGGATGTCTCTCCAAGTTGGGAGATTGATAGTAAAGCTGTTGGAAAGTCAAACCGGAGCACCAGGAGAGGGACTCTTCGTTGAGTTTTAGAAACCTTTCGTATTCACAGTGTGTCCATTCTCTAGGTTTCCCGTACATGTTATAGCTGTAGTAATATTCCCTTCAACCTGGAGAGGTGGGACCCATGGAATGGTTGCCATGCATTATTGCTTTAAAGGGTCTGCATTTGCTCACCCAATCTCACCAATCCTCTCAGTCCCAAGTGTCCAGCCTCATGCCACATCCAGCTGTCATCGTAGATAGGGTCATTCCAGGTTGCATCAGAGACCCTGAAGGAATTGTAAAGAATTTCCCTGTTTCTTTGTTCTGTTTTTGAAATTCCTTTTTAGAGTGGGTTTGAGCTGATTCTCGCTGCCATGTTTATGCCAGTCTAGACACACTTGATTCCCTTACGGAGACATATCAATACATAGGTTTTAAGATTCTTACTAGTCAGATCTATTCCTCTGCGGGAAATATGGGGTTTTGAGTCCCTTTCACTGAGGAAGGTGTAGGTCTTGTCTATTCCATAGTTGGGTTTTGGAACAGTACCTGTGCTTATATCAAACTCTGGTTTGATGCATCACCCCACCTCTCCTTCCCCCTTAAGCAGGCATAAGAGTGTTTTCTAAATGTGAGACTCTGTTCTCTTTCCTAACTCAGTTCATGTGTTGCCATGTTTACAGGATCTTCCTAAGTGATATCTTATGATAAGTTTCTTTTTCTGTGTGACTTCTTTCACTTAGAATCATCGTACCTGAATCCACTCATTTTGCTGCTACTGGTCTTATGACATTGATTTCATGGCTGAGGGATATTCCATCGTACGTAAGTTCCACAATGTTTTGAACCATTTTTATATTTCCTGGGATATTTCAGGTGTACCCAGGTTGAGGTTCTTGTAAGCAGTGCAGCCCTCAATTTGGGGGTGGCTGTGTCTTATGGATCTTCAGTTTTCCCAAGGTATATTCCCTCGACTGGAAGTGCCCTTGGCTCTGTAGCTCTGTTGTTTACTTGTTTTAGGGAACACAATGCACTCCTCCAGGGAGGCAGTTGGCAACTTACATCCCGCCCATCAGCATAACAAGGCTCCCTGTTCTCCATGGCCTGTCTTGCCTTTCTGGTTTTTACACATTTTGTGGATGTCCCTTTTGACCGTTGGGAAGTGATACTTCTTTGTAGTGCAGATTTGCATTGCCCGCTTGCTTGCTTGGCCAAAAAGGGCGTATGCGTTTTCTCCTGAATATATTCAGGAGAAAACGCATACGCCCTTTTTGGCCAAGTGCATCATTGTCGAAGTTGTGCCCCTCTTCCTGTGCTTTACAGGCGATTCTAACGTACCTCTTGAAATCTGTTTCCTGCTATTCTGCCTCGCATTCATGTCCGCCTCGTTGCCTTCCCTCAACAGATTTTTGGACGATAGTTGGCCTTGATTACTCTGCCAGTTTGTGAATTGCTGTGCCCCTGAGCTCCATTTTTCAACTCGTTTTTTGTGAGCTGAACGCAAGTCCAAACTTTTGGTTCAGGACCTATACTGGTTCCCGGTGGGTGGCTGAGACTTTGGTGAATTCTTCTTCCTGCCGGGAAATTAGAGTGACATGTGCCCATCCAAATGCCTAACAGCTACTCTCTCATTGGTTCTCCCTCTTCCCTTTCCTCCTCTGCCAAATGGGCAACCTGTGTGAACCAGGAGCTTAAAGGGGCTGTCTCTCCAAGTTGGGAGATTGATAGTAAAGCTGTTGGAAAGTCAAACCGGAGCACCAGGAGAGGGACTCTTCGTTGAGTTTTAGAAACCTTTCGTATTCACAGTGTGTCCATTCTCTAGGTTTCCCGTACATGTTATAGCTGTAGTAATATTCCCTTCAACCTGGAGAGGTGGGACCCATGGAATGGTTGCCATGCATTATTGCTTTAAAGGGTCTGCATTTGCTCACCCAATCTCACCAATCCTCTCAGTCCCAAGTGTCCAGCCTCATGCCACATCCAGCTGTCATCGTAGATAGGGTCATTCCAGGTTGCATCAGAGACCCTGAAGGAATTGTAAAGAATTTCCCTGTTTCTTTGTTCTGTTTTTGAAATTCCTTTTTAGAGTGGGTTTGAGCTGATTCTCGCTGCCATGTTTATGCCAGTCTAGACACACTTGATTCCCTTACGGAGACATATCAATACATAGGTTTTAAGATTCTTACTAGTCAGATCTATTCCTCTGCGGGAAATATGGGGTTTTGAGTCCCTTTCACTGAGGAAGGTGTAGGTCTTGTCTATTCCATAGTTGGTTTTTGGAACAGTACCTGTGCTTATATCAAACTCTGGTTTGATGCATCACCCCACCTCTCCTTCCCCCTTAAGCAGGCATAAGAGTGTTTTCTAAATGTGAGACTCTGTTCTCTTTCCTAACTCAGTTCATGTGTTGCCATGTTTACAGGATCTTCCTAAGTGATATCTTATGATAAGTTTCTTTTTCTGTGTGACTTCTTTCACTTAGAATCATCGTACCTGAATCCACTCATTTTGCTGCTACTGGTCTTATGACATTGATTTCATGGCTGAGGGATATTCCATCGTACGTAAGTTCCACAATGTTTTGAACCATTTTTACATTTCCTGGGATATTTCAGGTGTACCCAGGTTGAGGTTCTTGTAAGCAGTGCAGCCCTCAATTTGGGGGTGGCTCTGTCTTATGGATTTTCAGTTTTCCCAAGGTATATTCCCTAGACTGGAAGTGCCCTTGGCTCTGTAGCTCTGTTGTTTACTTGTTTTAGGGAACACAATGCACTCCTCCAGGGAGGCAGTTGGCAGCTTACATCCCGCCCATCAGCATAACAAGGCTCCCTGTTCTCCAGGGCCTGTCTTGCCTTTCTGGTTTTTACACATTTTGTGGATGTCCCTTTTGACCGTTGGGAAGTGATACTTCTTTGTAGTGCAGATTTGCATTGCCCGCTTGCTTGCTTGGCCAAAAAGGGCGTATGCGTTTTCTCCTGAATATATTCAGGGGAAAACGCATACGCCCTTTTTGGCCAAGTGCATCATTGTCGAAGTTGTGCCCCTCTTCCTGTGCTTTACAGGCGATTCTAACGTACCTCTTGAAATCTGTTTCCTGCTATTCTGCCTCGCATTCAAGTCCGCCTCGTTGCCTTCCCTCAACAGATTTTTGGACGATAGTTGGCCTTGATTACTCTGCCAGTTTGTGAATTGCTGTGCCCCTGAGCTCCATTTTTCAACTCGTTTTTTGTGAGCTGAACGCAAGTCCAAACATTTGGTTCAGGACCTAAACTGGTTCCCGGTGGGTGGCTGAGACTTTGGTGAATTCTTCTTCCTGCCGGGAAATTAGAGTGACATGTGCCCATCCAAATGCCTAACAGCTACTCTCTCATTGGTTCTCCCTCTTCCCTTTCCTCCTCTGCCAAATGGGCAACCTGTGTGAACCAGGAGCTTAAAGGGGCTGTCTCTCCAAGTTGGGAGATTGATAGTAAAGCTGTTGGAAAGTCAAACCGGAGCACCAGGAGAGGGACTCTTCGTTGAGTTTTAGAAACCTTTCGTATTCACAGTGTGTCCATTCTCTAGGTTTCCCGTACATGTTATAGCTGTAGTAATATTCCCTTCAACCTGGAGAGGTGGGACCCATGGAATGGTTGCCATGCATTATTGCTTTAAAGGGTCTGCATTTGCTCACCCAATCTCACCAATCCTCTCAGTCCCAAGTGTCCAGCCTCATGCCACATCCAGCTGTCATCGTAGATAGGGTCATTCCAGGTTGCATCAGAGACCCTGAAGGAATTGTAAAGAATTTCCCTGTTTCTTTGTTCTGTTTTTGAAATTCCTTTTTAGAGTGGGTTTGAGCTGATTCTCGCTGCCATGTTTATGCCAGTCTAGACACACTTGATTCCCTTACGGAGACATATCAATACATAGGTTTTAAGATTCTTACTAGTCAGATCTATTCCTCTGCGGGAAATATGGGGTTTTGAGTCCCTTTCACTGAGGAAGGTGTAGGTCTTGTCTATTCCATAGTTGGTTTTTGGAACAGTACCTGTGCTTATATCAAACTCTGGTTTGATGCATCACCCCACCTCTCCTTCCCCCTTAAGCAGGCATAAGAGTGTTTTCTAAATGTGAGACTCTGTTCTCTTTCCTAACTCAGTTCATGTGTTGCCATGTTTACAGGATCTTCCTAAGTGATATCTTATGATAAGTTTCTTTTTCTGTGTGACTTCTTTCACTTAGAATCATCGTACCTGAATCCACTCATTTTGCTGCTACTGGTCTTATGACATTGATTTCATGGCTGAGGGATATTCCATCGTACGTAAGTTCCACAATGTTTTGAACCATTTTTATATTTCCTGGGATATTTCAGGTGTACCCAGGTTGAGGTTCTTGTAAGCAGTGCAGCCCTCAATTTGGGGGTGGCTCTGTCTTATGGATTTTCAGTTTTCCCAAGGTATATTCCCTAGACTGGAAGTGCCCTTGGCTCTGTAGCTCTGTTGTTTACTTGTTTTAGGGAACACAATGCACTCCTCCAGGGAGGCAGTTGGCAGCTTACATCCCGCCCATCAGCATAACAAGGCTCCCTGTTCTCCAGGGCCTGTCTTGCCTTTCTGGTTTTTACACATTTTGTGGATGTCCCTTTTGACCGTTGGGAAGTGATACTTCTTTGTAGTGCAGATTTGCATTGCCCGCTTGCTTGCTTGGCCAAAAAGGGCGTATGCGTTTTCTCCTGAATATATTCAGGAGAAAACGCATACGCCCTTTTTGGCCAAGTGCATCATTGTCGAAGTTGTGCCCCTCTTCCTGTGCTTTACAGGCGATTCTAACGTACCTCTTGAAATCTGTTTCCTGCTATTCTGCCTCGCATTCATGTCCGCCTCGTTGCCTTCCCTCAACAGATTTTTGGACGATAGTTGGCCTTGATTACTCTGCCAGTTTGTGAATTGCTGTGCCCCTGAGCTCCATTTTTCAACTCGTTTTTTGTGAGCTGAACGCAAGTCCAAACTTTTGGTTCAGGACCTATACTGGTTCCCGGTGGGTGGCTGAGACTTTGGTGAATTCTACTTCCTGCCGGGAAATTAGAGTGACATGTGCCCATCCAAATGCCTAACAGCTACTCTCTCATTGGTTCTCCCTCTTCCCTTTCCTCCTCTGCCAAATGGGCAACCTGTGTGAACCAGGAGCTTAAAGGGGATGTCTCTCCAAGTTGGGAGATTGATAGTAAAGCTGTTGGAAAGTCAAACCGGAGCACCAGGAGAGGGACTCTTCGTTGAGTTTTAGAAACCTTTCGTATTCACAGTGTGTCCATTCTCTAGGTTTCCCGTACATGTTATAGCTGTAGTAATATTCCCTTCAACCTGGAGAGGTGGGACCCATGGAATGGTTGCCATGCATTATTGCTTTAAAGGGTCTGCATTTGCTCACCCAATCTCACCAATCCTCTCAGTCCCAAGTGTCCAGCCTCATGCCACATCCAGCTGTCATCGTAGATAGGGTCATTCCAGGTTGCATCAGAGACCCTGAAGGAATTGTAAAGAATTTCCCTGTTTCTTTGTTCTGTTTTTGAAATTCCTTTTTAGAGTGGGTTTGAGCTGATTCTCGCTGCCATGTTTATGCCAGTCTAGACACACTTGATTCCCTTACGGAGACATATCAATACATAGGTTTTAAGATTCTTACTAGTCAGATCTATTCCTCTGCGGGAAATATGGGGTTTTGAGTCCCTTTCACTGAGGAAGGTGTAGGTCTTGTCTATTCCATAGTTGGGTTTTGGAACAGTACCTGTGCTTATATCAAACTCTGGTTTGATGCATCACCCCACCTCTCCTTCCCCCTTAAGCAGGCATAAGAGTGTTTTCTAAATGTGAGACTCTGTTCTCTTTCCTAACTCAGTTCATGTGTTGCCATGTTTACAGGATCTTCCTAAGTGATATCTTATGATAAGTTTCTTTTTCTGTGTGACTTCTTTCACTTAGAATCATCGTAACTGAATCCACTCATTTTGCTGCTACTGGTCTTATGACATTGATTTCATGGCTGAGGGATATTCCATCGTACGTAAGTTCCACAATGTTTTGAACCATTTTTACATTTCCTGGGATATTTCAGGTGTACCCAGGTTGAGGTTCTTGTAAGCAGTGCAGCCCTCAATTTGGGGGTGGCTCTGTCTTATGGATTTTCAGTTTTCCCAAGGTATATTCCCTAGACTGGAAGTGCCCTTGGCTCTGTAGCTCTGTTGTTTACTTGTTTTAGGGAACACAATGCACTCCTCCAGGGAGGCAGTTGGCAGCTTACATCCCGCCCATCAGCATAACAAGGCTCCCTGTTCTCCAGGGCCTGTCTTGCCTTTCTGGTTTTTACACATTTTGTGGATGTCCCTTTTGACCGTTGGGAAGTGATACTTCTTTGTAGTGCAGATTTGCATTGCCCGCTTGCTTGCTTGGCCAAAAAGGGCGTATGCGTTTTCTCCTGAATATATTCAGGGGAAAACGCATACGCCCTTTTTGGCCAAGTGCATCATTGTCGAAGTTGTGCCCCTCTTCCTGTGCTTTACAGGCGATTCTAACGTACCTCTTGAAATCTGTTTCCTGCTATTCTGCCTCGCATTCATGTCCGCCTCGTTGCCTTCCCTCAACAGATTTTTGGACGATAGTTGGCCTTGATTACTCTGCCAGTTTGTGAATTGCTGTGCCCCTGAGCTCCATTTTTCAACTCGTTTTTTGTGAGCTGAACGCAAGTCCAAACTTTTGGTTCAGGACCTATACTGGTTCCCGGTGGGTGGCTGAGACTTTGGTGAATTCTACTTCCTGCCGGGAAATTAGAGTGACATGTGCCCATCCAAATGCCTAACAGCTACTCTCTCATTGGTTCTCCCTCTTCCCTTTCCTCCTCTGCCAAATGGGCAACCTGTGTGAACCAGGAGCTTAAAGGGGATGTCTCTCCAAGTTGGGAGATTGATAGTAAAGCTGTTGGAAAGTCAAACCGGAGCACCAGGAGAGGGACTCTTCGTTGAGTTTTAGAAACCTTTCGTATTCACAGTGTGTCCATTCTCTAGGTTTCCCGTACATGTTATAGCTGTAGTAATATTCCCTTCAACCTGGAGAGGTGGGACCCATGGAATGGTTGCCATGCATTATTGCTTTAAAGGGTCTGCATTTGCTCACCCAATCTCACCAATCCTCTCAGTCCCAAGTGTCCAGCCTCATGCCACATCCAGCTGTCATCGTAGATAGGGTCATTCCAGGTTGCATCAGAGACCCTGAAGGAATTGTAAAGAATTTCCCTGTTTCTTTGTTCTGTTTTTGAAATTCCTTTTTAGAGTGGGTTTGAGCTGATTCTCGCTGCCATGTTTATGCCAGTCTAGATACACTTGATTCCCTTACGGAGACATATCAATACATAGGTTTTAAGATTCTTACTAGTCAGATCTATTCCTCTGCGGGAAATATGGGGTTTTGAGTCCCTTTCACTGAGGAAGGTGTAGGTCTTGTCTATTCCATAGTTGGGTTTTGGAACAGTACCTGTGCTTATATCAAACTCTGGTTTGATGCATCACCCCACCTCTCCTTCCCCCTTAAGCAGGCATAAGAGTGTTTTCTAAATGTGAGACTCTGTTCTCTTTCCTAACTCAGTTCATGTGTTGCCATGTTTACAGGATCTTCCTAAGTGATATCTTATGATAAGTTTCTTTTTCTGTGTGACTTCTTTCACTTAGAATCATCGTACCTGAATCCACTCATTTTGCTGCTACTGGTCTTATGACATTGATTTCATGGCTGAGGGATATTCCATCGTACGTAAGTTCCACAATGTTTTGAACCATTTTTACATTTCCTGGGATATTTCAGGTGTACCCAGGTTGAGGTTCTTGTAAGCAGTGCAGCCCTCAATTTGGGGGTGGCTCTGTCTTATGGATTTTCAGTTTTCCCAAGGTATATTCCCTAGACTGGAAGTGCCCTTGGCTCTGTAGCTCTGTTGTTTACTTGTTTTAGGGAACACAATGCACTCCTCCAGGGAGGCAGTTGGCAGCTTACATCCCGCCCATCAGCATAACAAGGCTCCCTGTTCTCCAGGGCCTGTCTTGCCTTTCTGGTTTTTACACATTTTGTGGATGTCCCTTTTGACCGTTGGGAAGTGATACTTCTTTGTAGTGCAGATTTGCATTGCCCGCTTGCTTGCTTGGCCAAAAAGGGCGTATGCGTTTTCTCCTGAATATATTCAGGGGAAAACGCATACGCCCTTTTTGGCCAAGTGCCTCATTGTCGAAGTTGTGCCCCTCTTCCTGTGCTTTACAGGCGATTCTAACGTACCTCTTGAAATCTGTTTCCTGCTATTCTGCCTCGCATTCAAGTCCGCCTCGTTGCCTTCCCTCAACAGATTTTTGGACGATAGTTGGCCTTGATTACTCTGCCAGTTTGTGAATTGCTGTGCCCCTGAGCTCCATTTTTCAACTCGTTTTTTGTGAGCTGAACGCAAGTCCAAACATTTGGTTCAGGACCTATACTGGTTCCCGGTGGGTGGCTGAGACTTTGGTGAATTCTTCTTCCTGCCGGGAAATTAGAGTGACATGTGCCCATCCAAATGCCTAACAGCTACTCTCTCATTGGTTCTCCCTCTTCCCTTTCCTCCTCTGCCAAATGGGCAACCTGTGTGAACCAGGAGCTTAAAGGGGCTGTCTCTCCAAGTTGGGAGATTGATAGTAAAGCTGTTGGAAAGTCAAACCGGAGCACCAGGAGAGGGACTCTTCGTTGAGTTTTAGAAACCTTTCGTATTCACAGTGTGTCCATTCTCTAGGTTTCCCGTACATGTTATAGCTGTAGTAATATTCCCTTCAACCTGGAGAGGTGGGACCCATGGAATGGTTGCCATGCATTATTGCTTTAAAGGGTCTGCATTTGCTCACCCAATCTCACCAATCCTCTCAGTCCCAAGTGTCCAGCCTCATGCCACATCCAGCTGTCATCGTAGATAGGGTCATTCCAGGTTGCATCAGAGACCCTGAAGGAATTGTAAAGAATTTCCCTGTTTCTTTGTTCTGTTTTTGAAATTCCTTTTTAGAGTGGGTTTGAGCTGATTCTCGCTGCCATGTTTATGCCAGTCTAGACACACTTGATTCCCTTACGGAGACATATCAATACATAGGTTTTAAGATTCTTACTAGTCAGATCTATTCCTCTGCGGGAAATATGGGGTTTTGAGTCCCTTTCACTGAGGAAGGTGTAGGTCTTGTCTATTCCATAGTTGGTTTTTGGAACAGTACCTGTGCTTATATCAAACTCTGGTTTGATGCATCACCCCACCTCTCCTTCCCCCTTAAGCAGGCATAAGAGTGTTTTCTAAATGTGAGACTCTGTTCTCTTTCCTAACTCAGTTCATGTGTTGCCATGTTTACAGGATCTTCCTAAGTGATATCTTATGATAAGTTTCTTTTTCTGTGTGACTTCTTTCACTTAGAATCATCGTACCTGAATCCACTCATTTTGCTGCTACTGGTCTTATGACATTGATTTCATGGCTGAGGGATATTCCATCGTACGTAAGTTCCACAATGTTTTGAACCATTTTTACATTTCCTGGGATATTTCAGGTGTACCCAGGTTGAGGTTCTTGTAAGCAGTGCAGCCCTCAATTTGGGGGTGGCTCTGTCTTATGGATTTTCAGTTTTCCCAAGGTATATTCCCTAGACTGGAAGTGCCCTTGGCTCTGTAGCTCTGTTGTTTACTTGTTTTAGGGAACACAATGCACTCCTCCAGGGAGGCAGTTGGCAGCTTACATCCCGCCCATCAGCATAACAAGGCTCCCTGTTCTCCAGGGCCTGTCTTGCCTTTCTGGTTTTTACACATTTTGTGGATGTCCCTTTTGACCGTTGGGAAGTGATACTTCTTTGTAGTGCAGATTTGCATTGCCCGCTTGCTTGCTTGGCCAAAAAGGGCGTATGCGTTTTCTCCTGAATATATTCAGGGGAAAACGCATACGCCCTTTTTGGCCAAGTGCATCATTGTCGAAGTTGTGCCCCTCTTCCTGTGCTTTACAGGCGATTCTAACTTACCTCTTGAAATCTGTTTCCTGCTATTCTGCCTCGCATTCAAGTCCGCCTCGTTGCCTTCCCTCAACAGATTTTTGGACGATAGTTGGCCTTGATTACTCTGCCAGTTTGTGAATTGCTGTGCCCCTGAGCTCCATTTTTCAACTCGTTTTTTGTGAGCTGAACGCAAGTCCAAACATTTGGTTCAGGACCTATACTGGTTCCCGGTGGGTGGCTGAGACTTTGGTGAATTCTTCTTCCTGCCGGGAAATTAGAGTGACATGTGCCCATCCAAATGCCTAACAGCTACTCTCTCATTGGTTCTCCCTCTTCCCTTTCCTCCTCTGCCAAATGGGCAACCTGTGTGAACCAGGAGCTTAAAGGGGCTGTCTCTCCAAGTTGGGAGATTGATAGTAAAGCTGTTGGAAAGTCAAACCGGAGCACCAGGAGAGGGACTCTTCGTTGAGTTTTAGAAACCTTTCGTATTCACAGTGTGTCCATTCTCTAGGTTTCCCGTACATGTTATAGCTGTAGTAATATTCCCTTCAACCTGGAGAGGTGGGACCCATGGAATGGTTGCCATGCATTATTGCTTTAAAGGGTCTGCATTTGCTCACCCAATCTCACCAATCCTCTCAGTCCCAAGTGTCCAGCCTCATGCCACATCCAGCTGTCATCGTAGATAGGGTCATTCCAGGTTGCATCAGAGACCCTGAAGGAATTGTAAAGAATTTCCCTGTTTCTTTGTTCTGTTTTTGAAATTCCTTTTTAGAGTGGGTTTGAGCTGATTCTCGCTGCCATGTTTATGCCAGTCTAGACACACTTGATTCCCTTACGGAGACATATCAATACATAGGTTTTAAGATTCTTACTAGTCAGATCTATTCCTCTGCGGGAAATATGGGGTTTTGAGTCCCTTTCACTGAGGAAGGTGTAGGTCTTGTCTATTCCATAGTTGGTTTTTGGAACAGTACCTGTGCTTATATCAAACTCTGGTTTGATGCATCACCCCACCTCTCCTTCCCCCTTAAGCAGGCATAAGAGTGTTTTCTAAATGTGAGACTCTGTTCTCTTTCCTAACTCAGTTCATGTGTTGCCATGTTTACAGGATCTTCCTAAGTGATATCTTATGATAAGTTTCTTTTTCTGTGTGACTTCTTTCACTTAGAATCATCGTACCTGAATCCACTCATTTTGCTGCTACTGGTCTTATGACATTGATTTCATGGCTGAGGGATATTCCATCGTACGTAAGTTCCACAATGTTTTGAACCATTTTTATATTTCTTGGGATATTTCAGGTGTACCCAGGTTGAGGTTCTTGTAAGCAGTGCAGCCCTCAATTTGGGGGTGGCTCTGTCTTATGGATTTTCAGTTTTCCCAAGGTATATTCCCTAGACTGGAAGTGTCCTTGGCTCTGTAGCTCTGTTGTTTACTTGTTTTAGGGAACACAATGCACTCCTCCAGGGAGGCAGTTGGCAGCTTACATCCCGCCCATCAGCATAACAAGGCTCCCTGTTCTCCAGGGCCTGTCTTGCCTTTCTGGTTTTTACACATTTTGTGGATGTCCCTTTTGACCGTTGGGAAGTGATACTTCTTTGTAGTGCAGATTTGCATTGCCCGCTTGCTTGCTTGGCCAAAAAGGGCGTATGCGTTTTCTCCTGAATATATTCAGGGGAAAACGCATACGCCCTTTTTGGCCAAGTGCATCATTGTCGAAGTTGTGCCCCTCTTCCTGTGCTTTACAGGCGATTCTAACGTACCTCTTGAAATCTGTTTCCTGCTATTCTGCCTCGCATTCAAGTCCGCCTCGTTGCCTTCCCTCAACAGATTTTTGGACGATAGTTGGCCTTGATTACTCTGCCAGTTTGTGAATTGCTGTGCCCCTGAGCTCCATTTTTCAACTCGTTTTTTGTGAGCTGAACGCAAGTCCAAACATTTGGTTCAGGACCTATACTGGTTCCCGGTGGGTGGCTGAGACTTTGGTGAATTCTTCTTCCTGCCGGGAAATTAGAGTGACATGTGCCCATCCAAATGCCTAACAGCTACTCTCTCATTGGTTCTCCCTCTTCCCTTTCCTCCTCTGCCAAATGGGCAACCTGTGTGAACCAGGAGCTTAAAGGGGCTGTCTCTCCAAGTTGGGAGATTGATAGTAAAGCTGTTGGAAAGTCAAACCGGAGCACCAGGAGAGGGACTCTTCGTTGAGTTTTAGAAACCTTTCGTATTCACAGTGTGTCCATTCTCTAGGTTTCCCGTACATGTTATAGCTGTAGTAATATTCCCTTCAACCTGGAGAGGTGGGACCCATGGAATGGTTGCCATGCATTATTGCTTTAAAGGGTCTGCATTTGCTCACCCAATCTCACCAATCCTCTCAGTCCCAAGTGTCCAGCCTCATGCCACATCCAGCTGTCATCGTAGATAGGGTCATTCCAGGTTGCATCAGAGACCCTGAAGGAATTGTAAAGAATTTCCCTGTTTCTTTGTTCTGTTTTTGAAATTCCTTTTTAGAGTGGGTTTGAGCTGATTCTCGCTGCCATGTTTATGCCAGTCTAGACACACTTGATTCCCTTACGGAGACATATCAATACATAGGTTTTAAGATTCTTACTAGTCAGATCTATTCCTCTGCGGGAAATATGGGGTTTTGAGTCCCTTTCACTGAGGAAGGTGTAGGTCTTGTCTATTCCATAGTTGGTTTTTGGAACAGTACCTGTGCTTATATCAAACTCTGGTTTGATGCATCACCCCACCTCTCCTTCCCCCTTAAGCAGGCATAAGAGTGTTTTCTAAATGTGAGACTCTGTTCTCTTTCCTAACTCAGTTCATGTGTTGCCATGTTTACAGGATCTTCCTAAGTGATATCTTATGATAAGTTTCTTTTTCTGTGTGACTTCTTTCACTTAGAATCATCGTACCTGAATCCACTCATTTTGCTGCTACTGGTCTTATGACATTGATTTCATGGCTGAGGGATATTCCATCGTACGTAAGTTCCACAATGTTTTGAACCATTTTTATATTTCCTGGGATATTTCAGGTGTACCCAGGTTGAGGTTCTTGTAAGCAGTGCAGCCCTCAATTTGGGGGTGGCTCTGTCTTATGGATTTTCAGTTTTCCCAAGGTATATTCCCTAGACTGGAAGTGCCCTTGGCTCTGTAGCTCTGTTGTTTACTTGTTTTAGGGAACACAATGCACTCCTCCAGGGAGGCAGTTGGCAGCTTACATCCCGCCCATCAGCATAACAAGGCTCCCTGTTCTCCAGGGCCTGTCTTGCCTTTCTGGTTTTTACACATTTTGTGGATGTCCCTTTTGACCGTTGGGAAGTGATACTTCTTTGTAGTGCAGATTTGCATTGCCCGCTTGCTTGCTTGGCCAAAAAGGGCGTATGCGTTTTCTCCTGAATATATTCAGGAGAAAACGCATACACCCTTTTTGGCCAAGTGCATCATTGTCGAAGTTGTGCCCCTCTTCCTGTGCTTTACAGGCGATTCTAACGTACCTCTTGAAATCTGTTTCCTGCTATTCTGCCTCGCATTCATGTCCGCCTCGTTGCCTTCCCTCAACAGATTTTTGGACGATAGTTGGCCTTGATTACTCTGCCAGTTTGTGAATTGCTGTGCCCCTGAGCTCCATTTTTCAACTCGTTTTTTGTGAGCTGAACGCAAGTCCAAACTTTTGGTTCAGGACCTATACTGGTTCCCGGTGGGTGGCTGAGACTTTGGTGAATTCTACTTCCTGCCGGGAAATTAGAGTGACATGTGCCCATCCAAATGCCTAACAGCTACTCTCTCATTGGTTCTCCCTCTTCCCTTTCCTCCTCTGCCAAATGGGCAACCTGTGTGAACCAGGAGCTTAAAGGGGATGTCTCTCCAAGTTGGGAGATTGATAGTAAAGCTGTTGGAAAGTCAAACCGGAGCACCAGGAGAGGGACTCTTCGTTGAGTTTTAGAAACCTTTCGTATTCACAGTGTGTCCATTCTCTAGGTTTCCCGTACATGTTATAGCTGTAGTAATATTCCCTTCAACCTGGAGAGGTGGGACCCATGGAATGGTTGCCATGCATTATTGCTTTAAAGGGTCTGCATTTGCTCACCCAATCTCACCAATCCTCTCAGTCCCAAGTGTCCAGCCTCATGCCACATCCAGCTGTCATCGTAGATAGGGTCATTCCAGGTTGCATCAGAGACCCTGAAGGAATTGTAAAGAATTTCCCTGTTTCTTTGTTCTGTTTTTGAAATTCCTTTTTAGAGTGGGTTTGAGCTGATTCTCGCTGCCATGTTTATGCCAGTCTAGACACACTTGATTCCCTTACGGAGACATATCAATACATAGGTTTTAAGATTCTTACTAGTCAGATCTATTCCTCTGCGGGAAATATGGGGTTTTGAGTCCCTTTCACTGAGGAAGGTGTAGGTCTTGTCTATTCCATAGTTGGGTTTTGGAACAGTACCTGTGCTTATATCAAACTCTGGTTTGATGCATCACCCCACCTCTCCTTCCCCCTTAAGCAGGCATAAGAGTGTTTTCTAAATGTGAGACTCTGTTCTCTTTCCTAACTCAGTTCATGTGTTGCCATGTTTACAGGATCTTCCTAAGTGATATCTTATGATAAGTTTCTTTTTCTGTGTGACTTCTTTCACTTAGAATCATCGTACCTGAATCCACTCATTTTGCTGCTACTGGTCTTATGACATTGATTTCATGGCTGAGGGATATTCCATCGTACGTAAGTTCCACAATGTTTTGAACCATTTTTATATTTCCTGGGATATTTCAGGTGTACCCAGGTTGAGGTTCTTGTAAGCAGTGCAGCCCTCAATTTGGGGGTGGCTGTGTCTTATGGATCTTCAGTTTTCCCAAGGTATATTCCCTCGACTGGAAGTGCCCTTGGCTCTGTAGCTCTGTTGTTTACTTGTTTTAGGGAACACAATGCACTCCTCCAGGGAGGCAGTTGGCAACTTACATCCCGCCCATCAGCATAACAAGGCTCCCTGTTCTCCATGGCCTGTCTTGCCTTTCTGGTTTTTACACATTTTGTGGATGTCCCTTTTGACCGTTGGGAAGTGATACTTCTTTGTAGTGCAGATTTGCATTGCCCGCTTGCTTGCTTGGCCAAAAAGGGCGTATGCGTTTTCTCCTGAATATATTCAGGAGAAAACGCATACGCCCTTTTTGGCCAAGTGCATCATTGTCGAAGTTGTGCCCCTCTTCCTGTGCTTTACAGGCGATTCTAACGTACCTCTTGAAATCTGTTTCCTGCTATTCTGCCTCGCATTCATGTCCGCCTCGTTGCCTTCCCTCAACAGATTTTTGGACGATAGTTGGCCTTGATTACTCTGCCAGTTTGTGAATTGCTGTGCCCCTGAGCTCCATTTTTCAACTCGTTTTTTGTGAGCTGAACGCAAGTCCAAACTTTTGGTTCAGGACCTATACTGGTTCCCGGTGGGTGGCTGAGACTTTGGTGAATTCTTCTTCCTGCCGGGAAATTAGAGTGACATGTGCCCATCCAAATGCCTAACAGCTACTCTCTCATTGGTTCTCCCTCTTCCCTTTCCTCCTCTGCCAAATGGGCAACCTGTGTGAACCAGGAGCTTAAAGGGGCTGTCTCTCCAAGTTGGGAGATTGATAGTAAAGCTGTTGGAAAGTCAAACCGGAGCACCAGGAGAGGGACTCTTCGTTGAGTTTTAGAAACCTTTCGTATTCACAGTGTGTCCATTCTCTAGGTTTCCCGTACATGTTATAGCTGTAGTAATATTCCCTTCAACCTGGAGAGGTGGGACCCATGGAATGGTTGCCATGCATTATTGCTTTAAAGGGTCTGCATTTGCTCACCCAATCTCACCAATCCTCTCAGTCCCAAGTGTCCAGCCTCATGCCACATCCAGCTGTCATCGTAGATAGGGTCATTCCAGGTTGCATCAGAGACCCTGAAGGAATTGTAAAGAATTTCCCTGTTTCTTTGTTCTGTTTTTGAAATTCCTTTTTAGAGTGGGTTTGAGCTGATTCTCGCTGCCATGTTTATGCCAGTCTAGACACACTTGATTCCCTTACGGAGACATATCAATACATAGGTTTTAAGATTCTTACTAGTCAGATCTATTCCTCTGCGGGAAATATGGGGTTTTGAGTCCCTTTCACTGAGGAAGGTGTAGGTCTTGTCTATTCCATAGTTGGTTTTTGGAACAGTACCTGTGCTTATATCAAACTCTGGTTTGATGCATCACCCCACCTCTCCTTCCCCCTTAAGCAGGCATAAGAGTGTTTTCTAAATGTGAGACTCTGTTCTCTTTCCTAACTCAGTTCATGTGTTGCCATGTTTACAGGATCTTCCTAAGTGATATCTTATGATAAGTTTCTTTTTCTGTGTGACTTCTTTCACTTAGAATCATCGTACCTGAATCCACTCATTTTGCTGCTACTGGTCTTATGACATTGATTTCATGGCTGAGGGATATTCCATCGTACGTAAGTTCCACAATGTTTTGAACCATTTTTACATTTCCTGGGATATTTCAGGTGTACCCAGGTTGAGGTTCTTGTAAGCAGTGCAGCCCTCAATTTGGGGGTGGCTCTGTCTTATGGATTTTCAGTTTTCCCAAGGTATATTCCCTAGACTGGAAGTGCCCTTGGCTCTGTAGCTCTGTTGTTTACTTGTTTTAGGGAACACAATGCACTCCTCCAGGGAGGCAGTTGGCAGCTTACATCCCGCCCATCAGCATAACAAGGCTCCCTGTTCTCCAGGGCCTGTCTTGCCTTTCTGGTTTTTACACATTTTGTGGATGTCCCTTTTGACCGTTGGGAAGTGATACTTCTTTGTAGTGCAGATTTGCATTGCCCGCTTGCTTGCTTGGCCAAAAAGGGCGTATGCGTTTTCTCCTGAATATATTCAGGGGAAAACGCATACGCCCTTTTTGGCCAAGTGCATCATTGTCGAAGTTGTGCCCCTCTTCCTGTGCTTTACAGGCGATTCTAACGTACCTCTTGAAATCTGTTTCCTGCTATTCTGCCTCGCATTCAAGTCCGCCTCGTTGCCTTCCCTCAACAGATTTTTGGACGATAGTTGGCCTTGATTACTCTGCCAGTTTGTGAATTGCTGTGCCCCTGAGCTCCATTTTTCAACTCGTTTTTTGTGAGCTGAACGCAAGTCCAAACATTTGGTTCAGGACCTAAACTGGTTCCCGGTGGGTGGCTGAGACTTTGGTGAATTCTTCTTCCTGCCGGGAAATTAGAGTGACATGTGCCCATCCAAATGCCTAACAGCTACTCTCTCATTGGTTCTCCCTCTTCCCTTTCCTCCTCTGCCAAATGGGCAACCTGTGTGAACCAGGAGCTTAAAGGGGCTGTCTCTCCAAGTTGGGAGATTGATAGTAAAGCTGTTGGAAAGTCAAACCGGAGCACCAGGAGAGGGACTCTTCGTTGAGTTTTAGAAACCTTTCGTATTCACAGTGTGTCCATTCTCTAGGTTTCCCGTACATGTTATAGCTGTAGTAATATTCCCTTCAACCTGGAGAGGTGGGACCCATGGAATGGTTGCCATGCATTATTGCTTTAAAGGGTCTGCATTTGCTCACCCAATCTCACCAATCCTCTCAGTCCCAAGTGTCCAGCCTCATGCCACATCCAGCTGTCATCGTAGATAGGGTCATTCCAGGTTGCATCAGAGACCCTGAAGGAATTGTAAAGAATTTCCCTGTTTCTTTGTTCTGTTTTTGAAATTCCTTTTTAGAGTGGGTTTGAGCTGATTCTCGCTGCCATGTTTATGCCAGTCTAGACACACTTGATTCCCTTACGGAGACATATCAATACATAGGTTTTAAGATTCTTACTAGTCAGATCTATTCCTCTGCGGGAAATATGGGGTTTTGAGTCCCTTTCACTGAGGAAGGTGTAGGTCTTGTCTATTCCATAGTTGGTTTTTGGAACAGTACCTGTGCTTATATCAAACTCTGGTTTGATGCATCACCCCACCTCTCCTTCCCCCTTAAGCAGGCATAAGAGTGTTTTCTAAATGTGAGACTCTGTTCTCTTTCCTAACTCAGTTCATGTGTTGCCATGTTTACAGGATCTTCCTAAGTGATATCTTATGATAAGTTTCTTTTTCTGTGTGACTTCTTTCACTTAGAATCATCGTACCTGAATCCACTCATTTTGCTGCTACTGGTCTTATGACATTGATTTCATGGCTGAGGGATATTCCATCGTACGTAAGTTCCACAATGTTTTGAACCATTTTTATATTTCCTGGGATATTTCAGGTGTACCCAGGTTGAGGTTCTTGTAAGCAGTGCAGCCCTCAATTTGGGGGTGGCTCTGTCTTATGGATTTTCAGTTTTCCCAAGGTATATTCCCTAGACTGGAAGTGCCCTTGGCTCTGTAGCTCTGTTGTTTACTTGTTTTAGGGAACACAATGCACTCCTCCAGGGAGGCAGTTGGCAGCTTACATCCCGCCCATCAGCATAACAAGGCTCCCTGTTCTCCAGGGCCTGTCTTGCCTTTCTGGTTTTTACACATTTTGTGGATGTCCCTTTTGACCGTTGGGAAGTGATACTTCTTTGTAGTGCAGATTTGCATTGCCCGCTTGCTTGCTTGGCCAAAAAGGGCGTATGCGTTTTCTCCTGAATATATTCAGGAGAAAACGCATACACCCTTTTTGGCCAAGTGCATCATTGTCGAAGTTGTGCCCCTCTTCCTGTGCTTTACAGGCGATTCTAACGTACCTCTTGAAATCTGTTTCCTGCTATTCTGCCTCGCATTCATGTCCGCCTCGTTGCCTTCCCTCAACAGATTTTTGGACGATAGTTGGCCTTGATTACTCTGCCAGTTTGTGAATTGCTGTGCCCCTGAGCTCCATTTTTCAACTCGTTTTTTGTGAGCTGAACGCAAGTCCAAACTTTTGGTTCAGGACCTATACTGGTTCCCGGTGGGTGGCTGAGACTTTGGTGAATTCTACTTCCTGCCGGGAAATTAGAGTGACATGTGCCCATCCAAATGCCTAACAGCTACTCTCTCATTGGTTCTCCCTCTTCCCTTTCCTCCTCTGCCAAATGGGCAACCTGTGTGAACCAGGAGCTTAAAGGGGATGTCTCTCCAAGTTGGGAGATTGATAGTAAAGCTGTTGGAAAGTCAAACCGGAGCACCAGGAGAGGGACTCTTCGTTGAGTTTTAGAAACCTTTCGTATTCACAGTGTGTCCATTCTCTAGGTTTCCCGTACATGTTATAGCTGTAGTAATATTCCCTTCAACCTGGAGAGGTGGGACCCATGGAATGGTTGCCATGCATTATTGCTTTAAAGGGTCTGCATTTGCTCACCCAATCTCACCAATCCTCTCAGTCCCAAGTGTCCAGCCTCATGCCACATCCAGCTGTCATCGTAGATAGGGTCATTCCAGGTTGCATCAGAGACCCTGAAGGAATTGTAAAGAATTTCCCTGTTTCTTTGTTCTGTTTTTGAAATTCCTTTTTAGAGTGGGTTTGAGCTGATTCTCGCTGCCATGTTTATGCCAGTCTAGACACACTTGATTCCCTTACGGAGACATATCAATACATAGGTTTTAAGATTCTTACTAGTCAGATCTATTCCTCTGCGGGAAATATGGGGTTTTGAGTCCCTTTCACTGAGGAAGGTGTAGGTCTTGTCTATTCCATAGTTGGGTTTTGGAACAGTACCTGTGCTTATATCAAACTCTGGTTTGATGCATCACCCCACCTCTCCTTCCCCCTTAAGCAGGCATAAGAGTGTTTTCTAAATGTGAGACTCTGTTCTCTTTCCTAACTCAGTTCATGTGTTGCCATGTTTACAGGATCTTCCTAAGTGATATCTTATGATAAGTTTCTTTTTCTGTGTGACTTCTTTCACTTAGAATCATCGTACCTGAATCCACTCATTTTGCTGCTACTGGTCTTATGACATTGATTTCATGGCTGAGGGATATTCCATCGTACGTAAGTTCCACAATGTTTTGAACCATTTTTACATTTCCTGGGATATTTCAGGTGTACCCAGGTTGAGGTTCTTGTAAGCAGTGCAGCCCTCAATTTGGGGGTGGCTCTGTCTTATGGATTTTCAGTTTTCCCAAGGTATATTCCCTAGACTGGAAGTGCCCTTGGCTCTGTAGCTCTGTTGTTTACTTGTTTTAGGGAACACAATGCACTCCTCCAGGGAGGCAGTTGGCAGCTTACATCCCGCCCATCAGCATAACAAGGCTCCCTGTTCTCCAGGGCCTGTCTTGCCTTTCTGGTTTTTACACATTTTGTGGATGTCCCTTTTGACCGTTGGGAAGTGATACTTCTTTGTAGTGCAGATTTGCATTGCCCGCTTGCTTGCTTGGCCAAAAAGGGCGTATGCGTTTTCTCCTGAATATATTCAGGGGAAAACGCATACGCCCTTTTTGGCCAAGTGCATCATTGTCGAAGTTGTGCCCCTCTTCCTGTGCTTTACAGGCGATTCTAACGTACCTCTTGAAATCTGTTTCCTGCTATTCTTCCTCGCATTCATGTCCGCCTCGTTGCCTTCCCTCAACAGATTTTTGGACGATAGTTGGCCTTGATTACTCTGCCAGTTTGTGAATTGCTGTGCCCCTGAGCTCCATTTTTCAACTCGTTTTTTGTGAGCTGAACGCAAGTCCAAACTTTTGGTTCAGGACCTATACTGGTTCCCGGTGGGTGGCTGAGACTTTGGTGAATTCTACTTCCTGCCGGGAAATTAGAGTGACATGTGCCCATCCAAATGCCTAACAGCTACTCTCTCATTGGTTCTCCCTCTTCCCTTTCCTCCTCTGCCAAATGGGCAACCTGTGTGAACCAGGAGCTTAAAGGGGATGTCTCTCCAAGTTGGGAGATTGATAGTAAAGCTGTTGGAAAGTCAAACCGGAGCACCAGGAGAGGGACTCTTCGTTGAGTTTTAGAAACCTTTCGTATTCACAGTGTGTCCATTCTCTAGGTTTCCCGTACATGTTATAGCTGTAGTAATATTCCCTTCAACCTGGAGAGGTGGGACCCATGGAATGGTTGCCATGCATTATTGCTTTAAAGGGTCTGCATTTGCTCACCCAATCTCACCAATCCTCTCAGTCCCAAGTGTCCAGCCTCATGCCACATCCAGCTGTCATCGTAGATAGGGTCATTCCAGGTTGCATCAGAGACCCTGAAGGAATTGTAAAGAATTTCCCTGTTTCTTTGTTCTGTTTTTGAAATTCCTTTTTAGAGTGGGTTTGAGCTGATTCTCGCTGCCATGTTTATGCCAGTCTAGACACACTTGATTCCCTTACGGAGACATATCAATACATAGGTTTTAAGATTCTTACTAGTCAGATCTATTCCTCTGCGGGAAATATGGGGTTTTGAGTCCCTTTCACTGAGGAAGGTGTAGGTCTTGTCTATTCCATAGTTGGGTTTTGGAACAGTACCTGTGCTTATATCAAACTCTGGTTTGATGCATCACCCCACCTCTCCTTCCCCCTTAAGCAGGCATAAGAGTGTTTTCTAAATGTGAGACTCTGTTCTCTTTCCTAACTCAGTTCATGTGTTGCCATGTTTACAGGATCTTCCTAAGTGATATCTTATGATAAGTTTCTTTTTCTGTGTGACTTCTTTCACTTAGAATCATCGTACCTGAATCCACTCATTTTGCTGCTACTGGTCTTATGACATTGATTTCATGGCTGAGGGATATTCCATCGTACGTAAGTTCCACAATGTTTTGAACCATTTTTACATTTCCTGGGATATTTCAGGTGTACCCAGGTTGAGGTTCTTGTAAGCAGTGCAGCCCTCAATTTGGGGGTGGCTCTGTCTTATGGATTTTCAGTTTTCCCAAGGTATATTCCCTAGACTGGAAGTGCCCTTGGCTCTGTAGCTCTGTTGTTTACTTGTTTTAGGGAACACAATGCACTCCTCCAGGGAGGCAGTTGGCAGCTTACATCCCGCCCATCAGCATAACAAGGCTCCCTGTTCTCCAGGGCCTGTCTTGCCTTTCTGGTTTTTACACATTTTGTGGATGTCCCTTTTGACCGTTGGGAAGTGATACTTCTTTGTAGTGCAGATTTGCATTGCCCGCTTGCTTGCTTGGCCAAAAAGGGCGTATGCGTTTTCTCCTGAATATATTCAGGGGAAAACGCATACGCCCTTTTTGGCCAAGTGCATCATTGTCGAAGTTGTGCCCCTCTTCCTGTGCTTTA
Source organism: Mesoplodon mirus (assembly GCF_964341445.2). Lineage (NCBI taxonomy): Eukaryota > Metazoa > Chordata > Mammalia > Artiodactyla > Ziphiidae > Mesoplodon > Mesoplodon mirus. The sequence goes on from NW_028295725.1 coordinate 86,684, forward strand.
CAGGCGATTCTAACGTACCTCTTGAAATCTGTTTCCTGCTATTCTGCCTCGCATTCATGTCCGCCTCGTTGCCTTCCCTCAACAGATTTTTGGACGATAGTTGGCCTTGATTACTCTGCCAGTTTGTGAATTGCTGTGCCCCTGAGCTCCATTTTTCAACTCGTTTTTTGTGAGCTGAACGCAAGTCCAAACTTTTGGTTCAGGACCTATACTGGTTCCCGGTGGGTGGCTGAGACTTTGGTGAATTCTACTTCCTGCCGGGAAATTAGAGTGACATGTGCCCATCCAAATGCCTAACAGCTACTCTCTCATTGGTTCTCCCTCTTCCCTTTCCTCCTCTGCCAAATGGGCAACCTGTGTGAACCAGGAGCTTAAAGGGGATGTCTCTCCAAGTTGGGAGATTGATAGTAAAGCTGTTGGAAAGTCAAACCGGAGCACCAGGAGAGGGACTCTTCGTTGAGTTTTAGAAACCTTTCGTATTCACAGTGTGTCCATTCTCTAGGTTTCCCGTACATGTTATAGCTGTAGTAATATTCCCTTCAACCTGGAGAGGTGGGACCCATGGAATGGTTGCCATGCATTATTGCTTTAAAGGGTCTGCATTTGCTCACCCAATCTCACCAATCCTCTCAGTCCCAAGTGTCCAGCCTCATGCCACATCCAGCTGTCATCGTAGATAGGGTCATTCCAGGTTGCATCAGAGACCCTGAAGGAATTGTAAAGAATTTCCCTGTTTCTTTGTTCTGTTTTTGAAATTCCTTTTTAGAGTGGGTTTGAGCTGATTCTCGCTGCCATGTTTATGCCAGTCTAGACACACTTGATTCCCTTACGGAGACATATCAATACATAGGTTTTAAGATTCTTACTAGTCAGATCTATTCCTCTGCGGGAAATATGGGGTTTTGAGTCCCTTTCACTGAGGAAGGTGTAGGTCTTGTCTATTCCATAGTTGGGTTTTGGAACAGTACCTGTGCTTATATCAAACTCTGGTTTGATGCATCACCCCACCTCTCCTTCCCCCTTAAGCAGGCATAAGAGTGTTTTCTAAATGTGAGACTCTGTTCTCTTTCCTAACTCAGTTCATGTGTTGCCATGTTTACAGGATCTTCCTAAGTGATATCTTATGATAAGTTTCTTTTTCTGTGTGACTTCTTTCACTTAGAATCATCGTACCTGAATCCACTCATTTTGCTGCTACTGGTCTTATGACATTGATTTCATGGCTGAGGGATATTCCATCGTACGTAAGTTCCACAATGTTTTGAACCATTTTTACATTTCCTGGGATATTTCAGGTGTACCCAGGTTGAGGTTCTTGTAAGCAGTGCAGCCCTCAATTTGGGGGTGGCTCTGTCTTATGGATTTTCAGTTTTCCCAAGGTATATTCCCTAGACTGGAAGTGCCCTTGGCTCTGTAGCTCTGTTGTTTACTTGTTTTAGGGAACACAATGCACTCCTCCAGGGAGGCAGTTGGCAGCTTACATCCCGCCCATCAGCATAACAAGGCTCCCTGTTCTCCAGGGCCTGTCTTGCCTTTCTGGTTTTTACACATTTTGTGGATGTCCCTTTTGACCGTTGGGAAGTGATACTTCTTTGTAGTGCAGATTTGCATTGCCCGCTTGCTTGCTTGGCCAAAAAGGGCGTATGCGTTTTCTCCTGAATATATTCAGGGGAAAACGCATACGCCCTTTTTGGCCAAGTGCATCATTGTCGAAGTTGTGCCCCTCTTCCTGTGCTTTACAGGCGATTCTAACGTACCTCTTGAAATCTGTTTCCTGCTATTCTGCCTCGCATTCATGTCCGCCTCGTTGCCTTCCCTCAACAGATTTTTGGACGATAGTTGGCCTTGATTACTCTGCCAGTTTGTGAATTGCTGTGCCCCTGAGCTCCATTTTTCAACTCGTTTTTTGTGAGCTGAACGCAAGTCCAAACTTTTGGTTCAGGACCTATACTGGTTCCCGGTGGGTGGCTGAGACTTTGGTGAATTCTACTTCCTGCCGGGAAATTAGAGTGACATGTGCCCATCCAAATGCCTAACAGCTACTCTCTCATTGGTTCTCCCTCTTCCCTTTCCTCCTCTGCCAAATGGGCAACCTGTGTGAACCAGGAGCTTAAAGGGGATGTCTCTCCAAGTTGGGAGATTGATAGTAAAGCTGTTGGAAAGTCAAACCGGAGCACCAGGAGAGGGACTCTTCGTTGAGTTTTAGAAACCTTTCGTATTCACAGTGTGTCCATTCTCTAGGTTTCCCGTACATGTTATAGCTGTAGTAATATTCCCTTCAACCTGGAGAGGTGGGACCCATGGAATGGTTGCCATGCATTATTGCTTTAAAGGGTCTGCATTTGCTCACCCAATCTCACCAATCCTCTCAGTCCCAAGTGTCCAGCCTCATGCCACATCCAGCTGTCATCGTAGATAGGGTCATTCCAGGTTGCATCAGAGACCCTGAAGGAATTGTAAAGAATTTCCCTGTTTCTTTGTTCTGTTTTTGAAATTCCTTTTTAGAGTGGGTTTGAGCTGATTCTCGCTGCCATGTTTATGCCAGTCTAGACACACTTGATTCCCTTACGGAGACATATCAATACATAGGTTTTAAGATTCTTACTAGTCAGATCTATTCCTCTGTGGGAAATATGGGGTTTTGAGTCCCTTTCACTGAGGAAGGTGTAGGTCTTGTCTATTCCATAGTTGGGTTTTGGAACAGTACCTGTGCTTATATCAAACTCTGGTTTGATGCATCACCCCACCTCTCCTTCCCCCTTAAGCAGGCATAAGAGTGTTTTCTAAATGTGAGACTCTGTTCTCTTTCCTAACTCAGTTCATGTGTTGCCATGTTTACAGGATCTTCCTAAGTGATATCTTATGATAAGTTTCTTTTTCTGTGTGACTTCTTTCACTTAGAATCATCGTACCTGAATCCACTCATTTTGCTGCTACTGGTCTTATGACATTGATTTCATGGCTGAGGGATATTCCATCGTACGTAAGTTCCACAATGTTTTGAACCATTTTTATATTTCCTGGGATATTTCAGGTGTACCCAGGTTGAGGTTCTTGTAAGCAGTGCAGCCCTCAATTTGGGGGTGGCTGTGTCTTATGGATCTTCAGTTTTCCCAAGGTATATTCCCTAGACTGGAAGTGCCCTTGGCTCTGTAGCTCTGTTGTTTACTTGTTTTAGGGAACACAATGCACTCCTCCAGGGAGGCAGTTGGCAGCTTACATCCCGCCCATCAGCATAACAAGGCTCCCTGTTCTCCATGGCCTGTCTTGCCTTTCTGGTTTTTACACATTTTGTGGATGTCCCTTTTGACCGTTGGGAAGTGATACTTCTTTGTAGTGCAGATTTGCATTGCCCGCTTGCTTGCTTGGCCAAAAAGGGCGTATGCGTTTTCTCCTGAATATATTCAGGAGAAAACGCATACGCCCTTTTTGGCCAAGTGCATCATTGTCGAAGTTGTGCCCCTCTTCCTGTGCTTTACAGGCGATTCTAACGTACCTCTTGAAATCTGTTTCCTGCTATTCTGCCTCGCATTCATGTCCGCCTCGTTGCCTTCCCTCAACAGATTTTTGGACGATAGTTGGCCTTGATTACTCTGCCAGTTTGTGAATTGCTGTGCCCCTGAGCTCCATTTTTCAACTCGTTTTTTGTGAGCTGAACGCAAGTCCAAACTTTTGGTTCAGGACCTATACTGGTTCCCGGTGGGTGGCTGAGACTTTGGTGAATTCTTCTTCCTGCCGGGAAATTAGAGTGACATGTGCCCATCCAAATGCCTAACAGCTACTCTCTCATTGGTTCTCCCTCTTCCCTTTCCTCCTCTGCCAAATGGGCAACCTGTGTGAACCAGGAGCTTAAAGGGGCTGTCTCTCCAAGTTGGGAGATTGATAGTAAAGCAGTTGGAAAGTCAAACCGGAGCACCAGGAGAGGGGCTCTTAGTTGAGTTTTAGAAACCTTTCGTATTCACGGTGTGTCCATTCTCTAGGTTTCCCGTACACGTTATAGCTGTAGTAATATTCCCTTCAACCTGGAGAGCTGGGACCCATGGAATGGATGCCATGCATTATTGCTTTAAAGGGTCTGCATTTGCTCACCCAAACTCACCAATCCTCTCAGTCCCAAGTGTCCAGCCTTATGCCACATCCAGCTGTCATTGTAGATAGGGTCATTCCAGGTTGCATCAGAGACCCTGAAGGAATTGTAAAGAATTTCCCTGTTTCTTTGTTCTGTTTTTGAAATTCCTTTTTAGAGTGGGTTTGAGCTGATTCTCACTGCCATGTTTATGCCAGTCTAGACACACTTGATTCCCTTACGGAGACATATCAACACATAGGTTTTAAGATTCTTACTAGTCAGATCGATTCCTCTGCGGGAAATATGGGGTTTTGAGTCCCTTTGACAGAAGAAGGTGTAGGTCTTGTCTATTCCATAGTTGGTTTTTGGAACGGTACCTGTGCTTATATCAAACTCGGGTTTGATGCATCACCCCACCTCTCCTTCCCCCTTAAGCAGGCATAAGAGTGTTTTCTAAATGTGAGACTCTGTTCTCTTGCCTAACTCAGTTCATCTGTAGCCATGTTTACAGGATCTTCCTAAGTGATATCTTATGATAAGTTTCTTTTCCTGTGTGACTTCTTTCACTTAGAATCATCGTACCTGAATCCACTCATTTTGCTGCTACTGGTCTTATGACATTGATTTCATGGCTGAGGGATATTCCATCGTACGTAAGTTACACAATGTTTGGAACCATTTTTATATTTCCTGGGATATTTCAGGTGTACCCAGGTTGAGGTTCTTGTAAGCAGTGCAGCCCTCAATTTAGGGGTGGCTCTGTCTTATGGACTTTCAGTTTTCCCAAGGTATATTCCCTAGACTGGAAGTGCCCTTGGCTCTATAGCTCTGTTGTTTACTTGTTTTAGGGAACACAATGCACTCCTCCAGTGAGGCAGTTGGCAACTTACATCCCGCCCATCAGCATAACAAGGCTCCCTGTTCTCCAGGGCCTGTCTTGCCTTTCTGGTTTTTACACATTTTGTGGATGTCCCTTTTGACCGTTGGGAAGTGATACTTCTTTGTAGTGCAGATTTGCATTGCCCGCTTGCTGGCTTGGCCAATAAGGGCGTATGCGTTTTCTCCTGAATATATTCAGGAGAAAACGCATACGCCCTTTTTGGCCAAGTGCATCATTGTCGAAGTTGTGCCCCTCTTCCTGTGCTTTACAGGCGATTCCAACGTACCTCTTGAAATCTGTTTCCTGCTATTCTGCCTCGCTTTCAAGTCCACCTCGTTGCCTACCCTCAACAGATTTTTGGACGATAGTTGGCCTTGATTACTCTGCCAGTTTGTGAATTGCTGTGCCCCTGAGCTCCATTTTTCAACTCGTTTTTTGTGAGCTGAACGCAAGTCCAAACTTTTGGTTCAGGACCTATACTGGTTCCCGGTGGGTGGCTGAGACTTTGGTTAATTCTTCTTCCTGCCGGGAAATTAGAGTGACATGTGCCCATCCAAATGCCTAACAGCTACTCTCTCATTGGTTCTCCCTCTTCCCTTTCATCCTCTGCCAAATTGGCAACCTGTGCGAACCAGGAGCTTAAAGGGGCTGTGTCTCCAAGTTGGGAGATTGATAGGAAAGCAGTTGGAAAGTCAAACCGGAGCACCAGGAGAGGGGCTATTCGTTGAGTTTTAGAAACCTTTCGTATTCACAGTGTGTCCATTCTCTAGGTTTCCCGTACACGTTATAGCTGTAGTAATATTCCCTTCAACCTGGAGAGCTGGGACCCATGGAATGGGTGCCATGCATTATTGCTTTAAAGGGTCTGCATTTGCTCACCCAATCTCACCAATCCTCTCAGTCCCAAGTGTCCAGCCTTATGCCACATCCAGCTGTCATTGTAGATAGGGTCATTCCAGGTTGCATCAGAGACCCTGAAGGAATTGTAAAGAATTTCCCTGTTTCTTTGTTCTGTTTTTGAAATTCCTTTTTAGAGAGGGTTTGAGCTGATTCTCGCTGCCATGTTTATGCCAGTCTAGACACACTTGATTCCCTTACGGAGACATATCAACACATAGGTTTTAAGATTCTTACTAGTCAGATCGATTCCTCTGCGGGAAATATGGGGTTTTGAGTCCCTTTGACAGAGGAAGGTGTAGGTCTTGTCTATTCCATAGTTGGTTTTTGGAACGGTACCTGTGCTTATATCAAACTCTGGTTTGATGCATCACCCCACCTCTCCTTCCCCCTTAAGCAGGCATAAGAGTGTTTTCTAAATGTGAGACTCTGTTCTCTTTCCTAACTCAGTTCATGTGTAGCCATGTTTACAGGATCTTCCTAAGTGATATCTTATGATAAGTTTCTTTTCCTGTGTGACTTCTTTCACTTAGAATCATCGTACCTGAATCCACTCATTTTGCTGCTACTGGTCTTATGACATTGATTTCATGGCTGAGGGATATTCCATCATACGTAAGTTCCACAATGTTTGGAACCATTTTTATATTTCCTGGGATATTTCAGGTGTACCCAGGTTGAGGTTCTTGTAAGCAGTACAGCCCTCAATTTGGGGGTGGCTCTGTCTTATGGATTTTCAGTTTTCCCAAGGTATATTCCCTAGACTGGAAGTGCCCTTGGCTCTGTATCTCTGTTGTTTAATTGTTTTAGGGAACACAATGCACTCCTCCAGTGAGGCAGTTGGCAACTTACATCCCGCCCATCAGCATAACAAGGCTCCCTGTTCTCCAGGGCCTGTCTTGCCTTTCTGGTTTTTGCACATTTTGTCGATGTCCCTTTTGACCGGTGGGAAGTGATACTTCTTTGTAGTGCAGGTTTGCATTGCCCGCTTGCTGGCTTGGCCAAAAAGGGCGTATGCGTTTTCTCCTGAATATATTCAGGAGAAAACGCATACGCCCTTTTTGGCCAAGTGCATCATTGTCGAAGTTGTGCCCCTCTTCCTGTGCTTTACAGGCGATTCCAACGTACCTCTTAAATCTGTTTCCTGCTATTCTGCCTCGCTTTCAAGTCTGCCTCGTTGCCTTCCCTCAACAGATTTTTGGACGATAGTTGGCCTTGATTACTCTGCCAGTTTGTGAATTGCTGTGCCCCTGAGCTCCATTTTTCCACTCGTTTCTTGTGAGCTGAACGCAAGTCCAAACTTTTGGTTCAGGACCTATACTGGTTCCCGGTGGGTGGCTGAGACTTTGGTTAATTCTTCTTCCTGCCGGGAAATTAGAGTGACATGTGCCCATCCAAATGCCTAACAGCTACTCTCTCATTGGTTCTCCCTCTTCCCTTTCATCCTCTGCCAAATTGGCAACCTGTGCGAACCAGGAGCTTAAAGGGGCTGTCTCTCCAAGTTGGGAGATTGATAGGAAAGCAGTTGGAAAGTCAAACCGGAGCACCAGGAGAGGGGCTATTCGTTGAGTTTTAGAAACCTTTCGTATTCACAGTGTGTCCATTCTCTAGGTTTCCCGTACACGTTATAGCTGTAGTAATATTCCCTTCAACCTGGAGAGCTGGGACCCATGGAATGGGTGCCATGCATTATTGCTTTAATGGGTCTGCATTTGCTCACCCAATCTCACCAATCCTCTCAGTCCCAAGTGTCCAGCCTTATGCCACATCCAGCTGTCATTGTACATAGGGTCATTCCAGGTTGCATCAGAGACCCTGAAGGAATTGTAAAGAATTTCCCTGTTTCTTTGTTCTGTTTTTGAAATTCCTTTTTAGAGAGGGTTTGAGCTGATTCTCGCTGCCATGTTTATGCCAGTCTAGACACACTTGATTCCCTTACGCAGACATATCAACACATAGGTTTTAAGATTCTTACTAGTCAGATCGATTCCTCTGCGGGAAATATGGGGATTTGAGTCCCTTTGACAGAGGAAGGTGTAGGTCTTGTCTATTCCATAGTTGGTTTTTGGAACGGTACCTGTGCTTATATCAAACTCTGGTTTGATGCATCACCCCACCTCTCCTTCCCCCTTAAGCAGGCATAAGAGTGTTTTCTAAATGTGAGACTCTGTTCTCTTTCCTAACTCAGTTCATGTGTAGCCATGTTTACAGGATCTTCCTAAGTGATATCTTATGATAAGTTTCTTTTCCTGTGTGACTTCTTTCACTTAGAATCATCGTACCTGAATCCACTCATTTTGCTGCTACTGGTCTTATGACATTGATTTCGTGGCTGAGGGATATTCCATCGTACGTAAGTTCCACAATGTTTGGAACCATTTTTATATTTCCTGGGATATTTCAGGTGTACCCAGGTTGAGGTTCTTGTAAGCAGTACAGCCCTCAATTTGGGGGTGGCTCTGTCTTATGGATTTTCAGTTTTCCCAAGGTATATTCCCTAGACTGGAAGTGCCCTTGGCTCTGTATCTCTGTTGTTTACTTGTTTTAGGGAACACAATGCACTCCTCCAGTGAGGCAGTTGGCAACTTACATCCCGCCCATCAGCATAACAAGGCTCCCTGTTCTCCAGGGCCTGTCTTGCCTTTCTGGTTTTTGCACATTTTGTCGATGTCCCTTTTGACCGGTGGGAAGTGATACTTCTTTGTAGTGCAGGTTTGCATTGCCCGCTTGCTGGCTTGGCCAAAAAGGGCGTATGCGTTTTCTCCTGAATATATTCAGGAGAAAACGCATACGCCCTTTTTGGCCAAGTGCATCATTGTCGAAGTTGTGCCCCTCTTCCTGTGCTTTACAGGCGATTCCAACGTACCTCTTGAAATCTGTTTCCTGCTATTCTGCCTCGCTTTCAAGTCTGCCTCGTTGCCTTCCCTCAACAGATTTTTGGACGATAGTTGGCCTTGATTACTCTGCCAGTTTGTGAATTGCTGTGCCCCTGAGCTCCATTTTTCCACTCGTTTCTTGTGAGCTGAACGCAAGTCCAAACTTTTGGTTCAGGACCTATACTGGTTCCCGGTGGGTGGCTGAGACTTTGGTGAATTCTTCTTCCTGCCGGGAAATTAGAGTGACATGTGCCCATCCAAATGCCTAACAGCTACTCTCTCATTGGTTCTCCCTCTTCCCTTTCATCCTCTGCCAAATTGGCAACCTGTGCGAACCAGGAGCTTAAAGGGGCTGTCTCTCCAAGTTGGGAGATTGATAGGAAAGTAGTTGGAAAGTCAAACCGGAGCACCAGGAGAGGGACTCTTCGTTGAGTTTTAGAAACCTTTCGTATTCACAGTGTGTCCATTCTCTACGTTTCCCGTACACGTTATAGCTGTAGTAATATTCCCTTCAACCTGGAGAGCTGGGACCCATGGAATGGGTGTCATGCATTATTGCTTTAAAGGGTCTGCATTTGCTCACCCAATCTCACCAATCCTCTCAGTCCCAAGTGTCCAGCCTTATACCACATCCAGCTGTCATTGTACATAGGGTCATTCCAGGTTGCATCAGAGACCCTGAAGGAATTGTAAAGAATTTCCCTGTTTCTTTGTTCTGTTTTTGAAATTCCTTTTTAGAGTGGGTTTGAGCTGATTCTCGCTGCCATGTTTATGCCAGTCTAGACACACTTGATTCCCTTACGGAGACATATCAATACATAGGTTTTAAGATTCTTACTAGTCAGATCTATTCCTCTGCGGGAAATATGGGGTTTTGAGTCCCTTTCACTGAGGAAGGTGTAGGTCTTGTCTATTCCATAGTTGGTTTTTGGAACAGTACCTGTGCTTATATCAAACTCTGGTTTGATGCATCACCCCACCTCTCCTTCCCCCTTAAGCAGGCATAAGAGTGTTTTCTAAATGTGAGACTCTGTTCTCTTTCCTAACTCAGTTCATGTGTAGCCATGTTTACAGGATCTTCCTAAGTGATATCTTATGATAAGTTTCTTTTCCTGTGTGACTTCTTTCCCTTAGAATCATCGTACCTGAATCCACTCATTTTGCTGCTACTGGTCTTATGACATTGATTTCGTGGCTGAGGGATATTCCATCGTACGTAAGTTCCACAATGTTTGGAACCATTTTTATATTTCCTGGGATATTTCAGGTGTACCCAGGTTGAGGTTCTTGTAAGCAGTACAGCCCTCAATTTGGGGGTGGCTCTGTCTTATGGATTTTCTGTTTTCCCAAGGTATATTCCCTAGACTGGAAGTGCCCTTGGCTCTGTAGCTCTGTTGTTTACTTGTTTTAGGGAACACAATGCACTCCTCCAGTGAGGCAGTTGGCAACTTACATCCCGCCCATCAGCATAACAAGGCTCCCTGTTCTCCAGGGCCTGTCTTGCCTTTCTGGTTTTTACACATTTTGTGGATGTCCATTTTGACCGGTGGGAAGTGATAATTCTTTGTAGTGCAGATTTGCATTGCCCGCTTGCTTGCTTGGCCAAAAAGGGCGTATGCGTTTTCTCCTGAATATATTCAGGAGAAAACGCATACGCCCTTTTTGGCCAAGTGCATCATTGTCGAAGTTGTGCCCCTCTTCCTGTGCTTTACAGGCGATTCCAACGTACCTCTTGAAATCTGTTTCCTGCTATTCTGCCTCGCTTTCAAGTCTGCCTCGTTGTCTTCCCTCAACAGATTTTTGGACGATAGTTGGCCTTGATTACTCTGCCAGTTTGTGAATTGCTGTGCCCCTGAGCTCCATTTTTCAACTCGTTTTTTGTGAGCTGAACGCAAGTCCAAACTTTTGGTTCAGGACCTCTACTGGTTCCCGGTGGGTGGCTGAGACTTTGGTGAATTCTTCTTCCTGCCGGGAAATTAGAGTGACATGTGCCCATCCAAATGCCTAACAGCTACTCTCTCATTGGTTCTCCCTCTTCCCTTTCATCCTCTGCCAAATTGGCAACCTGTGCGAACCAGGAGCTTAAAGGGGCTGTCTCTCCAAGTTGGGAGATTGATAGGAAAGCAGTTGGAAAGTCAAACCGGAGCACCAGGAGAGGGGCTCTTCGTTGAGTTTTAGAAAACTTTCGTATTCACAGTGTGTCCATTCTCTAGGTTTCCCGTACACGTTATAGCTGTAGTAATATTTCACAGTGTGTCCATTCTCTACGTTTCCCGTACACGTTATAGCTGTAGTAATATTCCCTTCAACCTGGAGAGCTGGGACCCATGGAATGGGTGTCATGCATTATTGCTTTAAAGGGTCTGCATTTGCTCACCCAATCTCACCAATCCTCTCAGTCCCAAGTGTCCAGCCTTATACCACATCCAGCTGTCATTGTACATAGGGTCATTCCAGGTTGCATCAGAGACCCTGAAGGAATTGTAAAGAATTTCCCTGTTTCTTTGTTCTGTTTTTGAAATTCCTTTTTAGAGTGGGTTTGAGCTGATTCTCGCTGCCATGTTTATGCCAGTCTAGACACACTTGATTCCCTTACGGAGACATATCAATACATAGGTTTTAAGATTCTTACTAGTCAGATCTATTCCTCTGCGGGAAATATGGGGTTTTGAGTCCCTTTCACTGAGGAAGGTGTAGGTCTTGTCTATTCCATAGTTGGTTTTTGGAACAGTACCTGTGCTTATATCAAACTCTGGTTTGATGCATCACCCCACCTCTCCTTCCCCCTTAAGCAGGCATAAGAGTGTTTTCTAAATGTGAGACTCTGTTCTCTTTCCTAACTCAGTTCATGTGTAGCCATGTTTACAGGATCTTCCTAAGTGATATCTTATGATAAGTTTCTTTTCCTGTGTGACTTCTTTCACTTAGAATCATCGTACCTGAATCCACTCATTTTGCTGCTACTGGTCTTATGACATTGATTTCGTGGCTGAGGGATATTCCATCGTACGTAAGTTCCACAATGTTTTGAACCATTTTTATATTTCCTGGGATATTTCAGGTGTACCCAGGTTGAGGTTCTTGTAAGCAGTGCAGCCCTCAATTTGGGGGTGGCTCTGTCTTATGGATTTTCAGTTTTCCCAAGGTATATTCCCTAGACTGGAAGTGCCCTTGGCTCTGTAGCTCTGTTGTTTACTTGTTTTAGGGAACACAATGCACTCCTCCAGTGAGGCAGTTGGCAACTTACATCCCGCCCATCAGCATAACAAGGCTCCCTGTTCTCCAGGGCCTGTCTTGCCTTTCTGGTTTTTACACATTTTGTCGATGTCCCTTTTGACCGGTGGGAAGTGATACTTCTTTGTAGTGCAGATTTGCATTGCCCGCTTGCTTGCTTGGCCAAAAAGGGCGTATGCGTTTTCTCCTGAATATATTCAGGAGAAAACGCATACGCCCTTTTTGGCCAAGTGCATCATTGTCGAAGTTGTGCCCCTCTTCCTGTGCTTTACAGGTGATTCTAACGTACCTCTTGAAATCTGTTTCCTGCTATTCTGCCTCGCATTCAAGTCCGCCTCGTTGCCTTCCCTCAACAGATTTTTGGACGATAGTTGGCCTTGATTACTCTGCCAGTTTGTGAATTGCTGTGCCCCTGAGCTCCATTTTTCAACTCGTTTTTTTGTGAGCTGAACGCAAGTCCAAACATTTGGTTCAGGACCTATACTGGTTCCCGGTGGGTGGCTGAGACTTTGGTGAATTCTTCTTCCTGCCGGGAAATTAGAGTGACATGTGCCCATCCAAATGCCTAACAGCTACTCTCTCATTGGTTCTCCCTCTTCCCTTTCCTCCTCTGCCAAATGGGCAACCTGTGTGAACCAGGAGCTTAAAGGGGCTGTCTCTCCAAGTTGGGAGATTGATAGTAAAGCTGTTGGAAAGTCAAACCGGAGCACCAGGAGAGGGACTCTTCGTTGAGTTTTAGAAACCTTTCGTATTCACAGTGTGTCCATTCTCTAGGTTTCCCGTACATGTTATAGCTGTAGTAATATTCCCTTCAACCTGGAGAGGTGGGACCCATGGAATGGTTGCCATGCATTATTGCTTTAAAGGGTCTGCATTTGCTCACCCAATCTCACCAATCCTCTCAGTCCCAAGTGTCCAGCCTCATGCCACATCCAGCTGTCATCGTAGATAGGGTCATTCCAGGTTGCATCAGAGACCCTGAAGGAATTGTAAAGAATTTCCCTGTTTCTTTGTTCTGTTTTTGAAATTCCTTTTTAGAGTGGGTTTGAGCTGATTCTCGCTGCCATGTTTATGCCAGTCTAGACACACTTGATTCCCTTACGGAGACATATCAATACATAGGTTTTAAGATTCTTACTAGTCAGATCTATTCCTCTGCGGGAAATATGGGGTTTTGAGTCCCTTTCACTGAGGAAGGTGTAGGTCTTGTCTATTCCATAGTTGGTTTTTGGAACAGTACCTGTGCTTATATCAAACTCTGGTTTGATGCATCACCCCACCTCTCCTTCCCCCTTAAGCAGGCATAAGAGTGTTTTCTAAATGTGAGACTCTGTTCTCTTTCCTAACTCAGTTCATGTGTTGCCATGTTTACAGGATCTTCCTAAGTGATATCTTATGATAAGTTTCTTTTTCTGTGTGACTTCTTTCACTTAGAATCATCGTACCTGAATCCACTCATTTTGCTGCTACTGGTCTTATGACATTGATTTCATGGCTGAGGGATATTCCATCGTACGTAAGTTCCACAATGTTTTGAACCATTTTTATATTTCCTGGGATATTTCAGGTGTACCCAGGTTGAGGTTCTTGTAAGCAGTGCAGCCCTCAATTTGGGGGTGGCTCTGTCTTATGGATTTTCAGTTTTCCCAAGGTATATTCCCTAGACTGGAAGTGCCCTTGGCTCTGTAGCTCTGTTGTTTACTTGTTTTAGGGAACACAATGCACTCCTCCAGGGAGGCAGTTGGCAGCTTACATCCCGCCCATCAGCATAACAAGGCTCCCTGTTCTCCAGGGCCTGTCTTGCCTTTCTGGTTTTTACACATTTTGTGGATGTCCCTTTTGACCGGTGGGAAGTGATACTTCTTTGTAGTGCAGATTTGCATTGCCCGCTTGCTTGCTTGGCCAAAAAGGGCGTATGCGTTTTCCCCTGAATATATTCAGGGGAAAACGCATATGCCCTTTTTGGCCAAGTGCATCATTGTCGAAGTTGTGCCCCTCTTCCTGTGCTTTACAGGCGATTCTAACGTACCTCTTGAAATCTGTTTCCTGCTATTCTGCCTCGCATTCAAGTCCGCCTCGTTGCCTTCCCTCAACAGATTTTTGGACGATAGTTGGCCTTGATTACTCTGCCAGTTTGTGAATTGCTGTGCCCCTGAGCTCCATTTTTCAACTCGTTTTTTGTGAGCTGAACGCAAGTCCAAACATTTGGTTCAGGACCTATACTGGTTCCCGGTGGGTGGCTGAGACTTTGGTGAATTCTTCTTCCTGCCGGGAAATTAGAGTGACATGTGCCCATCCAAATGCCTAACAGCTACTCTCTCATTGGTTCTCCCTCTTCCCTTTCCTCCTCTGCCAAATGGGCAACCTGTGTGAACCAGGAGCTTAAAGGGGCTGTCTCTCCAAGTTGGGAGATTGATAGTAAAGCTGTTGGAAAGTCAAACCGGAGCCCCAGGAGAGGGACTCTTCGTTGAGTTTTAGAAACCTTTCGTATTCACAGTGTGTCCATTCTCTAGGTTTCCCGTACATGTTATAGCTGTAGTAATATTCCCTTCAACCTGGAGAGGTGGGACCCATGGAATGGTGGCCATGCATTATTGCTTTAAAGGGTCTGCATTTGCTCACCCAATCTCACCAATCCTCTCAGTCCCAAGTGTCCAGCCTCATGCCACATCCAGCTGTCATCGTAGATAGGGTCATTCCAGGTTGCATCAGAGACCCTGAAGGAATTGTAAAGAATTTCCCTGTTTCTTTGTTCTGTTTTTGAAATTCCTTTTTAGAGTGGGTTTGAGCTGATTCTCGCTGCCATGTTTATGCCAGTCTAGACACACTTGATTCCCTTACGGAGACATATCAATACATAGGTTTTAAGATTCTTACTAGTCAGATCTATTCCTCTGCGGGAAATATGGGGTTTTGAGTCCCTTTCACTGAGGAAGGTGTAGGTCTTGTCTATTCCATAGTTGGTTTTTGGAACAGTACCTGTGCTTATATCAAACTCTGGTTTGATGCATCACCCCACCTCTCCTTCCCCCTTAAGCAGGCATAAGAGTGTTTTCTAAATGTGAGACTCTGTTCTCTTTCCTAACTCAGTTCATGTGTTGCCATGTTTACAGGATCTTCCTAAGTGATATCTTATGATAAGTTTCTTTTTCTGTGTGACTTCTTTCACTTAGAATCATCGTACCTGAATCCACTCATTTTGCTGCTACTGGTCTTATGACATTGATTTCATGGCTGAGGGATATTCCATCGTACGTAAGTTCCACAATGTTTTGAACCATTTTTATATTTCCTGGGATATTTCAGGTGTACCCAGGTTGAGGTTCTTGTAAGCAGTGCAGCCCTCAATTTGGGGGTGGCTCTGTCTTATGGATTTTCAGTTTTCCCAAGGTATATTCCCTAGACTGGAAGTGCCCTTGGCTCTGTAGCTCTGTTGTTTACTTGTTTTAGGGAACACAATGCACTCCTCCAGGGAGGCAGTTGGCAGCTTACATCCCGCCCATCAGCATAACAAGGCTCCCTGTTCTCCAGGGCCTGTCTTGCCTTTCTGGTTTTTACACATTTTGTGGATGTCCCTTTTGACCGGTGGGAAGTGATACTTCTTTGTAGTGCAGATTTGCATTGCCCGCTTGCTTGCTTGGCCAAAAAGGGCGTATGCGTTTTCCCCTGAATATATTCAGGGGAAAACGCATATGCCCTTTTTGGCCAAGTGCATCATTGTCGAAGTTGTGCCCCTCTTCCTGTGCTTTACAGGCGATTCTAACGTACCTCTTGAAATCTGTTTCCTGCTATTCTGCCTCGCATTCAAGTCCGCCTCGTTGCCTTCCCTCAACAGATTTTTGGACGATAGTTGGCCTTGATTACTCTGCCAGTTTGTGAATTGCTGTGCCCCTGAGCTCCATTTTTCAACTCGTTTTTTGTGAGCTGAACGCAAGTCCAAACATTTGGTTCAGGACCTATACTGGTTCCCGGTGGGTGGCTGAGACTTTGGTGAATTCTTCTTCCTGCCGGGAAATTAGAGTGACATGTGCCCATCCAAATGCCTAACAGCTACTCTCTCATTGGTTCTCCCTCTTCCCTTTCCTCCTCTGCCAAATGGGCAACCTGTGTGAACCAGGAGCTTAAAGGGGCTGTCTCTCCAAGTTGGGAGATTGATAGTAAAGCTGTTGGAAAGTCAAACCGGAGCCCCAGGAGAGGGACTCTTCGTTGAGTTTTAGAAACCTTTCGTATTCACAGTGTGTCCATTCTCTAGGTTTCCCGTACATGTTATAGCTGTAGTAATATTCCCTTCAACCTGGAGAGGTGGGACCCATGGAATGGTGGCCATGCATTATTGCTTTAAAGGGTCTGCATTTGCTCACCCAATCTCACCAATCCTCTCAGTCCCAAGTGTCCAGCCTCATGCCACATCCAGCTGTCATCGTAGATAGGGTCATTCCAGGTTGCATCAGAGACCCTGAAGGAATTGTAAAGAATTTCCCTGTTTCTTTGTTCTGTTTTTGAAATTCCTTTTTAGAGTGGGTTTGAGCTGATTCTCGCTGCCATGTTTATGCCAGTCTAGACACACTTGATTCCCTTACGGAGACATATCAATACATAGGTTTTAAGATTCTTACTAGTCAGATCTATTCCTCTGCGGGAAATATGGGGTTTTGAGTCCCTTTCACTGAGGAAGGTGTAGGTCTTGTCTATTCCATAGTTGGTTTTTGGAACAGTACCTGTGCTTATATCAAACTCTGGTTTGATGCATCACCCCACCTCTCCTTCCCCCTTAAGCAGGCATAAGAGTGTTTTCTAAATGTGAGACTCTGTTCTCTTTCCTAACTCAGTTCATGTGTTGCCATGTTTACAGGATCTTCCTAAGTGATATCTTATGATAAGTTTCTTTTTCTGTGTGACTTCTTTCACTTAGAATCATCGTACCTGAATCCACTCATTTTGCTGCTACTGGTCTTATGACATTGATTTCATGGCTGAGGGATATTCCATCGTACGTAAGTTCCACAATGTTTTGAACCATTTTTATATTTCCTGGGATATTTCAGGTGTACCCAGGTTGAGGTTCTTGTAAGCAGTGCAGCCCTCAATTTGGGGGTGGCTCTGTCTTATGGATTTTCAGTTTTCCCAAGGTATATTCCCTAGACTGGAAGTGCCCTTGGCTCTGTAGCTCTGTTGTTTACTTGTTTTAGGGAACACAATGCACTCCTCCAGGGAGGCAGTTGGCAGCTTACATCCCGCCCATCAGCATAACAAGGCTCCCTGTTCTCCAGGGCCTGTCTTGCCTTTCTGGTTTTTACACATTTTGTGGATGTCCCTTTTGACCGTTGGGAAGTGATACTTCTTTGTAGTGCAGATTTGCATTGCCCGCTTGCTTGCTTGGCCAAAAAGGGCGTATGCGTTTTCTCCTGAATATATTCAGGGGAAAACGCATACGCCCTTTTTGGCCAAGTGCATCATTGTCGAAGTTGTGCCCCTCTTCCTGTGCTTTACAGGCGATTCTAACGTACCTCTTGAAATCTGTTTCCTGCTATTCTGCCTCGCATTCAAGTCCGCCTCGTTGCCTTCCCTCAACAGATTTTTGGACGATAGTTGGCCTTGATTACTCTGCCAGTTTGTGAATTGCTGTGCCCCTGAGCTCCATTTTTCAACTCGTTTTTTGTGAGCTGAACGCAAGTCCAAACATTTGGTTCAGGACCTATACTGGTTCCCGGTGGGTGGCTGAGACTTTGGTGAATTCTTCTTCCTGCCGGGAAATTAGAGTGACATGTGCCCATCCAAATGCCTAACAGCTACTCTCTCATTGGTTCTCCCTCTTCCCTTTCCTCCTCTGCCAAATGGGCAACCTGTGTGAACCAGGAGCTTAAAGGGGCTGTCTCTCCAAGTTGGGAGATTGATAGTAAAGCTGTTGGAAAGTCAAACCGGAGCACCAGGAGAGGGACTCTTCGTTGAGTTTTAGAAACCTTTCGTATTCACAGTGTGTCCATTCTCTAGGTTTCCCGTACATGTTATAGCTGTAGTAATATTCCCTTCAACCTGGAGAGGTGGGACCCATGGAATGGTTGCCATGCATTATTGCTTTAAAGGGTCTGCATTTGCTCACCCAATCTCACCAATCCTCTCAGTCCCAAGTGTCCAGCCTCATGCCACATCCAGCTGTCATCGTAGATAGGGTCATTCCAGGTTGCATCAGAGACCCTGAAGGAATTGTAAAGAATTTCCCTGTTTCTTTGTTCTGTTTTTGAAATTCCTTTTTAGAGTGGGTTTGAGCTGATTCTCGCTGCCATGTTTATGCCAGTCTAGACACACTTGATTCCCTTACGGAGACATATCAATACATAGGTTTTAAGATTCTTACTAGTCAGATCTATTCCTCTTCGGGAAATATGGGGTTTTGAGTCCCTTTCACTGAGGAAGGTGTAGGTCTTGTCTATTCCATAGTTGGTTTTTGGAACAGTACCTGTGCTTATATCAAACTCTGGTTTGATGCATCACCCCACCTCTCCTTCCCCCTTAAGCAGGCATAAGAGTGTTTTCTAAATGTGAGACTCTGTTCTCTTTCCTAACTCAGTTCATGTGTTGCCATGTTTACAGGATCTTCCTAAGTGATATCTTATGATAAGTTTCTTTTTCTGTGTGACTTCTTTCACTTAGAATCATCGTACCTGAATCCACTCATTTTGCTGCTACTGGTCTTATGACATTGATTTCATGGCTGAGGGATATTCCATCGTACGTAAGTTCCACAATGTTTTGAACCATTTTTATATTTCCTGGGATATTTCAGGTGTACCCAGGTTGAGGTTCTTGTAAGCAGTGCAGCCCTCAATTTGGGGGTGGCTCTGTCTTATGGATTTTCAGTTTTCCCAAGGTATATTCCCTAGACTGGAAGTGCCCTTGGCTCTGTAGCTCTGTTGTTTACTTGTTTTAGGGAACACAATGCACTCCTCCAGGGAGGCAGTTGGCAGCTTACATCCCGCCCATCAGCATAACAAGGCTCCCTGTTCTCCAGGGCCTGTCTTGCCTTTCTGGTTTTTACACATTTTGTGGATGTCCCTTTTGACCGTTGGGAAGTGATACTTCTTTGTAGTGCAGATTTGCATTGCCCGCTTGCTTGCTTGGCCAAAAAGGGCGTATGCGTTTTCTCCTGAATATATTCAGGGGAAAACGCATACGCCCTTTTTGGCCAAGTGCATCATTGTCGAAGTTGTGCCCCTCTTCCTGTGCTTTACAGGCGATTCTAACGTACCTCTTGAAATCTGTTTCCTGCTATTCTGCCTCGCATTCAAGTCCGCCTCGTTGCCTTCCCTCAACAGATTTTTGGACGATAGTTGGCCTTGATTACTCTGCCAGTTTGTGAATTGCTGTGCCCCTGAGCTCCATTTTTCAACTCGTTTTTTGTGAGCTGAACGCAAGTCCAAACTTTTGGTTCAGGACCTATACTGGTTCCCGGTGGGTGGCTGAGACTTTGGTGAATTCTTCTTCCTGCCGGGAAATTAGAGTGACATGTGCCCATCCAAATGCCTAACAGCTACTCTCTCATTGGTTCTCCCTCTTCCCTTTCCTCCTCTGCCAAATGGGCAACCTGTGTGAACCAGGAGCTTAAAGGGGCTGTCTCTCCAAGTTGGGAGATTGATAGTAAAGCTGTTGGAAAGTCAAACCGGAGCACCAGGAGAGGGACTCTTCGTTGAGTTTTAGAAACCTTTCGTATTCACAGTGTGTCCATTCTCTAGGTTTCCCGTACATGTTATAGCTGTAGTAATATTCCCTTCAACCTGGAGAGGTGGGACCCATGGAATGGTTGCCATGCATTATTGCTTTAAAGGGTCTGCATTTGCTCACCCAATCTCACCAATCCTCTCAGTCCCAAGTGTCCAGCCTCATGCCACATCCAGCTGTCATCGTAGATAGGGTCATTCCAGGTTGCATCAGAGACCCTGAAGGAATTGTAAAGAATTTCCCTGTTTCTTTGTTCTGTTTTTGAAATTCCTTTTTAGAGTGGGTTTGAGCTGATTCTCGCTGCCATGTTTATGCCAGTCTAGACACACTTGATTCCCTTACGGAGACATATCAATACATAGGTTTTAAGATTCTTACTAGTCAGATCTATTCCTCTGCGGGAAATATGGGGTTTTGAGTCCCTTTCACTGAGGAAGGTGTAGGTCTTGTCTATTCCATAGTTGGTTTTTGGAACAGTACCTGTGCTTATATCAAACTCTGGTTTGATGCATCACCCCACCTCTCCTTCCCCCTTAAGCAGGCATAAGAGTGTTTTCTAAATGTGAGACTCTGTTCTCTTTCCTAACTCAGTTCATGTGTTGCCATGTTTACAGGATCTTCCTAAGTGATATCTTATGATAAGTTTCTTTTTCTGTGTGACTTCTTTCACTTAGAATCATCGTACCTGAATCCACTCATTTTGCTGCTACTGGTCTTATGACATTGATTTCATGGCTGAGGGATATTCCATCGTACGTAAGTTCCACAATGTTTTGAACCATTTTTATATTTCCTGGGATATTTCAGGTGTACCCAGGTTGAGGTTCTTGTAAGCAGTGCAGCCCTCAATTTGGGGGTGGCTCTGTCTTATGGATTTTCAGTTTTCCCAAGGTATATTCCCTAGACTGGAAGTGCCCTTGGCTCTGTAGCTCTGTTGTTTACTTGTTTTAGGGAACACAATGCACTCCTCCAGGGAGGCAGTTGGCAGCTTACATCCCGCCCATCAGCATAACAAGGCTCCCTGTTCTCCAGGGCCTGTCTTGCCTTTCTGGTTTTTACACATTTTGTGGATGTCCCTTTTGACCGTTGGGAAGTGATACTTCTTTGTAGTGCAGATTTGCATTGCCCGCTTGCTTGCTTGGCCAAAAAGGGCGTATGCGTTTTCTCCTGAATATATTCAGGGGAAAACGCATACGCCCTTTTTGGCCAAGTGCATCATTGTCGAAGTTGTGCCCCTCTTCCTGTGCTTTACAGGCGATTCTAACGTACCTCTTGAAATCTGTTTCCTGCTATTCTGCCTCGCATTCAAGTCCGCCTCGTTGCCTTCCCTCAACAGATTTTTGGACGATAGTTGGCCTTGATTACTCTGCCAGTTTGTGAATTGCTGTGCCCCTGAGCTCCATTTTTCAACTCGTTTTTTGTGAGCTGAACGCAAGTCCAAACTTTTGGTTCAGGACCTATACTGGTTCCCGGTGGGTGGCTGAGACTTTGGTGAATTCTTCTTCCTGCCGGGAAATTAGAGTGACATGTGCCCATCCAAATGCCTAACAGCTACTCTCTCATTGGTTCTCCCTCTTCCCTTTCCTCCTCTGCCAAATGGGCAACCTGTGTGAACCAGGAGCTTAAAGGGGGTGTCTCTCCAAGTTGGGAGATTGATAGTAAAGCTGTTGGAAAGTCAAACCGGAGCACCAGGAGAGGGACTCTTCGTTGAGTTTTAGAAACCTTTCGTATTCACAGTGTGTCCATTCTCTAGGTTTCCCGTACATGTTATAGCTGTAGTAATATTCCCTTCAACCTGGAGAGGTGGGACCCATGGAATGGTTGCCATGCATTATTGCTTTAAAGGGTCTGCATTTGCTCACCCAATCTCACCAATCCTCTCAGTCCCAAGTGTCCAGCCTCATGCCACATCCAGCTGTCATCGTAGATAGGGTCATTCCAGGTTGCATCAGAGACCCTGAAGGAATTGTAAAGAATTTCCCTGTTTCTTTGTTCTGTTTTTGAAATTCCTTTTTAGAGTGGGTTTGAGCTGATTCTCGCTGCCATGTTTATGCCAGTCTAGACACACTTGATTCCCTTACGGAGACATATCAATACATAGGTTTTAAGATTCTTACTAGTCAGATCTATTCCTCTGCGGGAAATATGGGGTTTTGAGTCCCTTTCACTGAGGAAGGTGTAGGTCTTGTCTATTCCATAGTTGGTTTTTGGAACAGTACCTGTGCTTATATCAAACTCTGGTTTGATGCATCACCCCACCTCTCCTTCCCCCTTAAGCAGGCATAAGAGTGTTTTCTAAATGTGAGACTCTGTTCTCTTTCCTAACTCAGTTCATGTGTTGCCATGTTTACAGGATCTTCCTAAGTGATATCTTATGATAAGTTTCTTTTTCTGTGTGACTTCTTTCACTTAGAATCATCGTACCTGAATCCACTCATTTTGCTGCTACTGGTCTTATGACATTGATTTCATGGCTGAGGGATATTCCATCGTACGTAAGTTCCACAATGTTTTGAACCATTTTTATATTTCCTGGGATATTTCAGGTGTACCCAGGTTGAGGTTCTTATAAGCAGTGCAGCCCTCAATTTGGGGGTGGCTCTGTCTTATGGATCTTCAGTTTTCCCAAGGTATATTCCCTAGACTGGAAGTGCCCTTGGCTCTGTAGCTCTGTTGTTTACTTGTTTTAGGGAACACAATGCACTCCTCCAGGGAGGCAGTTGGCAGCTTACATCCCGCCCATCAGCATAACAAGGCTCCCTGTTCTCCAGGGCCTGTCTTGCCTTTCTGGTTTTTACACATTTTGTGGATGTCCCTTTTGACCGTTGGGAAGTGATACTTCTTTGTAGTGCAGATTTGCATTGCCCGCTTGCTTGCTTGGCCAAAAAGGGCGTATGCGTTTTCTCCTGAATATATTCAGGAGAAAACACATACGCCCTTTTTGGCCAAGTGCATCATTGTCGAAGTTGTGCCCCTCTTCCTGTGCTTTACAGGCGATTCTAACGTACCTCTTGAAATCTGTTTCCTGCTATTCTGCCTCGCATTCAAGTCCGCCTCGTTGCCTTCCCTCAACAGATTTTTGGACGATAGTTGGCCTTGATTACTCTGCCAGTTTGTGAATTGCTGTGCCCCTGAGCTCCATTTTTCAACTCGTTTTTTGTGAGCTGAACGCAAGTCCAAACATTTGGTTCAGGACCTATACTGGTTCCCGGTGGGTGGCTGAGACTTTGGTGAATTCTTCTTCCTGCCGGGAAATTAGAGTGACATGTGCCCATCCAAATGCCTAACAGCTACTCTCTCATTGGTTCTCCCTCTTCCCTTTCCTCCTCTGCCAAATGGGCAACCTGTGTGAACCAGGAGCTTAAAGGGGCTGTCTCTCCAAGTTGGGAGATTGATAGTAAAGCTGTTGGAAAGTCAAACCGGAGCACCAGGAGAGGGACTCTTCGTTGAGTTTTAGAAACCTTTCATATTCACAGTGTGTCCATTCTCTAGGTTTCCCGTACATGTTATAGCTGTAGTAATATTCCCTTCAACCTGGAGAGGTGGGACCCATGGAATGGTTGCCATGCATTATTGCTTTAAAGGGTCTGCATTTGCTCACCCAATCTCACCAATCCTCTCAGTCCCAAGTGTCCAGCCTCATGCCACATCCAGCTGTCATCGTAGATAGGATCATTCCAGGTTGCATCAGAGACCCTGAAGGAATTGTAAAGAATTTCCCTGTTTCTTTGTTCTGTTTTTGAAATTCCTTTTTAGAGTGGGTTTGAGCTGATTCTCGCTGCCATGTTTATGCCAGTCTAGACACACTTGATTCCCTTACGGAGACATATCAATACATAGGTTTTAAGATTCTTACTAGTCAGATCTATTCCTCTGCGGGAAATATGGGGTTTTGAGTCCCTTTCACTGAGGAAGGTGTAGGTCTTGTCTATTCCATAGTTGGTTTTTGGAACAGTACCTGTGCTTATATCAAACTCTGGTTTGATGCATCACCCCACCTCTCCTTCCCCCTTAAGCAGGCATAAGAGTGTTTTCTAAATGTGAGACTCTGTTCTCTTTCCTAACTCAGTTCATGTGTTGCCATGTTTACAGGATCTTCCTAAGTGATATATTATGATAAGTTTCTTTTTCTGTGTGACTTCTTTCACTTAGAATCATCGTACCTGAATCCACTCATTTTGCTGCTACTGGTCTTATGACATTGATTTCATGGCTGAGGGATATTCCATCGTACGTAAGTTCCACAATGTTTTGAACCATTTTTACATTTCCTGGGATATTTCAGGTGTACCCAGGTTGAGGTTCTTGTAAGCAGTGCAGCCCTCAATTTGGGGGTGGCTCTGTCTTATGGATTTTCAGTTTTCCCAAGGTATATTCCCTAGACTGGAAGTGCCCTTGGCTCTGTAGCTCTGTTGTTTACTTGTTTTAGGGAACACAATGCACTCCTCCAGGGAGGCAGTTGGCAGCTTACATCCCGCCCATCAGCATAACAAGGCTCCCTGTTCTCCAGGGCCTGTCTTGCCTTTCTGGTTTTTACACATTTTGTGGATGTCCCTTTTGACCGTTGGGAAGTGATACTTCTTTGTAGTGCAGATTTGCATTGCCCGCTTGCTTGCTTGGCCAAAAAGGGCGTATGCGTTTTCTCCTGAATATATTCAGGAGAAAACGCATACGCCCTTTTTGGCCAAGTGCATCATTGTCGAAGTTGTGCCCCTCTTCCTGTGCTTTACAGGCGATTCTAACGTACCTCTTGAAATCTGTTTCCTGCTATTCTGCCTCACATTCAAGTCCGCCTCGTTGCCTTCCCTCAACAGATTTTTGGACGATAGTTGGCCTTGATTACTCTGCCAGTTTGTGAATTGCTGTGCCCCTGAGCTCCATTTTTCAACTCGTTTTTTGTGAGCTGAACGCAAGTCCAAACATTTGGTTCAGGACCTATACTGGTTCCCGGTGGGTGGCTGAGACTTTGGTGAATTCTTCTTCCTGCCAGGAAATTAGAGTGACATGTGCCCATCCAAATGCCTAACAGCTACTCTCTCATTGGTTCTCCCTCTTCCCTTTCCTCCTCTGCCAAATGGGCAACCTGTGTGAACCAGGAGCTTAAAGGGGCTGTCTCTCCAAGTTGGGAGATTGATAGTAAAGCTGTTGGAAAGTCAAACCGGAGCACCAGGAGAGGGACTCTTCGTTGAGTTTTAGAAACCTTTCGTATTCACAGTGTGTCCATTCTCTAGGTTTCCCGTACATGTTATAGCTGTAGTAATATTCCCTTCAACCTGGAGAGGTGGGACCCATGGAATGGTGGCCATGCATTATTGCTTTAAAGGGTCTGCATTTGCTCACCCAATCTCACCAATCCTCTCAGTCCCAAGTGTCCAGCCTCATGCCACATCCAGCTGTCATCGTAGATAGGGTCATTCCAGGTTGCATCTGAGACCCTGAAGGAATTGTAAAGAATTTCCCTGTTTCTTTGTTCTGTTTTTGAAATTCCTTTTTAGAGTGGGTTTGAGCTGATTCTCGCTGCCATGTTTATGCCAGTCTAGACACACTTGATTCCCTTACGGAGACATATCAATACATAGGTTTTAAGATTCTTACTAGTCAGATCTATTCCTCTGCGGGAAATATGGGGTTTTGAGTCCCTTTCACTGAGGAAGGTGTAGGTCTTGTCTATTCCATAGTTGGTTTTTGGAACAGTACCTGTGCTTATATCAAACTCTGGTTTGATGCATCACCCCACCTCTCCTTCCCCCTTAAGCAGGCATAAGAGTGTTTTCTAAATGTGAGACTCTGTTCTCTTTCCTAACTCAGTTCATGTGTTGCCATGTTTACAGGATCTTCCTAAGTGATATCTTATGATAAGTTTCTTTTTCTGTGTGACTTCTTTCACTTAGAATCATCGTACCTGAATCCACTCATTTTGCTGCTACTGGTCTTATGACATTGATTTCATGGCTGAGGGATATTCCATCGTACGTAAGTTCCACAATGTTTTGAACCATTTTTATATTTCCTGGGATATTTCAGGTGTACCCAGGTTGAGGTTCTTGTAAGCAGTGCAGCCCTCAATTTGGGGGTGGCTCTGTCTTATGGATTTTCAGTTTTCCCAAGGTATATTCCCTAGACTGGAAGTGCCCTTGGCTCTGTAGCTCTGTTGTTTACTTGTTTTAGGGAACACAATGCACTCCTCCAGTGAGGCAGTTGGCAACTTACATCCCGCCCATCAGCATAACAAGGCTCCCTGTTCTCCAGGGCCTGTCTTGCCTTTCTGGTTTTTACACATTTTGTGGATGTCCCTTTTGACCGGTGGGAAGTGATACTTCTTTGTAGTGCAGATTTGCATTGCCCGCTTGCTTGCTTGGCCAAAAAGGGCGTATGCGTTTTCTCCTGAATATATTCAGGAGAAAACGCATACGCCCTTTTTGGCCAAGTGCATCATTGTCGAAGTTGTGCCCCTCTTCCTGTGCTTTACAGGCGATTCTAACGTACCTCTTGAAATCTGTTTCCTGCTATTCTGCCTCGCATTCAAGTCCGCCTCGTTGCCTTCACTCAACAGATTTTTGGACGATAGTTGGCCTTGATTACTCTGCCAGTTTGTGAATTGCTGTGCCCCTGAGCTCCATTTTTCAACTCGTTTTTTGTGAGCTGAACGCAAGTCCAAACATTTGGTTCAGGACCTATACTGGTTCCCGGTGGGTGGCTGAGACTTTGGTGAATTCTTCTTCCTGCCGGGAAATTAGAGTGACATGTGCCCATCCAAATGCCTAACAGCTACTCTCTCATTGGTTCTCCCTCTTCCCTTTCCTCCTCTGCCAAATGGGCAACCTGTGTGAACCAGGAGCTTAAAGGGGCTGTCTCTCCAAGTTGGGAGATTGATAGTAAAGCTGTTGGAAAGTCAAACCGGAGCACCAGGAGAGGGACTCTTCGTTGAGTTTTAGAAACCTTTCGTATTCACAGTGTGTCCATTCTCTAGGTTTCCCGTACATGTTATAGCTGTAGTAATATTCCCTTCAACCTGGAGAGGTGGGACCCATGGAATGGTGGCCATGCATTATTGCTTTAAAGGGTCTGCATTTGCTCACCCAATCTCACCAATCCTCTCAGTCCCAAGTGTCCAGCCTCATGCCACATCCAGCTGTCATCGTAGATAGGGTCATTCCAGGTTGCATCAGAGACCCTGAAGGAATTGTAAAGAATTTCCCTGTTTCTTTGTTCTGTTTTTGAAATTCCTTTTTAGAGTGGGTTTGAGCTGATTCTCGCTGCCATGTTTATGCCAGTCTAGACACACTTGATTCCCTTACGGAGACATATCAATACATAGGTTTTAAGATTCTTACTAGTCAGATCTATTCCTCTGCGGGAAATATGGGGTTTTGAGTCCCTTTCACTGAGGAAGGTGTAGGTCTTGTCTATTCCATAGTTGGTTTTTGGAACAGTACCTGTGCTTATATCAAACTCTGGTTTGATGCATCACCCCACCTCTCCTTCCCCCTTAAGCAGGCATAAGAGTGTTTTCTAAATGTGAGACTCTGTTCTCTTTCCTAACTCAGTTCATGTGTTGCCATGTTTACAGGATCTTCCTAAGTGATATCTTATGATAAGTTTCTTTTTCTGTGTGACTTCTTTCACTTAGAATCATCGTACCTGAATCCACTCATTTTGCTGCTACTGGTCTTATGACATTGATTTCATGGCTGAGGGATATTCCATCGTACGTAAGTTCCACAATGTTTTGAACCATTTTTACATTTCCTGGGATATTTCAGGTGTACCCAGGTTGAGGTTCTTGTAAGCAGTGCAGCCCTCAATTTGGGGGTGGCTCTGTCTTATGGATTTTCAGTTTTCCCAAGGTATATTCCCTAGACTGGAAGTGCCCTTGGCTCTGTAGCTCTGTTGTTTACTTGTTTTAGGGAACACAATGCACTCCTCCAGTGAGGCAGTTGGCAACTTACATCCCGCCCATCAGCATAACAAGGCTCCCTGTTCTCCAGGGCCTGTCTTGCCTTTCTGGTTTTTACACATTTTGTGGATGTCCCTTTTGACCGTTGGGAAGTGATACTTCTTTGTAGTGCAGATTTGCATTGCCCGCTTGCTTGCTTGGCCAAAAAGGGCGTATGCGTTTTCTCCTGAATATATTCAGGAGAAAACGCATACGCCCTTTTTGGCCAAGTACATCATTGTCGAAGTTGTGCCCCTCTTCCTGTGCTTTACAGGCGATTCTAACGTACCTCTTGAAATCTGTTTCCTGCTATTCTGCCTCGCATTCAAGTCCGCCTCGTTGCCTTCCCTCAACAGATTTTTGGACGATAGTTGGCCTTGATTACTCTGCCAGTTTGTGAATTGCTGTGCCCCTGAGCTCCATTTTTCAACTCGTTTTTTGTGAGCTGAACGCAAGTCCAAACATTTGGTTCAGGACCTATACTGGTTCCCGGTGGGTGGCTGAGACTTTGGTGAATTCTTCTTCCTGCCGGGAAATTAGAGTGACATGTGCCCATCCAAATGCCTAACAGCTACTCTCTCATTGGTTCTCCCTCTTCCCTTTCCTCCTCTGCCAAATGGGCAACCTGTGTGAACCAGGAGCTTAAAGGGGCTGTCTCTCCAAGTTGGGAGATTGATAGTAAAGCTGTTGGAAAGTCAAACCGGAGCACCAGGAGAGGGACTCTTCGTTGAGTTTTAGAAACCTTTCGTATTCACAGTGTGTCCATTCTCTAGGTTTCCCGTACATGTTATAGCTGTAGTAATATTCCCTTCAACCTGGAGAGGTGGGACCCATGGAATGGTGGCCATGCATTATTGCTTTAAAGGGTCTGCATTTGCTCACCCAATCTCACCAATCCTCTCAGTCCCAAGTGTCCAGCCTCATGCCACATCCAGCTGTCATCGTAGATAGGGTCATTCCAGGTTGCATCAGAGACCCTGAAGGAATTGTAAAGAATTTCCCTGTTTCTTTGTTCTGTTTTTGAAATTCCTTTTTAGAGTGGGTTTGAGCTGATTCTCGCTGCCATGTTTATGCCAGTCTAGACACACTTGATTCCCTTACGGAGACATATCAATACATAGGTTTTAAGATTCTTACTAGTCAGATCTATTCCTCTGCGGGAAATATGGGGTTTTGAGTCCCTTTCACTGAGGAAGGTGTAGGTCTTGTCTATTCCATAGTTGGTTTTTGGAACAGTACCTGTGCTTATATCAAACTCTGGTTTGATGCATCACCCCACCTCTCCTTCCCCCTTAAGCAGGCATAAGAGTGTTTTCTAAATGTGAGACTCTGTTCTCTTTCCTAACTCAGTTCATGTGTAGCCATGTTTACAGGATCTTCCTAAGTGATATCTTATGATAAGTTTCTTTTTCTGTGTGACTTCTTTCACTTAGAATCATCGTACCTGAATCCACTCATTTTGCTGCTACTGGTCTTATGACATTGATTTCATGGCTGAGGGATATTCCATCGTACGTAAGTTCCACAATGTTTTGAACCATTTTTATATTTCCTGGGATATTTCAGGTGTACCCAGGTTGAGGTTCTTGTAAGCAGTGCAGCCCTCAATTTGGGGGTGGCTCTGTCTTATGGATTTTCAGTTTTCCCAAGGTATATTCCCTAGACTGGAAGTGCCCTTGGCTCTGTAGCTCTGTTGTTTACTTGTTTTAGGGAACACAATGCACTCCTCCAGTGAGGCAGTTGGCAACTTACATCCCGCCCATCAGCATAACAAGGCTCCCTGTTCTCCAGGGCCTGTCTTGCCTTTCTGGTTTTTACACATTTTGTGGATGTCCCTTTTGACCGGTGGGAAGTGATACTTCTTTGTAGTGCAGATTTGCATTGCCCGCTTGCTTGCTTGGCCAAAAAGGGCGTATGCGTTTTCTCCTGAATATATTCAGGAGAAAACGCATACGCCCTTTTTGGCCAAGTGCATCATTGTCGAAGTTGTGCCCCTCTTCCTGTGCTTTACAGGCGATTCTAACGTACCTCTTGAAATCTGTTTCCTGCTATTCTGCCTCGCATTCAAGTCCGCCTCGTTGCCTTCCCTCAACAGATTTTTGGACGATAGTTGGCCTTGATTACTCTGCCAGTTTGTGAATTGCTGTGCCCCTGAGCTCCATTTTTCAACTCGTTTTTTGTGAGCTGAACGCAAGTCCAAACATTTGGTTCAGGACCTATACTGGTTCCCGGTGGGTGGCTGAGACTTTGGTGAATTCTTCTTCCTGCCGGGAAATTAGAGTGACATGTGCCCATCCAAATGCCTAACAGCTACTCTCTCATTGGTTCTCCCTCTTCCCTTTCCTCCTCTGCCAAATGGGCAACCTGTGTGAACCAGGAGCTTAAAGGGGCTGTCTCTCCAAGTTGGGAGATTGATAGTAAAGCTGTTGGAAAGTCAAACCGGAGCACCAGGAGAGGGACTCTTCGTTGAGTTTTAGAAACCTTTCGTATTCACAGTGTGTCCATTCTCTAGGTTTCCCGTACATGTTATAGCTGTAGTAATATTCCCTTCAACCTGGAGAGGTGGGACCCATGGAATGGTGGCCATGCATTATTGCTTTAAAGGGTCTGCATTTGCTCACCCAATCTCACCAATCCTCTCAGTCCCAAGTGTCCAGCCTCATGCCACATCCAGCTGTCATCGTAGATAGGGTCATTCCAGGTTGCATCAGAGACCCTGAAGGAATTGTAAAGAATTTCCCTGTTTCTTTGTTCTGTTTTTGAAATTCCTTTTTAGAGTGGGTTTGAGCTGATTCTCGCTGCCATGTTTATGCCAGTCTAGACACACTTGATTCCCTTACGGAGACATATCAATACATAGGTTTTAAGATTCTTACTAGTCAGATCTATTCCTCTGCGGGAAATATGGGGTTTTGAGTCCCTTTCACTGAGGAAGGTGTAGGTCTTGTCTATTCCATAGTTGGTTTTTGGAACAGTACCTGTGCTTATATCAAACTCTGGTTTGATGCATCACCCCACCTCTCCTTCCCCCTTAAGCAGGCATAAGAGTGTTTTCTAAATGTGAGACTCTGTTCTCTTTCCTAACTCAGTTCATGTGTTGCCATGTTTACAGGATCTTCCTAAGTGATATCTTATGATAAGTTTCTTTTTCTGTGTGACTTCTTTCACTTAGAATCATCGTACCTGAATCCACTCATTTTGCTGCTACTGGTCTTATGACATTGATTTCATGGCTGAGGGATATTCCATCGTACGTAAGTTCCACAATGTTTTGAACCATTTTTACATTTCCTGGGATATTTCAGGTGTACCCAGGTTGAGGTTCTTGTAAGCAGTGCAGCCCTCAATTTGGGGGTGGCTCTGTCTTATGGATTTTCAGTTTTCCCAAGGTATATTCCCTAGACTGGAAGTGCCCTTGGCTCTGTAGCTCTGTTGTTTACTTGTTTTAGGGAACACAATGCACTCCTCCAGTGAGGCAGTTGGCAACTTACATCCCGCCCATCAGCATAACAAGGCTCCCTGTTCTCCAGGGCCTGTCTTGCCTTTCTGGTTTTTACACATTTTGTGGATGTCCCTTTTGACCGTTGGGAAGTGATACTTCTTTGTAGTGCAGATTTGCATTGCCCGCTTGCTTGCTTGGCCAAAAAGGGCGTATGCGTTTTCTCCTGAATATATTCAGGAGAAAACGCATACGCCCTTTTTGGCCAAGTACATCATTGTCGAAGTTGTGCCCCTCTTCCTGTGCTTTACAGGCGATTCTAACGTACCTCTTGAAATCTGTTTCCTGCTATTCTGCCTCGCATTCAAGTCCGCCTCGTTGCCTTCCCTCAACAGATTTTTGGACGATAGTTGGCCTTGATTACTCTGCCAGTTTGTGAATTGCTGTGCCCCTGAGCTCCATTTTTCAACTCGTTTTTTGTGAGCTGAACGCAAGTCCAAACATTTGGTTCAGGACCTATACTGGTTCCCGGTGGGTGGCTGAGACTTTGGTGAATTCTTCTTCCTGCCGGGAAATTAGAGTGACATGTGCCCATCCAAATGCCTAACAGCTACTCTCTCATTGGTTCTCCCTCTTCCCTTTCCTCCTCTGCCAAATGGGCAACCTGTGTGAACCAGGAGCTTAAAGGGGCTGTCTCTCCAAGTTGGGAGATTGATAGTAAAGCTGTTGGAAAGTCAAACCGGAGCACCAGGAGAGGGACTCTTCGTTGAGTTTTAGAAACCTTTCGTATTCACAGTGTGTCCATTCTCTAGGTTTCCCGTACATGTTATAGCTGTAGTAATATTCCCTTCAACCTGGAGAGGTGGGACCCATGGAATGGTGGCCATGCATTATTGCTTTAAAGGGTCTGCATTTGCTCACCCAATCTCACCAATCCTCTCAGTCCCAAGTGTCCAGCCTCATGCCACATCCAGCTGTCATCGTAGATAGGGTCATTCCAGGTTGCATCAGAGACCCTGAAGGAATTGTAAAGAATTTCCCTGTTTCTTTGTTCTGTTTTTGAAATTCCTTTTTAGAGTGGGTTTGAGCTGATTCTCGCTGCCATGTTTATGCCAGTCTAGACACACTTGATTCCCTTACGGAGACATATCAATACATAGGTTTTAAGATTCTTACTAGTCAGATCTATTCCTCTGCGGGAAATATGGGGTTTTGAGTCCCTTTCACTGAGGAAGGTGTAGGTCTTGTCTATTCCATAGTTGGTTTTTGGAACAGTACCTGTGCTTATATCAAACTCTGGTTTGATGCATCACCCCACCTCTCCTTCCCCCTTAAGCAGGCATAAGAGTGTTTTCTAAATGTGAGACTCTGTTCTCTTTCCTAACTCAGTTCATGTGTAGCCATGTTTACAGGATCTTCCTAAGTGATATCTTATGATAAGTTTCTTTTTCTGTGTGACTTCTTTCACTTAGAATCATCGTACCTGAATCCACTCATTTTGCTGCTACTGGTCTTATGACATTGATTTCATGGCTGAGGGATATTCCATCGTACGTAAGTTCCACAATGTTTTGAACCATTTTTACATTTCCTGGGATATTTCAGGTGTACCCAGGTTGAGGTTCTTGTAAGCAGTGCAGCCCTCAATTTGGGGGTGGCTCTGTCTTATGGATTTTCAGTTTTCCCAAGGTATATTCCCTAGACTGGAAGTGCCCTTGGCTCTGTAGCTCTGTTGTTTACTTGTTTTAGGGAACACAATGCACTCCTCCAGTGAGGCAGTTGGCAACTTACATCCCGCCCATCAGCATAACAAGGCTCCCTGTTCTCCAGGGCCTGTCTTGCCTTTCTGGTTTTTACACATTTTGTGGATGTCCCTTTTGACCGGTGGGAAGTGATACTTCTTTGTAGTGCAGATTTGCATTGCCCGCTTGCTTGCTTGGCCAAAAAGGGCGTATGCGTTTTCTCCTGAATATATTCAGGAGAAAACGCATACGCCCTTTTTGGCCAAGTGCATCATTGTCGAAGTTGTGCCCCTCTTCCTGTGCTTTACAGGCGATTCTAACGTACCTCTTGAAATCTGTTTCCTGCTATTCTGCCTCGCATTCAAGTCCGCCTCGTTGCCTTCCCTCAACAGATTTTTGGACGATAGTTGGCCTTGATTACTCTGCCAGTTTGTGAATTGCTGTGCCCCTGAGCTCCATTTTTCAACTCGTTTTTTGTGAGCTGAACGCAAGTCCAAACATTTGGTTCAGGACCTATACTGGTTCCCGGTGGGTGGCTGAGACTTTGGTGAATTCTTCTTCCTGCCGGGAAATTAGAGTGACATGTGCCCATCCAAATGCCTAACAGCTACTCTCTCATTGGTTCTCCCTCTTCCCTTTCCTCCTCTGCCAAATGGGCAACCTGTGTGAACCAGGAGCTTAAAGGGGCTGTCTCTCCAAGTTGGGAGATTGATAGTAAAGCTGTTGGAAAGTCAAACCGGAGCACCAGGAGAGGGACTCTTCGTTGAGTTTTAGAAACCTTTCGTATTCACAGTGTGTCCATTCTCTAGGTTTCCCGTACATGTTATAGCTGTAGTAATATTCCCTTCAACCTGGAGAGGTGGGACCCATGGAATGGTGGCCATGCATTATTGCTTTAAAGGGTCTGCATTTGCTCACCCAATCTCACCAATCCTCTCAGTCCCAAGTGTCCAGCCTCATGCCACATCCAGCTGTCATCGTAGATAGGGTCATTCCAGGTTGCATCAGAGACCCTGAAGGAATTGTAAAGAATTTCCCTGTTTCTTTGTTCTGTTTTTGAAATTCCTTTTTAGAGTGGGTTTGAGCTGATTCTCGCTGCCATGTTTATGCCAGTCTAGACACACTTGATTCCCTTACGGAGACATATCAATACATAGGTTTTAAGATTCTTACTAGTCAGATCTATTCCTCTGCGGGGAATATGGGGTTTTGAGTCCCTTTCACTGAGGAAGGTGTAGGTCTTGTCTATTCCATAGTTGGTTTTTGGAACAGTACCTGTGCTTATATCAAACTCTGGTTTGATGCATCACCCCACCTCTCCTTCCCCCTTAAGCAGGCATAAGAGTGTTTTCTAAATGTGAGACTCTGTTCTCTTTCCTAACTCAGTTCATGTGTTGCCATGTTTACAGGATCTTCCTAAGTGATATCTTATGATAAGTTTCTTTTTCTGTGTGACTTCTTTCACTTAGAATCATCGTACCTGAATCCACTCATTTTGCTGCTACTGGTCTTATGACATTGATTTCATGGCTGAGGGATATTCCATCGTACGTAAGTTCCACAATGATTTGAACCATTTTTATATTTCCTGGGATATTTCAGGTGTACCCAGGTTGAGGTTCTTGTAAGCAGTGCAGCCCTCAATTTGGGGGTGGCTGTGTCTTATGGATCTTCAGTTTTCCCAAGGTATATTCCCTAGACTGGAAGTGCCCTTGGCTCTGTAGCTCTATTGTTTACTTGTTTTAGGGAACACAATGCACTCCTCCAGGGAGGCAGTTGGCAGCTTACATCCCGCCCATCAGCATAACAAGGCTCCCTGTTCTCCAGGGCCTGTCTTGCCTTTCTGGTTTTTACACATTTTGTCGATGTCCCTTTTGACCGGTGGGAAGTGATACTTCTTTGTAGTGCAGATTTGCATTGCCCGCTTGCTTGCTTGGCCAAAAAGGGCGTATGCGTTTTCTCCTGAATATATTCAGGAGAAAACGCATACGCCCTTTTTGGCCAAGTGCATCATTGTCGAAGTTGTGCCCCTCTTCCTGTGCTTTACAGGCGATTCTAACGTACCTCTTGAAATCTGTTTCCTGCTATTCTGCCTCGCATTCAAGTCCGCCTCGTTGCCTTCACTCAACAGATTTTTGGACGATAGTTGGCCTTGATTACTCTGCCAGTTTGTGAATTGCTGTGCCCCTGAGCTCCATTTTTCAACTCGTTTTTTGTGAGCTGAACGCAAGTCCAAACATTTGGTTCAGGACCTATACTGGTTCCCGGTGGGTGGCTGAGACTTTGGTGAATTCTTCTTCCTGCCGGGAAATTAGAGTGACATGTGCCCATCCAAATGCCTAACAGCTACTCTCTCATTGGTTCTCCCTCTTCCCTTTCCTCCTCTGCCAAATGGGCAACCTGTGTGAACCAGGAGCTTAAAGGGGCTGTCTCTCCAAGTTGGGAGATTGATAGTAAAGCTGTTGGAAAGTCAAACCGGAGCACCAGGAGAGGGACTCTTCGTTGAGTTTTAGAAACCTTTCGTATTCACAGTGTGTCCATTCTCTAGGTTTCCCGTACATGTTATAGCTGTAGTAATATTCCCTTCAACCTGGAGAGGTGGGACCCATGGAATGGTGGCCATGCATTATTGCTTTAAAGGGTCTGCATTTGCTCACCCAATCTCACCAATCCTCTCAGTCCCAAGTGTCCAGCCTCATGCCACATCCAGCTGTCATCGTAGATAGGGTCATTCCAGGTTGCATCAGAGACCCTGAAGGAATTGTAAAGAATTTCCCTGTTTCTTTGTTCTGTTTTTGAAATTCCTTTTTAGAGTGGGTTTGAGCTGATTCTCGCTGCCATGTTTATGCCAGTCTAGACACACTTGATTCCCTTACGGAGACATATCAATACATAGGTTTTAAGATTCTTACTAGTCAGATCTATTCCTCTGCGGGGAATATGGGGTTTTGAGTCCCTTTCACTGAGGAAGGTGTAGGTCTTGTCTATTCCATAGTTGGTTTTTGGAACAGTACCTGTGCTTATATCAAACTCTGGTTTGATGCATCACCCCACCTCTCCTTCCCCCTTAAGCAGGCATAAGAGTGTTTTCTAAATGTGAGACTCTGTTCTCTTTCCTAACTCAGTTCATGTGTTGCCATGTTTACAGGATCTTCCTAAGTGATATCTTATGATAAGTTTCTTTTTCTGTGTGACTTCTTTCACTTAGAATCATCGTACCTGAATCCACTCATTTTGCTGCTACTGGTCTTATGACATTGATTTCATGGCTGAGGGATATTCCATCGTACGTAAGTTCCACAATGTTTTGAACCATTTTTACATTTCCTGGGATATTTCAGGTGTACCCAGGTTGAGGTTCTTGTAAGCAGTGCAGCCCTCAATTTGGGGGTGGCTCTGTCTTATGGATTTTCAGTTTTCCCAAGGTATATTCCCTAGACTGGAAGTGCCCTTGGCTCTGTAGCTCTGTTGTTTACTTGTTTTAGGGAACACAATGCACTCCTCCAGTGAGGCAGTTGGCAACTTACATCCCGCCCATCAGCATAACAAGGCTCCCTGTTCTCCAGGGCCTGTCTTGCCTTTCTGGTTTTTACACATTTTGTGGATGTCCCTTTTGACCGTTGGGAAGTGATACTTCTTTGTAGTGCAGATTTGCATTGCCCGCTTGCTTGCTTGGCCAAAAAGGGCGTATGCGTTTTCTCCTGAATATATTCAGGAGAAAACGCATACGCCCTTTTTGGCCAAGTACATCATTGTCGAAGTTGTGCCCCTCTTCCTGTGCTTTACAGGCGATTCTAACGTACCTCTTGAAATCTGTTTCCTGCTATTCTGCCTCGCATTCAAGTCCGCCTCGTTGCCTTCCCTCAACAGATTTTTGGACGATAGTTGGCCTTGATTACTCTGCCAGTTTGTGAATTGCTGTGCCCCTGAGCTCCATTTTTCAACTCGTTTTTTGTGAGCTGAACGCAAGTCCAAACATTTGGTTCAGGACCTATACTGGTTCCCGGTGGGTGGCTGAGACTTTGGTGAATTCTTCTTCCTGCCGGGAAATTAGAGTGACATGTGCCCATCCAAATGCCTAACAGCTACTCTCTCATTGGTTCTCCCTCTTCCCTTTCCTCCTCTGCCAAATGGGCAACCTGTGTGAACCAGGAGCTTAAAGGGGCTGTCTCTCCAAGTTGGGAGATTGATAGTAAAGCTGTTGGAAAGTCAAACCGGAGCACC
Organism: Mesoplodon mirus; assembly: GCF_964341445.2. Lineage (NCBI taxonomy): Eukaryota > Metazoa > Chordata > Mammalia > Artiodactyla > Ziphiidae > Mesoplodon > Mesoplodon mirus. The sequence goes on from NW_028295725.1 coordinate 123,697, forward strand.
AGGAGAGGGACTCTTCGTTGAGTTTTAGAAACCTTTCGTATTCACAGTGTGTCCATTCTCTAGGTTTCCCGTACATGTTATAGCTGTAGTAATATTCCCTTCAACCTGGAGAGGTGGGACCCATGGAATGGTGGCCATGCATTATTGCTTTAAAGGGTCTGCATTTGCTCACCCAATCTCACCAATCCTCTCAGTCCCAAGTGTCCAGCCTCATGCCACATCCAGCTGTCATCGTAGATAGGGTCATTCCAGGTTGCATCAGAGACCCTGAAGGAATTGTAAAGAATTTCCCTGTTTCTTTGTTCTGTTTTTGAAATTCCTTTTTAGAGTGGGTTTGAGCTGATTCTCGCTGCCATGTTTATGCCAGTCTAGACACACTTGATTCCCTTACGGAGACATATCAATACATAGGTTTTAAGATTCTTACTAGTCAGATCTATTCCTCTGCGGGAAATATGGGGTTTTGAGTCCCTTTCACTGAGGAAGGTGTAGGTCTTGTCTATTCCATAGTTGGTTTTTGGAACAGTACCTGTGCTTATATCAAACTCTGGTTTGATGCATCACCCCACCTCTCCTTCCCCCTTAAGCAGGCATAAGAGTGTTTTCTAAATGTGAGACTCTGTTCTCTTTCCTAACTCAGTTCATGTGTAGCCATGTTTACAGGATCTTCCTAAGTGATATCTTATGATAAGTTTCTTTTTCTGTGTGACTTCTTTCACTTAGAATCATCGTACCTGAATCCACTCATTTTGCTGCTACTGGTCTTATGACATTGATTTCATGGCTGAGGGATATTCCATCGTACGTAAGTTCCACAATGTTTTGAACCATTTTTATATTTCCTGGGATATTTCAGGTGTACCCAGGTTGAGGTTCTTGTAAGCAGTGCAGCCCTCAATTTGGGGGTGGCTCTGTCTTATGGATTTTCAGTTTTCCCAAGGTATATTCCCTAGACTGGAAGTGCCCTTGGCTCTGTAGCTCTGTTGTTTACTTGTTTTAGGGAACACAATGCACTCCTCCAGGGAGGCAGTTGGCAACTTACATCCCGCCCATCAGCATAACAAGGCTCCCTGTTCTCCAGGGCCTGTCTTGCCTTTCTGGTTTTTACACATTTTGTGGATGTCCCTTTTGACCGTTGGGAAGTGATACTTCTTTGTAGTGCAGATTTGCATTGCCCGCTTGCTTGCTTGGCCAAAAAGGGCGTATGCGTTTTCTCCTGAATATATTCAGGAGAAAACGCATACGCCCTTTTTGGCCAAGTGCATCATTGTCGAAGTTGTGCCCCTCTTCCTGTGCTTTACAGGCGATTCTAACGTACCTCTTGAAATCTGTTTCCTGCTATTCTGCCTCGCATTCAAGTCCGCCTCGTTGCCTTCCCTCAACAGATTTTTGGACGATAGTTGGCCTTGATTACTCTGCCAGTTTGTGAATTGCTGTGCCCCTGAGCTCCATTTTTCAACTCGTTTTTTGTGAGCTGAACGCAAGTCCAAACATTTGGTTCAGGACCTATACTGGTTCCCGGTGGGTGGCTGAGACTTTGGTGAATTCTTCTTCCTGCCGGGAAATTAGAGTGACATGTGCCCATCCAAATGCCTAACAGCTACTCTCTCATTGGTTCTCCCTCTTCCCTTTCCTCCTCTGCCAAATGGGCAACCTGTGTGAACCAGGAGCTTAAAGGGGCTGTCTCTCCAAGTTGGGAGATTGATAGTAAAGCTGTTGGAAAGTCAAACCGGAGCACCAGGAGAGGGACTCTTCGTTGAGTTTTAGAAACCTTTCGTATTCACAGTGTGTCCATTCTCTAGGTTTCCCGTACATGTTATAGCTGTAGTAATATTCCCTTCAACCTGGAGAGGTGGGACCCATGGAATGGTGGCCATGCATTATTGCTTTAAAGGGTCTGCATTTGCTCACCCAATCTCACCAATCCTCTCAGTCCCAAGTGTCCAGCCTCATGCCACATCCAGCTGTCATCGTAGATAGGGTCATTCCAGGTTGCATCAGAGACCCTGAAGGAATTGTAAAGAATTTCCCTGTTTCTTTGTTCTGTTTTTGAAATTCCTTTTTAGAGTGGGTTTGAGCTGATTCTCGCTGCCATGTTTATGCCAGTCTAGACACACTTGATTCCCTTACGGAGACATATCAATACATAGGTTTTAAGATTCTTACTAGTCAGATCTATTCCTCTGCGGGGAATATGGGGTTTTGAGTCCCTTTCACTGAGGAAGGTGTAGGTCTTGTCTATTCCATAGTTGGTTTTTGGAACAGTACCTGTGCTTATATCAAACTCTGGTTTGATGCATCACCCCACCTCTCCTTCCCCCTTAAGCAGGCATAAGAGTGTTTTCTAAATGTGAGACTCTGTTCTCTTTCCTAACTCAGTTCATGTGTTGCCATGTTTACAGGATCTTCCTAAGTGATATCTTATGATAAGTTTCTTTTTCTGTGTGACTTCTTTCACTTAGAATCATCGTACCTGAATCCACTCATTTTGCTGCTACTGGTCTTATGACATTGATTTCATGGCTGAGGGATATTCCATCGTACGTAAGTTCCACAATGATTTGAACCATTTTTATATTTCCTGGGATATTTCAGGTGTACCCAGGTTGAGGTTCTTGTAAGCAGTGCAGCCCTCAATTTGGGGGTGGCTGTGTCTTATGGATCTTCAGTTTTCCCAAGGTATATTCCCTAGACTGGAAGTGCCCTTGGCTCTGTAGCTCTATTGTTTACTTGTTTTAGGGAACACAATGCACTCCTCCAGGGAGGCAGTTGGCAGCTTACATCCCGCCCATCAGCATAACAAGGCTCCCTGTTCTCCAGGGCCTGTCTTGCCTTTCTGGTTTTTACACATTTTGTCGATGTCCCTTTTGACCGGTGGGAAGTGATACTTCTTTGTAGTGCAGATTTGCATTGCCCGCTTGCTTGCTTGGCCAAAAAGGGCGTATGCGTTTTCTCCTGAATATATTCAGGAGAAAACGCATACGCCCTTTTTGGCCAAGTGCATCATTGTCGAAGTTGTGCCCCTCTTCCTGTGCTTTACAGGCGATTCTAACGTACCTCTTGAAATCTGTTTCCTGCTATTCTGCCTCGCATTCAAGTCCGCCTCGTTGCCTTCACTCAACAGATTTTTGGACGATAGTTGGCCTTGATTACTCTGCCAGTTTGTGAATTGCTGTGCCCCTGAGCTCCATTTTTCAACTCGTTTTTTGTGAGCTGAACGCAAGTCCAAACATTTGGTTCAGGACCTATACTGGTTCCCGGTGGGTGGCTGAGACTTTGGTGAATTCTTCTTCCTGCCGGGAAATTAGAGTGACATGTGCCCATCCAAATGCCTAACAGCTACTCTCTCATTGGTTCTCCCTCTTCCCTTTCCTCCTCTGCCAAATGGGCAACCTGTGTGAACCAGGAGCTTAAAGGGGCTGTCTCTCCAAGTTGGGAGATTGATAGTAAAGCTGTTGGAAAGTCAAACCGGAGCACCAGGAGAGGGACTCTTCGTTGAGTTTTAGAAACCTTTCGTATTCACAGTGTGTCCATTCTCTAGGTTTCCCGTACATGTTATAGCTGTAGTAATATTCCCTTCAACCTGGAGAGGTGGGACCCATGGAATGGTGGCCATGCATTATTGCTTTAAAGGGTCTGCATTTGCTCACCCAATCTCACCAATCCTCTCAGTCCCAAGTGTCCAGCCTCATGCCACATCCAGCTGTCATCGTAGATAGGGTCATTCCAGGTTGCATCAGAGACCCTGAAGGAATTGTAAAGAATTTCCCTGTTTCTTTGTTCTGTTTTTGAAATTCCTTTTTAGAGTGGGTTTGAGCTGATTCTCGCTGCCATGTTTATGCCAGTCTAGACACACTTGATTCCCTTACGGAGACATATCAATACATAGGTTTTAAGATTCTTACTAGTCAGATCTATTCCTCTGCGGGGAATATGGGGTTTTGAGTCCCTTTCACTGAGGAAGGTGTAGGTCTTGTCTATTCCATAGTTGGTTTTTGGAACAGTACCTGTGCTTATATCAAACTCTGGTTTGATGCATCACCCCACCTCTCCTTCCCCCTTAAGCAGGCATAAGAGTGTTTTCTAAATGTGAGACTCTGTTCTCTTTCCTAACTCAGTTCATGTGTTGCCATGTTTACAGGATCTTCCTAAGTGATATCTTATGATAAGTTTCTTTTTCTGTGTGACTTCTTTCACTTAGAATCATCGTACCTGAATCCACTCATTTTGCTGCTACTGGTCTTATGACATTGATTTCATGGCTGAGGGATATTCCATCGTACGTAAGTTCCACAATGTTTTGAACCATTTTTACATTTCCTGGGATATTTCAGGTGTACCCAGGTTGAGGTTCTTGTAAGCAGTGCAGCCCTCAATTTGGGGGTGGCTCTGTCTTATGGATTTTCAGTTTTCCCAAGGTATATTCCCTAGACTGGAAGTGCCCTTGGCTCTGTAGCTCTGTTGTTTACTTGTTTTAGGGAACACAATGCACTCCTCCAGTGAGGCAGTTGGCAACTTACATCCCGCCCATCAGCATAACAAGGCTCCCTGTTCTCCAGGGCCTGTCTTGCCTTTCTGGTTTTTACACATTTTGTGGATGTCCCTTTTGACCGTTGGGAAGTGATACTTCTTTGTAGTGCAGATTTGCATTGCCCGCTTGCTTGCTTGGCCAAAAAGGGCGTATGCGTTTTCTCCTGAATATATTCAGGAGAAAACGCATACGCCCTTTTTGGCCAAGTACATCATTGTCGAAGTTGTGCCCCTCTTCCTGTGCTTTACAGGCGATTCTAACGTACCTCTTGAAATCTGTTTCCTGCTATTCTGCCTCGCATTCAAGTCCGCCTCGTTGCCTTCCCTCAACAGATTTTTGGACGATAGTTGGCCTTGATTACTCTGCCAGTTTGTGAATTGCTGTGCCCCTGAGCTCCATTTTTCAACTCGTTTTTTGTGAGCTGAACGCAAGTCCAAACATTTGGTTCAGGACCTATACTGGTTCCCGGTGGGTGGCTGAGACTTTGGTGAATTCTTCTTCCTGCCGGGAAATTAGAGTGACATGTGCCCATCCAAATGCCTAACAGCTACTCTCTCATTGGTTCTCCCTCTTCCCTTTCCTCCTCTGCCAAATGGGCAACCTGTGTGAACCAGGAGCTTAAAGGGGCTGTCTCTCCAAGTTGGGAGATTGATAGTAAAGCTGTTGGAAAGTCAAACCGGAGCACCAGGAGAGGGACTCTTCGTTGAGTTTTAGAAACCTTTCGTATTCACAGTGTGTCCATTCTCTAGGTTTCCCGTACATGTTATAGCTGTAGTAATATTCCCTTCAACCTGGAGAGGTGGGACCCATGGAATGGTGGCCATGCATTATTGCTTTAAAGGGTCTGCATTTGCTCACCCAATCTCACCAATCCTCTCAGTCCCAAGTGTCCAGCCTCATGCCACATCCAGCTGTCATCGTAGATAGGGTCATTCCAGGTTGCATCAGAGACCCTGAAGGAATTGTAAAGAATTTCCCTGTTTCTTTGTTCTGTTTTTGAAATTCCTTTTTAGAGTGGGTTTGAGCTGATTCTCGCTGCCATGTTTATGCCAGTCTAGACACACTTGATTCCCTTACGGAGACATATCAATACATAGGTTTTAAGATTCTTACTAGTCAGATCTATTCCTCTGCGGGAAATATGGGGTTTTGAGTCCCTTTCACTGAGGAAGGTGTAGGTCTTGTCTATTCCATAGTTGGTTTTTGGAACAGTACCTGTGCTTATATCAAACTCTGGTTTGATGCATCACCCCACCTCTCCTTCCCCCTTAAGCAGGCATAAGAGTGTTTTCTAAATGTGAGACTCTGTTCTCTTTCCTAACTCAGTTCATGTGTAGCCATGTTTACAGGATCTTCCTAAGTGATATCTTATGATAAGTTTCTTTTTCTGTGTGACTTCTTTCACTTAGAATCATCGTACCTGAATCCACTCATTTTGCTGCTACTGGTCTTATGACATTGATTTCATGGCTGAGGGATATTCCATCGTACGTAAGTTCCACAATGTTTTGAACCATTTTTATATTTCCTGGGATATTTCAGGTGTACCCAGGTTGAGGTTCTTGTAAGCAGTGCAGCCCTCAATTTGGGGGTGGCTCTGTCTTATGGATTTTCAGTTTTCCCAAGGTATATTCCCTAGACTGGAAGTGCCCTTGGCTCTGTAGCTCTGTTGTTTACTTGTTTTAGGGAACACAATGCACTCCTCCAGGGAGGCAGTTGGCAACTTACATCCCGCCCATCAGCATAACAAGGCTCCCTGTTCTCCAGGGCCTGTCTTGCCTTTCTGGTTTTTACACATTTTGTGGATGTCCCTTTTGACCGTTGGGAAGTGATACTTCTTTGTAGTGCAGATTTGCATTGCCCGCTTGCTTGCTTGGCCAAAAAGGGCGTATGCGTTTTCTCCTGAATATATTCAGGAGAAAACGCATACGCCCTTTTTGGCCAAGTGCATCATTGTCGAAGTTGTGCCCCTCTTCCTGTGCTTTACAGGCGATTCTAACGTACCTCTTGAAATCTGTTTCCTGCTATTCTGCCTCGCATTCAAGTCCGCCTCGTTGCCTTCCCTCAACAGATTTTTGGACGATAGTTGGCCTTGATTACTCTGCCAGTTTGTGAATTGCTGTGCCCCTGAGCTCCATTTTTCAACTCGTTTTTTGTGAGCTGAACGCAAGTCCAAACATTTGGTTCAGGACCTATACTGGTTCCCGGTGGGTGGCTGAGACTTTGGTGAATTCTTCTTCCTGCCGGGAAATTAGAGTGACATGTGCCCATCCAAATGCCTAACAGCTACTCTCTCATTGGTTCTCCCTCTTCCCTTTCCTCCTCTGCCAAATGGGCAACCTGTGTGAACCAGGAGCTTAAAGGGGCTGTCTCTCCAAGTTGGGAGATTGATAGTAAAGCTGTTGGAAAGTCAAACCGGAGCACCAGGAGAGGGACTCTTCGTTGAGTTTTAGAAACCTTTCGTATTCACAGTGTGTCCATTCTCTAGGTTTCCCGTACATGTTATAGCTGTAGTAATATTCCCTTCAACCTGGAGAGGTGGGACCCATGGAATGGTGGCCATGCATTATTGCTTTAAAGGGTCTGCATTTGCTCACCCAATCTCACCAATCCTCTCAGTCCCAAGTGTCCAGCCTCATGCCACATCCAGCTGTCATCGTAGATAGGGTCATTCCAGGTTGCATCAGAGACCCTGAAGGAATTGTAAAGAATTTCCCTGTTTCTTTGTTCTGTTTTTGAAATTCCTTTTTAGAGTGGGTTTGAGCTGATTCTCGCTGCCATGTTTATGCCAGTCTAGACACACTTGATTCCCTTACGGAGACATATCAATACATAGGTTTTAAGATTCTTACTAGTCAGATCTATTCCTCTGCGGGGAATATGGGGTTTTGAGTCCCTTTCACTGAGGAAGGTGTAGGTCTTGTCTATTCCATAGTTGGTTTTTGGAACAGTACCTGTGCTTATATCAAACTCTGGTTTGATGCATCACCCCACCTCTCCTTCCCCCTTAAGCAGGCATAAGAGTGTTTTCTAAATGTGAGACTCTGTTCTCTTTCCTAACTCAGTTCATGTGTTGCCATGTTTACAGGATCTTCCTAAGTGATATCTTATGATAAGTTTCTTTTTCTGTGTGACTTCTTTCACTTAGAATCATCGTACCTGAATCCACTCATTTTGCTGCTACTGGTCTTATGACATTGATTTCATGGCTGAGGGATATTCCATCGTACGTAAGTTCCACAATGATTTGAACCATTTTTATATTTCCTGGGATATTTCAGGTGTACCCAGGTTGAGGTTCTTGTAAGCAGTGCAGCCCTCAATTTGGGGGTGGCTGTGTCTTATGGATCTTCAGTTTTCCCAAGGTATATTCCCTAGACTGGAAGTGCCCTTGGCTCTGTAGCTCTATTGTTTACTTGTTTTAGGGAACACAATGCACTCCTCCAGGGAGGCAGTTGGCAGCTTACATCCCGCCCATCAGCATAACAAGGCTCCCTGTTCTCCAGGGCCTGTCTTGCCTTTCTGGTTTTTACACATTTTGTCGATGTCCCTTTTGACCGGTGGGAAGTGATACTTCTTTGTAGTGCAGATTTGCATTGCCCGCTTGCTTGCTTGGCCAAAAAGGGCGTATGCGTTTTCTCCTGAATATATTCAGGAGAAAACGCATACGCCCTTTTTGGCCAAGTGCATCATTGTCGAAGTTGTGCCCCTCTTCCTGTGCTTTACAGGCGATTCTAACGTACCTCTTGAAATCTGTTTCCTGCTATTCTGCCTCGCATTCAAGTCCGCCTCGTTGCCTTCCCTCAACAGATTTTTGGACGATAGTTGGCCTTGATTACTCTGCCAGTTTGTGAATTGCTGTGCCCCTGAGCTCCATTTTTCAACTCGTTTTTTTGTGAGCTGAACGCAAGTCCAAACATTTGGTTCAGGACCTATACTGGTTCCCGGTGGGTGGCTGAGACTCTGGTGAATTCTTCTTCCTGCCGGGAAATTAGAGTGACATGTGCCCATCCAAATGCCTAACAGCTACTCTCTCATTGGTTCTCCCTCTTCCCTTTCCTTCTCTGCCAAATGGGCAACCTGTGTGAACCAGGAGCTTAAAGGGGCTGTCTCTCCAAGTTGGGAGATTGATAGTAAAGCTGTTGGAAAGTCAAACCTGAGCACCAGGAGAGGGACTCTTCGTTGAGTTTTAGAAACCTTTCGTATTCACAGTGTGTCCATTCTCTAGGTTTCCCGTACATGTTATAGCTGTAGTAATATTCCCTTCAACCTGGAGAGGTGGGACCCATGGAATGGTTGCCATGCATTATTGCTTTAAAGGGTCTGCATTTGCTTACCCAATCTCACCAATCCTCTCAGTCCCAAGTGTCCAGCCTCATGCCACATCCAGCTGTCATCGTAGATAGGGTCATTCCAGGTTGCATCAGAGACCCTGAAGGAATTGTAAAGAATTTCCCTGTTTCTTTGTTCTGTTTTTGAAATTCCTTTTTAGAGTGGGTTTGAGCTGATTCTCGCTGCCATGTTTATGCCAGTCTAGACACACTTGATTCCCTTACGGAGACATATCAATACATAGGTTTTAAGATTCTTACTAGTCAGATCTATTCCTCTGCGGGAAATATGGGGTTTTGAGTCCCTTTCACTGAGGAAGGTGTAGGTCTTGTCTATTCCATAGTTGGTTTTTGGAACAGTACCTGTGCTTATATCAAACTCTGGTTTGATGCATCACCCCACCTCTCCTTCCCCCTTAAGCAGGCATAAGTGTGTTTTCTAAATGTGAGACTCTGTTCTCTTTCCTAACTCAGTTCATGTGTTGCCATGTTTACAGGATCTTCCTAAGTGATATCTTATGATAAGTTTCTTTTTCTGTGTGACTTCTTTCACTTAGAATCATCGTACCTGAATCCACTCATTTTGCTGCTACTGGTCTTATGACATTGATTTCATGGCTGAGGGATATTCCATCGTACGTAAGTTCCACAATGATTTGAACCATTTTTATATTTCCTGGGATATTTCAGGTGTACCCAGGTTGAGGTTCTTGTAAGCAGTGCAGCCCTCAATTTGGGGGTGGCTGTGTCTTATGGATCTTCAATTTTCCCAAGGTATATTCCCTAGACTGGAAGTGCCCTTGGCTCTGTAGCTCTGTTGTTTACTTGTTTTAGGGAACACAATGCACTCCTCCAGGGAGGCAGTTGGCAGCTTACATCCCGCCCATCAGCATAACAAGGCTCCCTGTTCTCCAGGGCCTGTCTTGCCTTTCTGGTTTTTACACATTTTGTGGATGTCCCTTTTGACCGTTGGGAAGTGATACTTCTTTGTAGTGCAGATTTGCATTGCCCGCTTGCTTGCTTGGCCAAAAAGGGCGTATGCGTTTTCTCCTGAATATATTCAGGAGAAAACGCATACGCCCTTTTTGGCCAAGTACATCATTGTCGAAGTTGTGCCCCTCTTCCTGTGCTTTACAGGCGATTCTAACGTACCTCTTGAAATCTGTTTCCTGCTATTCTGCCTCGCATTCAAGTCCGCCTCGTTGCCTTCCCTCAACAGATTTTTGGACGATAGTTGGCCTTGATTACTCTGCCAGTTTGTGAATTGCTGTGCCCCTGAGCTCCATTTTTCAACTCGTTTTTTGTGAGCTGAACGCAAGTCCAAACATTTGGTTCGGGACCTATACTGGTTCCCGGTGGGTGGCTGAGACTCTGGTGAATTCTTCTTCCTGCCGGGAAATTAGAGTGACATGTGCCCATACAAATGCCTAACAGCTACTCTCTCATTGGTTCTCCCTCTTCCCTTTCCTCCTCTGCCAAATGGGCAACCTCTGTGAACCAGGAGCTTAAAGGGGCTGTCTCTCCAAGTTGGGAGATTGATAGTAAAGCTGTTGGAAAGTCAAACCGGAGCACCAGGAGAGGGACTCTTCGTTGAGTTTTAGAAACCTTTCGTATTCACAGTGTGTCCATTCTCTAGGTTTCCCGTACATGTTATAGCTGTAGTAATATTCCCTTCAACCTGGAGAGGTGGGACCCATGGAATGGTTGCCATGCATTATTGCTTTAAAGGGTCTGCATTTGCTCACCCAATCTCACCAATCCTCTCAGTCCCAAGTGTCCAGCCTCATGCCACATCCAGCTGTCATCGTAGATAGGGTCATTCCAGGTTGCATCAGAGACCCTGAAGGAATTGTAAAGAATTTCCCTGTTTCTTTGTTCTGTTTTTGAAATTCCTTTTTAGAGTGGGATTGAGCTGATTCTCGCTGCCATGTTTATGCCAGTCTAGACACACTTGATTCCCTTACGGAGACATATCAATACATAGGTTTTAAGATTCTTACTAGTCAGATCTATTCCTCTGCGGGAAATATGGGGTTTTGAGTCCCTTTCACTGAGGAAGGTGTAGGTCTTGTCTATTCCATAGTTGGTTTTTGGAACAGTACCTGTGCTTATATCAAACTCTGGTTTGATGCATCACCCCACCTCTCCTTCCCCCTCAAGCAGGCATAAGAGTGTTTTCTAAATGTGAGACTCTGTTCTCTTTCCTAACTCAGTTCATGTGTTGCCATGTTTACAGGATCTTCCTAAGTGATATCTTATGATAAGTTTCTTTTTCTGTGTGACTCCTTTCACTTAGAATCATCGTACCTGAATCCACTCATTTTGCTGCTACTGGTCTTATGACATTGATTTCATGGCTGAGGGATATTCCATCGTACGTAAGTTCCACAATGATTTGAACCATTTTTATATTTCCTGGGATATTTCAGGTGTACCCAGGTTGAGGTTCTTGTAAGCAGTGCAGCCCTCAATTTGGGGGTGGCTGTGTCTTATGGATCTTCAGTTTTCCCAAGGTATATTCCCTAGACTGGAAGTGCCCTTGGCTCTGTAGCTCTGTTGTTTACTTGTTTTAGGGAACACAATGCACTCCTCCAGGGAGGCAGTTGGCAGCTTACATCCCGCCCATCAGCATAACAAGGCTCCCTGTTCTCCAGGGCCTGTCTTGCCTTTCTGGTTTTTACACATTTTGTGGATGTCCCTTTTGACCGTTGGGAAGTGATACTTCTTTGTAGTGCAGATTTGCATTGCCCGCTTGCTTGCTTGGCCAAAAAGGGCGTATGCGTTTTCTCCTGAATATATTCAGGAGAAAACGCATACGCCCTTTTTGGCCAAGTGCATCATTGTCGAAGTTGTGCCCCTCTTCCTGTGCTTTACAGGCGATTCTAATGTACCTCTTGAAATCTGTTTCCTGCTATTCTGCCTCGCAATCAAGTCCGCCTCGTTGCCTTCCCTCAACAGATTTTTGGACGATAGTTGGCCTTGATTACTCTGCCAGTTTGTGAATTGCTGTGCCCCTGAGCTCCATTTTTCAACTCGTTTTTTGTGAGCTGAACGCAAGTCCAAACATTTGGTTCAGGACATATACTGGTTCCCGGTGGGTGGCTGAGACTCTGGTGAATTCTTCTTCCTGCCGGGAAATTAGAGTGACATGTGCCCATCCAAATGCCTAACAGCTACTCTCTCATTGGTTCTCCGTCTTCCCTTTCCTCCTCTGCCAAATGGGCAACCTGTGTGAACCAGGAGCTTAAAGGGGCTGTCTCTCCAAGTTGGGAGATTGATAGTAAAGCTGTTGGAAAGTCAAACCGGAGCACCAGGAGAGGGACTCTTCGTTGAGTTTTAGAAACCTTTCGTATTCACAGTGTGTCCATTCTCTAGGTTTCCCGTACATGTTATAGCTGTAGTAATATTCCCTTCCACCTGGAGAGCTGGGACCCATGGAATGGTTGCCATGCATTATTGCTTTAAAGGGTCTGCATTTGCTCACCCAATCTCACCAGTCCTCTCAGTCCCAAGTGTCCAGCCTCATGCCACATCCAGCTGTCATCGTAGATAGGGTCATTCCAGGTTGCATCAGAGACCCTGAAGGAATTGTAAAGAATTTCCCTGTTTCTTTGTTCTGTTTTTGAAATTCCTTTTTAGAGTGGGTTTGAGCTGATTCTCGCTGCCATGTTTATGCCAGTCTAGACACACTTGATTCCCTTACGGAGACATATCAATACATAGGTTTTAAGATTCTTACTAGTCAGATCTATTCCTCTGCGGGAAATATGGGGTTTTGAGTCCCTTTCACTGAGGAAGGTGTAGGTCTTGTCTATTCCATTGTTGGTTTTTGGAACAGTACCTGTGCTTATATCAAACTCTGGTTTGATGCATCACCCCACCTCTCCTTCCCCCTTAAGCAGGCATAAGAGTGTTTTCTAAATGTGAGACTCTGTTCTCTTTCCTAACTCAGTTCATGTGTTGCCATGTTTACAGGATCTTCCTAAGTGATATCTTATGATAAGTTTCTTTTTCTGTGTGACTTCTTTCACTTAGAATCATCGTACCTGAATCCACTCATTTTGCTGCTACTGGTCTTATGACATTGATTTCATGGCTGAGGGATATTCCATCGTACGTAAGTTCCACAATGTTTTGAACCATTTTTATATTTCCTGGGATATTTCAGGTGTACCCAGGTTGAGGTTCTTGTAAGCAGTGCAGCCCTCAATTTGGGGGTGGCTCTGTCTTATGGATCTTCAGTTTTCCCAAGGTATATTCCCTAGACTGGAAGTGCCCTTGGCTCTGTAGCTCTGTTGTTTACTTGTTTTAGGGAACACAATGCACTCCTCCAGGGAGGCAGTTGGCAGCTTACATCCCGCCCATCAGCATAACAAGGCTCCCTGTTCTCCAGGGCCTGTCTTGCCTTTCTGGTTTTTACACATTTTGTGGATGTCCCTTTTGACCGTTGGGAAGTGATACTTCTTTGTAGTGCAGATTTGCATTGCCCGCTTGCTTGCTTGGCCAAAAAGGGCGTATGCGTTTTCTCCTGAATAGGAGAAAACGCATACGCCCTTTTTGGCCAAGTGCATCATTGTCGAAGTTGTGCCCCTCTTCCTGTGCTTTACAGGCGATTCCAACGTACCTCTTGAAATCTGTTTCCTGCTATTCTGCCTCACATTCAAGTCCGCCTCGTTGCCTTCCCTCAACAGATTTTTGGACGATAGTTGGCCTTGATTACTCTGCCAGTTTGTGAATTGCTGTGCCCCTGAGCTCCATTTTTCAACTCGTTTTTTGTGAGCTGAACGCAAGTCCAAACATTTGGTTCAGGACCTATACTGGTTCCCGGTGGGTGGCTGAGACTTTGGTTAATTCTTCTTCCTGCCGGGAAATTAGAGTGACATGTGCCCATCCAAATGCCTAACAGCTACTCTCTCATTGGTTCTCCCTCTTCCCTTTCCGCCTCTGCCAAATGGGCAACCTGTGTGAACCAGGAGCTTAAAGGGGCTGTCTCTCCAAGTTGGGAGATTGATAGTAAAGCTGTTGGAAAGTCAAACCGGAGCACCAGGAGAGGGACTCTTCGTTGAGTTTTAGAAACCTTTCGTATTCACAGTGTGTCCATTCTCTAGGTTTCCCGTACATGTTATAGCTGTAGTAATATTCCCTTCCACCTGGAGAGCTGGGACCCATGGAATGGTTGCCATGCATTATTGCTTTAAAGGGTCTGCATTTGCTCACCCAATCTCACCAATCCTCTCAGTCCCAAGTGTCCAGCCTCATGCCACATCCAGCTGTCATCGTAGATAGGGTCATTCCAGGTTGCATCAGAGACCCTGAAGGAATTGTAAAGAATTTCCCTGTTTCTTTGTTCTGTTTTTGAAATTCCTTTTTAGAGTGGGTTTGAGCTGATTCTCGCTGCCATGTTTATGCCAGTCTAGACACACTTGATTCCCTTACGGAGACATATCTATACATAGGTTTTAAGATTCTTACTAGTCAGATCTATTCCTCTGCGGGAAATATGGGGTTTTGAGTCCCTTTCACTGAGGAAGGTGTAGGTCTTGTCTATTCCATAGTTGGTTTTTGGAACAGTACCTGTGCTTATATCAAACTCTGGTTTGATGCATCACCCCACCTCTCCTTCCCCCTTAAGCAGGCATAAGAGTGTTTTCTAAATGTGAGACTCTGTTCTCTTTCCTAACTCAGTTCATGTGTTGCCATGTTTACAGGATCTTCCTAAGTGATATCTTATGATAAGTTTCTTTTTCTGTGTGACTTCTTTCACTTAGAATCATCGTACCTGAATCCACTCATTTTGCTGCTACTGGTCTTATGACATTGATTTCATGGCTGAGGGATATTCCATCGTACGTAAGTTCCACAATGTTTTGAACCATTTTTATATTTCCTGGGATATTTCAGGTGTACCCAGGTTGAGGTTCTTGTAAGCAGTGCAGCCCTCAATTTGGGGGTGGCTCTGTCTTATGGATCTTCAGTTTTCCCAAGGTATATTCCCTAGACTGGAAGTGCCCTTGGCTCTGTAGCTCTGTTGTTTACTTGTTTTAGGGAACACAATGCACTCCTCCAGGGAGGCAGTTGGCAGCTTACATCCCGCCCATCAGCATAACAAGGCTCCCTGTTCTCCAGGGCCTGTCTTGCCTTTCTGGTTTTTACACATTTTGTGGATGTCCCTTTTGACCAGTGGGAAGTGATACTTCTTTGTAGTGCAGATTTGCATTGCCCGCTTGCTTGCTTGGCCAAAAAGGGCGTATGCGTTTTCTCCTGAATATATTCAGGAGAAAACGCATACGCCCTTTTTGGCCAAGTGCATCATTGTCGAAGTTGTGCCCCTCTTCCTGTGCTTTACAGGCGATTCTAACATACCTCTTGAAATCTGTTTCCTGCTATTCTGCCTCGCATTCAAGTCCACCTCGTTGCCTTCCCTCAACAGATTTTTGGACGATAGTTGGCCTTGATTACTCTGCCAGTTTGTGAATTGCTGTGCCCCTGAGCTCCATTTTTCAACTCGTTTTTTGTGAGCTGAACGCAAGTCCAAACTTTTGGTTCAGGACCTATACTGGTTCCCGGTGGGTGGCTGAGACTTTGGTGAATTCTTCTTCCTGCCGGGAAATTAGAGTGACATGTGCCCATCCAAATGCCTAACAGCTACTCTCTCATTGGTTCTCCGTCTTCCCTTTCCTCCTCTGCCAAATGGGCAACCTGTGTGAACCAGGAGCTTAAAGGGGCTGTCTCTCCAAGTTGGGAGATTGATAGTAAAGCTGTTGGAAAGTCAAACCGGAGCACCAGGAGAGGGACTCTTCGTTGAGTTTTAGAAACCTTTCGTATTCACAGTGTGTCCATTCTCTAGGTTTCCCGTACATGTTATAGCTGTAGTAATATTCCCTTCCACCTGGAGAGCTGGGACCCATGGAATGGTTGCCATGCATTATTGCTTTAAAGGGTCTGCATTTGCTCACCCAATCTCACCAGTCCTCTCAGTCCCAAGTGTCCAGCCTCATGCCACATCCAGCTGTCATCGTAGATAGGGTCATTCCAGGTTGCATCAGAGACCCTGAAGGAATTGTAAAGAATTTCCCTGTTTCTTTGTTCTGTTTTTGAAATTCCTTTTTAGAGTGGGTTTGAGCTGATTCTCGCTGCCATGTTTATGCCAGTCTAGACACACTTGATTCCCTTACGGAGACATATCAATACATAGGTTTTAAGATTCTTACTAGTCAGATCTATTCCTCTGCGGGAAATATGGGGTTTTGAGTCCCTTTCACTGAGGAAGGTGTAGGTCTTGTCTATTCCATAGTTGGTTTTTGGAACAGTACCTGTGCTTATATCAAACTCTGGTTTGATGCATCACCCCACCTCTCCTTCCCCCTTAAGCAGGCATAAGAGTGTTTTCTAAATGTGAGACTCTGTTCTCTTTCCTAACTCAGTTCATGTGTGGCCATGTTTACAGGATCTTCCTAAGTGATATCTTATGATAAGTTTCTTTTTCTGTGTGACTTCTTTCACTTAGAATCATCGTACCTGAATCCACTCATTTTGCTGCTACTGGTCTTATGACATTGATTTCATGGCTGAGGGATATTCCATCGTACGTAAGTTCCACAATGTTTTGAACCATTTTTATATTTCCTGGGATATTTCAGGTGTACCCAGGTTGAGGTTCTTGTAAGCAGTGCAGCCCTCAATTTGGGGGTGGCTCTGTCTTATGGATTTTCAGTTTTCCCAAGGTATATTCCCTAGACTGGAAGTGCCCTTGACTCTGTAGCTCTGTTGTTTACTTGTTTTAGGGAACACAATGCACTCCTCCAGTGAGGCAGTTGGCAACTTACATCCCGCCCAACAGCATAACAAGGCTCCCTGTTCTCCAGGGCCTGTCTTGCCTTTCTGGTTTTTACACATTTTGTGGATGTCCCTTTTGACCGGTGGGAAGTGATACTTCTTTGTAGTGCAGATTTGCATTGCCCGCTTGCTTGCTTGGCCAAAAAGGGCGTATGCGTTTTCTCCTGAATATATTCAGGAGAAAACGCATACGCCCTTTTTGGCCAAGTGCATCATTGTCGAAGTTGTGCCCCTCTTCCTGTGCTTTACAGGCGATTCTAACGTACCTCTTGAAATCTGTTTCCTGCTATTCTGCCTCGCATTCAAGTCCACCTCGTTGCCTTCCCTCAACAGATTTTTGGACGATAGTTGGCCTTGATTACTCTGCCAGTTTGTGAATTGCTGTGCCCCTGAGCTCCATTTTTCAACTCGTTTTTTGTGAGCTGAACGCAAGTCCAAACTTTTGGTTCAGGACCTATACTGGTTCCCGGTGGGTGGCTGAGACTTTGGTGAATTCTTCTTCCTGCCGGGAAATTAGAGTGACATGTGCCCATCCAAATGCCTAACAGCTACTCTCTCATTGGTTCTCCCTCTTCCCTTTCCTCCTCTGCCAAATGGGCAACCTGTGTGAACCAGGAGCTTAAAGGGGCTGTCTCTCCAAGTTGGGAGATTGATAGTAAAGCTGTTGGAAAGTCAAACCGGAGCACCAGGAGAGGGACTCTTCGTTGAGTTTTAGAAACCTTTCGTATTCACAGTGTGTCCATTCTCTAGGTTACCCGTACACGTTATAGCTGTAGTAATATTCCCTTCAACCTGGAGAGGTGGGACCCATGGAATGGTTGCCATGCATTATTGCTTTAAAGGGTCTGCATTTGCTCACCCAATCTCACCAATCCTCTCAGTCCCAAGTGTCCAGCCTCATGCCACATCCAGCTGTCATCATAGATAGGGTCATTCCAGGTTGCATCAGAGACCCTGAAGGAATTGTAAAGAATTTCCCTGTTTCTTTGTTCTGTTTTTGAAATTCCTTTTTAGAGTGGGTTTGAGCTGATTCTCGCTGCCATGTTTATGCCAGTCTAGACACACTTGATTCCCTTACGGAGACATATCAATACATAGGTTTTAAGATTCTTACTAGTCAGATCTATTCCTCTGCGGGAAATATGGGGTTTTGAGTCCCTTTCACTGAGGAAGGTGTAGGTCTTGTCTATTCCATAGTTGGTTTTTGGAACAGTACCTGTGCTTATATCAAACTCTGGTTTGATGCATCACCCCACCTCTCCTTCCCCCTTAAGCAGGCATAAGAGTGTTTTCTAAATGTGAGACTCTGTTCTCTTTCCTAACTCAGTTCATGTGTTGCCATGTTTACAGGATCTTCCTAAGTGATATCTTATGATAAGTTTCTTTTTCTGTGTGACTTCTTTCACTTAGAATCATCGTACCTGAATCCACTCATTTTGCTGCTACTGGTCTTATGACATTGATTTCATGGCTGAGGGATATTCCATCGTACGTAAGTTCCACAATGTTTTGAACCATTTTTATATTTCCTGGGATATTTCAGGTGTACCCAGGTTGAGGTTCTTGTAAGCAGTGCAGCCCTCAATTTGGGGGTGGCTCTGTCTTATGGATTTTCAGTTTTCCCAAGGTATATTCCCTAGACTGGAAGTGCCCTTGGCTCTGTAGCACTGTTGTTTACTTGTTTTAGGGAACACAATGCACTCCTCCAGGGAGGCAGTTGGCAGCTTACATCCCGCCCATCAGCATAACAAGGCTCCCTGTTCTCCAGGGCCTGTCTTGCCTTTCTGGTTTTTACACATTTTGTGGATGTCCCTTTTGACCGTTGGGAAGTGATACTTCTTTGTAGTGCAGATTTGCATTGCCCGCTTGCTTGCTTGGCCAAAAAGGGCGTATGCGTTTTCTCCTGAATATATTCAGGAGAAAACGCATACGCCCTTTTTGGCCAAGTGCATCATTGTCGAAGTTGTGCCCCTCTTCCTGTGCTTTACAGGCGATTCCAACGTACCTCTTGAAATCTGTTTCCTGCTATTCTGCCTCGCTTTCAACTCCGCCTCGTTGCCTTCCCTCAACAGATTTTTGGACGATAGTTGGCCTTGATTACTCTGCCAGTTTGTGAATTGCTGTGCCCCTGAGCTCCATTTTTCAACTCGTTTTTTGTGAGCTGAACGCAAGTCCAAACTTTTGGTTCAGGACCTATACTGGTTCCCGGTGGGTGGCTGAGACTTTGGTTAATTCTTCTTCCTGCCGGGAAATTAGAGTGACATGTGCCCATCCAAATGCCTAACAGCTACTCTCTCATTGGTTCTCCCTCTTCCCTTTCATCCTCTGCCAAATTGGCAACCTGTGCGAACCAGGAGCTTAAAGGGGCTGTCTCTCCAAGTTGGGAGATTGATAGGAAAGCAGTTGGAAAGTCAAACCGGAGCACCAGGAGAGGGGCTCTTCGTTGAGTTTTAGAAACCTTTCGTATTCATGGTGTGTCCATTCTCTAGGTTTCCCGTACACGTTATAGCTGTAGTAATATTCCCTTCAACCTGGAGAGCTGGGACCCATGGAATGGATGCCATGCATTATTGCTTTAAAGGGTCTGCATTTGCTCACCCAATCTCACCAATCCTCTCAGTCCCAAGTGTCCAGCCTCATGCCACATCCAGCTGTCATCGTAGATAGGGTCATTCCAGGTTGCATCAGAGACCCTGAAGGAATTGTAAAGAATTTCCCTGTTTCTTTGTTCTGTTTTTGAAATTCCTTTTTAGAGTGGGTTTGAGCTGATTCTCGCTGCCATGTTTATGCCAGTCTAGACACACTTGATTCCCTTACGGAGACATATCAATACATAGGTTTTAAGATTCTTACTAGTCAGATCTATTCCTCTGCGGGAAATATGGGGTTTTGAGTCCCTTTCACTGAGGAAGGTGTAGGTCTTGTCTATTCCATAGTTGGTTTTTGCAACAGTACCTGTGCTTATATCAAACTCTGGTTTGATGCATCACCCCACCTCTCCTTCCCCCTTAAGCAGGCATAAGAGTGTTTTCTAAATGTGAGACTCTGTTCTCTTTCCTAACTCAGTTCATGTGTGGCCATGTTTACAGGATCTTCCTAAGTGATATCTTATGATAAGTTTCTTTTTCTGTGTGACTTCTTTCACTTAGAATCATCGTACCTGAATCCACTCATTTTGCTGCTACTGGTCTTATGACATTGATTTCATGGCTGAGGGATATTCCATCGTACGTAAGTTCCACAATGATTTGAACCATTTTTATATTTCCTGGGATATTTCAGGTGTACCCAGGTTGAGGTTCTTGTAAGCAGTGCAGCCCTCAATTTGGGGGTGGCTGTGTCTTATGGATCTTCAGTTTTCCCAAGGTATATTCCCTAGACTGGAAGTGCCCTTGGCTCTGTAGCTCTGTTGTTTACTTGTTTTAGGGAACACAATGCACTCCTCCAGGGAGGCAGTTGGCAGCTTACATCCCGCCCATCAGCATAACAAGGCTCCCTGTTCTCCAGGGCCTGTCTTGCCTTTCTGGTTTTTACACATTTTGTGGATGTCCCTTTTGACCGTTGGGAAGTGATACTTCTTTGTAGTGCAGATTTGCATTGCCCGCTTGCTTGCTTGGCCAAAAAGGGCGTATGCGTTTTCTCCTGAATATATTCAGGAGAAAACGCATACGCCCTTTTTGGCCAAGTACATCATTGTCGAAGTTGTGCCCCTCTTCCTGTGCTTTACAGGCGATTCTAACGTACCTCTTGAAATCTGTTTCCTGCTATTCTGCCTCGCATTCAAGTCCGCCTCGTTGCCTTCCCTCAACAGATTTTTGGACGATAGTTGGCCTTGATTACTCTGCCAGTTTGTGAATTGCTGTGCCCCTGAGCTCCATTTTTCAACTCGTTTTTTGTGAGCTGAACGCAAGTCCAAACATTTGGTTCGGGACCTATACTGGTTCCCGGTGGGTGGCTGAGACTCTGGTGAATTCTTCTTCCTGCCGGGAAATTAGAGTGACATGTGCCCATACAAATGCCTAACAGCTACTCTCTCATTGGTTCTCCCTCTTCCCTTTCCTCCTCTGCCAAATGGGCAACCTCTGTGAACCAGGAGCTTAAAGGGGCTGTCTCTCCAAGTTGGGAGATTGATAGTAAAGCTGTTGGAAAGTCAAACCGGAGCACCAGGAGAGGGACTCTTCGTTGAGTTTTAGAAACCTTTCGTATTCACAGTGTGTCCATTCTCTAGGTTTCCCGTACATGTTATAGCTGTAGTAATATTCCCTTCAACCTGGAGAGGTGGGACCCATGGAATGGTTGCCATGCATTATTGCTTTAAAGGGTCTGCATTTGCTCACCCAATCTCACCAATCCTCTCAGTCCCAAGTGTCCAGCCTCATGCCACATCCAGCTGTCATCGTAGATAGGGTCATTCCAGGTTGCATCAGAGACCCTGAAGGAATTGTAAAGAATTTCCCTGTTTCTTTGTTCTGTTTTTGAAATTCCTTTTTAGAGTGGGATTGAGCTGATTCTCGCTGCCATGTTTATGCCAGTCTAGACACACTTGATTCCCTTACGGAGACATATCAATACATAGGTTTTAAGATTCTTACTAGTCAGATCTATTCCTCTGCGGGAAATATGGGGTTTTGAGTCCCTTTCACTGAGGAAGGTGTAGGTCTTGTCTATTCCATAGTTGGTTTTTGGAACAGTACCTGTGCTTATATCAAACTCTGGTTTGATGCATCACCCCACCTCTCCTTCCCCCTCAAGCAGGCATAAGAGTGTTTTCTAAATGTGAGACTCTGTTCTCTTTCCTAACTCAGTTCATGTGTTGCCATGTTTACAGGATCTTCCTAAGTGATATCTTATGATAAGTTTCTTTTTCTGTGTGACTCCTTTCACTTAGAATCATCGTACCTGAATCCACTCATTTTGCTGCTACTGGTCTTATGACATTGATTTCATGGCTGAGGGATATTCCATCGTACGTAAGTTCCACAATGATTTGAACCATTTTTATATTTCCTGGGATATTTCAGGTGTACCCAGGTTGAGGTTCTTGTAAGCAGTGCAGCCCTCAATTTGGGGGTGGCTGTGTCTTATGGATCTTCAGTTTTCCCAAGGTATATTCCCTAGACTGGAAGTGCCCTTGGCTCTGTAGCTCTGTTGTTTACTTGTTTTAGGGAACACAATGCACTCCTCCAGGGAGGCAGTTGGCAGCTTACATCCCGCCCATCAGCATAACAAGGCTCCCTGTTCTCCAGGGCCTGTCTTGCCTTTCTGGTTTTTACACATTTTGTGGATGTCCCTTTTGACCGTTGGGAAGTGATACTTCTTTGTAGTGCAGATTTGCATTGCCCGCTTGCTTGCTTGGCCAAAAAGGGCGTATGCGTTTTCTCCTGAATATATTCAGGAGAAAACGCATACGCCCTTTTTGGCCAAGTGCATCATTGTCGAAGTTGTGCCCCTCTTCCTGTGCTTTACAGGCGATTCTAATGTACCTCTTGAAATCTGTTTCCTGCTATTCTGCCTCGCAATCAAGTCCGCCTCGTTGCCTTCCCTCAACAGATTTTTGGACGATAGTTGGCCTTGATTACTCTGCCAGTTTGTGAATTGCTGTGCCCCTGAGCTCCATTTTTCAACTCGTTTTTTGTGAGCTGAACGCAAGTCCAAACATTTGGTTCAGGACATATACTGGTTCCCGGTGGGTGGCTGAGACTCTGGTGAATTCTTCTTCCTGCCGGGAAATTAGAGTGACATGTGCCCATCCAAATGCCTAACAGCTACTCTCTCATTGGTTCTCCGTCTTCCCTTTCCTCCTCTGCCAAATGGGCAACCTGTGTGAACCAGGAGCTTAAAGGGGCTGTCTCTCCAAGTTGGGAGATTGATAGTAAAGCTGTTGGAAAGTCAAACCGGAGCACCAGGAGAGGGACTCTTCGTTGAGTTTTAGAAACCTTTCGTATTCACAGTGTGTCCATTCTCTAGGTTTCCCGTACATGTTATAGCTGTAGTAATATTCCCTTCCACCTGGAGAGCTGGGACCCATGGAATGGTTGCCATGCATTATTGCTTTAAAGGGTCTGCATTTGCTCACCCAATCTCACCAGTCCTCTCAGTCCCAAGTGTCCAGCCTCATGCCACATCCAGCTGTCATCGTAGATAGGGTCATTCCAGGTTGCATCAGAGACCCTGAAGGAATTGTAAAGAATTTCCCTGTTTCTTTGTTCTGTTTTTGAAATTCCTTTTTAGAGTGGGTTTGAGCTGATTCTCGCTGCCATGTTTATGCCAGTCTAGACACACTTGATTCCCTTACGGAGACATATCAATACATAGGTTTTAAGATTCTTACTAGTCAGATCTATTCCTCTGCGGGAAATATGGGGTTTTGAGTCCCTTTCACTGAGGAAGGTGTAGGTCTTGTCTATTCCATTGTTGGTTTTTGGAACAGTACCTGTGCTTATATCAAACTCTGGTTTGATGCATCACCCCACCTCTCCTTCCCCCTTAAGCAGGCATAAGAGTGTTTTCTAAATGTGAGACTCTGTTCTCTTTCCTAACTCAGTTCATGTGTTGCCATGTTTACAGGATCTTCCTAAGTGATATCTTATGATAAGTTTCTTTTTCTGTGTGACTTCTTTCACTTAGAATCATCGTACCTGAATCCACTCATTTTGCTGCTACTGGTCTTATGACATTGATTTCATGGCTGAGGGATATTCCATCGTACGTAAGTTCCACAATGTTTTGAACCATTTTTATATTTCCTGGGATATTTCAGGTGTACCCAGGTTGAGGTTCTTGTAAGCAGTGCAGCCCTCAATTTGGGGGTGGCTCTGTCTTATGGATCTTCAGTTTTCCCAAGGTATATTCCCTAGACTGGAAGTGCCCTTGGCTCTGTAGCTCTGTTGTTTACTTGTTTTAGGGAACACAATGCACTCCTCCAGGGAGGCAGTTGGCAGCTTACATCCCGCCCATCAGCATAACAAGGCTCCCTGTTCTCCAGGGCCTGTCTTGCCTTTCTGGTTTTTACACATTTTGTGGATGTCCCTTTTGACCGTTGGGAAGTGATACTTCTTTGTAGTGCAGATTTGCATTGCCCGCTTGCTTGCTTGGCCAAAAAGGGCGTATGCGTTTTCTCCTGAATAGGAGAAAACGCATACGCCCTTTTTGGCCAAGTGCATCATTGTCGAAGTTGTGCCCCTCTTCCTGTGCTTTACAGGCGATTCCAACGTACCTCTTGAAATCTGTTTCCTGCTATTCTGCCTCACATTCAAGTCCGCCTCGTTGCCTTCCCTCAACAGATTTTTGGACGATAGTTGGCCTTGATTACTCTGCCAGTTTGTGAATTGCTGTGCCCCTGAGCTCCATTTTTCAACTCGTTTTTTGTGAGCTGAACGCAAGTCCAAACATTTGGTTCAGGACCTATACTGGTTCCCGGTGGGTGGCTGAGACTTTGGTTAATTCTTCTTCCTGCCGGGAAATTAGAGTGACATGTGCCCATCCAAATGCCTAACAGCTACTCTCTCATTGGTTCTCCCTCTTCCCTTTCCGCCTCTGCCAAATGGGCAACCTGTGTGAACCAGGAGCTTAAAGGGGCTGTCTCTCCAAGTTGGGAGATTGATAGTAAAGCTGTTGGAAAGTCAAACCGGAGCACCAGGAGAGGGACTCTTCGTTGAGTTTTAGAAACCTTTCGTATTCACAGTGTGTCCATTCTCTAGGTTTCCCGTACATGTTATAGCTGTAGTAATATTCCCTTCCACCTGGAGAGCTGGGACCCATGGAATGGTTGCCATGCATTATTGCTTTAAAGGGTCTGCATTTGCTCACCCAATCTCACCAATCCTCTCAGTCCCAAGTGTCCAGCCTCATGCCACATCCAGCTGTCATCGTAGATAGGGTCATTCCAGGTTGCATCAGAGACCCTGAAGGAATTGTAAAGAATTTCCCTGTTTCTTTGTTCTGTTTTTGAAATTCCTTTTTAGAGTGGGTTTGAGCTGATTCTCGCTGCCATGTTTATGCCAGTCTAGACACACTTGATTCCCTTACGGAGACATATCTATACATAGGTTTTAAGATTCTTACTAGTCAGATCTATTCCTCTGCGGGAAATATGGGGTTTTGAGTCCCTTTCACTGAGGAAGGTGTAGGTCTTGTCTATTCCATAGTTGGTTTTTGGAACAGTACCTGTGCTTATATCAAACTCTGGTTTGATGCATCACCCCACCTCTCCTTCCCCCTTAAGCAGGCATAAGAGTGTTTTCTAAATGTGAGACTCTGTTCTCTTTCCTAACTCAGTTCATGTGTTGCCATGTTTACAGGATCTTCCTAAGTGATATCTTATGATAAGTTTCTTTTTCTGTGTGACTTCTTTCACTTAGAATCATCGTACCTGAATCCACTCATTTTGCTGCTACTGGTCTTATGACATTGATTTCATGGCTGAGGGATATTCCATCGTACGTAAGTTCCACAATGTTTTGAACCATTTTTATATTTCCTGGGATATTTCAGGTGTACCCAGGTTGAGGTTCTTGTAAGCAGTGCAGCCCTCAATTTGGGGGTGGCTCTGTCTTATGGATCTTCAGTTTTCCCAAGGTATATTCCCTAGACTGGAAGTGCCCTTGGCTCTGTAGCTCTGTTGTTTACTTGTTTTAGGGAACACAATGCACTCCTCCAGGGAGGCAGTTGGCAGCTTACATCCCGCCCATCAGCATAACAAGGCTCCCTGTTCTCCAGGGCCTGTCTTGCCTTTCTGGTTTTTACACATTTTGTGGATGTCCCTTTTGACCAGTGGGAAGTGATACTTCTTTGTAGTGCAGATTTGCATTGCCCGCTTGCTTGCTTGGCCAAAAAGGGCGTATGCGTTTTCTCCTGAATATATTCAGGAGAAAACGCATACGCCCTTTTTGGCCAAGTGCATCATTGTCGAAGTTGTGCCCCTCTTCCTGTGCTTTACAGGCGATTCTAACATACCTCTTGAAATCTGTTTCCTGCTATTCTGCCTCGCATTCAAGTCCACCTCGTTGCCTTCCCTCAACAGATTTTTGGACGATAGTTGGCCTTGATTACTCTGCCAGTTTGTGAATTGCTGTGCCCCTGAGCTCCATTTTTCAACTCGTTTTTTGTGAGCTGAACGCAAGTCCAAACTTTTGGTTCAGGACCTATACTGGTTCCCGGTGGGTGGCTGAGACTTTGGTGAATTCTTCTTCCTGCCGGGAAATTAGAGTGACATGTGCCCATCCAAATGCCTAACAGCTACTCTCTCATTGGTTCTCCGTCTTCCCTTTCCTCCTCTGCCAAATGGGCAACCTGTGTGAACCAGGAGCTTAAAGGGGCTGTCTCTCCAAGTTGGGAGATTGATAGTAAAGCTGTTGGAAAGTCAAACCGGAGCACCAGGAGAGGGACTCTTCGTTGAGTTTTAGAAACCTTTCGTATTCACAGTGTGTCCATTCTCTAGGTTTCCCGTACATGTTATAGCTGTAGTAATATTCCCTTCCACCTGGAGAGCTGGGACCCATGGAATGGTTGCCATGCATTATTGCTTTAAAGGGTCTGCATTTGCTCACCCAATCTCACCAGTCCTCTCAGTCCCAAGTGTCCAGCCTCATGCCACATCCAGCTGTCATCGTAGATAGGGTCATTCCAGGTTGCATCAGAGACCCTGAAGGAATTGTAAAGAATTTCCCTGTTTCTTTGTTCTGTTTTTGAAATTCCTTTTTAGAGTGGGTTTGAGCTGATTCTCGCTGCCATGTTTATGCCAGTCTAGACACACTTGATTCCCTTACGGAGACATATCAATACATAGGTTTTAAGATTCTTACTAGTCAGATCTATTCCTCTGCGGGAAATATGGGGTTTTGAGTCCCTTTCACTGAGGAAGGTGTAGGTCTTGTCTATTCCATAGTTGGTTTTTGGAACAGTACCTGTGCTTATATCAAACTCTGGTTTGATGCATCACCCCACCTCTCCTTCCCCCTTAAGCAGGCATAAGAGTGTTTTCTAAATGTGAGACTCTGTTCTCTTTCCTAACTCAGTTCATGTGTGGCCATGTTTACAGGATCTTCCTAAGTGATATCTTATGATAAGTTTCTTTTTCTGTGTGACTTCTTTCACTTAGAATCATCGTACCTGAATCCACTCATTTTGCTGCTACTGGTCTTATGACATTGATTTCATGGCTGAGGGATATTCCATCGTACGTAAGTTCCACAATGTTTTGAACCATTTTTATATTTCCTGGGATATTTCAGGTGTACCCAGGTTGAGGTTCTTGTAAGCAGTGCAGCCCTCAATTTGGGGGTGGCTCTGTCTTATGGATTTTCAGTTTTCCCAAGGTATATTCCCTAGACTGGAAGTGCCCTTGACTCTGTAGCTCTGTTGTTTACTTGTTTTAGGGAACACAATGCACTCCTCCAGTGAGGCAGTTGGCAACTTACATCCCGCCCAACAGCATAACAAGGCTCCCTGTTCTCCAGGGCCTGTCTTGCCTTTCTGGTTTTTACACATTTTGTGGATGTCCCTTTTGACCGGTGGGAAGTGATACTTCTTTGTAGTGCAGATTTGCATTGCCCGCTTGCTTGCTTGGCCAAAAAGGGCGTATGCGTTTTCTCCTGAATATATTCAGGAGAAAACGCATACGCCCTTTTTGGCCAAGTGCATCATTGTCGAAGTTGTGCCCCTCTTCCTGTGCTTTACAGGCGATTCTAACGTACCTCTTGAAATCTGTTTCCTGCTATTCTGCCTCGCATTCAAGTCCACCTCGTTGCCTTCCCTCAACAGATTTTTGGACGATAGTTGGCCTTGATTACTCTGCCAGTTTGTGAATTGCTGTGCCCCTGAGCTCCATTTTTCAACTCGTTTTTTGTGAGCTGAACGCAAGTCCAAACTTTTGGTTCAGGACCTATACTGGTTCCCGGTGGGTGGCTGAGACTTTGGTGAATTCTTCTTCCTGCCGGGAAATTAGAGTGACATGTGCCCATCCAAATGCCTAACAGCTACTCTCTCATTGGTTCTCCCTCTTCCCTTTCCTCCTCTGCCAAATGGGCAACCTGTGTGAACCAGGAGCTTAAAGGGGCTGTCTCTCCAAGTTGGGAGATTGATAGTAAAGCTGTTGGAAAGTCAAACCGGAGCACCAGGAGAGGGACTCTTCGTTGAGTTTTAGAAACCTTTCGTATTCACAGTGTGTCCATTCTCTAGGTTACCCGTACACGTTATAGCTGTAGTAATATTCCCTTCAACCTGGAGAGGTGGGACCCATGGAATGGTTGCCATGCATTATTGCTTTAAAGGGTCTGCATTTGCTCACCCAATCTCACCAATCCTCTCAGTCCCAAGTGTCCAGCCTCATGCCACATCCAGCTGTCATCATAGATAGGGTCATTCCAGGTTGCATCAGAGACCCTGAAGGAATTGTAAAGAATTTCCCTGTTTCTTTGTTCTGTTTTTGAAATTCCTTTTTAGAGTGGGTTTGAGCTGATTCTCGCTGCCATGTTTATGCCAGTCTAGACACACTTGATTCCCTTACGGAGACATATCAATACATAGGTTTTAAGATTCTTACTAGTCAGATCTATTCCTCTGCGGGAAATATGGGGTTTTGAGTCCCTTTCACTGAGGAAGGTGTAGGTCTTGTCTATTCCATAGTTGGTTTTTGGAACAGTACCTGTGCTTATATCAAACTCTGGTTTGATGCATCACCCCACCTCTCCTTCCCCCTTAAGCAGGCATAAGAGTGTTTTCTAAATGTGAGACTCTGTTCTCTTTCCTAACTCAGTTCATGTGTTGCCATGTTTACAGGATCTTCCTAAGTGATATCTTATGATAAGTTTCTTTTTCTGTGTGACTTCTTTCACTTAGAATCATCGTACCTGAATCCACTCATTTTGCTGCTACTGGTCTTATGACATTGATTTCATGGCTGAGGGATATTCCATCGTACGTAAGTTCCACAATGTTTTGAACCATTTTTATATTTCCTGGGATATTTCAGGTGTACCCAGGTTGAGGTTCTTGTAAGCAGTGCAGCCCTCAATTTGGGGGTGGCTCTGTCTTATGGATTTTCAGTTTTCCCAAGGTATATTCCCTAGACTGGAAGTGCCCTTGGCTCTGTAGCACTGTTGTTTACTTGTTTTAGGGAACACAATGCACTCCTCCAGGGAGGCAGTTGGCAGCTTACATCCCGCCCATCAGCATAACAAGGCTCCCTGTTCTCCAGGGCCTGTCTTGCCTTTCTGGTTTTTACACATTTTGTGGATGTCCCTTTTGACCGTTGGGAAGTGATACTTCTTTGTAGTGCAGATTTGCATTGCCCGCTTGCTTGCTTGGCCAAAAAGGGCGTATGCGTTTTCTCCTGAATATATTCAGGAGAAAACGCATACGCCCTTTTTGGCCAAGTGCATCATTGTCGAAGTTGTGCCCCTCTTCCTGTGCTTTACAGGCGATTCCAACGTACCTCTTGAAATCTGTTTCCTGCTATTCTGCCTCGCTTTCAACTCCGCCTCGTTGCCTTCCCTCAACAGATTTTTGGACGATAGTTGGCCTTGATTACTCTGCCAGTTTGTGAATTGCTGTGCCCCTGAGCTCCATTTTTCAACTCGTTTTTTGTGAGCTGAACGCAAGTCCAAACTTTTGGTTCAGGACCTATACTGGTTCCCGGTGGGTGGCTGAGACTTTGGTTAATTCTTCTTCCTGCCGGGAAATTAGAGTGACATGTGCCCATCCAAATGCCTAACAGCTACTCTCTCATTGGTTCTCCCTCTTCCCTTTCATCCTCTGCCAAATTGGCAACCTGTGCGAACCAGGAGCTTAAAGGGGCTGTCTCTCCAAGTTGGGAGATTGATAGGAAAGCAGTTGGAAAGTCAAACCGGAGCACCAGGAGAGGGGCTCTTCGTTGAGTTTTAGAAACCTTTCGTATTCATGGTGTGTCCATTCTCTAGGTTTCCCGTACACGTTATAGCTGTAGTAATATTCCCTTCAACCTGGAGAGCTGGGACCCATGGAATGGATGCCATGCATTATTGCTTTAAAGGGTCTGCATTTGCTCACCCAATCTCACCAATCCTCTCAGTCCCAAGTGTCCAGCCTCATGCCACATCCAGCTGTCATCGTAGATAGGGTCATTCCAGGTTGCATCAGAGACCCTGAAGGAATTGTAAAGAATTTCCCTGTTTCTTTGTTCTGTTTTTGAAATTCCTTTTTAGAGTGGGTTTGAGCTGATTCTCGCTGCCATGTTTATGCCAGTCTAGACACACTTGATTCCCTTACGGAGACATATCAATACATAGGTTTTAAGATTCTTACTAGTCAGATCTATTCCTCTGCGGGAAATATGGGGTTTTGAGTCCCTTTCACTGAGGAAGGTGTAGGTCTTGTCTATTCCATAGTTGGTTTTTGCAACAGTACCTGTGCTTATATCAAACTCTGGTTTGATGCATCACCCCACCTCTCCTTCCCCCTTAAGCAGGCATAAGAGTGTTTTCTAAATGTGAGACTCTGTTCTCTTTCCTAACTCAGTTCATGTGTGGCCATGTTTACAGGATCTTCCTAAGTGATATCTTATGATAAGTTTCTTTTTCTGTGTGACTTCTTTCACTTAGAATCATCGTACCTGAATCCACTCATTTTGCTGCTACTGGTCTTATGACATTGATTTCATGGCTGAGGGATATTCCATCGTACGTAAGTTCCACAATGTTTTGAACCATTTTTATATTTCCTGGGATATTTCAGGTGTACCCAGGTTGAGGTTCTTGTAAGCAGTGCAGCCCTCAATTTGGGGGTGGCTCTGTCTTATGGATTTTCAGT
Organism: Mesoplodon mirus; assembly: GCF_964341445.2. NCBI lineage: Eukaryota > Metazoa > Chordata > Mammalia > Artiodactyla > Ziphiidae > Mesoplodon > Mesoplodon mirus. The sequence goes on from NW_028295725.1 coordinate 154,180, forward strand.
TTTCCCAAGGTATATTCCCTAGACTGGAAGTGCCCTTGGCTCTGTAGCTCTGTTGTTTACTTGTTTTAGGGAACACAATGCACTCCTCCAGTGAGGCAGTTGGCAACTTACATCCCGCCCATCAGCATAACAAGGCTCCCTGTTCTCCAGGGCCTGTCTTGCCTTTCTGGTTTTTACACATTTTGTGGATGTCCCTTTTGACCGGTGGGAAGTGATACTTCTTTGTAGTGCAGATTTGCATTGCCCGCTTGCTTGCTTGGCCAAAAAGGGCGTATGCGTTTTCTCCTGAATATATTCAGGAGAAAACGCATACGCCCTTTTTGGCCAAGTGCATCATTGTCGAAGTTGTGCCCCTCTTCCTGTGCTTTACAGGCGATTCTAACGTACCTCTTGAAATCTGTTTCCTGCTATTCTGCCTCGCATTCAAGTCCACCTCGTTGCCTTCCCTCAACAGATTTTTGGACGATAGTTGGCCTTGATTACTCTGCCAGTTTGTGAATTGCTGTGCCCCTGAGCTCCATTTTTCAACTCGTTTTTTGTGAGCTGAACGCAAGTCCAAACTTTTGGTTCAGGACCTATACTGGTTCCCGGTGGGTGGCTGAGACTTTGGTGAATTCTTCTTCCTGCCGGGAAATTAGAGTGACATGTGCCCATCCAAATGCCTAACAGCTACTCTCTCATTGGTTCTCCCTCTTCCCTTTCCTCCTCTGCCAAATGGGCAACCTGTGTGAACCAGGAGCTTAAAGGGGCTGTCTCTCCAAGTTGGGAGATTGATAGTAAAGCTGTTGGAAAGTCAAACCGGAGCACCAGGAGAGGGACTCTTCGTTGAGTTTTAGAAACCTTTCGTATTCACAGTGTGTCCATTCTCTAGGTTTCCCGTACATGTTATAGCTGTAGTAATATTCCCTTCAACCTGGAGAGGTGGGACCCATGGAATGGTTGCCATGCATTATTGCTTTAAAGGGTCTGCATTTGCTCACCCAATCTCACCAATCCTCTCAGTCCCAAGTGTCCAGACTCATGCCACATCCAGCTGTCATCGTAGATAGGGTCATTCCAGGTTGCATCAGAGACCCTGAAGGAATTGTAAAGAATTTCCCTGTTTCTTTGTTCTGTTTTTGAAATTCCTTTTTAGAGTGGGTTTGAGCTGATTCTCGCTGCCGTGTTTATGCCAGTCTAGACACACTTGATTCCCTTACGGAGACATATCAATACATAGGTTTTAAGATTCTTACTAGTCAGATCTATTCCTCTGCGGGAAATATGGGGTTTTGAGTCCCTTTCACTGAGGAAGGTGTAGGTCTTGTCTATTCCATAGTTGGTTTTTGGAACAGTACCTGTGCTTATATCAAACTCTGGTTTGATGCATCACCCCACCTCTCCTTCCCCCTTAAGCAGGCATAAGAGTGTTTTCTAAATGTGAGACTCTGTTCTCTTTCCTAACTCAGTTCATGTGTGGCCATGTTTACAGGATCTTCCTAAGTGATATCTTATGATAAGTTTCTTTTTGTGTGTGACTTCTTTCACTTAGAATCATCGTACCTGAATCCACTCATTTTGCTGCTACTGGTCTTATGACATTGATTTCATGGCTGAGGGATATTCCATCGTACGTAAGTTCCACAATGTTTTGAACCATTTTTATATTTCCTGGGATATTTCAGGTGTACCCAGGTTGAGGTTCTTATAAGCAGTGCAGCCCTCAATTTGGGGGTGGCTCTGTCTTATGGATTTTCAGTTTTCCCAAGGTATATTCCCTAGACTGGAAGTGCCCTTGGCTCTGTAGCTCTGTTGTTTACTTGTTTTAGGGAACACAATGCACTCCTCCAGTGAGGCAGTGGGCAACTTACATCCCGCCCATCAGCATAACAAGGCTCCCTGTTCTCCAGGGCCTGTCTTGCCTTTCTGGTTTTTACACATTTTGTGGATGTCCCTTTTGACCGGTGGGAAGTGATACTTCTTTGTAGTGCAGATTTGCATTGCCCGCTTGCTTGCTTGGCCAAAAAGGGCGTATGCGTTTTCTCCTGAATATATTCAGGAGAAAACGCATACGCCCTTTTTGGCCAAGTGCATCATTGTCGAAGTTGTGCCCCTCTTCCTGTGCTTTACAGGCGATTCTAACGTACCTCTTGAAATCTGTTTCCTGCTATTCTGCCTCGCATTCAAGTCCACCTCGTTGCCTTCCCTCAACAGATTTTTGGACGATAGTTGGCCTTGATTACTCTGCCAGTTTGTGAATTGCTGTGCCCCTGAGCTCCATTTTTCAACTCGTTTTTTGTGAGCTGAACGCAAGTCCAAACTTTTGGTTCAGGACCTATACTGGTTCCCGGTGGGTGGCTGAGACTTTGGTGAATTCTTCTTCCTGCCGGGAAATTAGAGTGACATGTGCCCATCCAAATGCCTAACAGCTACTCTCTCATTGGTTCTCCCTCTTCCCTTTCCTCCTCTGCCAAATGGGCAACCTGTGTGAACCAGGAGCTTAAAGGGGCTGTCTCTCCAAGTTGGGAGATTGATAGTAAAGCTGTTGGAAAGTCAAACCGGAGCACCAGGAGAGGGACTCTTCGTTGAGTTTTAGAAACCTTTCGTATTCACAGTGTGTCCATTCTCTAGGTTTCCCGTACATGTTATAGCTGTAGTAATATTCCCTTCAACCTGGAGAGGTGGGACCCATGGAATGGTTGCCATGCATTATTGCTTTAAAGGGTCTGCATTTGCTCACCCAATCTCACCAATCCTCTCAGTCCCAAGTGTCCAGCCTCATGCCACATCCAGCTGTCATCGTAGATAGGGTCATTCCAGGTTGCATCAGAGACCCTGAAGGAATTGTAAAGAATTTCCCTGTTTCTTTGTTCTGTTTTTGAAATTCCTTTTTAGAGTGGGTTTGAGCTGATTCTCGCTGCCATGTTTATGCCAGTCTAGACACACTTGATTCCCTTACGGAGACATATCAATACATAGGTTTTAAGATTCTTACTAGTCAGATCTATTCCTCTGCGGGAAATATGGGGTTTTGAGTCCCTTTCACTGAGGAAGGTGTAGGTCTTGTCTATTCCATAGTTGGTTTTTGGAACAGTACCTGTGCTTATATCAAACTCTGGTTTGATGCATCACCCCACCTCTCCTTCCCCCTTAAGCAGGCATAAGAGTGTTTTCTAAATGTGAGACTCTGTTCTCTTTCCTAACTCAGTTCATGTGTTGCCATGTTTACAGGATCTTCCTAAGTGATATCTTATGATAAGTTTCTTTTTCTGTGTGACTTCTTTCACTTAGAATCATCGTACCTGAATCCACTCATTTTGCTGCTACTGGTCTTATGACATTGATTTCATGGCTGAGGGATATTCCATCGTACGTAAGTTCCACAATGTTTTGAACCATTTTTATATTTCCTGGGATATTTCAGGTGTACCCAGGTTGAGGTTCTTGTAAGCAGTGCAGCCCTCAATTTGGGGGTGGCTCTGTCTTATGGATTTTCAGTTTTCCCAAGGTATATTCCCTAGACTGGAAGTGCCCTTGGCTCTGTAGCTCTGTTGTTTACTTGTTTTAGGGAACACAATGCACTCCTCCAGGGAGGCAGTTGGCAGCTTACATCCCGCCCATCAGCATAACAAGGCTCCCTGTTCTCCAGGGCCTGTCTTGCCTTTCTGGTTTTTACACATTTTGTGGATGTCCCTTTTGACCGTTGGGAAGTGATACTTCTTTGTAGTGCAGATTTGCATTGCCCGCTTGCTTGCTTGGCCAAAAAGGGCGTATGCGTTTTCTCCTGAATATATTCAGGAGAAAACGCATACGCCCTTTTTGGCCAAGTGCATCATTGTCGAAGTTGTGCCCCTCTTCCTGTGCTTTACAGGCGATTCCAACGTACCTCTTGAAATCTGTTTCCTGCTATTCTGCCTCGCTTTCAAGTCCACCTCGTTGCCTTCCCTCAACAGATTTTTGGACGATAGTTGGCCTTGATTACTCTGCCAGTTTGTGAATTGCTGTGCCCCTGAGCTCCATTTTTCAACTCGTTTTTTGTGAGCTGAACGCAAGTCCAAACTTTTGGTTCAGGACCTATACTGGTTCCCGGTGGGTGGCTGAGACTTTGGTTCATTCTTCTTCCTGTCGGGAAATTAGAGTGACATGTGCCCATCCAAATGCCTAACAGCTACTCTCTCATTGGTTCTCCCTCTTCCCTTTCATCCTCTGCCAAATTGGCAACCTGTGCGAACCAGGAGCTTAAAGGGGCTGTCTCTCCAAGTTGGGAGATTGATAGGAAAGCAGTTGGAAAGTCAAACCGGAGCACCAGGAGAGGGGCTATTCGTTGAGTTTTAGAAACCTTTCGTATTCAAAGTGTGTCCATTCTCTAGGTTTCCCGTACACGTTATAGCTGTAGTAATATTCCCTTCAACCTGGAGAGCTGGGACCCATGGAATGGGTGCCATGCATTATTGCTTTAATGGGTCTGCATTTGCTCACCCAATCTCACCAATCCTCTCAGTCCCAAGAGTCCAGCCTTATGCCACATCCAGCTGTCATTGTAGATAGGGTCATTCCAGGTTGCATCAGAGACCCTGAAGGAATTGTAAAGAATTTCCCTGTTTCTTTGTTCTGTTTTTGAAATTCCTTTTTAGAGAGGGTTTGAGCTGATTCTCGCTGCCATGTTTATGCCAGTCTAGACACACTTGATTCCCTTATGCAGACATATCAATACATAGGTTTTAAGATTCTTACTAGTCAGATCGATTCCTCTGCGGGAAATATGGGGTTTTGAGTCCCTTTGACAGAGGAAGGTGTAGGTCTTGTCTATTCCATAGTTGGTTTTTGGAACGGTACCTGTGCTTATATCAAACTCTGGTTTGATGCATCACCCCACCTCTCCTTCCCCCTTAAGCAGGCATAAGAGTGTTTTCTAAATGTGAGACTCTGTTCTCTTGCCTAACTCAGTTCATGTGTAGCCATGTTTACAGGATCTTCCTAAGTGATATCTTATGATAAGTTTCTTTTCCTGTGTGACTTCTTTCACTTAGAATCATCGTACCTGAATCCACTCATTTTGCTGCTACTGGTCTTATGACATTGATTTAATGGCTGAGGGATATTCCATCGTACATAAGTTCCACAATGTTTGGAACCATTTTTATATTTCCTGGGATATTTCAGGTGTACCCAGGTTGAGGTTCTTGTAAGCAGTACAGCCCTCAATTTGGGGGTGGCTCTGTCTTATGGATTTTCAGTTTTCCCAAGGTATATTCCCTAGACTGGACGTGCCCTTGGCTCTGTAGCTCTGTTGTTTACTTGTTTTAGGGAACACAATGCACTCCTCCAGTGAGGCAGTTGGCAACTTACATCCCGCCCATCAGCATAACAAGGCTCCCTGTTCTCCAGGGCCTGTCTTGCCTTTCTGGTTTTTACACATTTTGTGGATGTCCCTTTTGACCGTTGGGAAGTGATACTTCTTTGTAGTGCAGATTTGCATTGCCCGCTTGCTTGCTTGGCCAAAAAGGGCGTATGCGTTTTCTCCTGAATATATTCAGGAGAAAACGCATACGCCCTTTTTGGCCAAGTGCATCATTGTCGAAGTTGTGCCCCTCTTCCTGTGCTTTACAGGCGATTCCAACGTACCTCTTGAAATCTGTTTCCTGCTATTCTGCCTCGCTTTCAAGTCCACCTCGTTGCCTTCCCTCAACAGATTTTTGGACGATAGTTGGCCTTGATTACTCTGCCAGTTTGTGAATTGCTGTGCCCCTGAGCTCCATTTTTCAACTCGTTTTTTGTGAGCTGAACGCAAGTCCAAACTTTTGGTTCAGGACCTATACTGGTTCCCGGTGGGTGGCTGAGACTTTGGTTCATTCTTCTTCCTGCCGGGAAATTAGAGTGACATGTGCCCATCCAAATGCCTAACAGCTACTCTCTCATTGGTTCTCCCTCTTCCCTTTCATCCTCTGCCAAATTGGCAACCTGTGCGAACCAGGAGCTTAAAGGGGCTGTCTCTCCAAGTTGGGAGATTGATAGGAAAGCAGTTGGAAAGTCAAACCGGAGCACCAGGAGAGGGGCTATTCGTTGAGTTTTAGAAACCTTTCGTATTCAAAGTGTGTCCATTCTCTAGGTTTCCCGTACACGTTATAGCTGTAGTAATATTCCCTTCAACCTGGAGAGCTTCGACCCATGGAATGGGTGCCATGCATTATTGCTTTAATGGGTCTGCATTTGCTCACCCAATCTCACCAATCCTCTCAGTCCCAAGAGTCCAGCCTTATGCCACATCCAGCTGTCATTGTAGATAGGGTCATTCCAGGTTGCATCAGAGACCCTGAAGGAATTGTAAAGAATTTCCCTGTTTCTTTGTTCTGTTTTTGAAATTCCTTTTTAGAGAGGGTTTGAGCTGATTCTCGCTGCCATGTTTATGCCAGTCTAGACACACTTGATTCCCTTATGCAGACATATCAATACATAGGTTTTAAGATTCTTACTAGTCAGATCGATTCCTCTGCGGGAAATATGGGGTTTTGAGTCCCTTTGACAGAGGAAGGTGTAGGTCTTGTCTATTCCATAGTTGGTTTTTGGAACGGTACCTGTGCTTATATCAAACTCTGGTTTGATGCATCACCCCACCTCTCCTTCCCCCTTAAGCAGGCATAAGAGTGTTTTCTAAATGTGAGACTCTGTTCTCTTGCCTAACTCAGTTCATGTGTAGCCATGTTTACAGGATCTTCCTAAGTGATATCTTATGATAAGTTTCTTTTCCTGTGTGACTTCTTTCACTTAGAATCATCGTACCTGAATCCACTCATTTTGCTGCTACTGGTCTTATGACATTGATTTAATGGCTGAGGGATATTCCATCGTACGTAAGTTCCACAATGTTTGGAACCATTTTTATATTTCCTGGGATATTTCAGGTGTACCCAGGTTGAGGTTCTTGTAAGCAGTACAGCCCTCAATTTGGGGGTGGCTCTGTCTTATGGATTTTCAGTTTTCCCAAGGTATATTCCCTAGACTGGACGTGCCCTTGGCTCTGTAGCTCTGTTGTTTACTTGTTTTAGGGAACACAATGCACTCCTCCAGTGAGGCAGTTGGCAACTTACATCCCGCCCATCAGCATAACAAGGCTCCCTGTTCTCCAGGGCCTGTCTTGCCTTTCTGGTTTTTACACATTTTGTGGATGTCCCTTTTGACCGTTGGGAAGTGATACTTCTTTGTAGTGCAGATTTGCATTGCCCGCTTGCTTGCTTGGCCAAAAAGGGCGTATGCGTTTTCTCCTGAATATATTCAGGAGAAAACGCATACACCCTTTTTGGCCAAGTGCATCATTGTCGAAGTTGTGCCCCTCTTCCTGTGCTTTACAGGCGATTCCAACGTACCTCTTGAAGTCTGTTTCCTGCTATTCTGCCTCGCTTTCAAGTCCGCCTCGTTGCCTTCCCTCAACAGATTTTTGGACGATAGTTGGCCTTGATTACTCTGCCAGTTTGTGAATTGCTGTGCCCCTGAGCTCCATTTTTCAACTCGTTTTTTGTGAGCTGAACGCAAGTCCAAACTTTTGGTTCAGGACCTATACTGGTTCCCGGTGGGTGGCTGAGACTTTGGTTAATTCTTCTTCCTGCCGGGAAATTAGAGTGACATGTGCCCATCCAAATGCCTAACAGCTACTCTCTCATTGGTTCTCCCTCTTCCCTTTCATCCTCTGCCAAATTGGCAACCTGTGCGAACCAGGAGCTTAAAGGGGCTGTCTCTCCAAGTTGGGAGATTGATAGGAAAGCAGTTGGAAAGTCAAACCGGAGCACCAGGAGAGGGGCTCTTCGTTGAGTTTTAGAAACCTTTCGTATTCACGGTGTGTCCATTCTCTAGGTTTCCCGTACACGTTATAGCTGTAGTAATATTCCCTTCAACCTGGAGAGCTGGGACCCATGGAATGGATGCCATGCATTATTGCTTTAAAGGGTCTGCATTTGCTCACCCAATCTCACCAATCCTCTCAGTCCCAAGTGTCCAGCCTCATGCCACATCCAGCTGTCATCGTAGATAGGGTCATTCCAGGTTGCATCAGAGACCCTGAAGGAATTGTAAAGAATTTCCCTGTTTCTTTGTTCTGTTTTTGAAATTCCTTTTTAGAGTGGGTTTGAGCTGATTCTCGCTGCCATGTTTATGCCAGTCTAGACACACTTGATTCCCTTACGGAGACATATCAATACATAGGTTTTAAGATTCTTACTAGTCAGATCTATTCCTCTGCGGGAAATATGGGGTTTTGAGTCCCTTTCACTGAGGAAGGTGTAGGTCTTGTCTATTCCATAGTTGGTTTTTGGAACAGTACCTGTGCTTATATCAAACTCTGGTTTGATGCATCACCCCACCTCTCCTTCCCCCTTAAGCAGGCATAAGAGTGTTTTCTAAATGTGAGACTCTGTTCTCTTGCCTAACTCAGTTCATGTGTGGCCATGTTTACAGGATCTTCCTAAGTGATATCTTATGATAAGTTTCTTTTTCTGTGTGACTTCTTTCACTTAGAATCATCGTACCTGAATCCACTCATTTTGCTGCTACTGGTCTTATGACATTGATTTCATGGCTGAGGGATATTCCATCGTACGTAAGTTCCACAATGTTTTGAACCATTTTTATATTTCCTGGGATATTTCAGGTGTACCCAGGTTGAGGTTCTTGTAAGCAGTGCAGCCCTCAATTTGGGGGTGGCTCTGTCTTATGGATTTTCAGTTTTCCCAAGGTATATTCCCTAGACTGGAAGTGCCCTTGGCTCTGTAGCTCTGTTGTTTACTTGTTTTAGGGAACACAATGCACTCCTCCAGTGAGGCAGTTGGCAACTTACATCCCGCCCATCAGCATAACAAGGCTCCCTGTTCTCCAGGGCCTGTCTTGCCTTTCTGGTTTTTACACATTTTGTGGATGTCCCTTTTGACCGGTGGGAAGTGATACTTCTTTGTAGTGCAGATTTGCATTGCCCGCTTGCTTGCTTGGCCAAAAAGGGCGTATGCGTTTTCTCCTGAATATATTCAGGGGAAAACGCATACGCCCTTTTTGGCCAAGTGCATCATTGTCGAAGTTGTGCCCCTCTTCCTGTGCTTTACAGGCGATTCTAACGTACCTCTTGAAATCTGTTTCCTGCTATTCGGCCTCGCATTCAAGTCCGCCTCGTTGCCTTCCCTCAACAGATTTTTGGACGATAGTTGGCCTTGATTACTCTGCCAGTTTGTGAATTGCTGTGCCCCTGAGCTCCATTTTTCAACTCGTTTTTTGTGAGCTGAACGCAAGTCCAAACTTTTGGTTCAGGACCTATACTGGTTCCCGGTGGGTGGCTGAGACTTTGGTGAATTCTTCTTCCTGCCGGGAAATTAGAGTGACATGTGCCCATCCAAATGCCTAACAGCTACTCTCTCATTGGTTCTCCCTCTTCCCTTTCCTCCTCTGCCAAATGGGCAACCTGTGTGAACCAGGAGCTTAAAGGGGGTGTCTCTCCAAGTTGGGAGATTGATAGTAAAGCTGTTGGAAAGTCAAACCGGAGCACCAGGAGAGGGACTCTTCGTTGAGTTTTAGAAACCTTTCGTATTCACAGTGTGTCCATTCTCTAGGTTTCCCGTACATGTTATAGCTGTAGTAATATTCCCTTCAACCTGGAGAGGTGGGACCCATGGAATGGTTGCCATGCATTATTGCTTTAAAGGGTCTGCATTTGCTCACCCAATCTCACCAATCCTCTCAGTCCCAAGTGTCCAGCCTCATGCCACATCCAGCTGTCATCGTAGATAGGGTCATTCCAGGTTGCATCAGAGACCCTGAAGGAATTGTAAAGAATTTCCCTGTTTCTTTGTTCTGTTTTTGAAATTCCTTTTTAGAGTGGGTTTGAGCTGATTCTCGCTGCCATGTTTATGCCAGTCTAGACACACTTGATTCCCTTACGGAGACATATCAATACATAGGTTTTAAGATTCTTACTAGTCAGATCTATTCCTCTGCGGGAAATATGGGGTTTTGAGTCCCTTTCACTGAGGAAGGTGTAGGTCTTGTCTATTCCATAGTTGGTTTTTGGAACAGTACCTGTGCTTATATCAAACTCTGGTTTGATGCATCACCCCACCTCTCCTTCCCCCTTAAGCAGGCATAAGAGTGTTTTCTAAATGTGAGACTCTGTTCTCTTTCCTAACTCAGTTCATGTGTTGCCATGTTTACAGGATCTTCCTAAGTGATATCTTATGATAAGTTTCTTTTTCTGTGTGACTTCTTTCACTTAGAATCATCGTACCTGAATCCACTCATTTTGCTGCTACTGGTCTTATGACATTGATTTCATGGCTGAGGGATATTCCATCGTACGTAAGTTCCACAATGTTTTGAACCATTTTTATATTTCCTGGGATATTTCAGGTGTACCCAGGTTGAGGTTCTTGTAAGCAGTGCAGCCCTCAATTTGGGGGTGGCTCTGTCTTATGGATCTTCAGTTTTCCCAAGGTATATTCCCTAGACTGGAAGTGCCCTTGGCTCTGTAGCTCTGTTGTTTACTTGTTTTAGGGAACACAATGCACTCCTCCAGGGAGGCAGTTGGCAGCTTACATCCCGCCCATCAGCATAACAAGGCTCCCTGTTCTCCAGGGCCTGTCTTGCCTTTCTGGTTTTTACACATTTTGTGGATGTCCCTTTTGACCGTTGGGAAGTGATACTTCTTTGTAGTGCAGATTTGCATTGCCCGCTTGCTTGCTTGGCCAAAAAGGGCGTATGCGTTTTCTCCTGAATATATTCAGGAGAAAACACATACGCCCTTTTTGGCCAAGTGCATCATTGTCGAAGTTGTGCCCCTCTTCCTGTGCTTTACAGGCGATTCTAACGTACCTCTTGAAATCTGTTTCCTGCTATTCTGCCTCGCATTCAAGTCCGCCTCGTTGCCTTCCCTCAACAGATTTTTGGACGATAGTTGGCCTTGATTACTCTGCCAGTTTGTGAATTGCTGTGCCCCTGAGCTCCATTTTTCAACTCGTTTTTTGTGAGCTGAACGCAAGTCCAAACATTTGGTTCAGGACCTATACTGGTTCCCGGTGGGTGGCTGAGACTTTGGTGAATTCTTCTTCCTGCCGGGAAATTAGAGTGACATGTGCCCATCCAAATGCCTAACAGCTACTCTCTCATTGGTTCTCCCTCTTCCCTTTCCTCCTCTGCCAAATGGGCAACCTGTGTGAACCAGGAGCTTAAAGGGGCTGTCTCTCCAAGTTGGGAGATTGATAGTAAAGCTGTTGGAAAGTCAAACCGGAGCACCAGGAGAGGGACTCTTCGTTGAGTTTTAGAAACCTTTCATATTCACAGTGTGTCCATTCTCTAGGTTTCCCGTACATGTTATAGCTGTAGTAATATTCCCTTCAACCTGGAGAGGTGGGACCCATGGAATGGTTGCCATGCATTATTGCTTTAAAGGGTCTGCATTTGCTCACCCAATCTCACCAATCCTCTCAGTCCCAAGTGTCCAGCCTCATGCCACATCCAGCTGTCATCGTAGATAGGATCATTCCAGGTTGCATCAGAGACCCTGAAGGAATTGTAAAGAATTTCCCTGTTTCTTTGTTCTGTTTTTGAAATTCCTTTTTAGAGTGGGTTTGAGCTGATTCTCGCTGCCATGTTTATGCCAGTCTAGACACACTTGATTCCCTTACGGAGACATATCAATACATAGGTTTTAAGATTCTTACTAGTCAGATCTATTCCTCTGCGGGAAATATGGGGTTTTGAGTCCCTTTCACTGAGGAAGGTGTAGGTCTTGTCTATTCCATAGTTGGTTTTTGGAACACTACCTGTGCTTATATCAATCTCTGGTTTGATGCATCACCCCACCTCTCCTTCCCCCTTAAGCAGGCATAAGAGTGTTTTCTAAATGTGAGACTCTGTTCTCTTTCCTAACTCAGTTCATGTGTTGCCATGTTTACAGGATCTTCCTAAGTGATATCTTATGATAAGTTTCTTTTTCTGTGTGACTTCTTTCACTTAGAATCATCGTACCTGAATCCACTCATTTTGCTGCTACTGGTCTTATGACATTGATTTCATGGCTGAGGGATATTCCATCGTACGTAAGTTCCACAATGTTTTGAACCATTTTTACATTTCCTGGGATATTTCAGGTGTACCCAGGTTGAGGTTCTTGTAAGCAGTGCAGCCCTCAATTTGGGGGTGGCTCTGTCTTATGGATTTTCAGTTTTCCCAAGGTATATTCCCTAGACTGGAAGTGCCCTTGGCTCTGTAGCTCTGTTGTTTACTTGTTTTAGGGAACACAATGCACTCCTCCAGGGAGGCAGTTGGCAGCTTACATCCCGCCCATCAGCATAACAAGGCTCCCTGTTCTCCAGGGCCTGTCTTGCCTTTCTGGTTTTTACACATTTTGTGGATGTCCCTTTTGACCGTTGGGAAGTGATACTTCTTTGTAGTGCAGATTTGCATTGCCCGCTTGCTTGCTTGGCCAAAAAGGGCGTATGCGTTTTCTCCTGAATATATTCAGGAGAAAACGCATACGCCCTTTTTGGCCAAGTGCATCATTGTCGAAGTTGTGCCCCTCTTCCTGTGCTTTACAGGCGATTCTAACGTACCTCTTGAAATCTGTTTCCTGCTATTCTGCCTCACATTCAAGTCCGCCTCGTTGCCTTCCCTCAACAGATTTTTGGACGATAGTTGGCCTTGATTACTCTGCCAGTTTGTGAATTGCTGTGCCCCTGAGCTCCATTTTTCAACTCGTTTTTTGTGAGCTGAACGCAAGTCCAAACATTTGGTTCAGGACCTATACTGGTTCCCGGTGGGTGGCTGAGACTTTGGTGAATTCTTCTTCCTGCCGGGAAATTAGAGTGACATGTGCCCATCCAAATGCCTAACAGCTACTCTCTCATTGGTTCTCCCTCTTCCCTTTCCTCCTCTGCCAAATGGGCAACCTGTGTGAACCAGGAGCTTAAAGGGGCTGTCTCTCCAAGTTGGGAGATTGATAGTAAAGCTGTTGGAAAGTCAAACCGGAGCACCAGGAGAGGGACTCTTCGTTGAGTTTTAGAAACCTTTCGTATTCACAGTGTGTCCATTCTCTAGGTTTCCCGTACATGTTATAGCTGTAGTAATATTCCCTTCAACCTGGAGAGGTGGGACCCATGGAATGGTGGCCATGCATTATTGCTTTAAAGGGTCTGCATTTGCTCACCCAATCTCACCAATCCTCTCAGTCCCAAGTGTCCAGCCTCATGCCACATCCAGCTGTCATCGTAGATAGGGTCATTCCAGGTTGCATCTGAGACCCTGAAGGAATTGTAAAGAATTTCCCTGTTTCTTTGTTCTGTTTTTGAAATTCCTTTTTAGAGTGGGTTTGAGCTGATTCTCGCTGCCATGTTTATGCCAGTCTAGACACACTTGATTCCCTTACGGAGACATATCAATACATAGGTTTTAAGATTCTTACTAGTCAGATCTATTCCTCTGCGGGAAATATGGGGTTTTGAGTCCCTTTCACTGAGGAAGGTGTAGGTCTTGTCTATTCCATAGTTGGTTTTTGGAACAGTACCTGTGCTTATATCAAACTCTGGTTTGATGCATCACCCCACCTCTCCTTCCCCCTTAAGCAGGCATAAGAGTGTTTTCTAAATGTGAGACTCTGTTCTCTTTCCTAACTCAGTTCATGTGTTGCCATGTTTACAGGATCTTCCTAAGTGATATCTTATGATAAGTTTCTTTTTCTGTGTGACTTCTTTCACTTAGAATCATCGTACCTGAATCCACTCATTTTGCTGCTACTGGTCTTATGACATTGATTTCATGGCTGAGGGATATTCCATCGTACGTAAGTTCCACAATGTTTTGAACCATTTTTATATTTCCTGGGATATTTCAGGTGTACCCAGGTTGAGGTTCTTGTAAGCAGTGCAGCCCTCAATTTGGGGGTGGCTCTGTCTTATGGATTTTCAGTTTTCCCAAGGTATATTCCCTAGACTGGAAGTGCCCTTGGCTCTGTAGCTCTGTTGTTTACTTGTTTTAGGGAACACAATGCACTCCTCCAGTGAGGCAGTTGGCAACTTACATCCCGCCCATCAGCATAACAAGGCTCCCTGTTCTCCAGGGCCTGTCTTGCCTTTCTGGTTTTTACACATTTTGTGGATGTCCCTTTTGACCGGTGGGAAGTGATACTTCTTTGTAGTGCAGATTTGCATTGCCCGCTTGCTTGCTTGGCCAAAAAGGGCGTATGCGTTTTCTCCTGAATATATTCAGGAGAAAACGCATACGCCCTTTTTGGCCAAGTGCATCATTGTCGAAGTTGTGCCCCTCTTCCTGTGCTTTACAGGCGATTCTAACGTACCTCTTGAAATCTGTTTCCTGCTATTCTGCCTCGCATTCAAGTCCGCCTCGTTGCCTTCCCTCAACAGATTTTTGGACGATAGTTGGCCTTGATTACTCTGCCAGTTTGTGAATTGCTGTGCCCCTGAGCTCCATTTTTCAACTCGTTTTTTGTGAGCTGAACGCAAGTCCAAACATTTGGTTCAGGACCTATACTGGTTCCCGGTGGGTGGCTGAGACTTTGGTGAATTCTTCTTCCTGCCGGGAAATTAGAGTGACATGTGCCCATCCAAATGCCTAACAGCTACTCTCTCATTGGTTCTCCCTCTTCCCTTTCCTCCTCTGCCAAATGGGCAACCTGTGTGAACCAGGAGCTTAAAGGGGCTGTCTCTCCAAGTTGGGAGATTGATAGTAAAGCTGTTGGAAAGTCAAACCGGAGCACCAGGAGAGGGACTCTTCGTTGAGTTTTAGAAACCTTTCGTATTCACAGTGTGTCCATTCTCTAGGTTTCCCGTACATGTTATAGCTGTAGTAATATTCCCTTCAACCTGGAGAGGTGGGACCCATGGAATGGTGGCCATGCATTATTGCTTTAAAGGGTCTGCATTTGCTCACCCAATCTCACCAATCCTCTCAGTCCCAAGTGTCCAGCCTCATGCCACATCCAGCTGTCATCGTAGATAGGGTCATTCCAGGTTGCATCAGAGACCCTGAAGGAATTGTAAAGAATTTCCCTGTTTCTTTGTTCTGTTTTTGAAATTCCTTTTTAGAGTGGGTTTGAGCTGATTCTCGCTGCCATGTTTATGCCAGTCTAGACACACTTGATTCCCTTACGGAGACATATCAATACATAGGTTTTAAGATTCTTACTAGTCAGATCTATTCCTCTGCGGGAAATATGGGGTTTTGAGTCCCTTTCACTGAAGAAGGTGGAGGTCTTGTCTATTCCATAGTTGGTTTTTGGAACAGTACCTGTGCTTATATCAAACTCTGGTTTGATGCATCACCCCACCTCTCCTTCCCCCTTAAGCAGGCATAAGAGTGTTTTCTAAATGTGAGACTCTGTTCTCTTTCCTAACTCAGTTCATGTGTAGCCATGTTTACAGGATCTTCCTAAGTGATATCTTATGATAAGTTTCTTTTTCTGTGTGACTTCTTTCACTTAGAATCATCGTACCTGAATCCACTCATTTTGCTGCTACTGGTCTTATGACATTGATTTCATGGCTGAGGGATATTCCATCGTACGTAAGTTCCACAATGTTTTGAACCATTTTTATATTTCCTGGGATATTTCAGGTGTACCCAGGTTGAGGTTCTTGTAAGCAGTGCAGCCCTCAATTTGGGGGTGGCTCTGTCTTATGGATTTTCAGTTTTCCCAAGGTATATTCCCTAGACTGGAAGTGCCCTTGGCTCTGTAGCTCTGTTGTTTACTTGTTTTAGGGAACACAATGCACTCCTCCAGTGAGGCAGTTGGCAACTTACATCCCGCCCATCAGCATAACAAGGCTCCCTGTTCTCCAGGGCCTGTCTTGCCTTTCTGGTTTTTACACATTTTGTGGATGTCCCTTTTGACCGTTGGGAAGTGATACTTCTTTGTAGTGCAGATTTGCATTGCCCGCTTGCTTGCTTGGCCAAAAAGGGCGTATGCGTTTTCTCCTGAATATATTCAGGAGAAAACGCATACGCCCTTTTTGGCCAAGTGCATCATTGTCGAAGTTGTGCCCCTCTTCCTGTGCTTTACAGGCGATTCTAACGTACCTCTTGAAATCTGTTTCCTGCTATTCTGCCTCGCATTCAAGTCCGCCTCGTTGCCTTCCCTCAACAGATTTTTGGACGATAGTTGGCCTTGATTACTCTGCCAGTTTGTGAATTGCTGTGCCCCTGAGCTCCATTTTTCAACTCGTTTTTTGTGAGCTGAACGCAAGTCCAAACATTTGGTTCAGGACCTATACTGGTTCCCGGTGGGTGGCTGAGACTTTGGTGAATTCTTCTTCCTGCCGGGAAATTAGAGTGACATGTGCCCATCCAAATGCCTAACAGCTACTCTCTCATTGGTTCTCCCTCTTCCCTTTCCTCCTCTGCCAAATGGGCAACCTGTGTGAACCAGGAGCTTAAAGGGGCTGTCTCTCCAAGTTGGGAGATTGATAGTAAAGCTGTTGGAAAGTCAAACCGGAGCACCAGGAGAGGGACTCTTCGTTGAGTTTTAGAAACCTTTCGTATTCACAGTGTGTCCATTCTCTAGGTTTCCCGTACATGTTATAGCTGTAGTAATATTCCCTTCAACCTGGAGAGGTGGGACCCATGGAATGGTGGCCATGCATTATTGCTTTAAAGGGTCTGCATTTGCTCACCCAATCTCACCAATCCTCTCAGTCCCAAGTGTCCAGCCTCATGCCACATCCAGCTGTCATCGTAGATAGGGTCATTCCAGGTTGCATCAGAGACCCTGAAGGAATTGTAAAGAATTTCCCTGTTTCTTTGTTCTGTTTTTGAAATTCCTTTTTAGAGTGGGTTTGAGCTGATTCTCGCTGCCATGTTTATGCCAGTCTAGACACACTTGATTCCCTTACGGAGACATATCAATACATAGGTTTTAAGATTCTTACTAGTCAGATCTATTCCTCTGCGGGGAATATGGGGTTTTGAGTCCCTTTCACTGAGGAAGGTGTAGGTCTTGTCTATTCCATAGTTGGTTTTTGGAACAGTACCTGTGCTTATATCAAACTCTGGTTTGATGCATCACCCCACCTCTCCTTCCCCCTTAAGCAGGCATAAGAGTGTTTTCTAAATGTGAGACTCTGTTCTCTTTCCTAACTCAGTTCATGTGTTGCCATGTTTACAGGATCTTCCTAAGTGATATCTTATGATAAGTTTCTTTTTCTGTGTGACTTCTTTCACTTAGAATCATCGTACCTGAATCCACTCATTTTGCTGCTACTGGTCTTATGACATTGATTTCATGGCTGAGGGATATTCCATCGTACGTAAGTTCCACAATGTTTTGAACCATTTTTATATTTCCTGGGATATTTCAGGTGTACCCAGGTTGAGGTTCTTGTAAGCAGTGCAGCCCTCAATTTGGGGGTGGCTCTGTCTTATGGATTTTCAGGTTTCCCAAGGTATATTCCCTAGACTGGAAGTGCCCTTGGCTCTGTAGCTCTGTTGTTTACTTGTTTTAGGGAACACAATGCACTCCTCCAGTGAGGCAGTTGGCAACTTACATCCCGCCCATCAGCATAACAAGGCTCCCTGTTCTCCAGGGCCTGTCTTGCCTTTCTGGTTTTTACACATTTTGTGGATGTCCCTTTTGACCGGTGGGAAGTGATACTTCTTTGTAGTGCAGATTTGCATTGCCCGCTTGCTTGCTTGGCCAAAAAGGGCGTATGCGTTTTCTCCTGAATATATTCAGGAGAAAACGCATACGCCCTTTTTGGCCAAGTGCATCATTGTCGAAGTTGTGCCCCTCTTCCTGTGCTTTACAGGCGATTCTAACGTACCTCTTGAAATCTGTTTCCTGCTATTCTGCCTCGCATTCAAGTCCGCCTCGTTGCCTTCCCTCAACAGATTTTTGGACGATAGTTGGCCTTGATTACTCTGCCAGTTTGTGAATTGCTGTGCCCCTGAGCTCCATTTTTCAACTCGTTTTTTGTGAGCTGAACGCAAGTCCAAACATTTGGTTCAGGACCTATACTGGTTCCCGGTGGGTGGCTGAGACTTTGGTGAATTCTTCTTCCTGCCGGGAAATTAGAGTGACATGTGCCCATCCAAATGCCTAACAGCTACTCTCTCATTGGTTCTCCCTCTTCCCTTTCCTCCTCTGCCAAATGGGCAACCTGTGTGAACCAGGAGCTTAAAGGGGCTGTCTCTCCAAGTTGGGAGATTGATAGTAAAGCTGTTGGAAAGTCAAACCGGAGCACCAGGAGAGGGACTCTTCGTTGAGTTTTAGAAACCTTTCGTATTCACAGTGTGTCCATTCTCTAGGTTTCCCGTACATGTTATAGCTGTAGTAATATTCCCTTCAACCTGGAGAGGTGGGACCCATGGAATGGTGGCCATGCATTATTGCTTTAAAGGGTCTGCATTTGCTCACCCAATCTCACCAATCCTCTCAGTCCCAAGTGTCCAGCCTCATGCCACATCCAGCTGTCATCGTAGATAGGGTCATTCCAGGTTGCATCAGAGACCCTGAAGGAATTGTAAAGAATTTCCCTGTTTCTTTGTTCTGTTTTTGAAATTCCTTTTTAGAGTGGGTTTGAGCTGATTCTCGCTGCCATGTTTATGCCAGTCTAGACACACTTGATTCCCTTACGGAGACATATCAATACATAGGTTTTAAGATTCTTACTAGTCAGATCTATTCCTCTGCGGGAAATATGGGGTTTTGAGTCCCTTTCACTGAGGAAGGTGTAGGTCTTGTCTATTCCATAGTTGGTTTTTGGAACAGTACCTGTGCTTATATCAAACTCTGGTTTGATGCATCACCCCACCTCTCCTTCCCCCTTAAGCAGGCATAAGAGTGTTTTCTAAATGTGAGACTCTGTTCTCTTTCCTAACTCAGTTCATGTGTAGCCATGTTTACAGGATCTTCCTAAGTGATATCTTATGATAAGTTTCTTTTTCTGTGTGACTTCTTTCACTTAGAATCATCGTACCTGAATCCACTCATTTTGCTGCTACTGGTCTTATGACATTGATTTCATGGCTGAGGGATATTCCATCGTACGTAAGTTCCACAATGTTTTGAACCATTTTTATATTTCCTGGGATATTTCAGGTGTACCCAGGTTGAGGTTCTTGTAAGCAGTGCAGCCCTCAATTTGGGGGTGGCTCTGTCTTATGGATTTTCAGTTTTCCCAAGGTATATTCCCTAGACTGGAAGTGCCCTTGGCTCTGTAGCTCTGTTGTTTACTTGTTTTAGGGAACACAATGCACTCCTCCAGTGAGGCAGTTGGCAACTTACATCCCGCCCATCAGCATAACAAGGCTCCCTGTTCTCCAGGGCCTGTCTTGCCTTTCTGGTTTTTACACATTTTGTGGATGTCCCTTTTGACCGTTGGGAAGTGATACTTCTTTGTAGTGCAGATTTGCATTGCCCGCTTGCTTGCTTGGCCAAAAAGGGCGTATGCGTTTTCTCCTGAATATATTCAGGAGAAAACGCATACGCCCTTTTTGGCCAAGTGCATCATTGTCGAAGTTGTGCCCCTCTTCCTGTGCTTTACAGGCGATTCTAACGTACCTCTTGAAATCTGTTTCCTGCTATTCTGCCTCGCATTCAAGTCCGCCTCGTTGCCTTCCCTCAACAGATTTTTGGACGATAGTTGGCCTTGATTACTCTGCCAGTTTGTGAATTGCTGTGCCCCTGAGCTCCATTTTTCAACTCGTTTTTTGTGAGCTGAACGCAAGTCCAAACATTTGGTTCAGGACCTATACTGGTTCCCGGTGGGTGGCTGAGACTTTGGTGAATTCTTCTTCCTGCCGGGAAATTAGAGTGACATGTGCCCATCCAAATGCCTAACAGCTACTCTCTCATTGGTTCTCCCTCTTCCCTTTCCTCCTCTGCCAAATGGGCAACCTGTGTGAACCAGGAGCTTAAAGGGGCTGTCTCTCCAAGTTGGGAGATTGATAGTAAAGCTGTTGGAAAGTCAAACCGGAGCACCAGGAGAGGGACTCTTCGTTGAGTTTTAGAAACCTTTCGTATTCACAGTGTGTCCATTCTCTAGGTTTCCCGTACATGTTATAGCTGTAGTAATATTCCCTTCAACCTGGAGAGGTGGGACCCATGGAATGGTGGCCATGCATTATTGCTTTAAAGGGTCTGCATTTGCTCACCCAATCTCACCAATCCTCTCAGTCCCAAGTGTCCAGCCTCATGCCACATCCAGCTGTCATCGTAGATAGGGTCATTCCAGGTTGCATCAGAGACCCTGAAGGAATTGTAAAGAATTTCCCTGTTTCTTTGTTCTGTTTTTGAAATTCCTTTTTAGAGTGGGTTTGAGCTGATTCTCGCTGCCATGTTTATGCCAGTCTAGACACACTTGATTCCCTTACGGAGACATATCAATACATAGGTTTTAAGATTCTTACTAGTCAGATCTATTCCTCTGCGGGGAATATGGGGTTTTGAGTCCCTTTCACTGAGGAAGGTGTAGGTCTTGTCTATTCCATAGTTGGTTTTTGGAACAGTACCTGTGCTTATATCAAACTCTGGTTTGATGCATCACCCCACCTCTCCTTCCCCCTTAAGCAGGCATAAGAGTGTTTTCTAAATGTGAGACTCTGTTCTCTTTCCTAACTCAGTTCATGTGTTGCCATGTTTACAGGATCTTCCTAAGTGATATCTTATGATAAGTTTCTTTTTCTGTGTGACTTCTTTCACTTAGAATCATCGTACCTGAATCCACTCATTTTGCTGCTACTGGTCTTATGACATTGATTTCATGGCTGAGGGATATTCCATCGTACGTAAGTTCCACAATGTTTTGAACCATTTTTATATTTCCTGGGATATTTCAGGTGTACCCAGGTTGAGGTTCTTGTAAGCAGTGCAGCCCTCAATTTGGGGGTGGCTCTGTCTTATGGATTTTCAGTTTTCCCAAGGTATATTCCCTAGACTGGAAGTGCCCTTGGCTCTGTAGCTCTGTTGTTTACTTGTTTTAGGGAACACAATGCACTCCTCCAGTGAGGCAGTTGGCAACTTACATCCCGCCCATCAGCATAACAAGGCTCCCTGTTCTCCAGGGCCTGTCTTGCCTTTCTGGTTTTTACACATTTTGTGGATGTCCCTTTTGACCGGTGGGAAGTGATACTTCTTTGTAGTGCAGATTTGCATTGCCCGCTTGCTTGCTTGGCCAAAAAGGGCGTATGCGTTTTCTCCTGAATATATTCAGGAGAAAACGCATACGCCCTTTTTGGCCAAGTGC
Organism: Mesoplodon mirus; assembly: GCF_964341445.2. Classification (NCBI taxonomy): domain Eukaryota; kingdom Metazoa; phylum Chordata; class Mammalia; order Artiodactyla; family Ziphiidae; genus Mesoplodon; species Mesoplodon mirus. Next base: position 175,380 of record NW_028295725.1, read on the forward strand.
ATCATTGTCGAAGTTGTGCCCCTCTTCCTGTGCTTTACAGGCGATTCTAACGTACCTCTTGAAATCTGTTTCCTGCTATTCTGCCTCGCATTCAAGTCCGCCTCGTTGCCTTCCCTCAACAGATTTTTGGACGATAGTTGGCCTTGATTACTCTGCCAGTTTGTGAATTGCTGTGCCCCTGAGCTCCATTTTTCAACTCGTTTTTTGTGAGCTGAACGCAAGTCCAAACATTTGGTTCAGGACCTATACTGGTTCCCGGTGGGTGGCTGAGACTCTGGTGAATTCTTCTTCCTGCCGGGAAATTAGAGTGACATGTGCCCATCCAAATGCCTAACAGCTACTCTCTCATTGGTTCTCCCTCTTCCCTTTCCTCCTCTGCCAAATGGGCAACCTGTGTGAACCAGGAGCTTAAAGGGGCTGTCTCTCCAAGTTGGGAGATTGATAGTAAAGCTGTTGGAAAGTCAAACCGGAGCACCAGGAGAGGGACTCTTCGTTGAGTTTTAGAAACCTTTCGTATTCACAGTGTGTCCATTCTCTAGGTTTCCCGTACATGTTATAGCTGTAGTAATATTCCCTTCAACCTGGAGAGGTGGGACCCATGGAATGGTGGCCATGCATTATTGCTTTAAAGGGTCTGCATTTGCTCACCCAATCTCACCAATCCTCTCAGTCCCAAGTGTCCAGCCTCATGCCACATCCAGCTGTCATCGTAGATAGGGTCATTCCAGGTTGCATCAGAGACCCTGAAGGAATTGTAAAGAATTTCCCTGTTTCTTTGTTCTGTTTTTGAAATTCCTTTTTAGAGTGGGTTTGAGCTGATTCTCGCTGCCATGTTTATGCCAGTCTAGACACACTTGATTCCCTTACGGAGACATATCAATACATAGGTTTTAAGATTCTTACTAGTCAGATCTATTCCTCTGCGGGAAATATGGGGTTTTGAGTCCCTTTCACTGAGGAAGGTGTAGGTCTTGTCTATTCCATAGTTGGTTTTTGGAACAGTACCTGTGCTTATATCAAACTCTGGTTTGATGCATCACCCCACCTCTCCTTCCCCCTTAAGCAGGCATAAGAGTGTTTTCTAAATGTGAGACTCTGTTCTCTTTCCTAACTCAGTTCATGTGTAGCCATGTTTACAGGATCTTCCTAAGTGATATCTTATGATAAGTTTCTTTTTCTGTGTGACTTCTTTCACTTAGAATCATCGTACCTGAATCCACTCATTTTGCTGCTACTGGTCTTATGACATTGATTTCATGGCTGAGGGATATTCCATCGTACGTAAGTTCCACAATGTTTTGAACCATTTTTATATTTCCTGGGATATTTCAGGTGTACCCAGGTTGAGGTTCTTGTAAGCAGTGCAGCCCTCAATTTGGGGGTGGCTCTGTCTTATGGATTTTCAGTTTTCCCAAGGTATATTCCCTAGACTGGAAGTGCCCTTGGCTCTGTAGCTCTGTTGTTTACTTGTTTTAGGGAACACAATGCACTCCTCCAGTGAGGCAGTTGGCAACTTACATCCCGCCCATCAGCATAACAAGGCTCCCTGTTCTCCAGGGCCTGTCTTGCCTTTCTGGTTTTTACACATTTTGTGGATGTCCCTTTTGACCGTTGGGAAGTGATACTTCTTTGTAGTGCAGATTTGCATTGCCCGCTTGCTTGCTTGGCCAAAAAGGGCGTATGCGTTTTCTCCTGAATATATTCAGGAGAAAACGCATACGCCCTTTTTGGCCAAGTGCATCATTGTCGAAGTTGTGCCCCTCTTCCTGTGCTTTACAGGCGATTCTAACGTACCTCTTGAAATCTGTTTCCTGCTATTCTGCCTCGCATTCAAGTCCGCCTCGTTGCCTTCCCTCAACAGATTTTTGGACGATAGTTGGCCTTGATTACTCTGCCAGTTTGTGAATTGCTGTGCCCCTGAGCTCCATTTTTCAACTCGTTTTTTGTGAGCTGAACGCAAGTCCAAACATTTGGTTCAGGACCTATACTGGTTCCCGGTGGGTGGCTGAGACTTTGGTGAATTCTTCTTCCTGCCGGGAAATTAGAGTGACATGTGCCCATCCAAATGCCTAACAGCTACTCTCTCATTGGTTCTCCCTCTTCCCTTTCCTCCTCTGCCAAATGGGCAACCTGTGTGAACCAGGAGCTTAAAGGGGCTGTCTCTCCAAGTTGGGAGATTGATAGTAAAGCTGTTGGAAAGTCAAACCGGAGCACCAGGAGAGGGACTCTTCGTTGAGTTTTAGAAACCTTTCGTATTCACAGTGTGTCCATTCTCTAGGTTTCCCGTACATGTTATAGCTGTAGTAATATTCCCTTCAACCTGGAGAGGTGGGACCCATGGAATGGTGGCCATGCATTATTGCTTTAAAGGGTCTGCATTTGCTCACCCAATCTCACCAATCCTCTCAGTCCCAAGTGTCCAGCCTCATGCCACATCCAGCTGTCATCGTAGATAGGGTCATTCCAGGTTGCATCAGAGACCCTGAAGGAATTGTAAAGAATTTCCCTGTTTCTTTGTTCTGTTTTTGAAATTCCTTTTTAGAGTGGGTTTGAGCTGATTCTCGCTGCCATGTTTATGCCAGTCTAGACACACTTGATTCCCTTACGGAGACATATCAATACATAGGTTTTAAGATTCTTACTAGTCAGATCTATTCCTCTGCGGGGAATATGGGGTTTTGAGTCCCTTTCACTGAGGAAGGTGTAGGTCTTGTCTATTCCATAGTTGGTTTTTGGAACAGTACCTGTGCTTATATCAAACTCTGGTTTGATGCATCACCCCACCTCTCCTTCCCCCTTAAGCAGGCATAAGAGTGTTTTCTAAATGTGAGACTCTGTTCTCTTTCCTAACTCAGTTCATGTGTTGCCATGTTTACAGGATCTTCCTAAGTGATATCTTATGATAAGTTTCTTTTTCTGTGTGACTTCTTTCACTTAGAATCATCGTACCTGAATCCACTCATTTTGCTGCTACTGGTCTTATGACATTGATTTCATGGCTGAGGGATATTCCATCGTACGTAAGTTCCACAATGATTTGAACCATTTTTATATTTCCAGGGATATTTCAGGTGTACCCAGGTTGAGGTTCTTGTAAGCAGTGCAGCCCTCAATTTGGGGGTGGCTGTGTCTTATGGATCTTCAGTTTTCCCAAGGTATATTCCCTAGACTGGAAGTGCCCTTGGCTCTGTAGCTCTATTGTTTACTTGTTTTAGGGAACACAATGCACTCCTCCAGGGAGGCAGTTGGCAGCTTACATCCCGCCCATCAGCATAACAAGGCTCCCTGTTCTCCAGGGCCTGTCTTGCCTTTCTGGTTTTTACACATTTTGTCGATGTCCCTTTTGACCGGTGGGAAGTGATACTTCTTTGTAGTGCAGATTTGCATTGCCCGCTTGCTTGCTTGGCCAAAAAGGGCGTATGCGTTTTCTCCTGAATATATTCAGGAGAAAACGCATACGCCCTTTTTGGCCAAGTGCATCATTGTCGAAGTTGTGCCCCTCTTCCTGTGCTTTACAGGCGATTCTAACGTACCTCTTGAAATCTGTTTCCTGCTATTCTGCCTCGCATTCAAGTCCGCCTCGTTGCCTTCCCTCAACAGATTTTTGGACGATAGTTGGCCTTGATTACTCTGCCAGTTTGTGAATTGCTGTGCCCCTGAGCTCCATTTTTCAACTCGTTTTTTTGTGAGCTGAACGCAAGTCCAAACATTTGGTTCAGGACCTATACTGGTTCCCGGTGGGTGGCTGAGACTCTGGTGAATTCTTCTTCCTGCCGGGAAATTAGAGTGACATGTGCCCATCCAAATGCCTAACAGCTACTCTCTCATTGGTTCTCCCTCTTCCCTTTCCTCCTCTGCCAAATGGGCAACCTGTGTGAACCAGGAGCTTAAAGGGGCTGTCTCTCCAAGTTGGGAGATTGATAGTAAAGCTGTTGGAAAGTCAAACCGGAGCACCAGGAGAGGGACTCTTCGTTGAGTTTTAGAAACCTTTCGTATTCACAGTGTGTCCATTCTCTAGGTTTCCCGTACATGTTATAGCTGTAGTAATATTCCCTTCAACCTGGAGAGGTGGGACCCATGGAATGGTGGCCATGCATTATTGCTTTAAAGGGTCTGCATTTGCTCACCCAATCTCACCAATCCTCTCAGTCCCAAGTGTCCAGCCTCATGCCACATCCAGCTGTCATCGTAGATAGGGTCATTCCAGGTTGCATCAGAGACCCTGAAGGAATTGTAAAGAATTTCCCTGTTTCTTTGTTCTGTTTTTGAAATTCCTTTTTAGAGTGGGTTTGAGCTGATTCTCGCTGCCATGTTTATGCCAGTCTAGACACACTTGATTCCCTTACGGAGACATATCAATACATAGGTTTTAAGATTCTTACTAGTCAGATCTATTCCTCTGCGGGGAATATGGGGTTTTGAGTCCCTTTCACTGAGGAAGGTGTAGGTCTTATCTATTCCATAGTTGGTTTTTGGAACAGTACCTGTGCTTATATCAAACTCTGGTTTGATGCATCACCCCACCTCTCCTTCCCCCTTAAGCAGGCATAAGAGTGTTTTCTAAATGTGAGACTCTGTTCTCTTGCCTAACTCAGTTCATGTGTAGCCATGTTTACAGGATCTTCCTAAGTGATATCTTATGATAAGTTTCTTTTTCTGTGTGACTTCTTTCACTTAGAATCATCGTACCTGAATCCACTCATTTTGCTGCTACTGGTCTTATGATATTGATTTCATGGCTGAGGGATATTCCATCGTACGTAAGTTCCACAATGATTTGAACCATTTTTATATTTCCTGGGATATTTCAGGTGTACCCAGGTTGAGGTTCTTGTAAGCAGTGCAGCCCTCAATTTGGGGGTGGCTGTGTCTTATGGATCTTCAATTTTCCCAAGGTATATTCCCTAGACTGGAAGTGCCCTTGGCTCTGTAGCTCTGTTGTTTACTTGTTTTAGGGAACACAATGCACTCCTCCAGGGAGGCAGTTGGCAGCTTACATCCCGCCCATCAGCATAACAAGGCTCCCTGTTCTCCAGGGCCTGTCTTGCCTTTCTGGTTTTTACACATTTTGTGGATGTCCCTTTTGACCGTTGGGAAGTGATACTTCTTTGTAGTGCAGATTTGCATTGCCCGCTTGCTTGCTTGGCCAAAAAGGGTGTATGCGTTTTCTCCTGAATATATTCAGGAGAAAACGCATACGCCCTTTTTGGCCAAGTGCATCATTGTCGAAGTTGTGCCCCTCTTCCTGTGCTTTACAGGCGATTCTAACGTACCTCTTGAAATCTGTTTCCTGCTATTCTGCCTCGCATTCAAGTCCGCCTCGTTGCCTTCCCTCAACAGATTTTTGGACGATAGTTGGCCTTGATTACTCTGCCAGTTTGTGAATTGCTGTGCCCCTGAGCTCCATTTTTCAACTCGTTTTTTTGTGAGCTGAACGCAAGTCCAAACATTTGGTTCAGGACCTATACTGGTTCCCGGTGGGTGGCTGAGACTGTGGTGAATTCTTCTTCCTGCCGGGAAATTAGAGTGACATGTGCCCATCCAAATGCCTAACAGCTACTCTCTCATTGGTTCTCCCTCTTCCCTTTCCTCCTCTGCCAAATGGGCAACCTGTGTGAACCAGGAGCTTAAAGGGGCTGTCTCTCCAATTTGGGCATTGATAGTAAAGCTGTTGGAAAGTCAAACCGGAGCACCAGGAGAGGGACTCTTCGTTGAGTTTTAGAAACCTTCCGTATTCACAGTGTGTCCATTCTCTAGGTTTCCCATACATGTTATAGCTGTAGTAATATTCCCTTCAACCTGGAGAGGTGGGACCCATGGAATGGTTGCCATGCATTATTGCTTTAAAGGGTCTGCATTTGCTCACCCAATCTCACCAATCCTCTCAGTCCCAAGTGTCCAGCCTCATGCCACATCCAGCTGTCATCGTAGATAGGGTCATTCCAGGTTGCATCAGAGACCCTGAAGGAATTGTAAAGAATTTCCCTGTTTCTTTGTTCTGTTTTTGAAATTCCTTTTTAGAGTGGGTTTGAGCTGATTCTCGCTGCCATGTTTATGCCAGTCTAGACACACTTGATTCCCTTACGGAGACATATCAATACATAGGTTTTAAGATTCTTACTAGTCAGATCTATTCCTCTGCGGGAAATATGGGGTTTTGAGTCCCTTTCACTGAGGAAGGTGTAGGTCTTGTCTATTCCATAGTTGGTTTTTGGAACAGTACCTGTGCTTATATCAAACTCTGGTTTGATGCATCACCCCACCTCTCCTTCCCCCTTAAGCAGGCATAAGTGTGTTTTCTAAATGTGAGACTCTGTTCTCTTTCCTAACTCAGTTCATGTGTTGCCATGTTTACAGGATCTTCCTAAGTGATATCTTATGATAAGTTTCTTTTTCTGTGTGACTTCTTTCACTTAGAATCATCGTACCTGAATCCACTCATTTTGCTGCTACTGGTCTTATGACATTGATTTCATGGCTGAGGGATATTCCATCGTACGTAAGTTCCACAATGATTTGAACCATTTTTATATTTCCTGGGATATTTCAGGTGTACCCAGGTTGAGGTTCTTGTAAGCAGTGCAGCCCTCAATTTGGGGGTGGCTCTGTCTTATGGATCTTCAATTTTCCCAAGGTATATTCCCTAGACTGGAAGTGCCCTTGGCTCTGTAGCTCTGTTGTTTACTTGTTTTAGGGAACACAATGCACTCCTCCAGGGAGGCAGTTGGCAGCTTACATCCCGCCCATCAGCATAACAAGGCTCCCTGTTCTCCAGGGCCTGTCTTGCCTTTCTGGTTTTTACACATTTTGTGGATGTCCCTTTTGACCGTTGGGAAGTGATACTTCTTTGTAGTGCAGATTTGCATTGCCCGCTTGCTTGCTTGGCCAAAAAGGGCGTATGCGTTTTCTCCTGAATATATTCAGGAGAAAACGCATACGCCCTTTTTGGCCAAGTACATCATTGTCGAAGTTGTGCCCCTCTTCCTGTGCTTTACAGGCGATTCTAACGTACCTCTTGAAATCTGTTTCCTGCTATTCTGCCTCGCATTCAAGTCCGCCTCGTTGCCTTCCCTCAACAGATTTTTGGACGATAGTTGGCCTTGATTACTCTGCCAGTTTGTGAATTGCTGTGCCCCTGAGCTCCATTTTTCAACTCGTTTTTTGTGAGCTGAACGCAAGTCCAAACATTTGGTTCAGGACCTATACTGGTTCCCGGTGGGTGGCTGAGACTTTGGTGAATTCTTCTTCCTGCCGGGAAATTAGAGTGACATGTGCCCATCCAAATGCCTAACAGCTACTCTCTCATTGGTTCTCCCTCTTCCCTTTCCTCCTCTGCCAAATGGGCAACCTGTGTGAACCAGGAGCTTAAAGGGGCTGTCTCTCCAAGTTGGGAGATTGATAGTAAAGCTGTTGGAAAGTCAAACCGGAGCACCAGGAGAGGGACTCTTCGTTGAGTTTTAGAAACCTTTCGTATTCACAGTGTGTCCATTCTCTAGGTTTCCCGTACATGTTATAGCTGTAGTAATATTCCCTTCAACCTGGAGAGGTGGGACCCATGGAATGGTGGCCATGCATTATTGCTTTAAAGGGTCTGCATTTGCTCACCCAATCTCACCAATCCTCTCAGTCCCAAGTGTCCAGCCTCATGCCACATCCAGCTGTCATCGTAGATAGGGTCATTCCAGGTTGCATCTGAGACCCTGAAGGAATTGTAAAGAATTTCCCTGTTTCTTTGTTCTGTTTTTGAAATTCCTTTTTAGAGTGGGTTTGAGCTGATTCTCGCTGCCATGTTTATGCCAGTCTAGACACACTTGATTCCCTTACGGAGACATATCAATACATAGGTTTTAAGATTCTTACTAGTCAGATCTATTCCTCTGCGGGAAATATGGGGTTTTGAGTCCCTTTCACTGAGGAAGGTGTAGGTCTTGTCTATTCCATAGTTGGTTTTTGGAACAGTACCTGTGCTTATATCAAACTCTGGTTTGATGCATCACCCCACCTCTCCTTCCCCCTTAAGCAGGCATAAGAGTGTTTTCTAAATGTGAGACTCTGTTCTCTTTCCTAACTCAGTTCATGTGTTGCCATGTTTACAGGATCTTCCTAAGTGATATCTTATGATAAGTTTCTTTTTCTGTGTGACTTCTTTCACTTAGAATCATCGTACCTGAATCCACTCATTTTGCTGCTACTGGTCTTATGACATTGATTTCATGGCTGAGGGATATTCCATCGTACGTAAGTTCCACAATGTTTTGAACCATTTTTATATTTCCTGGGATATTTCAGGTGTACCCAGGTTGAGGTTCTTGTAAGCAGTGCAGCCCTCAATTTGGGGGTGGCTCTGTCTTATGGATTTTCAGTTTTCCCAAGGTATATTCCCTAGACTGGAAGTGCCCTTGGCTCTGTAGCTCTGTTGTTTACTTGTTTTAGGGAACACAATGCACTCCTCCAGTGAGGCAGTTGGCAACTTACATCCCGCCCATCAGCATAACAAGGCTCCCTGTTCTCCAGGGCCTGTCTTGCCTTTCTGGTTTTTACACATTTTGTGGATGTCCCTTTTGACCGGTGGGAAGTGATACTTCTTTGTAGTGCAGATTTGCATTGCCCGCTTGCTTGCTTGGCCAAAAAGGGCGTATGCGTTTTCTCCTGAATATATTCAGGAGAAAACGCATACGCCCTTTTTGGCCAAGTGCATCATTGTCGAAGTTGTGCCCCTCTTCCTGTGCTTTACAGGCGATTCTAACGTACCTCTTGAAATCTGTTTCCTGCTATTCTGCCTCGCATTCAAGTCCGCCTCGTTGCCTTCACTCAACAGATTTTTGGACGATAGTTGGCCTTGATTACTCTGCCAGTTTGTGAATTGCTGTGCCCCTGAGCTCCATTTTTCAACTCGTTTTTTGTGAGCTGAACGCAAGTCCAAACATTTGGTTCAGGACCTATACTGGTTCCCGGTGGGTGGCTGAGACTTTGGTGAATTCTTCTTCCTGCCGGGAAATTAGAGTGACATGTGCCCATCCAAATGCCTAACAGCTACTCTCTCATTGGTTCTCCCTCTTCCCTTTCCTCCTCTGCCAAATGGGCAACCTGTGTGAACCAGGAGCTTAAAGGGGCTGTCTCTCCAAGTTGGGAGATTGATAGTAAAGCTGTTGGAAAGTCAAACCGGAGCACCAGGAGAGGGACTCTTCGTTGAGTTTTAGAAACCTTTCGTATTCACAGTGTGTCCATTCTCTAGGTTTCCCGTACATGTTATAGCTGTAGTAATATTCCCTTCAACCTGGAGAGGTGGGACCCATGGAATGGTGGCCATGCATTATTGCTTTAAAGGGTCTGCATTTGCTCACCCAATCTCACCAATCCTCTCAGTCCCAAGTGTCCAGCCTCATGCCACATCCAGCTGTCATCGTAGATAGGGTCATTCCAGGTTGCATCAGAGACCCTGAAGGAATTGTAAAGAATTTCCCTGTTTCTTTGTTCTGTTTTTGAAATTCCTTTTTAGAGTGGGTTTGAGCTGATTCTCGCTGCCATGTTTATGCCAGTCTAGACACACTTGATTCCCTTACGGAGACATATCAATACATAGGTTTTAAGATTCTTACTAGTCAGATCTATTCCTCTGCGGGAAATATGGGGTTTTGAGTCCCTTTCACTGAGGAAGGTGGAGGTCTTGTCTATTCCATAGTTGGTTTTTGGAACAGTACCTGTGCTTATATCAAACTCTGGTTTGATGCATCACCCCACCTCTCCTTCCCCCTTAAGCAGGCATAAGAGTGTTTTCTAAATGTGAGACTCTGTTCTCTTTCCTAACTCAGTTCATGTGTTGCCATATTTACAGGATCTTCCTAAGTGATATCTTATGATAAGTTTCTTTTTCTGTGTGACTTCTTTCACTTAGAATCATCGTACCTGAATCCACTCATTTTGCTGCTACTGGTCTTATGACATTGATTTCATGGCTGAGGGATATTCCATCGTACGTAAGTTCCACAATGTTTTGAACCATTTTTACATTTCCTGGGATATTTCAGGTGTACCCAGGTTGAGGTTCTTGTAAGCAGTGCAGCCCTCAATTTGGGGGTGGCTCTGTCTTATGGATTTTCAGTTTTCCCAAGGTATATTCCCTAGACTGGAAGTGCCCTTGGCTCTGTAGCTCTGTTGTTTACTTGTTTTAGGGAACACAATGCACTCCTCCAGTGAGGCAGTTGGCAACTTACATCCCGCCCATCAGCATAACAAGGCTCCCTGTTCTCCAGGGCCTGTCTTGCCTTTCTGGTTTTTACACATTTTGTGCATGTCCCTTTTGACCGTTGGGAAGTGATACTTCTTTGTAGTGCAGATTTGCATTGCCCGCTTGCTTGCTTGGCCAAAAAGGGCGTATGCGTTTTCTCCTGAATATATTCAGGAGAAAACGCATACGCCCTTTTTGGCCAAGTACATCATTGTCGAAGTTGTGCCCCTCTTCCTGTGCTTTACAGGCGATTCTAACGTACCTCTTGAAATCTGTTTCCTGCTATTCTGCCTCGCATTCAAGTCCGCCTCGTTGCCTTCCCTCAACAGATTTTTGGACGATAGTTGGCCTTGATTACTCTGCCAGTTTGTGAATTGCTGTGCCCCTGAGCTCCATTTTTCAACTCGTTTTTTGTGAGCTGAACGCAAGTCCAAACATTTGGTTCAGGACCTATACTGGTTCCCGGTGGGTGGCTGAGACTTTGGTGAATTCTTCTTCCTGCCGGGAAATTAGAGTGACATGTGCCCATCCAAATGCCTAACAGCTACTCTCTCATTGGTTCTCCCTCTTCCCTTTCCTCCTCTGCCAAATGGGCAACCTGTGTGAACCAGGAGCTTAAAGGGGCTGTCTCTCCAAGTTGGGAGATTGATAGTAAAGCTGTTGGAAAGTCAAACCGGAGCACCAGGAGAGGGACTCTTCGTTGAGTTTTAGAAACCTTTCGTATTCACAGTGTGTCCATTCTCTAGGTTTCCCGTACATGTTATAGCTGTAGTAATATTCCCTTCAACCTGGAGAGGTGGGACCCATGGAATGGTGGCCATGCATTATTGCTTTAAAGGGTCTGCATTTGCTCACCCAATCTCACCAATCCTCTCAGTCCCAAGTGTCCAGCCTCATGCCACATCCAGCTGTCATCGTAGATAGGGTCATTCCAGGTTGCATCAGAGACCCTGAAGGAATTGTAAAGAATTTCCCTGTTTCTTTGTTCTGTTTTTGAAATTCCTTTTTAGAGTGGGTTTGAGCTGATTCTCGCTGCCATGTTTATGCCAGTCTAGACACACTTGATTCCCTTACGGAGACATATCAATACATAGGTTTTAAGATTCTTACTAGTCAGATCTATTCCTCTGCGGGAAATATGGGGTTTTGAGTCCCTTTCACTGAGGAAGGTGTAGGTCTTGTCTATTCCATAGTTGGTTTTTGGAACAGTACCTGTGCTTATATCAAACTCTGGTTTGATGCATCACCCCACCTCTCCTTCCCCCTTAAGCAGGCATAAGAGTGTTTTCTAAATGTGAGACTCTGTTCTCTTTCCTAACTCAGTTCATGTGTAGCCATGTTTACAGGATCTTCCTAAGTGATATCTTATGATAAGTTTCTTTTTCTGTGTGACTTCTTTCACTTAGAATCATCGTACCTGAATCCACTCATTTTGCTGCTACTGGTCTTATGACATTGATTTCATGGCTGAGGGATATTCCATCGTACGTAAGTTCCACAATGTTTTGAACCATTTTTATATTTCCTGGGATATTTCAGGTGTACCCAGGTTGAGGTTCTTGTAAGCAGTGCAGCCCTCAATTTGGGGGTGGCTGTGTCTTATGGATCTTCAGTTTTCCCAAGGTATATTCCCTAGACTGGAAGTGCCCTTGGCTCTGTAGCTCTGTTGTTTACTTGTTTTAGGGAACACAATGCACTCCTCCAGTGAGGCAGTTGGCAACTTACATCCCGCCCATCAGCATAACAAGGCTCCCTGTTCTCCAGGGCCTGTCTTGCCTTTCTGGTTTTTACACATTTTGTGGATGTCCCTTTTGACCGTTGGGAAGTGATACTTCTTTGTAGTGCAGATTTGCATTGCCCGCTTGCTTGCTTGGCCAAAAAGGGCGTATGCGTTTTCTCCTGAATATATTCAGGAGAAAACGCATACGCCCTTTTTGGCCAAGTGCATCATTGTCGAAGTTGTGCCCCTCTTCCTGTGCTTTACAGGCGATTCTAACGTACCTCTTGAAATCTGTTTCCTGCTATTCTGCCTCGCATTCAAGTCCGCCTCGTTGCCTTCCCTCAACAGATTTTTGGACGATAGTTGGCCTTGATTACTCTGCCAGTTTGTGAATTGCTGTGCCCCTGAGCTCCATTTTTCAACTCGTTTTTTGTGAGCTGAACGCAAGTCCAAACATTTGGTTCAGGACCTATACTGGTTCCCGGTGGGTGGCTGAGACTTTGGTGAATTCTTCTTCCTGCCGGGAAATTAGAGTGACATGTGCCCATCCAAATGCCTAACAGCTACTCTCTCATTGGTTCTCCCTCTTCCCTTTCCTCCTCTGCCAAATGGGCAACCTGTGTGAACCAGGAGCTTAAAGGGGCTGTCTCTCCAAGTTGGGAGATTGATAGTAAAGCTGTTGGAAAGTCAAACCGGAGCACCAGGAGAGGGACTCTTCGTTGAGTTTTAGAAACCTTTCGTATTCACAGTGTGTCCATTCTCTAGGTTTCCCGTACATGTTATAGCTGTAGTAATATTCCCTTCAACCTGGAGAGGTGGGACCCATGGAATGGTGGCCATGCATTATTGCTTTAAAGGGTCTGCATTTGCTCACCCAATCTCACCAATCCTCTCAGTCCCAAGTGTCCAGCCTCATGCCACATCCAGCTGTCATCGTAGATAGGGTCATTCCAGGTTGCATCAGAGACCCTGAAGGAATTGTAAAGAATTTCCCTGTTTCTTTGTTCTGTTTTTGAAATTCCTTTTTAGAGTGGGTTTGAGCTGATTCTCGCTGCCATGTTTATGCCAGTCTAGACACACTTGATTCCCTTACGGAGACATATCAATACATAGGTTTTAAGATTCTTACTAGTCAGATCTATTCCTCTGCGGGGAATATGGGGTTTTGAGTCCCTTTCACTGAGGAAGGTGTAGGTCTTGTCTATTCCATAGTTGGTTTTTGGAACAGTACCTGTGCTTATATCAAACTCTGGTTTGATGCATCACCCCACCTCTCCTTCCCCCTTAAGCAGGCATAAGAGTGTTTTCTAAATGTGAGACTCTGTTCTCTTTCCTAACTCAGTTCATGTGTTGCCATGTTTACAGGATCTTCCTAAGTGATATCTTATGATAAGTTTCTTTTTCTGTGTGACTTCTTTCACTTAGAATCATCGTACCTGAATCCACTCATTTTGCTGCTACTGGTCTTATGACATTGATTTCATGGCTGAGGGATATTCCATCGTACGTAAGTTCCACAATGTTTTGAACCATTTTTATATTTCCTGGGATATTTCAGGTGTACCCAGGTTGAGGTTCTTGTAAGCAGTGCAGCCCTCAATTTGGGGGTGGCTCTGTCTTATGGATTTTCAGTTTTCCCAAGGTATATTCCCTAGACTGGAAGTGCCCTTGGCTCTGTAGCTCTGTTGTTTACTTGTTTTAGGGAACACAATGCACTCCTCCAGTGAGGCAGTTGGCAACTTACATCCCGCCCATCAGCATAACAAGGCTCCCTGTTCTCCAGGGCCTGTCTTGCCTTTCTGGTTTTTACACATTTTGTGGATGTCCCTTTTGACCGGTGGGAAGTGATACTTCTTTGTAGTGCAGATTTGCATTGCCCGCTTGCTTGCTTGGCCAAAAAGGGCGTATGCGTTTTCTCCTGAATATATTCAGGAGAAAACGCATACGCCCTTTTTGGCCAAGTGCATCATTGTCGAAGTTGTGCCCCTCTTCCTGTGCTTTACAGGCGATTCTAACGTACCTCTTGAAATCTGTTTCCTGCTATTCTGCCTCGCATTCAAGTCCGCCTCGTTGCCTTCCCTCAACAGATTTTTGGACGATAGTTGGCCTTGATTACTCTGCCAGTTTGTGAATTGCTGTGCCCCTGAGCTCCATTTTTCAACTCGTTTTTTGTGAGCTGAACGCAAGTCCAAACATTTGGTTCAGGACCTATACTGGTTCCCGGTGGGTGGCTGAGACTTTGGTGAATTCTTCTTCCTGCCGGGAAATTAGAGTGACATGTGCCCATCCAAATGCCTAACAGCTACTCTCTCATTGGTTCTCCCTCTTCCCTTTCCTCCTCTGCCAAATGGGCAACCTGTGTGAACCAGGAGCTTAAAGGGGCTGTCTCTCCAAGTTGGGAGATTGATAGTAAAGCTGTTGGAAAGTCAAACCGGAGCACCAGGAGAGGGACTCTTCGTTGAGTTTTAGAAACCTTTCGTATTCACAGTGTGTCCATTCTCTAGGTTTCCCGTACATGTTATAGCTGTAGTAATATTCCCTTCAACCTGGAGAGGTGGGACCCATGGAATGGTGGCCATGCATTATTGCTTTAAAGGGTCTGCATTTGCTCACCCAATCTCACCAATCCTCTCAGTCCCAAGTGTCCAGCCTCATGCCACATCCAGCTGTCATCGTAGATAGGGTCATTCCAGGTTGCATCAGAGACCCTGAAGGAATTGTAAAGAATTTCCCTGTTTCTTTGTTCTGTTTTTGAAATTCCTTTTTAGAGTGGGTTTGAGCTGATTCTCGCTGCCATGTTTATGCCAGTCTAGACACACTTGATTCCCTTACGGAGACATATCAATACATAGGTTTTAAGATTCTTACTAGTCAGATCTATTCCTCTGCGGGAAATATGGGGTTTTGAGTCCCTTTCACTGAGGAAGGTGGAGGTCTTGTCTATTCCATAGTTGGTTTTTGGAACAGTACCTGTGCTTATATCAAACTCTGGTTTGATGCATCACCCCACCTCTCCTTCCCCCTTAAGCAGGCATAAGAGTGTTTTCTAAATGTGAGACTCTGTTCTCTTTCCTAACTCAGTTCATGTGTAGCCATGTTTACAGGATCTTCCTAAGTGATATCTTATGATAAGTTTCTTTTTCTGTGTGACTTCTTTCACTTAGAATCATCGTACCTGAATCCACTCATTTTGCTGCTACTGGTCTTATGACATTGATTTCATGGCTGAGGGATATTCCATCGTACGTAAGTTCCACAATGTTTTGAACCATTTTTATATTTCCTGGGATATTTCAGGTGTACCCAGGTTGAGGTTCTTGTAAGCAGTGCAGCCCTCAATTTGGGGGTGGCTCTGTCTTATGGATTTTCAGTTTTCCCAAGGTATATTCCCTAGACTGGAAGTGCCCTTGGCTCTGTAGCTCTGTTGTTTACTTGTTTTAGGGAACACAATGCACTCCTCCAGTGAGGCAGTTGGCAACTTACATCCCGCCCATCAGCATAACAAGGCTCCCTGTTCTCCAGGGCCTGTCTTGCCTTTCTGGTTTTTACACATTTTGTGGATGTCCCTTTTGACCGTTGGGAAGTGATACTTCTTTGTAGTGCAGATTTGCATTGCCCGCTTGCTTGCTTGGCCAAAAAGGGCGTATGCGTTTTCTCCTGAATATATTCAGGAGAAAACGCATACGCCCTTTTTGGCCAAGTGCATCATTGTCGAAGTTGTGCCCCTCTTCCTGTGCTTTACAGGCGATTCTAACGTACCTCTTGAAATCTGTTTCCTGCTATTCTGCCTCGCATTCAAGTCCGCCTCGTTGCCTTCCCTCAACAGATTTTTGGACGATAGTTGGCCTTGATTACTCTGCCAGTTTGTGAATTGCTGTGCCCCTGAGCTCCATTTTTCAACTCGTTTTTTGTGAGCTGAACGCAAGTCCAAACATTTGGTTCAGGACCTATACTGGTTCCCGGTGGGTGGCTGAGACTTTGGTGAATTCTTCTTCCTGCCGGGAAATTAGAGTGACATGTGCCCATCCAAATGCCTAACAGCTACTCTCTCATTGGTTCTCCCTCTTCCCTTTCCTCCTCTGCCAAATGGGCAACCTGTGTGAACCAGGAGCTTAAAGGGGCTGTCTCTCCAAGTTGGGAGATTGATAGTAAAGCTGTTGGAAAGTCAAACCGGAGCACCAGGAGAGGGACTCTTCGTTGAGTTTTAGAAACCTTTCGTATTCACAGTGTGTCCATTCTCTAGGTTTCCCGTACATGTTATAGCTGTAGTAATATTCCCTTCAACCTGGAGAGGTGGGACCCATGGAATGGTGGCCATGCATTATTGCTTTAAAGGGTCTGCATTTGCTCACCCAATCTCACCAATCCTCTCAGTCCCAAGTGTCCAGCCTCATGCCACATCCAGCTGTCATCGTAGATAGGGTCATTCCAGGTTGCATCAGAGACCCTGAAGGAATTGTAAAGAATTTCCCTGTTTCTTTGTTCTGTTTTTGAAATTCCTTTTTAGAGTGGGTTTGAGCTGATTCTCGCTGCCATGTTTATGCCAGTCTAGACACACTTGATTCCCTTACGGAGACATATCAATACATAGGTTTTAAGATTCTTACTAGTCAGATCTATTCCTCTGCGGGGAATATGGGGTTTTGAGTCCCTTTCACTGAGGAAGGTGTAGGTCTTGTCTATTCCATAGTTGGTTTTTGGAACAGTACCTGTGCTTATATCAAACTCTGGTTTGATGCATCACCCCACCTCTCCTTCCCCCTTAAGCAGGCATAAGAGTGTTTTCTAAATGTGAGACTCTGTTCTCTTTCCTAACTCAGTTCATGTGTTGCCATGTTTACAGGATCTTCCTAAGTGATATCTTATGATAAGTTTCTTTTTCTGTGTGACTTCTTTCACTTAGAATCATCGTACCTGAATCCACTCATTTTGCTGCTACTGGTCTTATGACATTGATTTCATGGCTGAGGGATATTCCATCGTACGTAAGTTCCACAATGATTTGAACCATTTTTATATTTCCAGGGATATTTCAGGTGTACCCAGGTTGAGGTTCTTGTAAGCAGTGCAGCCCTCAATTTGGGGGTGGCTGTGTCTTATGGATCTTCAGTTTTCCCAAGGTATATTCCCTAGACTGGAAGTGCCCTTGGCTCTGTAGCTCTATTGTTTACTTGTTTTAGGGAACACAATGCACTCCTCCAGGGAGGCAGTTGGCAGCTTACATCCCGCCCATCAGCATAACAAGGCTCCCTGTTCTCCAGGGCCTGTCTTGCCTTTCTGGTTTTTACACATTTTGTCGATGTCCCTTTTGACCGGTGGGAAGTGATACTTCTTTGTAGTGCAGATTTGCATTGCCCGCTTGCTTGCTTGGCCAAAAAGGGCGTATGCGTTTTCTCCTGAATATATTCAGGAGAAAACGCATACGCCCTTTTTGGCCAAGTGCATCATTGTCGAAGTTGTGCCCCTCTTCCTGTGCTTTACAGGCGATTCTAACGTACCTCTTGAAATCTGTTTCCTGCTATTCTGCCTCGCATTCAAGTCCGCCTCGTTGCCTTCCCTCAACAGATTTTTGGACGATAGTTGGCCTTGATTACTCTGCCAGTTTGTGAATTGCTGTGCCCCTGAGCTCCATTTTTCAACTCGTTTTTTTGTGAGCTGAACGCAAGTCCAAACATTTGGTTCAGGACCTATACTGGTTCCCGGTGGGTGGCTGAGACTCTGGTGAATTCTTCTTCCTGCCGGGAAATTAGAGTGACATGTGCCCATCCAAATGCCTAACAGCTACTCTCTCATTGGTTCTCCCTCTTCCCTTTCCTCCTCTGCCAAATGGGCAACCTGTGTGAACCAGGAGCTTAAAGGGGCTGTCTCTCCAAGTTGGGAGATTGATAGTAAAGCTGTTGGAAAGTCAAACCGGAGCACCAGGAGAGGGACTCTTCGTTGAGTTTTAGAAACCTTTCGTATTCACAGTGTGTCCATTCTCTAGGTTTCCCGTACATGTTATAGCTGTAGTAATATTCCCTTCAACCTGGAGAGGTGGGACCCATGGAATGGTGGCCATGCATTATTGCTTTAAAGGGTCTGCATTTGCTCACCCAATCTCACCAATCCTCTCAGTCCCAAGTGTCCAGCCTCATGCCACATCCAGCTGTCATCGTAGATAGGGTCATTCCAGGTTGCATCAGAGACCCTGAAGGAATTGTAAAGAATTTCCCTGTTTCTTTGTTCTGTTTTTGAAATTCCTTTTTAGAGTGGGTTTGAGCTGATTCTCGCTGCCATGTTTATGCCAGTCTAGACACACTTGATTCCCTTACGGAGACATATCAATACATAGGTTTTAAGATTCTTACTAGTCAGATCTATTCCTCTGCGGGGAATATGGGGTTTTGAGTCCCTTTCACTGAGGAAGGTGTAGGTCTTATCTATTCCATAGTTGGTTTTTGGAACAGTACCTGTGCTTATATCAAACTCTGGTTTGATGCATCACCCCACCTCTCCTTCCCCCTTAAGCAGGCATAAGAGTGTTTTCTAAATGTGAGACTCTGTTCTCTTGCCTAACTCAGTTCATGTGTAGCCATGTTTACAGGATCTTCCTAAGTGATATCTTATGATAAGTTTCTTTTTCTGTGTGACTTCTTTCACTTAGAATCATCGTACCTGAATCCACTCATTTTGCTGCTACTGGTCTTATGATATTGATTTCATGGCTGAGGGATATTCCATCGTACGTAAGTTCCACAATGATTTGAACCATTTTTATATTTCCTGGGATATTTCAGGTGTACCCAGGTTGAGGTTCTTGTAAGCAGTGCAGCCCTCAATTTGGGGGTGGCTGTGTCTTATGGATCTTCAATTTTCCCAAGGTATATTCCCTAGACTGGAAGTGCCCTTGGCTCTGTAGCTCTGTTGTTTACTTGTTTTAGGGAACACAATGCACTCCTCCAGGGAGGCAGTTGGCAGCTTACATCCCGCCCATCAGCATAACAAGGCTCCCTGTTCTCCAGGGCCTGTCTTGCCTTTCTGGTTTTTACACATTTTGTGGATGTCCCTTTTGACCGTTGGGAAGTGATACTTCTTTGTAGTGCAGATTTGCATTGCCCGCTTGCTTGCTTGGCCAAAAAGGGTGTATGCGTTTTCTCCTGAATATATTCAGGAGAAAACGCATACGCCCTTTTTGGCCAAGTGCATCATTGTCGAAGTTGTGCCCCTCTTCCTGTGCTTTACAGGCGATTCTAACGTACCTCTTGAAATCTGTTTCCTGCTATTCTGCCTCGCATTCAAGTCCGCCTCGTTGCCTTCCCTCAACAGATTTTTGGACGATAGTTGGCCTTGATTACTCTGCCAGTTTGTGAATTGCTGTGCCCCTGAGCTCCATTTTTCAACTCGTTTTTTTGTGAGCTGAACGCAAGTCCAAACATTTGGTTCAGGACCTATACTGGTTCCCGGTGGGTGGCTGAGACTGTGGTGAATTCTTCTTCCTGCCGGGAAATTAGAGTGACATGTGCCCATCCAAATGCCTAACAGCTACTCTCTCATTGGTTCTCCCTCTTCCCTTTCCTCCTCTGCCAAATGGGCAACCTGTGTGAACCAGGAGCTTAAAGGGGCTGTCTCTCCAATTTGGGCATTGATAGTAAAGCTGTTGGAAAGTCAAACCGGAGCACCAGGAGAGGGACTCTTCGTTGAGTTTTAGAAACCTTTCGTATTCACAGTGTGTCCATTCTCTAGGTTTCCCATACATGTTATAGCTGTAGTAATATTCCCTTCAACCTGGAGAGGTGGGACCCATGGAATGGTTGCCATGCATTATTGCTTTAAAGGGTCTGCATTTGCTCACCCAATCTCACCAATCCTCTCAGTCCCAAGTGTCCAGCCTCATGCCACATCCAGCTGTCATCGTAGATAGGGTCATTCCAGGTTGCATCAGAGACCCTGAAGGAATTGTAAAGAATTTCCCTGTTTCTTTGTTCTGTTTTTGAAATTCCTTTTTAGAGTGGGTTTGAGCTGATTCTCGCTGCCATGTTTATGCCAGTCTAGACACACTTGATTCCCTTACGGAGACATATCAATACATAGGTTTTAAGATTCTTACTAGTCAGATCTATTCCTCTGCGGGAAATATGGGGTTTTGAGTCCCTTTCACTGAGGAAGGTGTAGGTCTTGTCTATTCCATAGTTGGTTTTTGGAACAGTACCTGTGCTTATATCAAACTCTGGTTTGATGCATCACCCCACCTCTCCTTCCCCCTTAAGCAGGCATAAGTGTGTTTTCTAAATGTGAGACTCTGTTCTCTTTCCTAACTCAGTTCATGTGTTGCCATGTTTACAGGATCTTCCTAAGTGATATCTTATGATAAGTTTCTTTTTCTGTGTGACTTCTTTCACTTAGAATCATCGTACCTGAATCCACTCATTTTGCTGCTACTGGTCTTATGACATTGATTTCATGGCTGAGGGATATTCCATCGTACGTAAGTTCCACAATGATTTGAACCATTTTTATATTTCCTGGGATATTTCAGGTGTACCCAGGTTGAGGTTCTTGTAAGCAGTGCAGCCCTCAATTTGGGGGTGGCTCTGTCTTATGGATCTTCAATTTTCCCAAGGTATATTCCCTAGACTGGAAGTGCCCTTGGCTCTGTAGCTCT
Source organism: Mesoplodon mirus (assembly GCF_964341445.2). NCBI lineage: Eukaryota > Metazoa > Chordata > Mammalia > Artiodactyla > Ziphiidae > Mesoplodon > Mesoplodon mirus. The sequence goes on from NW_028295725.1 coordinate 195,969, forward strand.
GTTGTTTACTTGTTTTAGGGAACACAATGCACTCCTCCAGGGAGGCAGTTGGCAGCTTACATCCCGCCCATCAGCATAACAAGGCTCCCTGTTCTCCAGGGCCTGTCTTGCCTTTCTGGTTTTTACACATTTTGTGGATGTCCCTTTTGACCGTTGGGAAGTGATACTTCTTTGTAGTGCAGATTTGCATTGCCCGCTTGCTTGCTTGGCCAAAAAGGGCGTATGCGTTTTCTCCTGAATATATTCAGGAGAAAACGCATACGCCCTTTTTGGCCAAGTACATCATTGTCGAAGTTGTGCCCCTCTTCCTGTGCTTTACAGGCGATTCTAACGTACCTCTTGAAATCTGTTTCCTGCTATTCTGCCTCGCATTCAAGTCCGCCTCGTTGCCTTCCCTCAACAGATTTTTGGACGATAGTTGGCCTTGATTACTCTGCCAGTTTGTGAATTGCTGTGCCCCTGAGCTCCATTTTTCAACTCGTTTTTTGTGAGCTGAACGCAAGTCCAAACTTTTGGTTCAGGACCTATACTGGTTCCCGGTGGGTGGCTGAGACTTTGGTGAATTCTTCTTCCTGCCGGGAAATTAGAGTGACATGTGCCCATCCAAATGCCTAACAGCTACTCTCTCATTGGTTCTCCCTCTTCCCTTTCCTCCTCTGCCAAATGGGCAACCTGTGTGAACCAGGAGCTTAAAGGGGCTGTCTCTCCAAGTTGGGAGATTGATAGTAAAGCTGTTGGAAAGTCAAACCGGAGCACCAGGAGAGGGACTCTTCGTTGAGTTTTAGAAACCTTTCGTATTCACAGTGTGTCCATTCTCTAGGTTTCCCGTACATGTTATAGCTGTAGTAATATTCCCTTCAACCTGGAGAGGTGGGACCCATGGAATGGTGGCCATGCATTATTGCTTTAAAGGGTCTGCATTTGCTCACCCAATCTCACCAATCCTCTCAGTCCCAAGTGTCCAGCCTCATGCCACATCCAGCTGTCATCGTAGATAGGGTCATTCCAGGTTGCATCAGAGACCCTGAAGGAATTGTAAAGAATTTCCCTGTTTCTTTGTTCTGTTTTTGAAATTCCTTTTTAGAGTGGGTTTGAGCTGATTCTCGCTGCCATGTTTATGCCAGTCTAGACACACTTGATTCCCTTACGGAGACATATCAATACATAGGTTTTAAGATTCTTACTAGTCAGATCTATTCCTCTGCGGGAAATATGGGGTTTTGAGTCCCTTTCACTGAGGAAGGTGGAGGTCTTGTCTATTCCATAGTTGGTTTTTGGAACAGTACCTGTGCTTATATCAAACTCTGGTTTGATGCATCACCCCACCTCTCCTTCCCCCTTAAGCAGGCATAAGAGTGTTTTCTAAATGTGAGACTCTGTTCTCTTTCCTAACTCAGTTCATGTGTTGCCATATTTACAGGATCTTCCTAAGTGATATCTTATGATAAGTTTCTTTTTCTGTGTGACTTCTTTCACTTAGAATCATCGTACCTGAATCCACTCATTTTGCTGCTACTGGTCTTATGACATTGATTTCATGGCTGAGGGATATTCCATCGTACGTAAGTTCCACAATGTTTTGAACCATTTTTACATTTCCTGGGATATTTCAGGTGTACCCAGGTTGAGGTTCTTGTAAGCAGTGCAGCCCTCAATTTGGGGGTGGCTCTGTCTTATGGATTTTCAGTTTTCCCAAGGTATATTCCCTAGACTGGAAGTGCCCTTGGCTCTGTAGCTCTGTTGTTTACTTGTTTTAGGGAACACAATGCACTCCTCCAGTGAGGCAGTTGGCAACTTACATCCCGCCCATCAGCATAACAAGGCTCCCTGTTCTCCAGGGCCTGTCTTGCCTTTCTGGTTTTTACACATTTTGTGCATGTCCCTTTTGACCGGTGGGAAGTGATACTTCTTTGTAGTGCAGATTTGCATTGCCCGCTTGCTTGCTTGGCCAAAAAGGGCGTATGCGTTTTCTCCTGAATATATTCAGGAGAAAACGCATACGCCCTTTTTGGCCAAGTACATCATTGTCGAAGTTGTGCCCCTCTTCCTGTGCTTTACAGGCGATTCTAACGTACCTCTTGAAATCTGTTTCCTGCTATTCTGCCTCGCATTCAAGTCCGCCTCGTTGCCTTCCCTCAACAGATTTTTGGACGATAGTTGGCCTTGATTACTCTGCCAGTTTGTGAATTGCTGTGCCCCTGAGCTCCATTTTTCAACTCGTTTTTTGTGAGCTGAACGCAAGTCCAAACATTTGGTTCAGGACCTATACTGGTTCCCGGTGGGTGGCTGAGACTTTGGTGAATTCTTCTTCCTGCCGGGAAATTAGAGTGACATGTGCCCATCCAAATGCCTAACAGCTACTCTCTCATTGGTTCTCCCTCTTCCCTTTCCTCCTCTGCCAAATGGGCAACCTGTGTGAACCAGGAGCTTAAAGGGGCTGTCTCTCCAAGTTGGGAGATTGATAGTAAAGCTGTTGGAAAGTCAAACCGGAGCACCAGGAGAGGGACTCTTCGTTGAGTTTTAGAAACCTTTCGTATTCACAGTGTGTCCATTCTCTAGGTTTCCCGTACATGTTATAGCTGTAGTAATATTCCCTTCAACCTGGAGAGGTGGGACCCATGGAATGGTGGCCATGCATTATTGCTTTAAAGGGTCTGCATTTGCTCACCCAATCTCACCAATCCTCTCAGTCCCAAGTGTCCAGCCTCATGCCACATCCAGCTGTCATCGTAGATAGGGTCATTCCAGGTTGCATCAGAGACCCTGAAGGAATTGTAAAGAATTTCCCTGTTTCTTTGTTCTGTTTTTGAAATTCCTTTTTAGAGTGGGTTTGAGCTGATTCTCGCTGCCATGTTTATGCCAGTCTAGACACACTTGATTCCCTTACGGAGACATATCAATACATAGGTTTTAAGATTCTTACTAGTCAGATCTATTCCTCTGCGGGAAATATGGGGTTTTGAGTCCCTTTCACTGAGGAAGGTGGAGGTCTTGTCTATTCCATAGTTGGTTTTTGGAACAGTACCTGTGCTTATATCAAACTCTGGTTTGATGCATCACCCCACCTCTCCTTCCCCCTTAAGCAGGCATAAGAGTGTTTTCTAAATGTGAGACTCTGTTCTCTTTCCTAACTCAGTTCATGTGTAGCCATGTTTACAGGATCTTCCTAAGTGATATCTTATGATAAGTTTCTTTTTCTGTGTGACTTCTTTCACTTAGAATCATCGTACCTGAATCCACTCATTTTGCTGCTACTGGTCTTATGACATTGATTTCATGGCTGAGGGATATTCCATCGTACGTAAGTTCCACAATGTTTTGAACCATTTTTATATTTCCTGGGATATTTCAGGTGTACCCAGGTTGAGGTTCTTGTAAGCAGTGCAGCCCTCAATTTGGGGGTGGCTCTGTCTTATGGATTTTCAGTTTTCCCAAGGTATATTCCCTAGACTGGAAGTGCCCTTGGCTCTGTAGCTCTGTTGTTTACTTGTTTTAGGGAACACAATGCACTCCTCCAGTGAGGCAGTTGGCAACTTACATCCCGCCCATCAGCATAACAAGGCTCCCTGTTCTCCAGGGCCTGTCTTGCCTTTCTGGTTTTTACACATTTTGTGGATGTCCCTTTTGACCGTTGGGAAGTGATACTTCTTTGTAGTGCAGATTTGCATTGCCCGCTTGCTTGCTTGGCCAAAAAGGGCGTATGCGTTTTCTCCTGAATATATTCAGGAGAAAACGCATACGCCCTTTTTGGCCAAGTGCATCATTGTCGAAGTTGTGCCCCTCTTCCTGTGCTTTACAGGCGATTCTAACGTACCTCTTGAAATCTGTTTCCTGCTATTCTGCCTCGCATTCAAGTCCGCCTCGTTGCCTTCCCTCAACAGATTTTTGGACGATAGTTGGCCTTGATTACTCTGCCAGTTTGTGAATTGCTGTGCCCCTGAGCTCCATTTTTCAACTCGTTTTTTGTGAGCTGAACGCAAGTCCAAACATTTGGTTCAGGACCTATACTGGTTCCCGGTGGGTGGCTGAGACTTTGGTGAATTCTTCTTCCTGCCGGGAAATTAGAGTGACATGTGCCCATCCAAATGCCTAACAGCTACTCTCTCATTGGTTCTCCCTCTTCCCTTTCCTCCTCTGCCAAATGGGCAACCTGTGTGAACCAGGAGCTTAAAGGGGCTGTCTCTCCAAGTTGGGAGATTGATAGTAAAGCTGTTGGAAAGTCAAACCGGAGCACCAGGAGAGGGACTCTTCGTTGAGTTTTAGAAACCTTTCGTATTCACAGTGTGTCCATTCTCTAGGTTTCCCGTACATGTTATAGCTGTAGTAATATTCCCTTCAACCTGGAGAGGTGGGACCCATGGAATGGTGGCCATGCATTATTGCTTTAAAGGGTCTGCATTTGCTCACCCAATCTCACCAATCCTCTCAGTCCCAAGTGTCCAGCCTCATGCCACATCCAGCTGTCATCGTAGATAGGGTCATTCCAGGTTGCATCAGAGACCCTGAAGGAATTGTAAAGAATTTCCCTGTTTCTTTGTTCTGTTTTTGAAATTCCTTTTTAGAGTGGGTTTGAGCTGATTCTCGCTGCCATGTTTATGCCAGTCTAGACACACTTGATTCCCTTACGGAGACATATCAATACATAGGTTTTAAGATTCTTACTAGTCAGATCTATTCCTCTGCGGGGAATATGGGGTTTTGAGTCCCTTTCACTGAGGAAGGTGTAGGTCTTGTCTATTCCATAGTTGGTTTTTGGAACAGTACCTGTGCTTATATCAAACTCTGGTTTGATGCATCACCCCACCTCTCCTTCCCCCTTAAGCAGGCATAAGAGTGTTTTCTAAATGTGAGACTCTGTTCTCTTTCCTAACTCAGTTCATGTGTTGCCATGTTTACAGGATCTTCCTAAGTGATATCTTATGATAAGTTTCTTTTTCTGTGTGACTTCTTTCACTTAGAATCATCGTACCTGAATCCACTCATTTTGCTGCTACTGGTCTTATGACATTGATTTCATGGCTGAGGGATATTCCATCGTACGTAAGTTCCACAATGATTTGAACCATTTTTATATTTCCTGGGATATTTCAGGTGTACCCAGGTTGAGGTTCTTGTAAGCAGTGCAGCCCTCAATTTGGGGGTGGCTGTGTCTTATGGATCTTCAGTTTTCCCAAGGTATATTCCCTAGACTGGAAGTGCCCTTGGCTCTGTAGCTCTATTGTTTACTTGTTTTAGGGAACACAATGCACTCCTCCAGGGAGGCAGTTGGCAGCTTACATCCCGCCCATCAGCATAACAAGGCTCCCTGTTCTCCAGGGCCTGTCTTGCCTTTCTGGTTTTTACACATTTTGTCGATGTCCCTTTTGACCGGTGGGAAGTGATACTTCTTTGTAGTGCAGATTTGCATTGCCTGCTTGCTTGCTTGGCCAAAAAGGGCGTATGCGTTTTCTCCTGAATATATTCAGGAGAAAACGCATACGCCCTTTTTGGCCAAGTGCATCATTGTCGAAGTTGTGCCCCTCTTCCTGTGCTTTACAGGCGATTCTAACGTACCTCTTGAAATCTGTTTCCTGCTATTCTGCCTCGCATTCAAGTCCGCCTCGTTGCCTTCCCTCAACAGATTTTTGGACGATAGTTGGCCTTGATTACTCTGCCAGTTTGTGAATTGCTGTGCCCCTGAGCTCCATTTTTCAACTCGTTTTTTTGTGAGCTGAACGCAAGTCCAAACATTTGGTTCAGGACCTATACTGGTTCCCGGTGGGTGGCTGAGACTCTGGTGAATTCTTCTTCCTGCCGGGAAATTAGAGTGACATGTGCCCATCCAAATGCCTAACAGCTACTCTCTCATTGGTTCTCCCTCTTCCCTTTCCTTCTCTGCCAAATGGGCAACCTGTGTGAACCAGGAGCTTAAAGGGGCTGTCTCTCCAAGTTGGGAGATTGATAGTAAAGCTGTTGGAAAGTCAAACCTGAGCACCAGGAGAGGGACTCTTCGTTGAGTTTTAGAAACCTTTCGTATTCACAGTGTGTCCATTCTCTAGGTTTCCCGTACATGTTATAGCTGTAGTAATATTCCCTTCAACCTGGAGAGGTGGGACCCATGGAATGGTTGCCATGCATTATTGCTTTAAAGGGTCTGCATTTGCTTACCCAATCTCACCAATCCTCTCAGTCCCAAGTGTCCAGCCTCATGCCACATCCAGCTGTCATCGTAGATAGGGTCATTCCAGGTTGCATCAGAGACCCTGAAGGAATTGTAAAGAATTTCCCTGTTTCTTTGTTCTGTTTTTGAAATTCCTTTTTAGAGTGGGTTTGAGCTGATTCTCGCTGCCATGTTTATGCCAGTCTAGACACACTTGATTCCCTTACGGAGACATATCAATACATAGGTTTTAAGATTCTTACTAGTCAGATCTATTCCTCTGCGGGAAATATGGGGTTTTGAGTCCCTTTCACTGAGGAAGGTGTAGGTCTTGTCTATTCCATAGTTGGTTTTTGGAACAGTACCTGTGCTTATATCAAACTCTGGTTTGATGCATCACCCCACCTCTCCTTCCCCCTTAAGCAGGCATAAGAGTGTTTTCTAAATGTGAGACTCTGTTCTCTTTCCTAACTCAGTTCATGTGTAGCCATGTTTACAGGATCTTCCTAAGTGATATCTTATGATAAGTTTCTTTTTCTGTGTGACTTCTTTCACTTAGAATCATCGTACCTGAATCCACTCATTTTGCTGCTACTGGTCTTATGACATTGATTTCATGGCTGAGGGATATTCCATCGTACGTAAGTTCCACAATGTTTTGAACCATTTTTATATTTCCTGGGATATTTCAGGTGTACCCAGGTTGAGGTTCTTGTAAGCAGTGCAGCCCTCAATTTGGGGGTGGCTGTGTCTTATGGATCTTCAGTTTTCCCAAGGTATATTCCCTAGACTGGAAGTGCCCTTGGCTCTGTAGCTCTGTTGTTTACTTGTTTTAGGGAACACAATGCACTCCTCCAGTGAGGCAGTTGGCAACTTACATCCCGCCCATCAGCATAACAAGGCTCCCTGTTCTCCAGGGCCTGTCTTGCCTTTCTGGTTTTTACACATTTTGTGGATGTCCCTTTTGACCGTTGGGAAGTGATACTTCTTTGTAGTGCAGATTTGCATTGCCCGCTTGCTTGCTTGGCCAAAAAGGGCGTATGCGTTTTCTCCTGAATATATTCAGGAGAAAACGCATACGCCCTTTTTGGCCAAGTGCATCATTGTCGAAGTTGTGCCCCTCTTCCTGTGCTTTACAGGCGATTCTAACGTACCTCTTGAAATCTGTTTCCTGCTATTCTGCCTCGCATTCAAGTCCGCCTCGTTGCCTTCCCTCAACAGATTTTTGGACGATAGTTGGCCTTGATTACTCTGCCAGTTTGTGAATTGCTGTGCCCCTGAGCTCCATTTTTCAACTCGTTTTTTGTGAGCTGAACGCAAGTCCAAACATTTGGTTCAGGACCTATACTGGTTCCCGGTGGGTGGCTGAGACTTTGGTGAATTCTTCTTCCTGCCGGGAAATTAGAGTGACATGTGCCCATCCAAATGCCTAACAGCTACTCTCTCATTGGTTCTCCCTCTTCCCTTTCCTCCTCTGCCAAATGGGCAACCTGTGTGAACCAGGAGCTTAAAGGGGCTGTCTCTCCAAGTTGGGAGATTGATAGTAAAGCTGTTGGAAAGTCAAACCGGAGCACCAGGAGAGGGACTCTTCGTTGAGTTTTAGAAACCTTTCGTATTCACAGTGTGTCCATTCTCTAGGTTTCCCGTACATGTTATAGCTGTAGTAATATTCCCTTCAACCTGGAGAGGTGGGACCCATGGAATGGTGGCCATGCATTATTGCTTTAAAGGGTCTGCATTTGCTCACCCAATCTCACCAATCCTCTCAGTCCCAAGTGTCCAGCCTCATGCCACATCCAGCTGTCATCGTAGATAGGGTCATTCCAGGTTGCATCAGAGACCCTGAAGGAATTGTAAAGAATTTCCCTGTTTCTTTGTTCTGTTTTTGAAATTCCTTTTTAGAGTGGGTTTGAGCTGATTCTCGCTGCCATGTTTATGCCAGTCTAGACACACTTGATTCCCTTACGGAGACATATCAATACATAGGTTTTAAGATTCTTACTAGTCAGATCTATTCCTCTGCGGGGAATATGGGGTTTTGAGTCCCTTTCACTGAGGAAGGTGTAGGTCTTGTCTATTCCATAGTTGGTTTTTGGAACAGTACCTGTGCTTATATCAAACTCTGGTTTGATGCATCACCCCACCTCTCCTTCCCCCTTAAGCAGGCATAAGAGTGTTTTCTAAATGTGAGACTCTGTTCTCTTTCCTAACTCAGTTCATGTGTTGCCATGTTTACAGGATCTTCCTAAGTGATATCTTATGATAAGTTTCTTTTTCTGTGTGACTTCTTTCACTTAGAATCATCGTACCTGAATCCACTCATTTTGCTGCTACTGGTCTTATGACATTGATTTCATGGCTGAGGGATATTCCATCGTACGTAAGTTCCACAATGATTTGAACCATTTTTATATTTCCTGGGATATTTCAGGTGTACCCAGGTTGAGGTTCTTGTAAGCAGTGCAGCCCTCAATTTGGGGGTGGCTGTGTCTTATGGATCTTCAGTTTTCCCAAGGTATATTCCCTAGACTGGAAGTGCCCTTGGCTCTGTAGCTCTATTGTTTACTTGTTTTAGGGAACACAATGCACTCCTCCAGGGAGGCAGTTGGCAGCTTACATCCCGCCCATCAGCATAACAAGGCTCCCTGTTCTCCAGGGCCTGTCTTGCCTTTCTGGTTTTTACACATTTTGTCGATGTCCCTTTTGACCGGTGGGAAGTGATACTTCTTTGTAGTGCAGATTTGCATTGCCTGCTTGCTTGCTTGGCCAAAAAGGGCGTATGCGTTTTCTCCTGAATATATTCAGGAGAAAACGCATACGCCCTTTTTGGCCAAGTGCATCATTGTCGAAGTTGTGCCCCTCTTCCTGTGCTTTACAGGCGATTCTAACGTACCTCTTGAAATCTGTTTCCTGCTATTCTGCCTCGCATTCAAGTCCGCCTCGTTGCCTTCCCTCAACAGATTTTTGTACGATAGTTGGCCTTGATTACTCTGCCAGTTTGTGAATTGCTGTGCCCCTGAGCTCTATTTTTCAACTCATTTTTTTGTGAGCTGAACGCAAGTCCAAACATTTGGTTCAGGACCTATACTGGTTCCCGGTGGGTGGCTGAGACTCTGGTGAATTCTTCTTCCTGCCGGGAAATTAGAGTGACATGTGCCCATCCAAATGCCTAACAGCTACTCTCTCATTGGTTCTCCCTCTTCCCTTTCCTTCTCTGCCAAATGGGCAACCTGTGTGAACCAGGAGCTTAAAGGGGCTGTCTCTCCAAGTTGGGAGATTGATAGTAAAGCTGTTGGAAAGTCAAACCTGAGCACCAGGAGAGGGACTCTTCGTTGAGTTTTAGAAACCTTTCGTATTCACAGTGTGTCCATTCTCTAGGTTTCCCGTACATGTTATAGCTGTAGTAATATTCCCTTCAACCTGGAGAGGTGGGACCCATGGAATGGTTGCCATGCATTATTGCTTTAAAGGGTCTGCATTTGCTCACCCAATCTCACCAATCCTCTCAGTCCCAAGTGTCCAGCCTCATGCCACATCCAGCTGTCATCGTAGATAGGGTCATTCCAGGTTGCATCAGAGACCCTGAAGGAATTGTAAAGAATTTCCCTGTTTCTTTGTTCTGTTTTTGAAATTCCTTTTTAGAGTGGGTTTGAGCTGATTCTCGCTGCCATGTTTATGCCAGTCTAGACACACTTGATTCCCTTACGGAGACATATCAATACATAGGTTTTAAGATTCTTACTAGTCAGATCTATTCCTCTGCGGGGAATATGGGGTTTTGAGTCCCTTTCACTGAGGAAGGTGTAGGTCTTGTCTATTCCATAGTTGGTTTTTGGAACAGTACCTGTGCTTATATCAAACTCTGGTTTGATGCATCACCCCACCTCTCCTTCCCCCTTAAGCAGGCATAAGAGTGTTTTCTAAATGTGAGACTCTGTTCTCTTGCCTAACTCAGTTCATGTGTAGCCATGTTTACAGGATCTTCCTAAGTGATATCTTATGATAAGTTTCTTTTTCTGTGTGACTTCTTTCACTTAGAATCATCGTACCTGAATCCACTCATTTTGCTGCTACTGGTCTTATGATATTGATTTCATGGCTGAGGGATATTCCATCGTACGTAAGTTCCACAATGATTTGAACCATTTTTATATTTCCTGGGATATTTCAGGTGTACCCAGGTTGAGGTTCTTGTAAGCAGTGCAGCCCTCAATTTGGGGGTGGCTGTGTCTTATGGATCTTCAATTTTCCCAAGGTATATTCCCTAGACTGGAAGTGCCCTTGGCTCTGTAGCTCTGTTGTTTACTTGTTTTAGGGAACACAATGCACTCCTCCAGGGAGGCAGTTGGCAGCTTACATCCCGCCCATCAGCATAACAAGGCTCCCTGTTCTCCAGGGCCTGTCTTGCCTTTCTGGTTTTTACACATTTTGTGGATGTCCCTTTTGACCGTTGGGAAGTGATACTTCTTTGTAGTGCAGATTTGCATTGCCCGCTTGCTTGCTTGGCCAAAAAGGGTGTATGCGTTTTCTCCTGAATATATTCAGGAGAAAACGCATACGCCCTTTTTGGCCAAGTGCATCATTGTCGAAGTTGTGCCCCTCTTCCTGTGCTTTACAGGCGATTCTAACGTACCTCTTGAAATCTGTTTCCTGCTATTCTGCCTCGCATTCAAGTCCGCCTCGTTGCCTTCCCTCAACAGATTTTTGGACGATAGTTGGCCTTGATTACTCTGCCAGTTTGTGAATTGCTGTGCCCCTGAGCTCCATTTTTCAACTCGTTTTTTTGTGAGCTGAACGCAAGTCCAAACATTTGGTTCAGGACCTATACTGGTTCCCGGTGGGTGGCTGAGACTGTGGTGAATTCTTCTTCCTGCCGGGAAATTAGAGTGACATGTGCCCATCCAAATGCCTAACAGCTACTCTCTCATTGGTTCTCCCTCTTCCCTTTCCTCCTCTGCCAAATGGGCAACCTGTGTGAACCAGGAGCTTAAAGGGGCTGTCTCTCCAAGTTGGGCATTGATAGTAAAGCTGTTGGAAAGTCAAACCGGAGCACCAGGAGAGGGACTCTTCGTTGAGTTTTAGAAACCTTTCGTATTCACAGTGTGTCCATTCTCTAGGTTTCCCATACATGTTATAGCTGTAGTAATATTCCCTTCAACCTGGAGAGGTGGGACCCATGGAATGGTTGCCATGCATTATTGCTTTAAAGGGTCTGCATTTGCTCACCCAATCTCACCAATCCTCTCAGTCCCAAGTGTCCAGCCTCATGCCACATCCAGCTGTCATCGTAGATAGGGTCATTCCAGGTTGCATCAGAGACCCTGAAGGAATTGTAAAGAATTTCCCTGTTTCTTTGTTCTGTTTTTGAAATTCCTTTTTAGAGTGGGTTTGAGCTGATTCTCGCTGCCATGTTTATGCCAGTCTAGACACACTTGATTCCCTTACGGAGACATATCAATACATAGGTTTTAAGATTCTTACTAGTCAGATCTATTCCTCTGCGGGAAATATGGGGTTTTGAGTCCCTTTCACTGAGGAAGGTGTAGGTCTTGTCTATTCCATAGTTGGTTTTTGGAACAGTACCTGTGCTTATATCAAACTCTGGTTTGATGCATCACCCCACCTCTCCTTCCCCCTTAAGCAGGCATAAGAGTGTTTTCTAAATGTGAGACTCTGTTCTCTTTCCTAACTCAGTTCATGTGTTGCCATGTTTACAGGATCTTCCTAAGTGATATCTTATGATAAGTTTCTTTTTCTGTGTGACTTCTTTCACTTAGAATCATCGTACCTGAATCCACTCATTTTGCTGCTACTGGTCTTATGACATTGATTTCATGGCTGAGGGATATTCCATCGTACGTAAGTTCCACAATGATTTGAACCATTTTTATATTTCCTGGGATATTTCAGGTGTACCCAGGTTGAGGTTCTTGTAAGCAGTGCAGCCCTCAATTTGGGGGTGGCTGTGTCTTATGGATCTTCAGTTTTCCCAAGGTATATTCCCTAGACTGGAAGTGCCCTTGGCTCTGTAGCTCTGTTGTTTACTTGTTTTAGGGAACACAATGCACTCCTCCAGGGAGGCAGTTGGCAGCTTACATCCCGCCCATCAGCATAACAAGGCTCCCTGTTCTCCAGGGCATGTCTTGCCTTTCTGGTTTTTACACATTTTGTGGATGTCCCTTTTGACCGTTGGGAAGTGATACTTCTTTGTAGTGCAGATTTGCATTGCCCGCTTGCTTGCTTGGCCAAAAAGGGCGTATGCGTTTTCTCCTGAATATATTCAGGAGAAAACGCATACGCCCTTTTTGGCCAAGTGCATCATTGTCGAAGTTGTGCCCCTCTTCCTGTGCTTTACAGGCGATTCTAATGTACCTCTTGAAATCTGTTTCCTGCTATTCTGCCTCGCATTCAAGTCCGCCTCGTTGCCTTCCCTCAACAGATTTTTGGACGATAGTTGGCCTTGATTACTCTGCCAGTTTGTGAATTGCTGTGCCCCTGAGCTCCATTTTTCAACTCGTTTTTTGTGAGCTGAACGCAAGTCCAAACATTTGGTTCAGGACCTATACTGGTTCCCGGTGGGTGGCTGAGACTCTGGTGAATTCTTCTTCCTGCCGGGAAATTAGAGTGACATGTGCCCATCCAAATGCCTAACAGCTACTCTCTCATTGGTTCTCCCTCTTCCCTTTCCTCCTCTGCCAAATGGGCAACCTGTGTGAACCAGGAGCTTAAAGGGCTGTCTCTCCAAGTTGGGAGATTGATAGTAAAGCTGTTGGAAAGTCAAACCGGAGCACCAGGAGAGGGACTCTTCGTTGAGTTTTAGAAACCTTTCGTATTCACAGTGTGTCCATTCTCTAGGTTTCCCGTACATGTTATAGCTGTAGTAATATTCCCTTCAACCTGGAGAGGTGGGACCCATGGAATGGTTGCCATGCATTATTGCTTTAAAGGGTCTGCATTTGCTCACCCAATCTCACCAATCCTCTCAGTCCCAAGTGTCCAGCCTCATGCCACATCCAGCTGTCATCGTAGATAGGGTCATTCCAGGTTGCATCAGAGACCCTGAAGGAATTGTAAAGAATTTCCCTGTTTCTTTGTTCTGTTTTTGAAATTCCTTTTTAGAGTGGGTTTGAGCTGATTCTCGCTGCCATGTTTATGCCAGTCTAGACACACTTGATTCCCTTACGGAGACATATCAATACATAGGTTTTAAGATTCTTACTAGTCAGATCTATTCCTCTGCGGGAAATATGGGGTTTTGAGTCCCTTTCACTGAGGAAGGTGTAGGTCTTGTCTATTCCATTGTTGGTTTTTGGAACAGTACCTGTGCTTATATCAAACTCTGGTTTGATGCATCACCCCACCTCTCCTTCCCCCTTAAGCAGGCATAAGAGTGTTTTCTAAATGTGAGACTCTGTTCTCTTTCCTAACTCAGTTCATGTGTTGCCATGTTTACAGGATCTTCCTAAGTGATATCTTATGATAAGTTTCTTTTTCTGTGTGACTTCTTTCACTTAGAATCATCGTACCTGAATCCACTCATTTTGCTGCTACTGGTCTTATGACATTGATTTCGTGGCTGAGGGATATTCCATCGTACGTAAGTTCCACAATGTTTTGAACCATTTTTATATTTCCTGGGATATTTCAGGTGTACCCAGGTTGAGGTTCTTGTAAGCAGTGCAGCCCTCAATTTGGGGGTGGCTCTGTCTTATGGATCTTCAGTTTTCCCAAGGTATATTCCCTAGACTGGAAGTGCCCTTGGCTCTGTAGCTCTGTTGTTTACTTGTTTTAGGGAACACAATGCACTCCTCCAGGGAGGCAGTTGGCAGCTTACATCCCGCCCATCAGCATAACAAGGCTCCTTGTTCTCCAGGGCCTGTCTTGCCTTTCTGGTTTTTACACATTTTGTGGATGTCCCTTTTGACCGTTGGGAAGTGATACTTCTTTGTAGTGCAGATTTGCATTGCCCGCTTGCTTGCTTGGCCAAAAAGGGCGTATGCGTTTTCTCCTGAATAGGAGAAAACGCATACGCCCTTTTTGGCCAAGTGCATCATTGTCGAAGTTGTGCCCCTCTTCCTGTGCTTTACAGGCGATTCTAACGTACCTCTTGAAATCTGTTTCCTGCTATTCTGCCTCACATTCAAGTCCGCCTCGTTGCCTTCCCTCAACAGATTTTTGGACGATAGTTGGCCTTGATTACTCTGCCAGTTTGTGAATTGCTGTGCCCCTGAGCTCCATTTTTCAACTCGTTTTTTGTGAGCTGAACGCAAGTCCAAACATTTGGTTCAGGACCTATACTGGTTCCCGGTGGGTGGCTGAGACTTTGGTTAATTCTTCTTCCTGCCGGGAAATTAGAGTGACATGTGCCCATCCAAATGCCTAACAGCTACTCTCTCATTGGTTCTCCCTCTTCCGTTTCCGCCTCTGCCAAATGGGCAACCTGTGTGAACCAGGAGCTTAAAGGGGCTGTCTCTCCAAGTTGGGAGATTGATAGTAAAGCTGTTGGAAAGTCAAACCGGAGCACCAGGAGAGGGACTCTTCGTTGAGTTTTAGAAACCTTTCGTATTCACAGTGTGTCCATTCTCTAGGTTTCCCGTACATGTTATAGCTGTAGTAATATTCCCTTCCACCTGGAGAGCTGGGACCCATGGAATGGTTGCCATGCATTATTGCTTTAAAGGGTCTGCATTTGCTCACCCAATCTCACCAATCCTCTCAGTCCCAAGTGTCCAGCCTCATGCCACATCCAGCTGTCATCGTAGATAGGGTCATTCCAGGTTGCATCAGAGACCCTGAAGGAATTGTAAAGAATTTCCCTGTTTCTTTGTTCTGTTTTTGAAATTCCTTTTTAGAGTGGGTTTGAGCTGATTCTCGCTGCCATGTTTATGCCAGTCTAGACACACTTGATTCCCTTACGGAGACATATCAATACATAGGTTTTAAGATTCTTACTAGTCAGATCTATTCCTCTGCGGGAAATATGGGGTTTTGAGTCCCTTTCACTGAGGAAGGTGTAGGTCTTGTCTATTCCATAGTTGGTTTTTGGAACAGTACCTGTGCTTATATCAAACTCTGGTTTGATGCATCACCCCACCTCTCCTTCCCCCTTAAGCAGGCATAAGAGTGTTTTCTAAATGTGAGACTCTGTTCTCTTTCCTAACTCAGTTCATGTGTTGCCATGTTTACAGGATCTTCCTAAGTGATATCTTATGATAAGTTTCTTTTTCTGTGTGACTTCTTTCACTTAGAATCATCGTACCTGAATCCACTCATTTTGCTGCTACTGGTCTTATGACATTGATTTCATGGCTGAGGGATATTCCATCGTACGTAAGTTCCACAATGTTTTGAACCATTTTTATATTTCCTGGGATATTTCAGGTGTACCCAGGTTGAGGTTCTTGTAAGCAGTGCAGCCCTCAATTTGGGGGTGGCTCTGTCTTATGGATCTTCAGTTTTCCCAAGGTATATTCCCTAGACTGGAAGTGCCCTTGGCTCTGTAGCTCTGTTGTTTACTTGTTTTAGGGAACACAATGCACTCCTCCAGGGAGGCAGTTGGCAGCTTACATCCCGCCCATCAGCATAACAAGGCTCCCTGTTCTCCAGGGCCTGTCTTGCCTTTCTGGTTTTTACACATTTTGTGGATGTCCCTTTTGACCAGTGGGAAGTGATACTTCTTTGTAGTGCAGATTTGCATTGCCCGCTTGCTTGCTTGGCCAAAAAGGGCGTATGCGTTTTCTCCTGAATATATTCAGGAGAAAACGCATACGCCCTTTTTGGCCAAGTGCATCATTGTCGAAGTTGTGCCCCTCTTCCTGTGCTTTACAGGCGATTCTAACATACCTCTTGAAATCTGTTTCCTGCTATTCTGCCTCGCATTCAAGTCCACCTCGTTGCCTTCCCTCAACAGATTTTTGGACGATAGTTGGCCTTGATTACTCTGCCAGTTTGTGAATTGCTGTGCCCCTGAGCTCCATTTTTCAACTCGTTTTTTGTGAGCTGAACGCAAGTCCAAACTTTTGGTTCAGGACCTATACTGGTTCCCGGTGGGTGGCTGAGACTTTGGTGAATTCTTCTTCCTGCCGGGAAATTAGAGTGACATGTGCCCATCCAAATGCCTAACAGCTACTCTCTCATTGGTTCTCCGTCTTCCCTTTCCTCCTCTGCCAAATGGGCAACCTGTGTGAACCAGGAGCTTAAAGGGGCTGTCTCTCCAAGTTGGGAGATTGATAGTAAAGCTGTTGGAAAGTCAAACCGGAGCACCAGGAGAGGGACTCTTCGTTGAGTTTTAGAAACCTTTCGTATTCACAGTGTGTCCATTCTCTAGGTTTCCCGTACATGTTATAGCTGTAGTAATATTCCCTTCCACCTGGAGAGCTGGGACCCATGGAATGGTTGCCATGCATTATTGCTTTAAAGGGTCTGCATTTGATCACCCAATCTCACCAGTCCTCTCAGTCCCAAGTGTCCAGCCTCATGCCACATCCAGCTGTCATCGTAGATAGGGTCATTCCAGGTTGCATCAGAGACCCTGAAGGAATTGTAAAGAATTTCCCTGTTTCTTTGTTCTGTTTTTGAAATTCCTTTTTAGAGTGGGTTTGAGCTGATTCTCGCTGCCATGTTTATGCCAGTCTAGACACACTTGATTCCCTTACGGAGACATATCAATACATAGGTTTTAAGATTCTTACTAGTCAGATCTATTCCTCTGCGGGAAATATGGGGTTTTGAGTCCCTTTCACTGAGGAAGGTGTAGGTCTTGTCTATTCCATAGTTGGTTTTTGGAACAGTACCTGTGCTTATATCAAACTCTGGTTTGATGCATCACCCCACCTCTCCTTCCCCCTTAAGCAGGCATAAGAGTGTTTTCTAAATGTGAGACTCTGTTCTCTTTCCTAACTCAGTTCATGTGTGGCCATGTTTACAGGATCTTCCTAAGTGATATCTTATGATAAGTTTCTTTTTCTGTGTGACTTCTTTCACTTAGAATCATCGTACCTGAATCCACTCATTTTGCTGCTACTGGTCTTATGACATTGATTTCATGGCTGAGGGATATTCCATCGTACGTAAGTTCCACAATGTTTTGAACCATTTTTATATTTCCTGGGATATTTCAGGTGTACCCAGGTTGAGGTTCTTGTAAGCAGTGCAGCCCTCAATTTGGGGGTGGCTCTGTCTTATGGATTTTCAGTTTTCCCAAGGTATATTCCCTAGACTGGAAGTGCCCTTGGCTCTGTAGCTCTGTTGTTTACTTGTTTTAGGGAACACAATGCACTCCTCCAGTGAGGCAGTTGGCAACTTACATCCCGCCCAACAGCATAACAAGGCTCCCTGTTCTCCAGGGCCTGTCTTGCCTTTCTGGTTTTTACACATTTTGTGGATGTCCCTTTTGACCGGTGGGAAGTGATACTTCTTTGTAGTGCAGATTTGCATTGCCCGCTTGCTTGCTTGGCCAAAAAGGGCGTATGCGTTTTCTCCTGAATATATTCAGGAGAAAACGCATACGCCCTTTTTGGCCAAGTGCATCATTGTCGAAGTTGTGCCCCTCTTCCTGTGCTTTACAGGCGATTCTAACGTACCTCTTGAAATCTGTTTCCTGCTATTCTGCCTCGCATTCAAGTCCACCTCGTTGCCTTCCCTCAACAGATTTTTGGACGATAGTTGGCCTTGATTACTCTGCCAGTTTGTGAATTGCTGTGCCCCTGAGCTCCATTTTTCAACTCGTTTTTTGTGAGCTGAACGCAAGTCCAAACTTTTGGTTCAGGACCTATACTGGTTCCCGGTGGGTGGCTGAGACTTTGGTGAATTCTTCTTCCTGCCGGGAAATTAGAGTGACATGTGCCCATCCAAATGCCTAACAGCTACTCTCTCATTGGTTCTCCCTCTTCCCTTTCCTCCTCTGCCAAATGGGCAACCTGTGTGAACCAGGAGCTTAAAGGGGCTGTCTCTCCAAGTTGGGAGATTGATAGTAAAGCTGTTGGAAAGTCAAACCGGAGCACCAGGAGAGGGACTCTTCGTTGAGTTTTAGAAACCTTTCGTATTCACAGTGTGTCCATTCTCTAGGTTACCCGTACACGTTATAGCTGTAGTAATATTCCCTTCAACCTGGAGAGGTGGGACCCATGGAATGGTTGCCATGCATTATTGCTTTAAAGGGTCTGCATTTGCTCACCCAATCTCACCAATCCTCTCAGTCCCAAGTGTCCAGCCTCATGCCACATCCAGCTGTCATCATAGATAGGGTCATTCCAGGTTGCATCAGAGACCCTGAAGGAATTGTAAAGAATTTCCCTGTTTCTTTGTTCTGTTTTTGAAATTCCTTTTTAGAGTGGGTTTGAGCTGATTCTCGCTGCCATGTTTATGCCAGTCTAGACACACTTGATTCCCTTACGGAGACATATCAATACATAGGTTTTAAGATTCTTACTAGTCAGATCTATTCCTCTGCGGGAAATATGGGGTTTTGAGTCCCTTTCACTGAGGAAGGTGTAGGTCTTGTCTATTCCATAGTTGGTTTTTGGAACAGTACCTGTGCTTATATCAAACTCTGGTTTGATGCATCACCCCACCTCTCCTTCCCCCTTAAGCAGGCATAAGAGTGTTTTCTAAATGTGAGACTCTGTTCTCTTTCCTAACTCAGTTCATGTGTGGCCATGTTTACAGGATCTTCCTAAGTGATATCTTATGATAAGTTTCTTTTTCTGTGTGACTTCTTTCACTTAGAATCATCGTACCTGAATCCACTCATTTTGCTGCTACTGGTCTTATGACATTGATTTCATGGCTGAGGGATATTCCATCGTACGTAAGTTCCACAATGTTTTGAACCATTTTTATATTTCCTGGGATATTTCAGGTGTACCCAGGTTGAGGTTCTTGTAAGCAGTGCAGCCCTCAATTTGGGGGTGGCTCTGTCTTATGGATTTTCAGTTTTCCCAAGGTATATTCCCTAGACTGGAAGTGCCCTTGGCTCTGTAGCACTGTTGTTTACTTGTTTTAGGGAACACAATGCACTCCTCCAGGGAGGCAGTTGGCAGCTTACATCCCGCCCATCAGCATAACAAGGCTCCCTGTTCTCCAGGGCCTGTCTTGCCTTTCTGGTTTTTACACATTTTGTGGATGTCCCTTTTGACCGGTGGGAAGTGATACTTCTTTGTAGTGCAGATTTGCATTGCCCGCTTGCTTGCTTGGCCAAAAAGGGCGTATGCGTTTTCTCCTGAATATATTCAGGAGAAAACGCATACGCCCTTTTTGGCCAAGTGCATCATTGTCGAAGTTGTGCCCCTCTTCCTGTGCTTTACAGGCGATTCCAACGTACCTCTTGAAATCTGTTTCCTGCTATTCTGCCTCGCTTTCAACTCCGCCTCGTTGCCTTCCCTCAACAGATTTTTGGACGATAGTTGGCCTTGATTACTCTGCCAGTTTGTGAATTGCTGTGCCCCTGAGCTCCATTTTTCAACTCGTTTTTTGTGAGCTGAACGCAAGTCCAAACTTTTGGTTCAGGACCTATACTGGTTCCCGGTGGGTGGCTGAGACTTTGGTGAATTCTTCTTCCTGCCGGGAAATTAGAGTGACATGTGCCCATCCAAATGCCTAACAGCTACTCTCTCATTGGTTCTCCCTCTTCCCTTTCATCCTCTGCCAAATTGGCAACCTGTGCGAACCAGGAGCTTAAAGGGGCTGTCTCTCCAAGTTGGGAGATTGATAGGAAAGCAGTTGGAAAGTCAAACCGGAGCACCAGGAGAGGGGCTCTTCGTTGAGTTTTAGAAACCTTTCGTATTCATGGTGTGTCCATTCTCTAGGTTTCCCGTACACGTTATAGCTGTAGTAATATTCCCTTCAACCTGGAGAGCTGGGACCCATGGAATGGATGCCATGCATTATTGCTTTAAAGGGTCTGCATTTGCTCACCCAATCTCACCAATCCTCTCAGTCCCAAGTGTCCAGCCTCATGCCACATCCAGCTGTCATCGTAGATAGGGTCATTCCAGGTTGCATCAGAGACCCTGAAGGAATTGTAAAGAATTTCCCTGTTTCTTTGTTCTGTTTTTGAAATTCCTTTTTAGAGTGGGTTTGAGCTGATTCTCGCTGCCATGTTTATGCCAGTCTAGACACACTTGATTCCCTTACGGAGACATATCAATACATAGGTTTTAAGATTCTTACTAGTCAGATCTATTCCTCTGCGGGAAATATGGGGTTTTGAGTCCCTTTCACTGAGGAAGGTGTAGGTCTTGTCTATTCCATAGTTGGTTTTTGGAACAGTACCTGTGCTTATATCAAACTCTGGTTTGATGCATCACCCCACCTCTCCTTCCCCCTTAAGCAGGCATAAGAGTGTTTTCTAAATGTGAGACTCTGTTCTCTTTCCTAACTCAGTTCATGTGTGGCCATGTTTACAGGATCTTCCTAAGTGATATCTTATGATAAGTTTCTTTTTCTGTGTGACTTCTTTCACTTAGAATCATCGTACCTGAATCCACTCATTTTGCTGCTACTGGTCTTATGACATTGATTTCATGGCTGAGGGATATTCCATCGTACGTAAGTTCCACAATGATTTGAACCATTTTTATATTTCCTGGGATATTTCAGGTGTACCCAGGTTGAGGTTCTTGTAAGCAGTGCAGCCCTCAATTTGGGGGTGGCTCTGTCTTATGGATCTTCAATTTTCCCAAGGTATATTCCCTAGACTGGAAGTGCCCTTGGCTCTGTAGCTCTGTTGTTTACTTGTTTTAGGGAACACAATGCACTCCTCCAGGGAGGCAGTTGGCAGCTTACATCCCGCCCATCAGCATAACAAGGCTCCCTGTTCTCCAGGGCCTGTCTTGCCTTTCTGGTTTTTACACATTTTGTGGATGTCCCTTTTGACCGTTGGGAAGTGATACTTCTTTGTAGTGCAGATTTGCATTGCCCGCTTGCTTGCTTGGCCAAAAAGGGCGTATGCGTTTTCTCCTGAATATATTCAGGAGAAAACGCATACGCCCTTTTTGGCCAAGTACATCATTGTCGAAGTTGTGCCCCTCTTCCTGTGCTTTACAGGCGATTCTAACGTACCTCTTGAAATCTGTTTCCTGCTATTCTGCCTCGCATTCAAGTCCGCCTCGTTGCCTTCCCTCAACAGATTTTTGGACGATAGTTGGCCTTGATTACTCTGCCAGTTTGTGAATTGCTGTGCCCCTGAGCTCCATTTTTCAACTCGTTTTTTGTGAGCTGAACGCAAGTCCAAACATTTGGTTCGGGACCTATACTGGTTCCCGGTGGGTGGCTGAGACTCTGGTGAATTCTTCTTCCTGCCGGGAAATTAGAGTGACATGTGCCCATACAAATGCCTAACAGCTACTCTCTCATTGGTTCTCCCTCTTCCCTTTCCTCCTCTGCCAAATGGGCAACCTCTGTGAACCAGGAGCTTAAAGGGGCTGTCTCTCCAAGTTGGGAGATTGATAGTAAAGCTGTTGGAAAGTCAAACCGGAGCACCAGGAGAGGGACTCTTCGTTGAGTTTTAGAAACCTTTCGTATTCACAGTGTGTCCATTCTCTAGGTTTCCCGTACATGTTATAGCTGTAGTAATATTCCCTTCAACCTGGAGAGGTGGGACCCATGGAATGGTTGCCATGCATTATTGCTTTAAAGGGTCTGCATTTGCTCACCCAATCTCACCAATCCTCTCAGTCCCAAGTGTCCAGCCTCATGCCACATCCAGCTGTCATCGTAGATAGGGTCATTCCAGGTTGCATCAGAGACCCTGAAGGAATTGTAAAGAATTTCCCTGTTTCTTTGTTCTGTTTTTGAAATTCCTTTTTAGAGTGGGTTTGAGCTGATTCTCGCTGCCATGTTTATGCCAGTCTAGACACACTTGATTCCCTTACGGAGACATATCAATACATAGGTTTTAAGATTCTTACTAGTCAGATCTATTCCTCTGCGGGAAATATGGGGTTTTGAGTCCCTTTCACTGAGGAAGGTGTAGGTCTTGTCTATTCCATAGTTGGTTTTTGGAACAGTACCTGTGCTTATATCAAACTCTGGTTTGATGCATCACCCCACCTCTCCTTCCCCCTTAAGCAGGCATAAGAGTGTTTTCTAAATGTGAGACTCTGTTCTCTTTCCTAACTCAGTTCATGTGTTGCCATGTTTACAGGATCTTCCTAAGTGATATCTTATGATAAGTTTCTTTTTCTGTGTGACTTCTTTCACTTAGAATCATCGTACCTGAATCCACTCATTTTGCTGCTACTGGTCTTATGACATTGATTTCATGGCTGAGGGATATTCCATCGTACGTAAGTTCCACAATGATTTGAACCATTTTTATATTTCCTGGGATATTTCAGGTGTACCCAGGTTGAGGTTCTTGTAAGCAGTGCAGCCCTCAATTTGGGGGTGGCTGTGTCTTATGGATCTTCAGTTTTCCCAAGGTATATTCCCTAGACTGGAAGTGCCCTTGGCTCTGTAGCTCTGTTGTTTACTTGTTTTAGGGAACACAATGCACTCCTCCAGGGAGGCAGTTGGCAGCTTACATCCCGCCCATCAGCATAACAAGGCTCCCTGTTCTCCAGGGCATGTCTTGCCTTTCTGGTTTTTACACATTTTGTGGATGTCCCTTTTGACCGTTGGGAAGTGATACTTCTTTGTAGTGCAGATTTGCATTGCCCGCTTGCTTGCTTGGCCAAAAAGGGCGTATGCGTTTTCTCCTGAATATATTCAGGAGAAAACGCATACGCCCTTTTTGGCCAAGTGCATCATTGTCGAAGTTGTGCCCCTCTTCCTGTGCTTTACAGGCGATTCTAATGTACCTCTTGAAATCTGTTTCCTGCTATTCTGCCTCGCATTCAAGTCCGCCTCGTTGCCTTCCCTCAACAGATTTTTGGACGATAGTTGGCCTTGATTACTCTGCCAGTTTGTGAATTGCTGTGCCCCTGAGCTCCATTTTTCAACTCGTTTTTTGTGAGCTGAACGCAAGTCCAAACATTTGGTTCAGGACCTATACTGGTTCCCGGTGGGTGGCTGAGACTCTGGTGAATTCTTCTTCCTGCCGGGAAATTAGAGTGACATGTGCCCATCCAAATGCCTAACAGCTACTCTCTCATTGGTTCTCCCTCTTCCCTTTCCTCCTCTGCCAAATGGGCAACCTGTGTGAACCAGGAGCTTAAAGGGGCTGTCTCTCCAAGTTGGGAGATTGATAGTAAAGCTGTTGGAAAGTCAAACCGGAGCACCAGGAGAGGGACTCTTCGTTGAGTTTTAGAAACCTTTCGTATTCACAGTGTGTCCATTCTCTAGGTTTCCCGTACATGTTATAGCTGTAGTAATATTCCCTTCAACCTGGAGAGGTGGGACCCATGGAATGGTTGCCATGCATTATTGCTTTAAAGGGTCTGCATTTGCTCACCCAATCTCACCAATCCTCTCAGTCCCAAGTGTCCAGCCTCATGCCACATCCAGCTGTCATCGTAGATAGGGTCATTCCAGGTTGCATCAGAGACCCTGAAGGAATTGTAAAGAATTTCCCTGTTTCTTTGTTCTGTTTTTGAAATTCCTTTTTAGAGTGGGTTTGAGCTGATTCTCGCTGCCATGTTTATGCCAGTCTAGACACACTTGATTCCCTTACGGAGACATATCAATACATAGGTTTTAAGATTCTTACTAGTCAGATCTATTCCTCTGCGGGAAATATGGGGTTTTGAGTCCCTTTCACTGAGGAAGGTGTAGGTCTTGTCTATTCCATTGTTGGTTTTTGGAACAGTACCTGTGCTTATATCAAACTCTGGTTTGATGCATCACCCCACCTCTCCTTCCCCCTTAAGCAGGCATAAGAGTGTTTTCTAAATGTGAGACTCTGTTCTCTTTCCTAACTCAGTTCATGTGTTGCCATGTTTACAGGATCTTCCTAAGTGATATCTTATGATAAGTTTCTTTTTCTGTGTGACTTCTTTCACTTAGAATCATCGTACCTGAATCCACTCATTTTGCTGCTACTGGTCTTATGACATTGATTTCATGGCTGAGGGATATTCCATCGTACGTAAGTTCCACAATGTTTTGAACCATTTTTATATTTCCTGGGATATTTCAGGTGTACCCAGGTTGAGGTTCTTGTAAGCAGTGCAGCCCTCAATTTGGGGGTGGCTCTGTCTTATGGATCTTCAGTTTTCCCAAGGTATATTCCCTAGACTGGAAGTGCCCTTGGCTCTGTAGCTCTGTTGTTTACTTGTTTTAGGGAACACAATGCACTCCTCCAGGGAGGCAGTTGGCAGCTTACATCCCGCCCATCAGCATAACAAGGCTCCCTGTTCTCCAGGGCCTGTCTTGCCTTTCTGGTTTTTACACATTTTGTGGATGTCCCTTTTGACCGTTGGGAAGTGATACTTCTTTGTAGTGCAGATTTGCATTGCCCGCTTGCTTGCTTGGCCAAAAAGGGCGTATGCGTTTTCTCCTGAATAGGAGAAAACGCATACGCCCTTTTTGGCCAAGTGCATCATTGTCGAAGTTGTGCCCCTCTTCCTGTGCTTTACAGGCGATTCTAACGTACCTCTTGAAATCTGTTTCCTGCTATTCTGCCTCACATTCAAGTCCGCCTCGTTGCCTTCCCTCAACAGATTTTTGGACGATAGTTGGCCTTGATTACTCTGCCAGTTTGTGAATTGCTGTGCCCCTGAGCTCCATTTTTCAACTCGTTTTTTGTGAGCTGAACGCAAGTCCAAACATTTGGTTCAGGACCTATACTGGTTCCCGGTGGGTGGCTGAGACTTTGGTTAATTCTTCTTCCTGCCGGGAAATTAGAGTGACATGTGCCCATCCAAATGCCTAACAGCTACTCTCTCATTGGTTCTCCCTCTTCCCTTTCCGCCTCTGCCAAATGGGCAACCTGTGTGAACCAGGAGCTTAAAGGGGCTGTCTCTCCAAGTTGGGAGATTGATAGTAAAGCTGTTGGAAAGTCAAACCGGAGCACCAGGAGAGGGACTCTTCGTTGAGTTTTAGAAACCTTTCGTATTCACAGTGTGTCCATTCTCTAGGTTTCCCGTACATGTTATAGCTGTAGTAATATTCCCTTCCACCTGGAGAGCTGGGACCCATGGAATGGTTGCCATGCATTATTGCTTTAAAGGGTCTGCATTTGCTCACCCAATCTCACCAATCCTCTCAGTCCCAAGTGTCCAGCCTCATGCCACATCCAGCTGTCATCGTAGATAGGGTCATTCCAGGTTGCATCAGAGACCCTGAAGGAATTGTAAAGAATTTCCCTGTTTCTTTGTTCTGTTTTTGAAATTCCTTTTTAGAGTGGGTTTGAGCTGATTCTCGCTGCCATGTTTATGCCAGTCTAGACACACTTGATTCCCTTACGGAGACATATCAATACATAGGTTTTAAGATTCTTACTAGTCAGATCTATTCCTCTGCGGGAAATATGGGGTTTTGAGTCCCTTTCACTGAGGAAGGTGTAGGTCTTGTCTATTCCATAGTTGGTTTTTGGAACAGTACCTGTGCTTATATCAAACTCTGGTTTGATGCATCACCCCACCTCTCCTTCCCCCTTAAGCAGGCATAAGAGTGTTTTCTAAATGTGAGACTCTGTTCTCTTTCCTAACTCAGTTCATGTGTTGCCATGTTTACAGGATCTTCCTAAGTGATATCTTATGATAAGTTTCTTTTTCTGTGTGACTTCTTTCACTTAGAATCATCGTACCTGAATCCACTCATTTTGCTGCTACTGGTCTTATGACATTGATTTCATGGCTGAGGGATATTCCATCGTACGTAAGTTCCACAATGTTTTGAACCATTTTTATATTTCCTGGGATATTTCAGGTGTACCCAGGTTGAGGTTCTTGTAAGCAGTGCAGCCCTCAATTTGGGGGTGGCTCTGTCTTATGGATCTTCAGTTTTCCCAAGGTATATTCCCTAGACTGGAAGTGCCCTTGGCTCTGTAGCTCTGTTGTTTACTTGTTTTAGGGAACACAATGCACTCCTCCAGGGAGGCAGTTGGCAGCTTACATCCCGCCCATCAGCATAACAAGGCTCCCTGTTCTCCAGGGCCTGTCTTGCCTTTCTGGTTTTTACACATTTTGTGGATGTCCCTTTTGACCAGTGGGAAGTGATACTTCTTTGTAGTGCAGATTTGCATTGCCCGCTTGCTTGCTTGGCCAAAAAGGGCGTATGCGTTTTCTCCTGAATATATTCAGGAGAAAACGCATACGCCCTTTTTGGCCAAGTGCATCATTGTCGAAGTTGTGCCCCTCTTCCTGTGCTTTACAGGCGATTCTAACATACCTCTTGAAATCTGTTTCCTGCTATTCTGCCTCGCATTCAAGTCCACCTCGTTGCCTTCCCTCAACAGATTTTTGGACGATAGTTGGCCTTGATTACTCTGCCAGTTTGTGAATTGCTGTGCCCCTGAGCTCCATTTTTCAACTCGTTTTTTGTGAGCTGAACGCAAGTCCAAACTTTTGGTTCAGGACCTATACTGGTTCCCGGTGGGTGGCTGAGACTTTGGTGAATTCTTCTTCCTGCCGGGAAATTAGAGTGACATGTGCCCATCCAAATGCCTAACAGCTACTCTCTCATTGGTTCTCCGTCTTCCCTTTCCTCCTCTGCCAAATGGGCAACCTGTGTGAACCAGGAGCTTAAAGGGGCTGTCTCTCCAAGTTGGGAGATTGATAGTAAAGCTGTTGGAAAGTCAAACCGGAGCACCAGGAGAGGGACTCTTCGTTGAGTTTTAGAAACCTTTCGTATTCACAGTGTGTCCATTCTCTAGGTTTCCCGTACATGTTATAGCTGTAGTAATATTCCCTTCCACCTGGAGAGCTGGGACCCATGGAATGGTTGCCATGCATTATTGCTTTAAAGGGTCTGCATTTGCTCACCCAATCTCACCAATCCTCTCAGTCCCAAGTGTCCAGCCTCATGCCACATCCAGCTGTCATCGTAGATAGGGTCATTCCAGGTTGCATCAGAGACCCTGAAGGAATTGTAAAGAATTTCCCTGTTTCTTTGTTCTGTTTTTGAAATTCCTTTTTAGAGTGGGTTTGAGCTGATTCTCGCTGCCATGTTTATGCCAGTCTAGACACACTTGATTCCCTTACGGAGACATATCAATACATAGGTTTTAAGATTCTTACTAGTCAGATCTATTCCTCTGCGGGAAATATGGGGTTTTGAGTCCCTTTCACTGAGGAAGGTGTAGGTCTTGTCTATTCCATAGTTGGTTTTTGGAACAGTACCTGTGCTTATATCAAACTCTGGTTTGATGCATCACCCCACCTCTCCTTCCCCCTTAAGCAGGCATAAGAGTGTTTTCTAAATGTGAGACTCTGTTCTCTTTCCTAACTCAGTTCATGTGTAGCCATGTTTACAGGATCTTCCTAAGTGATATCTTATGATAAGTTTCTTTTTCTGTGTGACTTCTTTCACTTAGAATCATCGTACCTGAATCCACTCATTTTGCTGCTACTGGTCTTATGACATTGATTTCATGGCTGAGGGATATTCCATCGTACGTAAGTTCCACAATGTTTTGAACCATTTTTATATTTCCTGGGATATTTCAGGTGTACCCAGGTTGAGGTTCTTGTAAGCAGTGCAGCCCTCAATTTGGGGGTGGCTCTGTCTTATGGATTTTCAGTTTTCCCAAGGTATATTCCCTAGACTGGAAGTGCCCTTGGCTCTGTAGCTCTGTTGTTTACTTGTTTTAGGGAACACAATGCACTCCTCCAGTGAGGCAGTTGGCAACTTACATCCCGCCCATCAGCATAACAAGGCTCCCTGTTCTCCAGGGCCTGTCTTGCCTTTCTGGTTTTTACACATTTTGTGGATGTCCCTTTTGACCGGTGGGAAGTGATACTTCTTTGTAGTGCAGATTTGCATTGCCCGCTTGCTTGCTTGGCCAAAAAGGGCGTATGCGTTTTCTCCTGAATATATTCAGGAGAAAACGCATACGCCCTTTTTGGCCAAGTGCATCATTGTCGAAGTTGTGCCCCTCTTCCTGTGCTTTACAGGCGATTCTAACGTACCTCTTGAAATCTGTTTCCTGCTATTCTGCCTCGCATTCAAGTCCGCCTCGTTGCCTTCCCTCAACAGATTTTTGGACGATAGTTGGCCTTGATTACTCTGCCAGTTTGTGAATTGCTGTGCCCCTGAGCTCCATTTTTCAACTCGTTTTTTGTGAGCTGAACGCAAGTCCAAACATTTGGTTCAGGACCTATACTGGTTCCCGGTGGGTGGCTGAGACTTTGGTGAATTCTTCTTCCTGCCGGGAAATTAGAGTGACATGTGCCCATCCAAATGCCTAACAGCTACTCTCTCATTGGTTCTCCCTCTTCCCTTTCCTCCTCTGCCAAATGGGCAACCTGTGTGAACCAGGAGCTTAAAGGGGCTGTCTCTCCAAGTTGGGAGATTGATAGTAAAGCTGTTGGAAAGTCAAACCGGAGCACCAGGAGAGGGACTCTTCGTTGAGTTTTAGAAACCTTTCGTATTCACAGTGTGTCCATTCTCTAGGTTTCCCGTACATGTTATAGCTGTAGTAATATTCCCTTCAACCTGGAGAGGTGGGACCCATGGAATGGTTGCCATGCATTATTGCTTTAAAGGGTCTGCATTTGCTCACCCAATCTCACCAATCCTCTCAGTCCCAAGTGTCCAGCCTCATGCCACATCCAGCTGTCATCGTAGATAGGGTCATTCCAGGTTGCATCAGAGACCCTGAAGGAATTGTAAAGAATTTCCCTGTTTCTTTGTTCTGTTTTTGAAATTCCTTTTTAGAGTGGGTTTGAGCTGATTCTCGCTGCCATGTTTATGCCAGTCTAGACACACTTGATTCCCTTACGGAGACATATCAATACATAGGTTTTAAGATTCTTACTAGTCAGATCTATTCCTCTGCGGGAAATATGGGGTTTTGAGTCCCTTTCACTGAGGAAGGTGTAGGTCTTGTCTATTCCATAGTTGGTTTTTGGAACAGTACCTGTGCTTATATCAAACTCTGGTTTGATGCATCACCCCACCTCTCCTTCCCCCTTAAGCAGGCATAAGAGTGTTTTCTAAATGTGAGACTCTGTTCTCTTTCCTAACTCAGTTCATGTGTTGCCATGTTTACAGGATCTTCCTAAGTGATATCTTATGATAAGTTTCTTTTTCTGTGTGACTTCTTTCACTTAGAATCATCGTACCTGAATCCACTCATTTTGCTGCTACTGGTCTTATGACATTGATTTCATGGCTGAGGGATATTCCATCGTACGTAAGTTCCACAATGTTTTGAACCATTTTTATATTTCCTGGGATATTTCAGGTGTACCCAGGTTGAGGTTCTTGTAAGCAGTGCAGCCCTCAATTTGGGGGTGGCTCTGTCTTATGGATTTTCAGTTTTCCCAAGGTATATTCCCTAGACTGGAAGTGCCCTTGGCTCTGTAGCTCTGTTGTTTACTTGTTTTAGGGAACACAATGCACTCCTCCAGTGAGGCAGTTGGCAACTTACATCCCGCCCATCAGCATAACAGGGCTCCCTGTTCTCCAGGGCCTGTCTTGCCTTTCTGGTTTTTACACATTTTGTCGATGTCCCTTTTGACCGGTGGGAAGTGATACTTCTTTGTAGTGCAGATTTGCATTGCCCGCTTGCTTGCTTGGCCAAAAAGGGCGTATGCGTTTTCTCCTGAATATATTCAGGAGAAAACGCATACGCCCTTTTTGGCCAAGTGCATCATTGTCGAAGTTGTGCCCCTCTTCCTGTGCTTTACAGGCGATTCTAACGTACCTCTTGAAATCTGTTTCCTGCTATTCTGCCTCGCATTCAAGTCCGCCTCGTTGCCTTCCCTCAACAGATTTTTGGACGATAGTTGGCCTTGATTACTCTGCCAGTTTGTGAATTGCTGTGCCCCTGAGCTCCATTTTTCAACTCGTTTTTTGTGAGCTGAACGCAAGTCCAAACATTTGGTTCAGGACCTATACTGGTTCCCGGTGGGTGGCTGAGACTTTGGTGAATTCTTCTTCCTGCCGGGAAATTAGAGTGACATGTGCCCATCCAAATGCCTAACAGCTACTCTCTCATTGGTTCTCCCTCTTCCCTTTCCTCCTCTGCCAAATGGGCAACCTGTGTGAACCAGGAGCTTAAAGGGGCTGTCTCTCCAAGTTGGGAGATTGATAGTAAAGCTGTTGGAAAGTCAAACCGGAGCACCAGGAGAGGGACTCTTCGTTGAGTTTTAGAAACCTTTCGTATTCACAGTGTGTCCATTCTCTAGGTTTCCCGTACATGTTATAGCTGTAGTAATATTCCCTTCAACCTGGAGAGGTGGGACCCATGGAATGGTTGCCATGCATTATTGCTTTAAAGGGTCTGCATTTGCTCACCCAATCTCACCAATCCTCTCAGTCCCAAGTGTCCAGCCTCATGCCACATCCAGCTGTCATCGTAGATAGGGTCATTCCAGGTTGCATCAGAGACCCTGAAGGAATTGTAAAGAATTTCCCTGTTTCTTTGTTCTGTTTTTGAAATTCCTTTTTAGAGTGGGTTTGAGCTGATTCTCGCTGCCATGTTTATGCCAGTCTAGACACACTTGATTCCCTTACGGAGACATATCAATACATAGGTTTTAAGATTCTTACTAGTCAGATCTATTCCTCTGCGGGAAATATGGGGTTTTGAGTCCCTTTCACTGAGGAAGGTGTAGGTCTTGTCTATTCCATAGTTGGTTTTTGGAACAGTACCTGTGCTTATATCAAACTCTGGTTTGATGCATCACCCCACCTCTCCTTCCCCCTTAAGCAGGCATAAGAGTGTTTTCTAAATGTGAGACTCTGTTCTCTTTCCTAACTCAGTTCATGTGTTGCCATGTTTACAGGATCTTCCTAAGTGATATCTTATGATAAGTTTCTTTTTCTGTGTGACTTCTTTCACTTAGAATCATCGTACCTGAATCCACTCATTTTGCTGCTACTGGTCTTATGACATTGATTTCATGGCTGAGGGATATTCCATCGTACGTAAGTTCCACAATGTTTTGAACCATTTTTATATTTCCTGGGATATTTCAGGTGTACCCAGGTTGAGGTTCTTGTAAGCAGTGCAGCCCTCAATTTGGGGGTGGCTCTGTCTTATGGATTTTCAGTTTTCCCAAGGTATATTCCCTAGACTGGAAGTGCCCTTGGCTCTGTAGCTCTGTTGTTTACTTGTTTTAGGGAACACAATGCACTCCTCCAGTGAGGCAGTTGGCAACTTACATCCCGCCCATCAGCATAACAGGGCTCCCTGTTCTCCAGGGCCTGTCTTGCCTTTCTGGTTTTTACACATTTTGTGGATGTCCCTTTTGACCGGTGGGAAGTGATACTTCTTTGTAGTGCAGATTTGCATTGCCCGCTTGCTTGCTTGGCCAAAAAGGGCGTATGCGTTTTCTCCTGAATATATTCAGGAGAAAACGCATACGCCCTTTTTGGCCAAGTGCATCATTGTCGAAGTTGTGCCCCTCTTCCTGTGCTTTACAGGCGATTCTAACGTACCTCTTGAAATCTGTTTCCTGCTATTCTGCCTCGCATTCAAGTCCGCCTCGTTGCCTTCCCTCAACAGATTTTTGGACGATAGTTGGCCTTGATTACTCTGCCAGTTTGTGAATTGCTGTGCCCCTGAGCTCCATTTTTCAACTCGTTTTTTGTGAGCTGAACGCAAGTCCAAACATTTGGTTCAGGACCTATACTGGTTCCCGGTGGGTGGCTGAGACTTTGGTGAATTCTTCTTCCTGCCGGGAAATTAGAGTGACATGTGCCCATCCAAATGCCTAACAGCTACTCTCTCATTGGTTCTCCCTCTTCCCTTTCCTCCTCTGCCAAATGGGCAACCTGTGTGAACCAGGAGCTTAAAGGGGCTGTCTCTCCAAGTTGGGAGATTGATAGTAAAGCTGTTGGAAAGTCAAACCGGAGCACCAGGAGAGGGACTCTTCGTTGAGTTTTAGAAACCTTTCGTATTCACAGTGTGTCCATTCTCTAGGTTTCCCGTACATGTTATAGCTGTAGTAATATTCCCTTCAACCTGGAGAGGTGGGACCCATGGAATGGTTGCCATGCATTATTGCTTTAAAGGGTCTGCATTTGCTCACCCAATCTCACCAATCCTCTCAGTCCCAAGTGTCCAGCCTCATGCCACATCCAGCTGTCATCGTAGATAGGGTCATTCCAGGTTGCATCAGAGACCCTGAAGGAATTGTAAAGAATTTCCCTGTTTCTTTGTTCTGTTTTTGAAATTCCTTTTTAGAGTGGGTTTGAGCTGATTCTCGCTGCCATGTTTATGCCAGTCTAGACACACTTGATTCCCTTATGGAGACATATCAATACATAGGTTTTAAGATTCTTACTAGTCAGATCTATTCCTCTGCGGGAAATATGGGGTTTTGAGTCCCTTTCACTGAGGAAGGTGTAGGTCTTGTCTATTCCATAGTTGGTTTTTGGAACAGTACCTGTGCTTATATCAAACTCTGGTTTGATGCATCACCCCACCTCTCCTTCCCCCTTAAGCAGGCATAAGAGTGTTTTCTAAATGTGAGACTCTGTTCTCTTTCCTAACTCAGTTCATGTGTTGCCATGTTTACAGGATCTTCCTAAGTGATATCTTATGATAAGTTTCTTTTTCTGTGTGACTTCTTTCACTTAGAATCATCGTACCTGAATCCACTCATTTTGCTGCTACTGGTCTTATGACATTGATTTCATGGCTGAGGGATATTCCATCGTACGTAAGTTCCACAATGTTTTGAACCATTTTTATATTTCCTGGGATATTTCAGGTGTACCCAGGTTGAGGTTCTTGTAAGCAGTGCAGCCCTCAATTTGGGGGTGGCTCTGTCTTATGGATTTTCAGTTTTCCCAAGGTATATTCCCTAGACTGGAAGTGCCCTTGGCTCTGTAGCTCTGTTGTTTACTTGTTTTAGGGAACACAATGCACTCCTCCAGTGAGGCAGTTGGCAACTTACATCCCGCCCATCAGCATAACAGGGCTCCCTGTTCTCCAGGGCCTGTCTTGCCTTTCTGGTTTTTACACATTTTGTGGATGTCCCTTTTGACCGGTGGGAAGTGATACTTCTTTGTAGTGCAGATTTGCATTGCCCGCTTGCTTGCTTGGCCAAAAAGGGCGTATGCGTTTTCTCCTGAATATATTCAGGAGAAAACGCATACGCCCTTTTTGGCCAAGTGCATCATTGTCGAAGTTGTGCCCCTCTTCCTGTGCTTTACAGGCGATTCTAACGTACCTCTTGAAATCTGTTTCCTGCTATTCTGCCTCGCATTCAAGTCCGCCTCGTTGCCTTCCCTCAACAGATTTTTGGACGATAGTTGGCCTTGATTACTCTGCCAGTTTGTGAATTGCTGTGCCCCTGAGCTCCATTTTTCAACTCGTTTTTTGTGAGCTGAACGCAAGTCCAAACATTTGGTTCAGGACCTATACTGGTTCCCGGTGGGTGGCTGAGACTTTGGTGAATTCTTCTTCCTGCCGGGAAGTTAGAGTGACATGTGCCCATCCAAATGCCTAACAGCTACTCTCTCATTGGTTCTCCCTCTTCCCTTTCCTCCTCTGCCAAATGGGCAACCTGTGTGAACCAGGAGCTTAAAGGGGCTGTCTCTCCAAGTTGGGAGATTGATAGTAAAGCTGTTGGAATGTCAAACCGGAGCACCAGGAGAGGGACTCTTCGTTGAGTTTTAGAAACCTTTCGTATTCACAGTGTGTCCATTCTCTAGGTTTCCCGTACATGTTATAGCTGTAGTAATATTCCCTTCAACCTGGAGAGGTGGGACCCATGGAATGGTTGCCATGCATTATTGCTTTAAAGGGTCTGCATTTGCTCACCCAATCTCACCAATCCTCTCAGTCCCAAGTGTCCAGCCTCATGCCACATCCAGCTGTCATCGTAGATAGGGTCATTCCAGGTTGCATCAGAGACCCTGAAGGAATTGTAAAGAATTTCCCTGTTTCTTTGTTCTGTTTTTGAAATTCCTTTTTAGAGTGGGTTTGAGCTGATTCTCGCTGCCATGTTTATGCCAGTCTAGACACACTTGATTCCCTTACGGAGACATATCAATACATAGGTTTTAAGATTCTTACTAGTCAGATCTATTCCTCTGCGGGAAATATGGGGTTTTGAGTCCCTTTCACTGAGGAAGGTGTAGGTCTTGTCTATTCCATAGTTGGTTTTTGGAACAGTACCTGTGCTTATATCAAACTCTGGTTTGATGCATCACCCCACCTCTCCTTCCCCCTTAAGCAGGCATAAGAGTGTTTTCTAAATGTGAGACTCTGTTCTCTTGCCTAACTCAGTTCATGTGTTGCCATGTTTACAGGATCTTCCTAAGTGATATCTTATGATAAGTTTCTTTTTCTGTGTGACTTCTTTCACTTAGAATCATCGTACCTGAATCCACTCATTTTGCTGCTACTGGTCTTATGACATTGATTTCATGGCTGAGGGATATTCCATCGTACGTAAGTTCCACAATGTTTTGAACCATTTTTACATTTCCTGGGATATTTCAGGTGTACCCAGGTTGAGGTTCTTGTAAGCAGTGCAGCCCTCAATTTGGGGGTGGCTCTGTCTTATGGATTTTCAGTTTTCCCAAGGTATATTCCCTAGACTGGAAGTGCCCTTGGCTCTGTAGCTCTGTTGTTTACTTGTTTTAGGGAACACAATGCACTCCTCCAGTGAGGCAGTTGGCAACTTACATCCCGCCCATCAGCATAACAAGGCTCCCTGTTCTCCAGGGCCTGTCTTGCCTTTCTGGTTTTTACACATTTTGTGGATGTCCCTTTTGACCGGTGGGAAGTGATACTCCTTTGTAGTGCAGATTTGCATTGCCCGCTTGCTTGCTTGGCCAAAAAGGGCGTATGCGTTTTCTCCTGAATATATTCAGGAGAAAACGCATACGCCCTTTTTGGCCAAGTGCATCATTGTCGAAGTTGTGCCCCTCTTCCTGTGCTTTACAGGCGATTCTAACGTACCTCTTGAAATCTGTTTCCTACTATTCTGCCTCGCATTCAAGTCCGCCTCGTTGCCTTCCCTCAACAGATTTTTGGACGATAGTTGGCCTTGATTACTCTGCCAGTTTGTGAATTGCTGTGCCCCTGAGCTCCATTTTTCAACTCGTTTTTTGTGAGCTGAACGCAAGTCCAAACATTTGGTTCAGGACCTATACTGGTTCCCGGTGGGTGGCTGAGACTTTGGTGAATTCTTCTTCCTGCCGGGAAATTAGAGTGACATGTGCCCATCCAAATGCCTAACAGCTACTCTCTCATTGGTTCTCCCTCTTCCCTTTCCTCCTCTGCCAAATGGGCAACCTGTGTGAACCAGGAGCTTAAAGGGGCTGTCTCTCCAAGTTGGGAGATTGATAGTAAAGCTGTTGGAAAGTCAAACCGGAGCACCAGGAGAGGGACTCTTCGTTGAGTTTTAGAAACCTTTCGTATTCACAGTGTGTCCATTCTCTAGGGTTCCCGTACATGTTATAGCTGTAGTAATATTCCCTTCAACCTGGAGAGGTGGGACCCATGGAATGGTTGCCATGCATTATTGCTTTAAAGGGTCTGCATTTGCTCACCCAATCTCACCAATCCTCTCAGTCCCAAGTGTCCAGCCTCATGCCACATCCAGCTGTCATCGTAGATAGGGTCATTCCAGGTTGCATCAGAGACCCTGAAGGAATTGTGAAGAATTTCCCTGTTTCTTTGTTCTGTTTTTGAAATTCCTTTTTAGAGTGGGTTTGAGCTGATTCTCGCTGCCATGTTTATGCCAGTCTAGACACACTTGATTCCCTTACGGAGACATATCAATACATAGGTTTTAAGATTCTTACTAGTCAGATCTATTCCTCTGCGGGAAATATGGGGTTTTGAGTCCCTTTCACTGAGGAAGGTGTAGGTCTTGTCTATTCCATAGTTGGTTTTTGGAACAGTACCTGTGCTTATATCAAACTCTGGTTTGATGCATCACCCCACCTCTCCTTCCCCCTTAAGCAGGCATAAGAGTGTTTTCTAAATGTGAGACTCTGTTCTCTTTCCTAACTCAGTTCATGTGTTGCCATGTTTACAGGATCTTCCTAAGTGATATCTTATGATAAGTTTCTTTTTCTGTGTGACTTCTTTCACTTAGAATCATCGTACCTGAATCCACTCATTTTGCTGCTACTGGTCTTATGACATTGATTTCATGGCTGAGGGATATTCCATCGTACGTAAGTTCCACAATGTTTTGAACCATTTTTACATTTCCTGGGATATTTCAGGTGTACCCAGGTTGAGGTTCTTGTAAGCAGTGCAGCCCTCAATTTGGGGGTGGCTCTGTCTTATGGATTTTCAGTTTTCCCAAGGTATATTCCCTAGACTGGAAGTGCCCTTGGCTCTGTAGCTCTGTTGTTTACTTGTTTTAGGGAACACAATGCACTCCTCCAGTGAGGCAGTTGGCAACTTACATCCCGCCCATCAGCATAACAAGGCTCCCTGTTCTCCAGGGCCTGTCTTGCCTTTCTGGTTTTTACACATTTTGTGGATGTCCCTTTTGACCAGTGGGAAGTGATACTCCTTTGTAGTGCAGATTTGCATTGCCCGCTTGCTTGCTTGGCCAAAAAGGGCGTATGCGTTTTCTCCTGAATATATTCAGGAGAAAACGCATACGCCCTTTTTGGCCAAGTGCATCATTGTCGAAGTTGTGCCCCTCTTCCTGTGCTTTACAGGCGATTCTAACGTACCTCTTGAAATCTGTTTCCTGCTATTCTGCCTCGCATTCAAGTCCGCCTCGTTGCCTTCCCTCAACAGATTTTTGGACGATAGTTGGCCTTGATTACTCTGCCAGTTTGTGAATTGCTGTGCCCCTGAGCTCCATTTTTCAACTCGTTTTTTGTGAGCTGAACGCAAGTCCAAACATTTGGTTCAGGACCTATACTGGTTCCCGGTGGGTGGCTGAGACTTTGGTGAATTCTTCTTCCTGCCGGGAAATTAGAGTGACATGTGCCCATCCAAATGCCTAACAGCTACTCTCTCATTGGTTCTCCCTCTTCCCTTTCCTCCTCTGCCAAATGGGCAACCTGTGTGAACCAGGAGCTTAAAGGGGCTGTCTCTCCAAGTTGGGAGATTGATAGTAAAGCTGTTGGAAAGTCAAACCGGAGCACCAGGAGAGGGACTCTTCGTTGAGTTTTAGAAACCTTTCGTATTCACAGTGTGTCCATTCTCTAGGGTTCCCGTACATGTTATAGCTGTAGTAATATTCCCTTCAACCTGGAGAGGTGGGACCCATGGAATGGTTGCCATGCATTATTGCTTTAAAGGGTCTGCATTTGCTCACCCAATCTCACCAATCCTCTCAGTCCCAAGTGTCCAGCCTCATGCCACATCCAGCTGTCATCGTAGATAGGGTCATTCCAGGTTGCATCAGAGACCCTGAAGGAATTGTAAAGAATTTCCCTGTTTCTTTGTTCTGTTTTTGAAATTCCTTTTTAGAGTGGGTTTGAGCTGATTCTCGCTGCCATGTTTATGCCAGTCTAGACACACTTGATTCCCTTACGGAGACATATCAATACATAGGTTTTAAGATTCTTACTAGTCAGATCTATTCCTCTGCGGGAAATATGGGGTTTTGAGTCCCTTTCACTGAGGAAGGTGTAGGTCTTGTCTATTCCATAGTTGGTTTTTGGAACAGTACCTGTGCTTATATCAAACTCTGGTTTGATGCATCACCCCACCTCTCCTTCCCCCTTAAGCAGGCATAAGAGTGTTTTCTAAATGTGAGACTCTGTTCTCTTTCCTAACTCAGTTCATGTGTTGCCATGTTTACAGGATCTTCCTAAGTGATATCTTATGATAAGTTTCTTTTTCTGTGTGACTTCTTTCACTTAGAATCATCGTACCTGAATCCACTCATTTTGCTGCTACTGGTCTTATGACATTGATTTCATGGCTGAGGGATATTCCATCGTACGTAAGTTCCACAATGTTTTGAACCATTTTTACATTTCCTGGGATATTTCAGGTGTACCCAGGTTGAGGTTCTTGTAAGCAGTGCAGCCCTCAATTTGGGGGTGGCTCTGTCTTATGGATTTTCAGTTTTCCCAAGGTATATTCCCTAGACTGGAAGTGCCCTTGGCTCTGTAGCTCTGTTGTTTACTTGTTTTAGGGAACACAATGCACTCCTCCAGTGAGGCAGTTGGCAACTTACATCCCGCCCATCAGCATAACAAGGCTCCCTGTTCTCCAGGGCCTGTCTTGCCTTTCTGGTTTTTACACATTTTGTGGATGTCCCTTTTGACCGGTGGGAAGTGATACTTCTTTGTAGTGCAGATTTGCATTGCCCGCTTGCTTGCTTGGCCAAAAAGGGCGTATGCGTTTTCTCCTGAATATATTCAGGAGAAAACGCATACGCCCTTTTTGGCCAAGTGCATCATTGTCGAAGTTGTGCCCCTCTTCCTGTGCTTTACAGGCGATTCTAACGTACCTCTTGAAATCTGTTTCCTGCTATTCTGCCTCGCATTCAAGTCCGCCTCGTTGCCTTCCCTCAACAGATTTTTGGACGATAGTTGGCCTTGATTACTCTGCCAGTTTGTGAATTGCTGTGCCCCTGAGCTCCATTTTTCAACTCGTTTTTTGTGAGCTGAACGCAAGTCCAAACATTTGGTTCAGGACCTATACTGGTTCCCGGTGGGTGGCTGAGACTTTGGTGAATTCTTCTTCCTGCCGGGAAATTAGAGTGACATGTGCCCATCCAAATGCCTAACAGCTACTCTCTCATTGGTTCTCCCTCTTCCCTTTCCTCCTCTGCCAAATGGGCAACCTGTGTGAACCAGGAGCTTAAAGGGGCTGTCTCTCCAAGTTGGGAGATTGATAGTAAAGCTGTTGGAAAGTCAAACCGGAGCACCAGGAGAGGGACTCTTCGTTGAGTTTTAGAAACCTTTCGTATTCACAGTGTGTCCATTCTCTAGGGTTCCCGTACATGTTATAGCTGTAGTAATATTCCCTTCAACCTGGAGAGGTGGGACCCATGGAATGGTTGCCATGCATTATTGCTTTAAAGGGTCTGCATTTGCTCACCCAATCTCAACAATCCTCTCAGTCCCAAGTGTCCAGCCTCATGCCACATCCAGCTGTCATCGTAGATAGGGTCATTCCAGGTTGCATCAGAGACCCTGAAGGAATTGTAAAGAATTTCCCTGTTTCTTTGTTCTGTTTTTGAAATTCCTTTTTAGAGTGGGTTTGAGCTGATTCTCGCTGCCATGTTTATGCCAGTCTAGACACAATTGATTCCCTTACGGAGACATATCAATACATAGGTTTTAAGATTCTTACTAGTCAGATCTATTCCTCTGCGGGAAATATGGGGTTTTGAGTCCCTTTCACTGAGGAAGGTGTAGGTCTTGTCTATTCCATAGTTGGTTTTTGGAACAGTACCTGTGCTTATATCAAACTCTGGTTTGATGCATCACCCCACCTCTCCTTCCCCCTTAAGCAGGCATAAGAGTGTTTTCTAAATGTGAGACTCTGTTCTCTTTCCTAACTCAGTTCATGTGTTGCCATGTTTACAGGATCTTCCTAAGTGATATCTTATGATAAGTTTCTTTTTCTGTGTGACTTCTTTCACTTAGAATCATCGTACCTGAATCCACTCATTTTGCTGCTACTGGTCTTATGACATTGATTTCATGGCTGAGGGATATTCCATCGTACGTAAGTTCCACAATGTTTTGAACCATTTTTACATTTCCTGGGATATTTCAGGTGTACCCAGGTTGAGGTTCTTGTAAGCAGTGCAGCCCTCAATTTGGGGGTGGCTCTGTCTTATGGATTTTCAGTTTTCCCAAGGTATATTCCCTAGACTGGAAGTGCCCTTGGCTCTGTAGCTCTGTTGTTTACTTGTTTTAGGGAACACAATGCACTCCTCCAGTGAGGCAGTTGGCAACTTACATCCCGCCCATCAGCATAACAAGGCTCCCTGTTCTCCAGGGCCTGTCTTGCCTTTCTGGTTTTTACACATTTTGTGGATGTCCCTTTTGACCGGTGGGAAGTGATACTCCTTTGTAGTGCAGATTTGCATTGCCCGCTTGCTTGCTTGGCCAAAAAGGGCGTATGCGTTTTCTCCTGAATATATTCAGGAGAAAACGCATACGCCCTTTTTGGCCAAGTGCATCATTGTCGAAGTTGTGCCCCTCTTCCTGTGCTTTACAGGCGATTCTAACGTACCTCTTGAAATCTGTTTCCTACTATTCTGCCTCGCATTCAAGTCCGCCTCGTTGCCTTCCCTCAACAGATTTTTGGACGATAGTTGGCCTTGATTACTCTGCCAGTTTGTGAATTGCTGTGCCCCTGAGCTCCATTTTTCAACTCGTTTTTTGTGAGCTGAACGCAAGTCCAAACATTTGGTTCAGGACCTATACTGGTTCCCGGTGGGTGGCTGAGACTTTGGTGAATTCTTCTTCCTGCCGGGAAATTAGAGTGACATGTGCCCATCCAAATGCCTAACAGCTACTCTCTCATTGGTTCTCCCTCTTCCCTTTCCTCCTCTGCCAAATGGGCAACCTGTGTGAACCAGGAGCTTAAAGGGGCTGTCTCTCCAAGTTGGGAGATTGATAGTAAAGCTGTTGGAAAGTCAAACCGGAGCACCAGGAGAGGGACTCTTCGTTGAGTTTTAGAAACCTTTCGTATTCACAGTGTGTCCATTCTCTAGGGTTCCCGTACATGTTATAGCTGTAGTAATATTCCCTTCAACCTGGAGAGGTGGGACCCATGGAATGGTTGCCATGCATTATTGCTTTAAAGGGTCTGCATTTGCTCACCCAATCTCACCAATCCTCTCAGTCCCAAGTGTCCAGCCTCATGCCACATCCAGCTGTCATCGTAGATAGGGTCATTCCAGGTTGCATCAGAGACCCTGAAGGAATTGTAAAGAATTTCCCTGTTTCTTTGTTCTGTTTTTGAAATTCCTTTTTAGAGTGGGTTTGAGCTGATTCTCGCTGCCATGTTTATGCCAGTCTAGACACACTTGATTCCCTTACGGAGACATATCAATACATAGGTTTTAAGATTCTTACTAGTCAGATCTATTCCTCTGCGGGAAATATGGGGTTTTGAGTCCCTTTCACTGAGGAAGGTGTAGGTCTTGTCTATTCCATAGTTGGTTTTTGGAACAGTACCTGTGCTTATATCAAACTCTGGTTTGATGCATCACCCCACCTCTCCTTCCCCCTTAAGCAGGCATAAGAGTGTTTTCTAAATGTGAGACTCTGTTCTCTTGCCTAACTCAGTTCATGTGTTGCCATGTTTACAGGATCTTCCTAAGTGATATCTTATGATAAGTTTCTTTTTCTGTGTGACTTCTTTCACTTAGAATCATCGTACCTGAATCCACTCATTTTGCTGCTACTGGTCTTATGACATTGATTTCATGGCTGAGGGATATTCCATCGTACGTAAGTTCCACAATGTTTTGAACCATTTTTACATTTCCTGGGATATTTCAGGTGTACCCAGGTTGAGGTTCTTGTAAGCAGTGCAGCCCTCAATTTGGGGGTGGCTCTGTCTTATGGATTTTCAGTTTTCCCAAGGTATATTCCCTAGACTGGAAGTGCCCTTGGCTCTGTAGCTCTGTTGTTTACTTGTTTTAGGGAACACAATGCACTCCTCCAGTGAGGCAGTTGGCAACTTACATCCCGCCCATCAGCATAACAAGGCTCCCTGTTCTCCAGGGCCTGTCTTGCCTTTCTGGTTTTTACACATTTTGTGGATGTCCCTTTTGACCAGTGGGAAGTGATACTCCTTTGTAGTGCAGATTTGCATTGCCCGCTTGCTTGCTTGGCCAAAAAGGGCGTATGCGTTTTCTCCTGTATATATTCAGGAGAAAACGCATACGCCCTTTTTGGCCAAGTGCATCATTGTCGAAGTTGTGCCCCTCTTCCTGTGCTTTACAGGCGATTCTAACGTACCTCTTGAAATCTGTTTCCTGCTATTCTGCCTCGCATTCAAGTCCGCCTCGTTGCCTTCCCTCAACAGATTTTTGGACGATAGTTGGCCTTGATTACTCTGCCAGTTTGTGAATTGCTGTGCCCCTGAGCTCCATTTTTCAACTCGTTTTTTGTGAGCTGAACGCAAGTCCAAACATTTGGTTCAGGACCTATACTGGTTCCCGGTGGGTGGCTGAGACTTTGGTGAATTCTTCTTCCTGCCGGGAAATTAGAGTGACATGTGCCCATCCAAATGCCTAACAGCTACTCTCTCATTGGTTCTCCCTCTTCCCTTTCCTCCTCTGCCAAATGGGCAACCTGTGTGAACCAGGAGCTTAAAGGGGCTGTCTCTCCAAGTTGGGAGATTGATAGTAAAGCTGTTGGAAAGTCAAACCGGAGCACCAGGAGAGGGACTCTTCGTTGAGTTTTAGAAACCTTTCGTATTCACAGTGTGTCCATTCTCTAGGGTTCCCGTACATGTTATAGCTGTAGTAATATTCCCTTCAACCTGGAGAGGTGGGACCCATGGAATGGTTGCCATGCATTATTGCTTTAAAGGGTCTGCATTTGCTCACCCAACCTCAACAATCCTCTCAGTCCCAAGTGTCCAGCCTCATGCCACATCCAGCTGTCATCGTAGATAGGGTCATTCCAGGTTGCATCAGAGACCCTGAAGGAATTGTAAAGAATTTCCCTGTTTCTTTGTTCTGTTTTTGAAATTCCTTTTTAGAGTGGGTTTGAGCTGATTCTCGCTGCCATGTTTATGCCAGTCTAGACACACTTGATTCCCTTACGGAGACATATCAATACATAGGTTTTAAGATTCTTACTAGTCAGATCTATTCCTCTGCGGGAAATATGGGGTTTTGAGTCCCTTTCACTGAGGAAGGTGTAGGTCTTGTCTATTCCATAGTTGGTTTTTGGAACAGTACCTGTGCTTATATCAAACTCTGGTTTGATGCATCACCCCACCTCTCCTTCCCCCTTAAGCAGGCATAAGAGTGTTTTCTAAATGTGAGACTCTGTTCTCTTTCCTAACTCAGTTCATGTGTTGCCATGTTTACAGGATCTTCCTAAGTGATATCTTATGATAAGTTTCTTTTCCTGTGTGACTTCTTTCCCTTAGAATCATCGTACCTGAATCCACTCATTTTGCTGCTACTGGTCTTATGACATTGATTTCGTGGCTGAGGGATATACCATCGTACGTAAGTTCCACAATGTTTTGAACCATTTTTATATTTCCTGGGATA
Source organism: Mesoplodon mirus (assembly GCF_964341445.2). Lineage (NCBI taxonomy): Eukaryota > Metazoa > Chordata > Mammalia > Artiodactyla > Ziphiidae > Mesoplodon > Mesoplodon mirus. Next base: position 239,301 of record NW_028295725.1, read on the forward strand.
TTTCAGGTGTACCCAGGTTGAGGTTCTTGTAAGCAGTGCAGCCCTCAATTTGGGGGTGGCTCTGTCTTATGGATTTTCAGTTTTCCCAAGGTATATTCCCTAGACTGGAAGTGCCCTTGGCTCTGTAGCTCTGTTGTTTACTTGTTTTAGGGAACACAATGCACTCCTCCAGTGAGGCAGTTGGCAACTTACATCCCGCCCATCAGCATAACAAGGCTCCCTGTTCTCCAGGGCCTGTCTTGCCTTTCTGGTTTTTACACATTTTGTGGATGTCCCTTTTGACCGGTGGGAAGTGATACTTCTTTGTAGTGCAGATTTGCATTGCCCGCTTGCTTGCTTGGCCAAAAAGGGCGTATGCGTTTTCTCCTGAATATATTCAGGAGAAAACGCATACGCCCTTTTTGGCCAAGTGCATCATTGTCGAAGTTGTGCCCCTCTTCCTGTGCTTTACAGGCGATTCTAACGTACCTCTTGAAATCTGTTTCCTGCTATTCTGCCTCACATTCAAGTCCGCCTCGTTGCCTTCCCTCAACAGATTTTTGGACGATAGTTGGCCTTGATTACTCTGCCAGTTTGTGAATTGCTGTGCCCCTGAGCTCCATTTTTCAACTCGTTTTTTGTGAGCTGAACGCAAGTCCAAACATTTGGTTCAGGACCTATACTGGTTCCCGGTGGGTGGCTGAGACTTTGGTGAATTCTTCTTCCTGCCGGGAAATTAGAGTGACATGTGCCCATCCAAATGCCTAACAGCTACTCTCTCATTGGTTCTCCCTCTTCCCTTTCCTCCTCTGCCAAATGGGCAACCTGTGTGAACCAGGAGCTTAAAGGGGCTGTCTCTCCAAGTTGGGAGATTGATAGTAAAGCTGTTGGAAAGTCAAACCGGAGCACCAGGAGAGGGACTCTTCGTTGAGTTTTAGAAACCTTTCGTATTCACAGTGTGTCCATTCTCTAGGGTTCCCGTACATGTTATAGCTGTAGTAATATTCCCTTCAACCTGGAGAGGTGGGACCCATGGAATGGTTGCCATGCATTATTGCTTTAAAGGGTCTGCATTTGCTCACCCAATCTCACCAATCCTCTCAGTCCCAAGTGTCCAGCCTCATGCCACATCCAGCTGTCATCGTAGATAGGGTCATTCCAGGTTGCATCAGAGACCCTGAAGGAATTGTAAAGAATTTCCCTGTTTCTTTGTTCTGTTTTTGAAATTCCTTTTTAGAGTGGGTTTGAGCTGATTCTCGCTGCCATGTTTATGCCAGTCTAGACACACTTGATTCCCTTACGGAGACATATCAATACATAGGTTTTAAGATTCTTACTAGTCAGATCTATTCCTCTGCGGGAAATATGGGGTTTTGAGTCCCTTTCACTGAGGAAGGTGTAGGTCTTGTCTATTCCATAGTTGGTTTTTGGAACAGTACCTGTGCTTATATCAAACTCTGGTTTGATGCATCACCCCACCTCTCCTTCCCCCTTAAGCAGGCATAAGAGTGTTTTCTAAATGTGAGACTCTGTTCTCTTTCCTAACTCAGTTCATGTGTTGCCATGTTTACAGGATCTTCCTAAGTGATATCTTATGATAAGTTTCTTTTTCTGTGTGACTTCTTTCACTTAGAATCATCGTACCTGAATCCACTCATTTTGCTGCTACTGGTCTTATGACATTGATTTCATGGCTGAGGGATATTCCATCGTACGTAAGTTCCACAATGTTTTGAACCATTTTTACATTTCCTGGGATATTTCAGGTGTACCTAGGTTGAGGTTCTTGTAAGCAGTGCAGCCCTCAATTTGGGGGTGGCTCTGTCTTATGGATTTTCAGTTTTCCCAAGGTATATTCCCTAGACTGGAAGTGCCCTTGGCTCTGTAGCTCTGTTGTTTACTTGTTTTAGGGAACACAATGCACTCCTCCAGTGAGGCAGTTGGCAACTTACATCCCGCCCATCAGCATAACAAGGCTCCCTGTTCTCCAGGGCCTGTCTTGCCTTTCTGGTTTTTACACATTTTGTGGATGTCCCTTTTGACCGGTGGGAAGTGATACTCCTTTGTAGTGCAGATTTGCATTGCCCGCTTGCTTGCTTGGCCAAAAAGGGCGTATGCGTTTTCTCCTGAATATATTCAGGAGAAAACGCATACGCCCTTTTAGGCCAAGTGCATCATTGTCGAAGTTGTGCCCCTCTTCCTGTGCTTTACAGGCGATTCTAACGTACCTCTTGAAATCTGTTTCCTGCTATTCTGCCTCGCATTCAAGTCCGCCTCGTTGCCTTCCCTCAACAGATTTTTGGACGATAGTTGGCCTTGATTACTCTGCCAGTTTGTGAATTGCTGTGCCCCTGAGCTCCATTTTTCAACTCGTTTTTTGTGAGCTGAACGCAAGTCCAAACATTTGGTTCAGGACCTATACTGGTTCCCGGTGGGTGGCTGAGACTTTGGTGAATTCTTCTTCCTGCCGGGAAGTTAGAGTGACATGTGCCCATCCAAATGCCTAACAGCTACTCTCTCATTGGTTCTCCCTCTTCCCTTTCCTCCTCTGCCAAATGGGCAACCTGTGTGAACCAGGAGCTTAAAGGGGCTGTCTCTCCAAGTTGGGAGATTGATAGTAAAGCTGTTGGAAAGTCAAACCGGAGCACCAGGAGAGGGACTCTTCGTTGAGTTTTAGAAACCTTTCGTATTCACAGTGTGTCCATTCTCTAGGTTTCCCGTACATGTTATAGCTGTAGTAATATTCCCTTCAACCTGGAGAGGTGGGACCCATGGAATGGTTGCCATGCATTATTGCTTTAAAGGGTCTGCATTTGCTCACCCAATCTCACCAATCCTCTCAGTCCCAAGTGTCCAGCCTCATGCCACATCCAGCTGTCATCGTAGATAGGGTCATTCCAGGTTGCATCAGAGACCCTGAAGGAATTGTAAAGAATTTCCCTGTTTCTTTGTTCTGTTTTTGAAATTCCTTTTTAGAGTGGGTTTGAGCTGATTCTCGCTGCCATGTTTATGCCAGTCTAGACACACTTGATTCCCTTACGGAGACATATCAATACATAGGTTTTAAGATTCTTACTAGTCAGATCTATTCCTCTGCGGGAAATATGGGGTTTTGAGTCCCTTTCACTGAGGAAGGTGTAGGTCTTGTCTATTCCATAGTTGGTTTTTGGAACAGTACCTGTGTTTATATCAAACTCTGGTTTGATGCATCACCCCACCTCTCCTTCCCCCTTAAGCAGGCATAAGAGTGTTTTCTAAATGTGAGACTCTGTTCTCTTTCCTAACTCAGTTCATGTGTTGCCATGTTTACAGGATCTTCCTAAGTGATATCTTATGATAAGTTTCTTTTCCTGTGTGACTTCTTTCCCTTAGAATCATCGTACCTGAATCCACTCATTTTGCTGCTACTGGTCTTATGACATTGATTTCATGGCTGAGGGATATTCCATCGTACGTAAGTTCCACAATGTTTTGAACCATTTTTACATTTCCTGGGATATTTCAGGTGTACCCAGGTTGAGGTTCTTGTAAGCAGTGCAGCCCTCAATTTGGGGGTGGCTCTGTCTTATGGATTTTCAGTTTTCCCAAGGTATATTCCCTAGACTGGAAGTGCCCTTGGCTCTGTAGCTCTGTTGTTTACTTGTTTTAGGGAAAACAATGCACTCCTCCAGTGAGGCAGTTGGCAACTTACATCCCGCCCATCAGCATAACAAGGCTCCCTGTTCTCCAGGGCCTGTCTTGCCTTTCTGGTTTTTACACATTTTGTGGATGTCCCTTTTGACCGGTGGGAAGTGATACTTCTTTGTAGTGCAGATTTGCATTGCCCGCTTGCTTGCTTGGCCAAAAAGGGCGTATGCGTTTTCTCCTGAATATATTCAGGAGAAAACGCATACGCCCTTTTTGGCCAAGTGCATCATTGTCGAAGTTGTGCCCCTCTTCCTGTGCTTTACAGGCGATTCTAACGTACCTCTTGAAATCTGTTTCCTGCTATTCTGCCTCGCATTCAAGTCCGCCTCGTTGCCTTCCCTCAACAGATTTTTGGACGATAGTTGGCCTTGATTACTCTGCCAGTTTGTGAATTGCTGTGCCCCTGAGCTCCATTTTTCAACTCGTTTTTTGTGAGCTGAACGCAAGTCCAAACATTTGGTTCAGGACCTATACTGGTTCCCGGTGGGTGGCTGAGACTTTGGTGAATTCTTCTTCCTGCCGGGAAATTAGAGTGACATGTGCCCATCCAAATGCCTAACAGCTACTCTCTCATTGGTTCTCCCTCTTCCCTTTCCTCCTCTGCCAAATGGGCAACCTGTGTGAACCAGGAGCTTAAAGGGGCTGTCTCTCCAAGTTGGGAGATTGATAGTAAAGCTGTTGGAAAGTCAAACCGGAGCACCAGGAGAGGGACTCTTCGTTGAGTTTTAGAAACCTTTCGTATTCACAGTGTGTCCATTCTCTAGGGTTCCCGTACATGTTATAGCTGTAGTAATATTCCCTTCAACCTGGAGAGGTGGGACCCATGGAATGGTTGCCATGCATTATTGCTTTAAAGGGTCTGCATTTGCTCACCCAACCTCACCCATCCTCTCAGTCCCAAGTGTCCAGCCTCATGCCACATCCAGCTGTCATCGTAGATAGGGTCATTCCAGGTTGCATCAGAGACCCTGAAGGAATTGTAAAGAATTTCCCTGTTTCTTTGTTCTGTTTTTGAAATTCCTTTTTAGAGTGGGTTTGAGCTGATTCTCGCTGCCATGTTTATGCCAGTCTAGACACACTTGATTCCCTTACGGAGACATATCAATACATAGGTTTTAAGATTCTTACTAGTCAGATCTATTCCTCTGCGGGAAATATGGGGTTTTGAGTCCCTTTCACTGAGGAAGGTGTAGGTCTTGTCTATTCCATAGTTGGTTTTTGGAACAGTACCTGTGCTTATATCAAACTCTGGTTTGATGCATCACCCCACCTCTCCTTCCCCCTTAAGCAGGCATAAGAGTGTTTTCTAAATGTGAGACTCTGTTCTCTTTCCTAACTCAGTTCATGTGTTGCCATGTTTACAGGATCTTCCTAAGTGATATCTTATGATAAGTTTCTTTTCCTGTGTGACTTCTTTCCCTTAGAATCATCGTACCTGAATCCACTCATTTTGCTGCTACTGGTCTTATGACATTGATTTCGTGGCTGAGGGATATACCATCGTACGTAAGTTCCACAATTTTTTGAACCATTTTTATATTTCCTGGGATATTTCAGGTGTACCCAGGTTGAGGTTCTTGTAAGCAGTGCAGCCCTCAATTTGGGTGTGGCTCTGTCTTATGGATTTTCAGTTTTCCCAAGGTATATTCCCTAGACTGGAAGTGCCCTTGGCTCTGTAGCTCTGTTGTTTACTTGTTTTAGGGAACACAATGCACTCCTCCAGTGAGGCAGTTGGCAACTTACATCCCGCCCATCAGCATAACAAGGCTCCCTGTTCTCCAGGGCCTGTCTTGCCTTTCTGGTTTTTACACATTTTGTGGATGTCCCTTTTGACCGGTGGGAAGTGATACTTCTTTGTAGTGCAGATTTGCATTGCCCGCTTGCTTGCTTGGCCAAAAAGGGCGTATGCGTTTTCTCCTGAATATATTCAGGAGAAAACGCATACGCCCTTTTTGGCCAAGTGCATCATTGTCGAAGTTGTGCCCCTCTTCCTGTGCTTTACAGGCGATTCTAACGTACCTCATGAAATCTGTTTCCTGCTATTCTGCCTCGCATTCAAGTCCGCCTCGTTGCCTTCCCTCAACAGATTTTTGGACGATAGTTGGCCTTGATTACTCTGCCAGTTTGTGAATTGCTGTGCCCCTGAGCTCCATTTTTCAACTCGTTTTTTGTGAGCTGAACGCAAGTCCAAACATTTGGTTCAGGACCTATACTGGTTCCCGGTGGGTGGCTGAGACTTTGGTGAATTCTTCTTCCTGCCGGGAAATTAGAGTGACATGTGCCCATCCAAATGCCTAACAGCTACTCTCTCATTGGTTCTCCCTCTTCCCTTTCCTCCTCTGCCAAATGGGCAACCTGTGTGAACCAGGAGCTTAAAGGGGCTGTCTCTCCAAGTTGGGAGATTGATAGTAAAGCTGTTGGAAAGTCAAACCGGAGCACCAGGAGAGGGACTCTTCGTTGAGTTTTAGAAACCTTTCGTATTCACAGTGTGTCCATTCTCTAGGATTCCCGTACATGTTATAGCTGTAGTAATATTCCCTTCAACCTGGAGAGGTGGGACCCATGGAATGGTTGCCATGCATTATTGCTTTAAAGGGTCTGCATTTGCTCACCCAATCTCACCAATCCTCTCAGTCCCAAGTGTCCAGCCTCATGCCACATCCAGCTGTCATCGTAGATAGGGTCATTCCAGGTTGCATCAGAGACCCTGAAGGAATTGTAAAGAATTTCCCTGTTTCTTTGTTCTGTTTTTGAAATTCCTTTTTAGAGTGGGTTTGAGCTGATTCTCGCTGCCATGTTTATGCCAGTCTAGACACACTTGATTCCCTTACGGAGACATATCAATACATAGGTTTTAAGATTCTTACTAGTCAGATCTATTCCTCTGCGGGAAATATGGGGTTTTGAGTCCCTTTCACTGAGGAAGGTGTAGGTCTTGTCTATTCCATAGTTGGTTTTTGGAACAGTACCTGTGCTTATATCAAACTCTGGTTTGATGCATCACCCCACCTCTCCTTCCCCCTTAAGCAGGCATAAGAGTGTTTTCTAAATGTGAGACTCTGTTTTCTTTCCTAACTCAGTTCATGTGTTGCCATGTTTACAGGATCTTCCTAAGTGATATCTTATGATAAGTTTCTTTTCCTGTGTGACTTCTTTCACTTAGAATCATCGTACCTGAATCCACTCATTTTGCTGCTAATGGTCTTATGACATTGATTTCATGGCTGAGGGATATTCCATCGTACGTAAGTTCCACAATGTTTTGAACCATTTTTATATTTCCTGGGATATTTCAGGTGTACCCAGGTTGAGGTTCTTGTAAGCAGTGCAGCCCTCAATTTGGGGGTGGCTCTGTCTTATGGATTTTCAGTTTTCCCAAGGTATATTCCCTAGACTGGAAGTGCCCTTGGCTCTGTAGCTCTGTTGTTTACTTGTTTTAGGGAACACAATGCACTCCTCCAGTGAGGCAGTTGGCAACTTACATCCCGCCCATCAGCATAACAAGGCTCCCTGTTCTCCAGGGCCTGTCTTGCCTTTCTGGTTTTTACACATTTTGTGGATGTCCCTTTTGACCGGTGGGAAGTGATACTTCTTTGTAGTGCAGATTTGCATTGCCCGCTTGCTTGCTTGGCCAAAAAGGGCGTATGCGTTTTCTCCTGAATATATTCAGGGGAAAACGCATACGCCCTTTTTGGCCAAGTGCATCATTGTCGAAGTTGTGCCCCTCTTCCTGTGCTTTACAGGCGATTCTAACGTACCTCTTGAAATCTGTTTCCTGCTGTTCTGCCTCGCATTCAAGTCCGCCTCGTTGCCTTCCCTCAACAGATTTTTGGACGATAGTTGGCCTTGATTACTCTGCCAGTTTGTGAATTGCTGTGCCCCTGAGCTCCATTTTTCAACTCGTTTTTTGTGAGCTGAACGCAAGTCCAAACATTTGGTTCAGGACCTATACTGTTTCCCGGTGGGTGGCTGAGACTTTGGTGAATTCTTCTTCCTGCCGGGAAATTAGAGTGACATGTGCCCATCCAAATGCCTAACAGCTACTCTCTCATTGGTTCTCCCTCTTCCCTTTCCTCCTCTGCCAAATGGGCAACCTGTGTGAACCAGGAGCTTAAAGGGGCTGTCTTTCCAAGTTGGGAGATTGATAGTAAAGCTGTTGGAAAGTCAAACCGGAGCACCAGGAGAGGGACTCTTCGTTGAGTTTTAGAAACCTTTCATATTCACAGTGTGTCCATTCTCTAGGTTTCCCGTACATGTTATAGCTGTAGTAATATTCCCTTCAACCTGGAGAGGTGGGACCCATGGAATGGTTGCCATGCATTATTGCTTTAAAGGGTCTGCATTTGCTCACCCAATCTCTCCAATCCTCTCAGTCCCAAGTGTCCAGCCTCATGCCACATCCAGCTGTCATCGTAGATAGGGTCATTCCAGGTTGCATCAGAGACCCTGAAGGAATTGTAAAGAATTTCCCTGTTTCTTTGTTCTGTTTTTGAAATTCCTTTTTAGAGTGGGTTTGAGCTGATTCTCGCTGCCATGTTTATGCCAGTCTAGACACACTTGATTCCCTTACGGAGACATATCAATACATAGGTTTTAAGATTCTTACTAGTCAGATCTATTCCTCTGCGGGAAATATGGGGTTTTGAGTCCCTTTCACTGAGGAAGGTGTAGGTCTTGTCTATTCCATAGTTGGTTTTTGGAACAGTACCTGTGCTTATATCAAACTCTGGTTTGATGCATCACCCCACCTCTCCTTCCCCCTTAAGCAGGCATAAGAGTGTTTTCTAAATGTGAGACTCTGTTCTCTTTCCTAACTCAGTTCATGTGTAGCCATGTTTACAGGATCTTCCTAAGTGATATCTTATGATAAGTTTCTTTTTCTGTGTGACTTCTTTCACTTAGAATCATCGTACCTGAATCCACTCATTTTGCTGCTACTGGTCTTATGACATTGATTTCATGGCTGAGGGATATTCCATCGTACGTAAGTTCCACAAAGTTTTGAACCATTTTTATATTTCCTGGGATATCTCAGGTGTACCCAGGTTGAGGTTCTTGTAAGCAGTGCAGCCCTCAATTTGGGGGTGGCTCTGTCTTATGGATTTTCAGTTTTCCCAAGGTATATTCCCTAGACTGGAAGTGCCCTTGGCTCTGTAGCTCTGTTGTTTACTTGTTTTAGGGAACACAATGCACTCCTCCAGTGAGGCAGTTGGCAACTTACATCCCGCCCATCAGCATAACAAGGCTCCCTGTTCTCCAGGGCCTGTCTTGCCTTTCTGGTTTTTACACATTTTGTGGATGTCCCTTTTGACCGGTGGGAAGTGATACTTCTTTGTAGTGCAGATTTGCATTGCCCGCTTGCTTGCTTGGCCAAAAAGGGCGTATGCGTTTTCTCCTGAATATATTCAGGAGAAAACGCATACGCCCTTTTTGGCCAAGTGCAGCATTGTCGAAGTTGTGCCCCTCTTCCTGTGCTTTACAGGCGATTCTAACGTACCTCTTGAAATCTGTTTCCTGCTATTCGGCCTCGCATTCAAGTCCGCCTCGTTGCCTTCCCTCAACAGATTTTTGGACGATAGTTGGCCTTGATTTCTCTGCCAGTTTGTGAATTGCTGTGCCCCTGAGCTCCATTTTTCAACTCGTTTTTTGTGAGCTGAACGCAAGTCCAAACATTTGGTTCAGGACCTATACTGGTTCCCGGTGGGTGGCTGAGACTTTGGTGAATTCTTCTTCCTGCCGGGAAATTAGAGTGACATGTGCCCATCCAAATGCCTAACAGCTACTCTCTCATTGGTTCTCCCTCTTCCCTTTCCTCCTCTGCCAAATGGGCAACCTGTGTGAACCAGGAGCTTAAAGGGGCTGTCTCTCCAAGTTGGGAGATTGATAGTAAAGCTGTTGGAAAGTCAAACCGGAGCACCAGGAGAGGGACTCTTCGTTGAGTTTTAGAAACCTTTCGTATTCACAGTGTGTCCATTCTCTAGGTTTCCCGTACATGTTATAGCTGTAGTAATATTCCCTTCAACCTGGAGAGGTGGGACCCATGGAATGGTTGCCATGCATTATTGCTTTAAAGGGTCTGCATTTGCTCACCCAATCTCACCAATCCTCTCAGTCCCAAGTGTCCAGCCTCATGCCACATCCAGCTGTCATCGTAGATAGGGTCATTCCAGGTTGCATCAGAGACCCTGAAGGAATTGTAAAGAATTTCCCTGTTTCTTTGTTCTGTTTTTGAAATTCCTTTTTAGAGTGGGTTTGAGCTGATTCTCGCTGCCATGTTTATGCCAGTCTAGACACACTTGATTCCCTTACGGAGACATATCAATACATAGGTTTTAAGATTCTTACTAGTCAGATCTATTCCTCTGCGGGAAATATGGGGTTTTGAGTCCCTTTCACTGAGGAAGGTGTAGGTCTTGTCTATTCCATAGTTGGTTTTTGGAACAGTACCTGTGCTTATATCAAACTCTGGTTTGATGCATCACCCCACCTCTCCTTCCCCCTTAAGCAGGCATAAGAGTGTTTTCTAAATGTGAGACTCTGTTCTCTTTCCTAACTCAGTTCATGTGTAGCCATGTTTACAGGATCTTCCTAAGTGATATCTTATGATAAGTTTCTTTTTCTGTGTGACTTCTTTCACTTAGAATCATCGTACCTGAATCCACTCATTTTGCTGCTACTGGTCTTATGACATTGATTTCATGGCTGAGGGATATTCCATCGTACGTAAGTTCCACAATGTTTTGAACCATTTTTATATTTCCTGGGATATCTCAGGTGTACCCAGGTTGAGGTTCTTGTAAGCAGTGCAGCCCTCAATTTGGGGGTGGCTCTGTCTTATGGATTTTCAGTTTTCCCAAGGTATATTCCCTAGACTGGAAGTGCCCTTGGCTCTGTAGCTCTGTTGTTTACTTGTTTTAGGGAACACAATGCACTCCTCCAGTGAGGCAGTTGGCAGCTTACATCCCGCCCATCAGCATAACAAGGCTCCCTGTTCTCCAGGGCCTGTCTTGCCTTTCTGGTTTTTACACATTTTGTGGATGTCCCTTTTGACCGGTGGGAAGTGATACTTCTTTGTAGTGCAGATTTGCATTGCCCGCTTGCTTGCTTGGCCAAAAAGGGCGTATGCGTTTTCTCCTGAATATATTCAGGAGAAAACGCATACGCCCTTTTTGGCCAAGTGCAGCATTGTCGAAGTTGTGCCCCTCTTCCTGTGCTTTACAGGCGATTCTAACGTACCTCTTGAAATCTGTTTCCTGCTGTTCTGCCTCGCATTCAAGTCCGCCTCGTTGCCTTCCCTCAACAGATTTTTGGACGATAGTTGGCCTTGATTACTCTGCCAGTTTGTGAATTGCTGTGCCCCTGAGCTCTATTTTTCAACTCGTTTTTGTGAGCTGAACGCAAGTCCAAACATTTGGTTCAGGACCTATACTGGTTCCCGGTGGGTGGCTGAGACTTTGGTGAATTCTTCTTCCTGCCGGGAAATTAGAGTGACATGTGCCCATCCAAATGCCTAACAGCTACTCTCTCATTGGTTCTCCCTCTTCCCTTTCCTCCTCTGCCAAATGGGCAACCTGTGTGAACCAGGAGCTTAAAGGGGCTGTCTCTCCAAGTTGGGAGATTGATAGTAAAGCTGTTGGAAAGTCAAACCGGAGCACCAGGAGAGGGACTCTTCGTTGAGTTTTAGAAACCTTTCGTATTCACAGTGTGTCCATTCTCTAGGTTTCCCGTACATGTTATAGCTGTAGTAATATTCCCTTCAACCTGGAGAGGTGGGACCCATGGAATGGTTGCCATGCATTATTGCTTTAAAGGGTCTGCATTTGCTCACCCAATCTCTCCAATCCTCTCAGTCCCAAGTGTCCAGCCTCATGCCACATCCAGCTGTCATCGTAGATAGGGTCATTCCAGGTTGCATCAGAGACCCTGAAGGAATTGTAAAGAATTAACCTCTTTATTTGTTCTGTTTTTGAAATTCCTTTTTAGAGTGGGTTTGAGCTGATTCTCGCTGCCATGTTTATGCCAGTCTAGACACACTTGATTCCCTTACGGAGACATATCAATACATAGGTTTTAAGATTCTTACTAGTCAGATCTATTCCTCTGCGGGAAATATGGGGTTTTGAGTCCCTTTCACTGAGGAAGGTGTAGGTCTTGTCTATTCCATAGTTGGTTTTTGGAACAGTACCTGTGCTTATATCAAACTCTGGTTTGATGCATCACCCCACCTCTCCTTCCCCCTTAAGCAGGCATAAGAGTGTTTTCTAAATGTGAGACTCTGTTCTCTTTCCTAACTCAGTTCATGTGTAGCCATGTTTACAGGATCTTCCTAAGTGATATCTTATGATAAGTTTCTTTTTCTGTGTGACTTCTTTCACTTAGAATCATCGTACCTGAATCCACTCATTTTGCTGCTACTGGTCTTATGACATTGATTTCATGGCTGAGGGATATTCCATCGTACGTAAGTTCCACAAAGTTTTGAACCATTTTTATATTTCCTGGGATATCTCAGGTGTACCCAGGTTGAGGTTCTTGTAAGCAGTGCAGCCCTCAATTTGGGGGTGGCTCTGTCTTATGGATTTTCAGTTTTCCCAAGGTATATTCCCTAGACTGGAAGTGCCCTTGGCTCTGTAGCTCTGTTGTTTACTTGTTTTAGGGAACACAATGCACTCCTCCAGTGAGGCAGTTGGCAACTTACATCCCGCCCATCAGCATAACAAGGCTCCCTGTTCTCCAGGGCCTGTCTTGCCTTTCTGGTTTTTACACATTTTGTGGATGTCCCTTTTGACCGGTGGGAAGTGATACTTCTTTGTAGTGCAGATTTGCATTGCCCGCTTGCTTGCTTGGCCAAAAAGGGCGTATGCGTTTTCTCCTGAATATATTCAGGAGAAAACGCATACGCCCTTTTTGGCCAAGTGCAGCATTGTCGAAGTTGTGCCCCTCTTCCTGTGCTTTACAGGCGATTCTAACGTACCTCTTGAAATCTGTTTCCTGCTATTCGGCCTCGCATTCAAGTCCGCCTCGTTGCCTTCCCTCAACAGATTTTTGGACGATAGTTGGCCTTGATTTCTCTGCCAGTTTGTGAATTGCTGTGCCCCTGAGCTCCATTTTTCAACTCGTTTTTTGTGAGCTGAACGCAAGTCCAAACATTTGGTTCAGGACCTATACTGGTTCCCGGTGGGTGGCTGAGACTTTGGTGAATTCTTCTTCCTGCCGGGAAATTAGAGTGACATGTGCCCATCCAAATGCCTAACAGCTACTCTCTCATTGGTTCTCCCTCTTCCCTTTCCTCCTCTGCCAAATGGGCAACCTGTGTGAACCAGGAGCTTAAAGGGGCTGTCTCTCCAAGTTGGGAGATTGATAGTAAAGCTGTTGGAAAGTCAAACCGGAGCACCAGGAGAGGGACTCTTCGTTGAGTTTTAGAAACCTTTCGTATTCACAGTGTGTCCATTCTCTAGGTTTCCCGTACATGTTATAGCTGTAGTAATATTCCCTTCAACCTGGAGAGGTGGGACCCATGGAATGGTTGCCATGCATTATTGCTTTAAAGGGTCTGCATTTGCTCACCCAATCTCACCAATCCTCTCAGTCCCAAGTGTCCAGCCTCATGCCACATCCAGCTGTCATCGTAGATAGGGTCATTCCAGGTTGCATCAGAGACCCTGAAGGAATTGTAAAGAATTTCCCTGTTTCTTTGTTCTGTTTTTGAAATTCCTTTTTAGAGTGGGTTTGAGCTGATTCTCGCTGCCATGTTTATGCCAGTCTAGACACACTTGATTCCCTTACGGAGACATATCAATACATAGGTTTTAAGATTCTTACTAGTCAGATCTATTCCTCTGCGGGAAATATGGGGTTTTGAGTCCCTTTCACTGAGGAAGGTGTAGGTCTTGTCTATTCCATAGTTGGTTTTTGGAACAGTACCTGTGCTTATATCAAACTCTGGTTTGATGCATCACCCCACCTCTCCTTCCCCCTTAAGCAGGCATAAGAGTGTTTTCTAAATGTGAGACTCTGTTCTCTTTCCTAACTCAGTTCATGTGTAGCCATGTTTACAGGATCTTCCTAAGTGATATCTTATGATAAGTTTCTTTTTCTGTGTGACTTCTTTCACTTAGAATCATCGTACCTGAATCCACTCATTTTGCTGCTACTGGTCTTATGACATTGATTTCATGGCTGAGGGATATTCCATCGTACGTAAGTTCCACAATGTTTTGAACCATTTTTATATTTCCTGGGATATCTCAGGTGTACCCAGGTTGAGGTTCTTGTAAGCAGTGCAGCCCTCAATTTGGGGGTGGCTCTGTCTTATGGATTTTCAGTTTTCCCAAGGTATATTCCCTAGACTGGAAGTGCCCTTGGCTCTGTAGCTCTGTTGTTTACTTGTTTTAGGGAACACAATGCACTCCTCCAGTGAGGCAGTTGGCAGCTTACATCCCGCCCATCAGCATAACAAGGCTCCCTGTTCTCCAGGGCCTGTCTTGCCTTTCTGGTTTTTACACATTTTGTGGATGTCCCTTTTGACCGGTGGGAAGTGATACTTCTTTGTAGTGCAGATTTGCATTGCCCGCTTGCTTGCTTGGCCAAAAAGGGCGTATGCGTTTTCTCCTGAATATATTCAGGAGAAAACGCATACGCCCTTTTTGGCCAAGTGCAGCATTGTCGAAGTTGTGCCCCTCTTCCTGTGCTTTACAGGCGATTCTAACGTACCTCTTGAAATCTGTTTCCTGCTATTCGGCCTCGCATTCAAGTCCGCCTCGTTGCCTTCCCTCAACAGATTTTTGGACGATAGTTGGCCTTGATTTCTCTGCCGGTTTGTGAATTGCTGTGCCCCTGAGCTCCATTTTTCAACTCGTTTTTTGTGAGCTGAACGCAAGTCCAAACATTTGGTTCAGGACCTATACTGGTTCCCGGTGGGTGGCTGAGACTTTGGTGAATTCTTCTTCCTGCCGGGAAATTAGAGTGACATGTGCCCATCCAAATGCCTAACAGCTACTCTCTCATTGGTTCTCCCTCTTCCCTTTCCTCCTCTGCCAAATGGGCAACCTGTGTGAACCAGGAGCTTAAAGGGGCTGTCTCTCCAAGTTGGGAGATTGATAGTAAAGCTGTTGGAAAGTCAAACCGGAGCACCAGGAGAGGGACTCTTCGTTGAGTTTTAGAAACCTTTCGTATTCACAGTGTGTCCATTCTCTAGGTTTCCCGTACATGTTAAAGCTGTAGTAATATTCCCTTCAACCTGGAGAGGTGGGACCCATGGAATGGTGGCCATGCATTATTGCTTTAAAGGGTCTGCATTTGCTCACCCAATCTCACCAATCCTCTCAGTCCCAAGTGTCCAGCCTCATGCCACATCCAGCTGTCATCGTAGATAGGGTCATTCCAGGTTGCATCAGAGACCCTGAAGGAATTGTAAAGAATTTCCCTGTTTCTTTGTTCTGTTTTTGAAATTCCTTTTTAGAGTGGGTTTGAGCTGATTCTCGCTGCCATGTTTATGCCAGTCTAGACACACTTGATTCCCTTACGGAGACATATCAATACATAGGTTTTAAGATTCTTACTAGTCAGATCTATTCCTCTGCGGGAAATATGGGGTTTTGAGTCCCTTTCACTGAGGAAGGTGTAGGTCTTGTCTATTCCATAGTTGGTTTTTGGAACAGTACCTGTGCTTATATCAAACTCTGGTTTGATGCATCACCCCACCTCTCCTTCCCCCTTAAGCAGGCATAAGAGTGTTTTCTAAATGTGAGACTCTGTTCTCTTTCCTAACTCAGTTCATGTGTAGCCATGTTTACAGGATCTTCCTAAGTGATATCTTATGATAAGTTTCTTTTTCTGTGTGACTTCTTTCACTTAGAATCATCGTACCTGAATCCACTCATTTTGCTGCTACTGGTCTTATGACATTGATTTCATGGCTGAGGGATATTCCATCGTACGTAAGTTCCACAATGTTTTGAACCATTTTTATATTTCCTGGGATATCTCAGGTGTACCCAGGTTGAGGTTCTTGTAAGCAGTGCAGCCCTCAATTTGGGGGTGGCTCTGTCTTATGGATTTTCAGTTTTCCCAAGGTATATTCCCTAGACTGGAAGTGCCCTTGGCTCTGTAGCTCTGTTGTTTACTTGTTTTAGGGAACACAATGCACTCCTCCAGGGAGGCAGTTGGCAGCTTACATCCCGCCCATCAGCATAACAAGGCTCCCTGTTCTCCAGGGCCTGTCTTGCCTTTCTGGTTTTTACACATTTTGTGGATGTCCCTTTTGACCGGTGGGAAGTGATACTTCTTTGTAGTGCAGATTTGCATTGCCCGCTTGCTTGCTTGGCCAAAAAGGGCGTATGCGTTTTCTCCTGAATATATTCAGGAGAAAACGCATACGCCCTTTTTGGCCAAGTGCATCATTGTCGAAGTTGTGCCCCTCTTCCTGTGCTTTACAGGCGATTCTAACGTACCTCTTGAAATCTGTTTCCTGCTATTCGGCCTCGCATTCAAGTCCGCCTCGTTGCCTTCCCTCAACAGATTTTTGGACGATAGTTGGCCTTGATTACTCTGCCGGTTTGTGAATTGCTGTGCCCCTGAGCTCCATTTTTCAACTCGTTTTTGTGAGCTGAACGCAAGTCCAAACATTTGGTTCAGGACCTATACTGGTTCCCGGTGGGTGGCTGAGACTTTCTTGAATTCTTCTTCCTGCCGGGAAATTAGAGTGACATGTGCCCATCCAAATGCCTAACAGCTACTCTCTCATTGGTTCTCCCTCTTCCCTTTCCTCCTCTGCCAAATGGGCAACCTGTGTGAACCAGGAGCTTAAAGGGGCTGTCTCTCCAAGTTGGGAGATTGATAGTAAAGCTGTTGGAAAGTCAAACCGGAGCACCAGGAGAGGGACTCTTCGTTGAGTTTTAGAAACCTTTCGTATTCACAGTGTGTCCATTCTCTAGGTTTCCCGTACATGTTAAAGCTGTAGTAATATTCCCTTCAACCTGGAGAGGTGGGACCCATGGAATGGTGGCCATGCATTATTGCTTTAAAGGGTCTGCATTTGCTCACCCAATCTCACCAATCCTCTCAGTCCCAAGTGTCCAGCCTCATGCCACATCCAGCTGTCATCGTAGATAGGGTCATTCCAGGTTGCATCAGAGACCCTGAAGGAATTGTAAAGAATTTCCCTGTTTCTTTGTTCTGTTTTTGAAATTCCTTTTTAGAGTGGGTTTGAGCTGATTCTCGCTGCCATGTTTATGCCAGTCTAGACACACTTGATTCCCTTACGGAGACATATCAATACATAGGTTTTAAGATTCTTACTAGTCAGATCTATTCCTCTGCGGGAAATATGGGGTTTTGAGTCCCTTTCACTGAGGAAGGTGTAGGTCTTGTCTATTCCATAGTTGGTTTTTGGAACAGTACCTGTGCTTATATCAAACTCTGGTTTGATGCATCACCCCACCTCTCCTTCCCCCTTAAGCAGGCATAAGAGTGTTTTCTAAATGTGAGACTCTGTTCTCTTTCCTAACTCAGTTCATGTGTAGCCATGTTTACAGGATCTTCCTAAGTGATATCTTATGATAAGTTTCTTTTTCTGTGTGACTTCTTTCACTTAGAATCATCGTACCTGAATCCACTCATTTTGCTGCTACTGGTCTTATGACATTGATTTCATGGCTGAGGGATATTCCATCGTACGTAAGTTCCACAATGTTTTGAACCATTTTTATATTTCCTGGGATATCTCAGGTGTACCCAGGTTGAGGTTCTTGTAAGCAGTGCAGCCCTCAATTTGGGGGTGGCTCTGTCTTATGGATTTTCAGTTTTCCCAAGGTATATTCCCTAGACTGGAAGTGCCCTTGGCTCTGTAGCTCTGTTGTTTACTTGTTTTAGGGAACACAATGCACTCCTCCAGGGAGGCAGTTGGCAGCTTACATCCCGCCCATCAGCATAACAAGGCTCCCTGTTCTCCAGGGCCTGTCTTGCCTTTCTGGTTTTTACACATTTTGTGGATGTCCCTTTTGACCGGTGGGAAGTGATACTTCTTTGTAGTGCAGATTTGCATTGCCCGCTTGCTTGCTTGGCCAAAAAGGGCGTATGCGTTTTCTCCTGAATATATTCAGGAGAAAACGCATACGCCCTTTTTGGCCAAGTGCATCATTGTCGAAGTTGTGCCCCTCTTCCTGTGCTTTACAGGCGATTCTAACGTACCTCTTGAAATCTGTTTCCTGCTATTCGGCCTCGCATTCAAGTCCGCCTCGTTGCCTTCCCTCAACAGATTTTTGGACGATAGTTGGCCTTGATTACTCTGCCGGTTTGTGAATTGCTGTGCCCCTGAGCTCCATTTTTCAACTCGTTTTTGTGAGCTGAACGCAAGTCCAAACATTTGGTTCAGGACCTATACTGGTTCCCGGTGGGTGGCTGAGACTTTCTTGAATTCTTCTTCCTGCCGGGAAATTAGAGTGACATGTGCCCATCCAAATGCCTAACAGCTACTCTCTCATTGGTTCTCCCTCTTCCCTTTCCTCCTCTGCCAAATGGGCAACCTGTGTGAACCAGGAGCTTAAAGGGGCTGTCTCTCCAAGTTGGGAGATTGATAGTAAAGCTGTTGGAAAGTCAAACCGGAGCACCAGGAGAGGGACTCTTCGTTGAGTTTTAGAAACCTTTCGTATTCACAGTGTGTCCATTCTCTAGGTTTCGCGTACATGTTATAGCTGTAGTAATATTCCCTTCAACCTGGAGAGGTGGGACCCATGGAATGGTGGCCATGCATTATTGCTTTAAAGGGTCTGCATTTGCTCACCCAATCTCACCAATCCTCTCAGTCCCAAGTGTCCAGCCTCATGCCACATCCAGCTGTCATCGTAGATAGGGTCATTCCAGGTTGCATCAGAGACCCTGAAGGAATTGTAAAGAATTAACCTCTTTATTTGTTCTGTTTTTGAAATTCCTTTTTAGAGTGGGTTTGAGCTGATTCTCGCTGCCATGTTTATGCCAGTCTAGACACACTTGATTCCCTTACGGAGACATATCAATACATAGGTTTTAAGATTCTTACTAGTCAGATCTATTCCTCTGCGGGAAATATGGGGTTTTGAGTCCCTTTCACTGAGGAAGGTGTAGGTCTTGTCTATTCCATAGTTGGTTTTTGGAACAGTACCTGTGCTTATATCAAACTCTGGTTTGATGCATCACCCCACCTCTCCTTCCCCCTTAAGCAGGCATAAGAGTGTTTTCTAAATGTGAGACTCTGTTCTCTTTCCTAACTCAGTTCATGTGTAGCCATGTTTACAGGATCTTCCTAAGTGATATCTTATGATAAGTTTCTTTTTCTGTGTGACTTCTTTCACTTAGAATCATCGTACCTGAATCCACTCATTTTGCTGCTACTGGTCTTATGACATTGATTTCATGGCTGAGGGATATTCCATCGTACGTAAGTTCCACAAAGTTTTGAACCATTTTTATATTTCCTGGGATATCTCAGGTGTACCCAGGTTGAGGTTCTTGTAAGCAGTGCAGCCCTCAATTTGGGGGTGGCTCTGTCTTATGGATTTTCAGTTTTCCCAAGGTATATTCCCTAGACTGGAAGTGCCCTTGGCTCTGTAGCTCTGTTGTTTACTTGTTTTAGGGAACACAATGCACTCCTCCAGTGAGGCAGTTGGCAACTTACATCCCGCCCATCAGCATAACAAGGCTCCCTGTTCTCCAGGGCCTGTCTTGCCTTTCTGGTTTTTACACATTTTGTGGATGTCCCTTTTGACCGGTGGGAAGTGATACTTCTTTGTAGTGCAGATTTGCATTGCCCGCTTGCTTGCTTGGCCAAAAAGGGCGTATGCGTTTTCTCCTGAATATATTCAGGAGAAAACGCATACGCCCTTTTTGGCCAAGTGCAGCATTGTCGAAGTTGTGCCCCTCTTCCTGTGCTTTACAGGCGATTCTAACGTACCTCTTGAAATCTGTTTCCTGCTGTTCTGCCTCGCATTCAAGTCCGCCTCGTTGCCTTCCCTCAACAGATTTTTGGACGATAGTTGGCCTTGATTACTCTGCCAGTTTGTGAATTGCTGTGCCCCTGAGCTCAATTTTTCAACTCGTTTTTTGTGAGCTGAACGCAAGTCCAAACATTTGGTTCAGGACCTATACTGGTTCCCGGTGGGTGGCTGAGACTTTGGTGAATTCTTCTTCCTGCCGGGAAATTAGAGTGACATGTGCCCATCCAAATGCCTATCAGCTACTCTCTCATTGGTTCTCCCTCTTCCCTTTCCTCCTCTGCCAAATGGGCAACCTGTGTGAACCAGGAGCTTAAAGGGGCTGTCTCTCCAAGTTGGGAGATTGATAGTAAAGCTGTTGGAAAGTCAAACCGGAGCACCAGGAGAGGGACTCTTCGTTGAGTTTTAGAAACCTTTCGTATTCACAGTGTGTCCATTCTCTAGGTTTCCCGTACATGTTATAGCTGTAGTAATATTCCCTTCAACCTGGAGAGGTGGGACCCATGGAATGGTTGCCATGCATTATTGCTTTAAAGGGTCTGCATTTGCTCACCCAATCTCTCCAATCCTCTCAGTCCCAAGTGTCCAGCCTCATGCCACATCCAGCTGTCATCGTAGATAGGGTCATTCCAGGTTGCATCAGAGACCCTGAAGGAATTGTAAAGAATTAACCTCTTTATTTGTTCTGTTTTTGAAATTCCTTTTTAGAGTGGGTTTGAGCTGATTCTCGCTGCCATGTTTATGCCAGTCTAGACACACTTGATTCCCTTACGGAGACATATCAATACATAGGTTTTAAGATTCTTACTAGTCAGATCTATTCCTCTGCGGGAAATATGGGGTTTTGAGTCCCTTTCACTGAGGAAGGTGTAGGTCTTGTCTATTCCATAGTTGGTTTTTGGAACAGTACCTGTGCTTATATCAAACTCTGGTTTGATGCATCACCCCACCTCTCCTTCCCCCTTAAGCAGGCATAAGAGTGTTTTCTAAATGTGAGACTCTGTTCTCTTTCCTAACTCAGTTCATGTGTAGCCATGTTTACAGGATCTTCCTAAGTGATATCTTATGATAAGTTTCTTTTTCTGTGTGACTTCTTTCACTTAGAATCATCGTACCTGAATCCACTCATTTTGCTGCTACTGGTCTTATGACATTGATTTCATGGCTGAGGGATATTCCATCGTACGTAAGTTCCACAAAGTTTTGAACCATTTTTATATTTCCTGGGATATCTCAGGTGTACCCAGGTTGAGGTTCTTGTAAGCAGTGCAGCCCTCAATTTGGGGGTGGCTCTGTCTTATGGATTTTCAGTTTTCCCAAGGTATATTCCCTAGACTGGAAGTGCCCTTGGCTCTGTAGCTCTGTTGTTTACTTGTTTTAGGGAACACAATGCACTCCTCCAGTGAGGCAGTTGGCAACTTACATCCCGCCCATCAGCATAACAAGGCTCCCTGTTCTCCAGGGCCTGTCTTGCCTTTCTGGTTTTTACACATTTTGTGGATGTCCCTTTTGACCGGTGGGAAGTGATACTTCTTTGTAGTGCAGATTTGCATTGCCCGCTTGCTTGCTTGGCCAAAAAGGGCGTATGCGTTTTCTCCTGAATATATTCAGGAGAAAACGCATACGCCCTTTTTGGCCAAGTGCAGCATTGTCGAAGTTGTGCCCCTCTTCCTGTGCTTTACAGGCGATTCTAACGTACCTCTTGAAATCTGTTTCCTGCTATTCGGCCTCGCATTCAAGTCCGCCTCGTTGCCTTCCCTCAACAGATTTTTGGACGATAGTTGGCCTTGATTTCTCTGCCAGTTTGTGAATTGCTGTGCCCCTGAGCTCCATTTTTCAACTCGTTTTTTGTGAGCTGAACGCAAGTCCAAACATTTGGTTCAGGACCTATACTGGTTCCCGGTGGGTGGCTGAGACTTTGGTGAATTCTTCTTCCTGCCGGGAAATTAGAGTGACATGTGCCCATCCAAATGCCTAACAGCTACTCTCTCATTGGTTCTCCCTCTTCCCTTTCCTCCTCTGCCAAATGGGCAACCTGTGTGAACCAGGAGCTTAAAGGGGCTGTCTCTCCAAGTTGGGAGATTGATAGTAAAGCTGTTGGAAAGTCAAACCGGAGCACCAGGAGAGGGACTCTTCGTTGAGTTTTAGAAACCTTTCGTATTCACAGTGTGTCCATTCTCTAGGTTTCCCGTACATGTTATAGCTGTAGTAATATTCCCTTCAACCTGGAGAGGTGGGACCCATGGAATGGTTGCCATGCATTATTGCTTTAAAGGGTCTGCATTTGCTCACCCAATCTCACCAATCCTCTCAGTCCCAAGTGTCCAGCCTCATGCCACATCCAGCTGTCATCGTAGATAGGGTCATTCCAGGTTGCATCAGAGACCCTGAAGGAATTGTAAAGAATTTCCCTGTTTCTTTGTTCTGTTTTTGAAATTCCTTTTTAGAGTGGGTTTGAGCTGATTCTCGCTGCCATGTTTATGCCAGTCTAGACACACTTGATTCCCTTACGGAGACATATCAATACATAGGTTTTAAGATTCTTACTAGTCAGATCTATTCCTCTGCGGGAAATATGGGGTTTTGAGTCCCTTTCACTGAGGAAGGTGTAGGTCTTGTCTATTCCATAGTTGGTTTTTGGAACAGTACCTGTGCTTATATCAAACTCTGGTTTGATGCATCACCCCACCTCTCCTTCCCCCTTAAGCAGGCATAAGAGTGTTTTCTAAATGTGAGACTCTGTTCTCTTTCCTAACTCAGTTCATGTGTAGCCATGTTTACAGGATCTTCCTAAGTGATATCTTATGATAAGTTTCTTTTTCTGTGTGACTTCTTTCACTTAGAATCATCGTACCTGAATCCACTCATTTTGCTGCTACTGGTCTTATGACATTGATTTCATGGCTGAGGGATATTCCATCGTACGTAAGTTCCACAATGTTTTGAACCATTTTTATATTTCCTGGGATATCTCAGGTGTACCCAGGTTGAGGTTCTTGTAAGCAGTGCAGCCCTCAATTTGGGGGTGGCTCTGTCTTATGGATTTTCAGTTTTCCCAAGGTATATTCCCTAGACTGGAAGTGCCCTTGGCTCTGTAGCTCTGTTGTTTACTTGTTTTAGGGAACACAATGCACTCCTCCAGTGAGGCAGTTGGCAGCTTACATCCCGCCCATCAGCATAACAAGGCTCCCTGTTCTCCAGGGCCTGTCTTGCCTTTCTGGTTTTTACACATTTTGTGGATGTCCCTTTTGACCGGTGGGAAGTGATACTTCTTTGTAGTGCAGATTTGCATTGCCCGTTTGCTTGCTTGGCCAAAAAGGGCGTATGCGTTTTCTCCTGAATATATTCAGGAGAAAACGCATACGCCCTTTTTGGCCAAGTGCAGCATTGTCGAAGTTGTGCCCCTCTTCCTGTGCTTTACAGGCGATTCTAACGTACCTCTTGAAATCTGTTTCCTGCTGTTCTGCCTCGCATTCAAATCCGCCTCGTTGCCTTCCCTCAACAGATTTTTGGACGATAGTTGGCCTTGATTACTCTGCCAGTTTGTGAATTGCTGTGCCCCTGAGCTCTATTTTTCAACTCGTTTTTTGTGAGCTGAACGCAAGTCCAAACATTTGGTTCAGGACCTATACTGGTTCCCGGTGGGTGGCTGAGACTTTGGTGAATTCTTCTTCCTGCCGGGAAATTAGAGTGACATGTGCCCATCCAAATGCCTAACAGCTACTCTCTCATTGGTTCTCCCTCTTCCCTTTCCTCCTCTGCCAAATGGGCAACCTGTGTGAACCAGGAGCTTAAAGGGGCTGTCTCTCCAAGTTGGGAGATTGATAGTAAAGCTGTTGGAAAGTCAAACCGGAGCACCAGGAGAGGGACTCTTCGTTGAGTTTTAGAAACCTTTCGTATTCACAGTGTGTCCATTCTCTAGGTTTCCCGTACATGTTATAGCTGTAGTAATATTCCCTTCAACCTGGAGAGGTGGGACCCATGGAATGGTTGCCATGCATTATTGCTTTAAAGGGTCTGCATTTGCTCACCCAATCTCTCCAATCCTCTCAGTCCCAAGTGTCCAGCCTCATGCCACATCCAGCTGTCATCGTAGATAGGGTCATTCCAGGTTGCATCAGAGACCCTGAAGGAATTGTAAAGAATTAACCTCTTTCTTTGTTCTGTTTTTGAAATTCCTTTTTAGAGTGGGTTTGAGCTGATTCTCGCTGCCATGTTTATGCCAGTCTAGACACACTTGATTCCCTTACGGAGACATATCAATACATAGGTTTTAAGATTCTTACTAGTCAGATCTATTCCTCTGCGGGAAATATGGGGTTTTGAGTCCCTTTCACTGAGGAAGGTGTAGGTCTTGTCTATTCCATAGTTGGTTTTTGGAACAGTACCTGTGCTTATATCAAACTCTGGTTTGATGCATCACCCCACCTCTCCTTCCCCCTTAAGCAGGCATAAGAGTGTTTTCTAAATGTGAGACTCTGTTCTCTTTCCTAACTCAGTTCATGTGTAGCCATGTTTACAGGATCTTCCTAAGTGATATCTTATGATAAGTTTCTTTTTCTGTGTGACTTCTTTCACTTAGAATCATCGTACCTGAATCCACTCATTTTGCTGCTACTGGTCTTATGACATTGATTTCATGGCTGAGGGATATTCCATCGTACGTAAGTTCCACAAAGTTTTGAACCATTTTTATATTTCCTGGGATATCTCAGGTGTACCCAGGTTGAGGTTCTTGTAAGCAGTGCAGCCCTCAATTTGGGGGTGGCTCTGTCTTATGGATTTTCAGTTTTCCCAAGGTATATTCCCTAGACTGGAAGTGCCCTTGGCTCTGTAGCTCTGTTGTTTACTTGTTTTAGGGAACACAATGCACTCCTCCAGTGAGGCAGTTGGCAACTTACATCCCGCCCATCAGCATAACAAGGCTCCCTGTTCTCCAGGGCCTGTCTTGCCTTTCTGGTTTTTACACATTTTGTGGATGTCCCTTTTGACCGGTGGGAAGTGATACTTCTTTGTAGTGCAGATTTGCATTGCCCGCTTGCTTGCTTGGCCAAAAAGGGTGTATGCGTTTTCTCCTGAATATATTCAGGAGAAAACGCATACGCCCTTTTTGGCCAAGTGCAGCATTGTCGAAGTTGTGCCCCTCTTCCTGTGCTTTACAGGCGATTCTAACGTACCTCTTGAAATCTGTTTCCTGCTATTCGGCCTCGCATTCAAGTCCGCCTCGTTGCCTTCCCTCAACAGATTTTTGGACGATAGTTGGCCTTGATTTATCTGCCAGTTTGTGAATTGCTGTGCCCCTGAGCTCCATTTTTCAACTCGTTTTTTGTGAGCTGAACGCAAGTCCAAACATTTGGTTCAGGACCTATACTGGTTCCCGGTGGGTGGCTGAGACTTTGGTGAATTCTTCTTCCTGCCGGGAAATTAGAGTGACATGTGCCCATCCAAATGCCTAACAGCTACTCTCTCATTGGTTCTCCCTCTTCCCTTTCCTCCTCTGCCAAATGGGCAACCTGTGTGAACCAGGAGCTTAAAGGGGCTGTCTCTCCAAGTTGGGAGATTGATAGTAAAGCTGTTGGAAAGTCAAACCGGAGCACCAGGAGAGGGACTCTTCGTTGAGTTTTAGAAACCTTTCGTATTCACAGTGTGTCCATTCTCTAGGTTTCCCGTACATGTTATAGCTGTAGTAATATTCCCTTCAACCTGGAGAGGTGGGACCCATGGAATGGTTGCCATGCATTATTGCTTTAAAGGGTCTGCATTTGCTCACCCAATCTCACCAATCCTCTCAGTCCCAAGTGTCCAGCCTCATGCCACATCCAGCTGTCATCGTAGATAGGGTCATTCCAGGTTGCATCAGAGACCCTGAAGGAATTGTAAAGAATTTCCCTGTTTCTTTGTTCTGTTTTTGAAATTCCTTTTTAGAGTGGGTTTCAGCTGATTCTCGCTGCCATGTTTATGCCAGTCTAGACACACTTGATTCCCTTACGGAGACATATCAATACATAGGTTTTAAGATTCTTACTAGTCAGATCTATTCCTCTGCGGGAAATATGGGGTTTTGAGTCCCTTTCACTGAGGAAGGTGTAGGTCTTGTCTATTCCATAGTTGGTTTTTGGAACAGTACCTGTGCTTATATCAAACTCTGGTTTGATGCATCACCCCACCTCTCCTTCCCCCTTAAGCAGGCATAAGAGTGTTTTCTAAATGTGAGACTCTGTTCTCTTTCCTAACTCAGTTCATGTGTAGCCATGTTTACAGGATCTTCCTAAGTGATATCTTATGATAAGTTTCTTTTTCTGTGTGACTTCTTTCACTTAGAATCATCGTACCTGAATCCACTCATTTTGCTGCTACTGGTCTTATGACATTGATTTCATGGCTGAGGGATATTCCATCGTACGTAAGTTCCACAATGTTTTGAACCATTTTTATATTTCCTGGGATATCTCAGGTGTACCCAGGTTGAGGTTCTTGTAAGCAGTGCAGCCCTCAATTTGGGGGTGGCTCTGTCTTATGGATTTTCAGTTTTCCCAAGGTATATTCCCTAGACTGGAAGTGCCCTTGGCTCTGTAGCTCTGTTGTTTACTTGTTTTAGGGAACACAATGCACTCCTCCAGTGAGGCAGTTGGCAGCTTACATCCCGCCCATCAGCATAACAAGGCTCCCTGTTCTCCAGGGCCTGTCTTGCCTTTCTGGTTTTTACACATTTTGTGGATGTCCCTTTTGACCGGTGGGAAGTGATACTTCTTTGTAGTGCAGATTTGCATTGCCCGCTTGCTTGCTTGGCCAAAAAGGGCGTATGCGTTTTCTCCTGAATATATTCAGGAGAAAACGCATACGCCCTTTTTGGCCAAGTGCAGCATTGTCGAAGTTGTGCCCCTCTTCCTGTGCTTTACAGGCGATTCTAACGTACCTCTTGAAATCTGTTTCCTGCTATTCGGCCTCGCATTCAAGTCCGCCTCGTTGCCTTCCCTCAACAGATTTTTGGACGATAGTTGGCCTTGATTTCTCTGCCGGTTTGTGAATTGCTGTGCCCCTGAGCTCCATTTTTCAACTCGTTTTTTGTGAGCTGAACGCAAGTCCAAACATTTGGTTCAGGACCTATACTGGTTCCCGGTGGGTGGCTGAGACTTTGGTGAATTCTTCTTCCTGCCGGGAAATTAGAGTGACATGTGCCCATCCAAATGCCTAACAGCTACTCTCTCATTGGTTCTCCCTCTTCCCTTTCCTCCTCTGCCAAATGGGCAACCTGTGTGAACCAGGAGCTTAAAGGGGCTGTCTCTCCAAGTTGGGAGATTGATAGTAAAGCTGTTGGAAAGTCAAACCGGAGCACCAGGAGAGGGACTCTTCGTTGAGTTTTAGAAACCTTTCGTATTCACAGTGTGTCCATTCTCTAGGTTTCCCGTACATGTTAAAGCTGTAGTAATATTCCCTTCAACCTGGAGAGGTGGGACCCATGGAATGGTGGCCATGCATTATTGCTTTAAAGGGTCTGCATTTGCTCACCCAATCTCACCAATCCTCTCAGTCCCAAGTGTCCAGCCTCATGCCACATCCAGCTGTCATCGTAGATAGGGTCATTCCAGGTTGCATCAGAGACCCTGAAGGAATTGTAAAGAATTTCCCTGTTTCTTTGTTCTGTTTTTGAAATTCCTTTTTAGAGTGGGTTTGAGCTGATTCTCGCTGCCATGTTTATGCCAGTCTAGACACACTTGATTCCCTTACGGAGACATATCAATACATAGGTTTTAAGATTCTTACTAGTCAGATCTATTCCTCTGCGGGAAATATGGGGTTTTGAGTCCCTTTCACTGAGGAAGGTGTAGGTCTTGTCTATTCCATAGTTGGTTTTTGGAACAGTACCTGTGCTTATATCAAACTCTGGTTTGATGCATCACCCCACCTCTCCTTCCCCCTTAAGCAGGCATAAGAGTGTTTTCTAAATGTGAGACTCTGTTCTCTTTCCTAACTCAGTTCATGTGTAGCCATGTTTACAGGATCTTCCTAAGTGATATCTTATGATAAGTTTCTTTTTCTGTGTGACTTCTTTCACTTAGAATCATCGTACCTGAATCCACTCATTTTGCTGCTACTGGTCTTATGACATTGATTTCATGGCTGAGGGATATTCCATCGTACGTAAGTTCCACAATGTTTTGAACCATTTTTATATTTCCTGGGATATCTCAGGTGTACCCAGGTTGAGGTTCTTGTAAGCAGTGCAGCCCTCAATTTCGGGGTGGCTCTGTCTTATGGATTTTCAGTTTTCCCAAGGTATATTCCCTAGACTGGAAGTGCCCTTGGCTCTGTAGCTCTGTTGTTTACTTGTTTTAGGGAACACAATGCACTCCTCCAGGGAGGCAGTTGGCAGCTTACATCCCGCCCATCAGCATAACAAGGCTCCCTGTTCTCCAGGGCCTGTCTTGCCTTTCTGGTTTTTACACATTTTGTGGATGTCCCTTTTGACCGGTGGGAAGTGATACTTCTTTGTAGTGCAGATTTGCATTGCCCGCTTGCTTGCTTGGCCAAAAAGGGCGTATGCGTTTTCTCCTGAATATATTCAGGAGAAAACGCATACGCCCTTTTTGGCCAAGTGCATCATTGTCGAAGTTGTGCCCCTCTTCCTGTGCTTTACAGGCGATTCTAACGTACCTCTTGAAATCTGTTTCCTGCTATTCGGCCTCGCATTCAAGTCCGCCTCGTTGCCTTCCCTCAACAGATTTTTGGACGATAGTTGGCCTTGATTACTCTGCCGGTTTGTGAATTGCTGTGCCCCTGAGCTCCATTTTTCAACTCGTTTTTTGTGAGCTGAACGCAAGTCCAAACATTTGGTTCAGGACCTATACTGGTTCCCGGTGGGTGGCTGAGACTTTCTTGAATTCTTCTTCCTGCCGGGAAATTAGAGTGACATGTGCCCATTCAAATGCCTAACAGCTACTCTCTCATTGGTTCTCCCTCTTCCCTTTCCTCCTCTGCCAAATGGGCAACCTGTGTGAACCAGGAGCTTAAAGGGGCTGTCTCTCCAAGTTGGGAGATTGATAGTAAAGCTGTTGGAAAGTCAAACCGGAGCACCAGGAGAGGGACTCTTCGTTGAGTTTTAGAAACCTTTCGTATTCACAGTGTGTCCATTCTCTAGGTTTCCCGTACATGTTATAGCTGTAGTAATATTCCCTTCAACCTGGAGAGGTGGGACCCATGGAATGGTGGCCATGCATTATTGCTTTAAAGGGTCTGCATTTGCTCACCCAATCTCTCCAATCCTCTCAGTCCCAAGTGTCCAGCCTCATGCCACATCCAGCTGTCATCGTAGATAGGGTCATTCCAGGTTGCATCAGAGACCCTGAAGGAATTGTAAAGAATTTCCCTGTTTCTTTGTTCTGTTTTTGAAATTCCTTTTTAGAGTGGGTTTGAGCTGATTCTCGCTGCCATGTTTATGCCAGTCTAGACACACTTGATTCCCTTACGGAGACATATCAATACATAGGTTTTAAGATTCTTACTAGTCAGATCTATTCCTCTGCGGGAAATATGGGGTTTTGAGTCCCTTTCACTGAGGAAGGTGTAGGTCTTGTCTATTCCATAGTTGGTTTTTGGAACAGTACCTGTGCTTATATCAAACTCTGGTTTGATGCATCACCCCACCTCTCCTTCCCCCTTAAGCAGGCATAAGAGTGTTTTCTAAATGTGAGACTCTGTTCTCTTTCCTAACTCAGTTCATGTGTAGCCATGTTTACAGGATCTTCCTAAGTGATATCTTATGATAAGTTTCTTTTTCTGTGTGACTTCTTTCACTTAGAATCATCGTACCTGAATCCACTCATTTTGCTGCTACTGGTCTTATGACATTGATTTCATGGCTGAGGGATATTCCATCGTACGTAAGTTCCACAAAGTTTTGAACCATTTTTATATTTCCTGGGATATCTCAGGTGTACCCAGGTTGAGGTTCTTGTAAGCAGTGCAGCCCTCAATTTGGGGGTGGCTCTGTCTTATGGATTTTCAGTTTTCCCAAGGTATATTCCCTAGACTGGAAGTGCCCTTGGCTCTGTAGCTCTGTTGTTTACTTGTTTTAGGGAACACAATGCACTCCTCCAGTGAGGCAGTTGGCAACTTACATCCCGCCCATCAGCATAACAAGGCTCCCTGTTCTCCAGGGCCTGTCTTGCCTTTCTGGTTTTTACACATTTTGTGGATGTCCCTTTTGACCGGTGGGAAGTGATACTTCTTTGTAGTGCAGATTTGCATTGCCCGCTTGCTTGCTTGGCCAAAAAGGGTGTATGCGTTTTCTCCTGAATATATTCAGGAGAAAACGCATACGCCCTTTTTGGCCAAGTGCAGCATTGTCGAAGTTGTGCCCCTCTTCCTGTGCTTTACAGGCGATTCTAACGTACCTCTTGAAATCTGTTTCCTGCTATTCGGCCTCGCATTCAAGTCCGCCTCGTTGCCTTCCCTCAACAGATTTTTGGACGATAGTTGGCCTTGATTTATCTGCCAGTTTGTGAATTGCTGTGCCCCTGAGCTCCATTTTTCAACTCGTTTTTTGTGAGCTGAACGCAAGTCCAAACATTTGGTTCAGGACCTATACTGGTTCCCGGTGGGTGGCTGAGACTTTGGTGAATTCTTCTTCCTGCCGGGAAATTAGAGTGACATGTGCCCATCCAAATGCCTAACAGCTACTCTCTCATTGGTTCTCCCTCTTCCCTTTCCTCCTCTGCCAAATGGGCAACCTGTGTGAACCAGGAGCTTAAAGGGGCTGTCTCTCCAAGTTGGGAGATTGATAGTAAAGCTGTTGGAAAGTCAAACCGGAGCACCAGGAGAGGGACTCTTCGTTGAGTTTTAGAAACCTTTCGTATTCACAGTGTGTCCATTCTCTAGGTTTCCCGTACATGTTATAGCTGTAGTAATATTCCCTTCAACCTGGAGAGGTGGGACCCATGGAATGGTTGCCATGCATTATTGCTTTAAAGGGTCTGCATTTGCTCACCCAATCTCACCAATCCTCTCAGTCCCAAGTGTCCAGCCTCATGCCACATCCAGCTGTCATCGTAGATAGGGTCATTCCAGGTTGCATCAGAGACCCTGAAGGAATTGTAAAGAATTTCCCTGTTTCTTTGTTCTGTTTTTGAAATTCCTTTTTAGAGTGGGTTTCAGCTGATTCTCGCTGCCATGTTTATGCCAGTCTAGACACACTTGATTCCCTTACGGAGACATATCAATACATAGGTTTTAAGATTCTTACTAGTCAGATCTATTCCTCTGCGGGAAATATGGGGTTTTGAGTCCCTTTCACTGAGGAAGGTGTAGGTCTTGTCTATTCCATAGTTGGTTTTTGGAACAGTACCTGTGCTTATATCAAACTCTGGTTTGATGCATCACCCCACCTCTCCTTCCCCCTTAAGCAGGCATAAGAGTGTTTTCTAAATGTGAGACTCTGTTCTCTTTCCTAACTCAGTTCATGTGTAGCCATGTTTACAGGATCTTCCTAAGTGATATCTTATGATAAGTTTCTTTTTCTGTGTGACTTCTTTCACTTAGAATCATCGTACCTGAATCCACTCATTTTGCTGCTACTGGTCTTATGACATTGATTTCATGGCTGAGGGATATTCCATCGTACGTAAGTTCCACAAAGTTTTGAACCATTTTTATATTTCCTGGGATATCTCAGGTGTACCCAGGTTGAGGTTCTTGTAAGCAGTGCAGCCCTCAATTTGGGGGTGGCTCTGTCTTATGGATTTTCAGTTTTCCCAAGGTATATTCCCTAGACTGGAAGTGCCCTTGGCTCTGTAGCTCTGTTGTTTACTTGTTTTAGGGAACACAATGCACTCCTCCAGTGAGGCAGTTGGCAACTTACATCCCGCCCATCAGCATAACAAGGCTCCCTGTTCTCCAGGGCCTGTCTTGCCTTTCTGGTTTTTACACATTTTGTGGATGTCCCTTTTGACCGGTGGGAAGTGATACTTCTTTGTAGTGCAGATTTGCATTGCCCGCTTGCTTGCTTGGCCAAAAAGGGTGTATGCGTTTTCTCCTGAATATATTCAGGAGAAAACGCATACGCCCTTTTTGGCCAAGTGCAGCATTGTCGAAGTTGTGCCCCTCTTCCTGTGCTTTACAGGCGATTCTAACGTACCTCTTGAAATCTGTTTCCTGCTATTCGGCCTCGCATTCAAGTCCGCCTCGTTGCCTTCCCTCAACAGATTTTTGGACGATAGTTGGCCTTGATTTATCTGCCAGTTTGTGAATTGCTGTGCCCCTGAGCTCCATTTTTCAACTCGTTTTTTGTGAGCTGAACGCAAGTCCAAACATTTGGTTCAGGACCTATACTGGTTCCCGGTGGGTGGCTGAGACTTTGGTGAATTCTTCTTCCTGCCGGGAAATTAGAGTGACATGTGCCCATCCAAATGCCTAACAGCTACTCTCTCATTGGTTCTCCCTCTTCCCTTTCCTCCTCTGCCAAATGGGCAACCTGTGTGAACCAGGAGCTTAAAGGGGCTGTCTCTCCAAGTTGGGAGATTGATAGTAAAGCTGTTGGAAAGTCAAACCGGAGCACCAGGAGAGGGACTCTTCGTTGAGTTTTAGAAACCTTTCGTATTCACAGTGTGTCCATTCTCTAGGTTTCCCGTACATGTTATAGCTGTAGTAATATTCCCTTCAACCTGGAGAGGTGGGACCCATGGAATGGTTGCCATGCATTATTGCTTTAAAGGGTCTGCATTTGCTCACCCAATCTCACCAATCCTCTCAGTCCCAAGTGTCCAGCCTCATGCCACATCCAGCTGTCATCGTAGATAGGGTCATTCCAGGTTGCATCAGAGACCCTGAAGGAATTGTAAAGAATTTCCCTGTTTCTTTGTTCTGTTTTTGAAATTCCTTTTTAGAGTGGGTTTCAGCTGATTCTCGCTGCCATGTTTATGCCAGTCTAGACACACTTGATTCCCTTACGGAGACATATCAATACATAGGTTTTAAGATTCTTACTAGTCAGATCTATTCCTCTGCGGGAAATATGGGGTTTTGAGTCCCTTTCACTGAGGAAGGTGTAGGTCTTGTCTATTCCATAGTTGGTTTTTGGAACAGTACCTGTGCTTATATCAAACTCTGGTTTGATGCATCACCCCACCTCTCCTTCCCCCTTAAGCAGGCATAAGAGTGTTTTCTAAATGTGAGACTCTGTTCTCTTTCCTAACTCAGTTCATGTGTAGCCATGTTTACAGGATCTTCCTAAGTGATATCTTATGATAAGTTTCTTTTTCTGTGTGACTTCTTTCACTTAGAATCATCGTACCTGAATCCACTCATTTTGCTGCTACTGGTCTTATGACATTGATTTCATGGCTGAGGGATATTCCATCGTACGTAAGTTCCACAATGTTTTGAACCATTTTTATATTTCCTGGGATATCTCAGGTGTACCCAGGTTGAGGTTCTTGTAAGCAGTGCAGCCCTCAATTTGGGGGTGGCTCTGTCTTATGGATTTTCAGTTTTCCCAAGGTATATTCCCTAGACTGGAAGTGCCCTTGGCTCTGTAGCTCTGTTGTTTACTTGTTTTAGGGAACACAATGCACTCCTCCAGTGAGGCAGTTGGCAGCTTACATCCCGCCCATCAGCATAACAAGGCTCCCTGTTCTCCAGGGCCTGTCTTGCCTTTCTGGTTTTTACACATTTTGTGGATGTCCCTTTTGACCGGTGGGAAGTGATACTTCTTTGTAGTGCAGATTTGCATTGCCCGCTTGCTTGCTTGGCCAAAAAGGGCGTATGCGTTTTCTCCTGAATATATTCAGGAGAAAACACATACGCCCTTTTTGGCCAAGTGCAGCATTGTCGAAGTTGTGCCCCTCTTCCTGTGCTTTACAGGCGATTCTAACGTACCTCTTGAAATCTGTTTCCTGCTATTCGGCCTCGCATTCAAGTCCGCCTCGTTGCCTTCCCTCAACAGATTTTTGGACGATAGTTGGCCTTGATTTCTCTGCCGGTTTGTGAATTGCTGTGCCCCTGAGCTCCATTTTTCAACTCGTTTTTTGTGAGCTGAACGCAAGTCCAAACATTTGGTTCAGGACCTATACTGGTTCCCGGTGGGTGGCTGAGACTTTGGTGAATTCTTCTTCCTGCCGGGAAATTAGAGTGACATGTGCCCATCCAAATGCCTAACAGCTACTCTCTCATTGGTTCTCCCTCTTCCCTTTCCTCCTCTGCCAAATGGGCAACCTGTGTGAACCAGGAGCTTAAAGGGGCTGTCTCTCCAAGTTGGGAGATTGATAGTAAAGCTGTTGGAAAGTCAAACCGGAGCACCAGGAGAGGGACTCTTCGTTGAGTTTTAGAAACCTTTCGTATTCACAGTGTGTCCATTCTCTAGGTTTCCCGTACATGTTAAAGCTGTAGTAATATTCCCTTCAACCTGGAGAGGTGGGACCCATGGAATGGTTGCCATGCATTATTGCTTTAAAGGGTCTGCATTTGCTCACCCAATCTCACCAATCCTCTCAGTCCCAAGTGTCCAGCCTCATGCCACATCCAGCTGTCATCGTAGATAGGGTCATTCCAGGTTGCATCAGAGACCCTGAAGGAATTGTAAAGAATTTCCCTGTTTCTTTGTTCTGTTTTTGAAATTCCTTTTTAGAGTGGGTTTGAGCTGATTCTCGCTGCCATGTTTATGCCAGTCTAGACACACTTGATTCCCTTACGGAGACATATCAATACATAGGTTTTAAGATTCTTACTAGTCAGATCTATTCCTCTGCGGGAAATATGGGGTTTTGAGTCCCTTTCACTGAGGAAGGTGTAGGTCTTGTCTATTCCATAGTTGGTTTTTGGAACAGTACCTGTGCTTATATCAAACTCTGGTTTGATGCATCACCCCACCTCTCCTTCCCCCTTAAGCAGGCATAAGAGTGTTTTCTAAATGTGAGACTCTGTTCTCTTTCCTAACTCAGTTCATGTGTTGCCATGTTTACAGGATCTTCCTAAGTGATATCTTATGATAAGTTTCTTTTTCTGTGTGACTTCTTTCACTTAGAATCATCGTACCTGAATCCACTCATTTTGCTGCTACTGGTCTTATGACATTGATTTCATGGCTGAGGGATATTCCATCGTACGTAAGTTCCACAATGTTTGGAACCATTTTTATATTTCCTGGGATATCTCAGGTGTACCCAGGTTGAGGTTCTTGTAAGCAGTGCAGCCCTCAATTTCGGGGTGGCTCTGTCTTATGGATTTTCAGTTTTCCCAAGGTATATTCCCTAGACTGGAAGTGCCCTTGGCTCTGTAGCTCTGTTGTTTACTTGTTTTAGGGAACACAATGCACTCCTCCAGTGAGGCAGTTGGCAGCTTACATCCCGCCCATCAGCATAACAAGGCTCCCTGTTCTCCAGGGCCTGTCTTGCCTTTCTGGTTTTTACACATTTTGTGGATGTCCCTTTTGACCGGTGGGAAGTGATACTTCTTTGTAGTGCAGATTTGCATTGCCCGCTTGCTTGCTTGGCCAAAAAGGGCGTATGCGTTTTCTCCTGAATATATTCAGGAGAAAACGCATACGCCCTTTTTGGCCAAGTGCATCATTGTCGAAGTTGTGCCCCTCTTCCTGTGCTTTACAGGCGATTCTAACGTACCTCTTGAAATCTGTTTCCTGCTATTCGGCCTCGCATTCAAGTCCGCCTCGTTGCCTTCCCTCAACAGATTTTTGGACGATAGTTGGCCTTGATTACTCTGCCGGTTTGTGAATTGCTGTGCCCCTGAGCTCCATTTTTCAACTCGTTTTTTGTGAGCTGAACGCAAGTCCAAACATTTGGTTCAGGACCTATACTGGTTCCCGGTGGGTGGCTGAGACTTTCTTGAATTCTTCTTCCTGCCGGGAAATTAGAGTGACATGTGCCCATCCAAATGCCTAACAGCTACTCTCTCATTGGTTCTCCCTCTTCCCTTTCCTCCTCTGCCAAATGGGCAACCTGTGTGAACCAGGAGCTTAAAGGGGCTGTCTCTCCAAGTTGGGAGATTGATAGTAAAGCTGTTGGAAAGTCAAACCGGAGCACCAGGAGAGGGACTCTTCGTTGAGTTTTAGAAACCTTTCGTATTCACAGTGTGTCCATTCTCTAGGTTTCCCGTACATGTTATAGCTGTAGTAATATTCCCTTCAACCTGGAGAGGTGGGACCCATGGAATGGTGGCCATGCATTATTGCTTTAAAGGGTCTGCATTTGCTCACCCAATCTCACCAATCCTCTCAGTCCCAAGTGTCCAGCCTCATGCCACATCCAGCTGTCATCGTAGATAGGGTCATTCCAGGTTGCATCAGAGACCCTGAAGGAATTGTAAAGAATTTCCCTGTTTCTTTGTTCTGTTTTTGAAATTCCGTTTTAGAGTGGGTTTGAGCTGATTCTCGCTGCCATGTTTATGCCAGTCTAGACACACTTGATTCCCTTACGGAGACATATCAATACATAGGTTTTAAGATTCTTACTAGTCAGATCTATTCCTCTGCGGGAAATATGGGGTTTTGAGTCCCTTTCACTGAGGAAGGTGTAGGTCTTGTCTATTCCATAGTTGGTTTTTGGAACAGTACCTGTGCTTATATCAAACTCTGGTTTGATGCATCACCCCACCTCTCCTTCCCCCTTAAGCAGGCATAAGAGTGTTTTCTAAATGTAAGACTCTGTTCTCTTTCCTAACTCAGTTCATGTGTTGCCATGTTTACAGGATCTTCCTAAGTGATATCTTATGATAAGTTTCTTTTTCTGTGTGACTTCTTTCACTTAGAATCATCGTACCTGAATCCACTCATTTTGCTGCTACTGGTCTTATGACATTGATTTCATGGCTGAGGGATATTCCATCGTACGTAAGTTCCACAATGTTTTGAACCATTTTTATATTTCCTGGGATATTTCAGGTGTACCCAGGTTGAGGTTCTTGTAAGCAGTGCAGCCCTCAATTTGGGGGTGGCTCTGTCTTATGGATCTTCAGTTTTCCCAAGGTATATTCCCTAGACTGGAAGTGCCCTTGGCTCTGTAGCTCTGTTGTTTACTTGTTTTAGGGAACACAATGCACTCCTCCAGGGAGGCAGTTGGCAGCTTACATCCCGCCCATCAGCATAACAAGGCTCCCTGTTCTCCAGGGCCTGTCTTGCCTTTCTGGTTTTTACACATTTTGTGGATGTCCCTTTTGACCGTTGGGAAGTGATACTTCTTTGTAGTGCAGATTTGCATTGCCCGCTTGCTTGCTTGGCCTAAAAGGGCGTATGCGTTTTCTCCTGAATATATTCAGGAGAAAACGCATACGCCCTTTTTGGCCAAGTGCATCATTGTCGAAGTTGTGCCCCTCTTCCTGTGCTTTACAGGCGATTCTAACGTACCTCTTGAAATCTGTTTCCTGCTATTCGGCCTCGCATTCAAGTCCGCCTCGTTGCCTTCCCTCAACAGATTTTTGGACGATAGTTGGCCTTGATTACTCTGCCGGTTTGTGAATTGCTGTGCCCCTGAGCTCCATTTTTCAACTCGTTTTTTGTGAGCTGAACGCAAGTCCAAACATTTGGTTCAGGACCTATACTGGTTCCCGGTGGGTGGCTGAGACTTTGGTGAATTCTTCTTCCTGCCGGGAAATTAGAGTGACATGTGCCCATCCAAATGCCTAACAGCTACTCTCTCATTGGTTCTCCCTCTTCCCTTTCCTCCTCTGCCAAATGGGCAACCTGTGTGAACCAGGAGCTTAAAGGGGCTGTCTCTCCAAGTTGGGAGATTGATAGTAAAGCTGTTGGAAAGTCAAACCGGTGCACCAGGAGAGGGACTCTTCGTTGAGTTTTAGAAACCTTTCGTATTCACAGTGTGTCCATTCCCTAGGTTTCCCGTACATGTTATAGCTGTAGTAATATTCCCTTCAACCTGGAGAGGTGGGACCCATGGAATGGTGGCCATGCATTATTGCTTTAAAGGGTCTGCATTTGCTCACCCAATCTCACCAATCCTCTCAGTCCCAAGTGTCCAGCCTCATGCCACATCCAGCTGTCATCGTAGATAGGGTCATTCCAGGTTGCATCAGAGACCCTGAAGGAATTGTAAAGAATTTCCCTGTTTCTTTGTTCTGTTTTTGAAATTCCGTTTTAGAGTGGGTTTGAGCTGATTCTCGCTGCCATGTTTATGCCAGTCTAGACACACTTGATTCCCTTACGGAGACATATCAATACATAGGTTTTAAGATTCTTACTAGTCAGATCTATTCCTCTGCGGGAAATATGGGGTTTTGAGTCCCTTTCACTGAGGAAGGTGTAGGTCTTGTCTATTCCATAGTTGGTTTTTGGAACAGTACCTGTGCTTATATCAAACTCTGGTTTGATGCATCACCCCACCTCTCCTTCCCCCTTAAGCAGGCATAAGAGTGTTTTCTAAATGTGAGACTCTGTTCTCTTTCCTAACTCAGTTCATGTGTTGCCATGTTTACAGGATCTTCCTAAGTGATATCTTATGATAAGTTTCTTTTTCTGTGTGACTTCTTTCACTTAGAATCATCGTACCTGAATCCACTCATTTTGCTGCTACTGGTCTTATGACATTGATTTCATGGCTGAGGGATATTCCATCGTACGTAAGTTCCACAATGTTTTGAACCATTTTTATATTTCCTGGGATATTTCAGGTGTACCCAGGTTGAGGTTCTTGTAAGCAGTGCAGCCCTCAATTTGGGGGTGGCTCTGTCTTATGGATCTTCAGTTTTCCCAAGGTATATTCCCTAGACTGGAAGTGCCCTTGGCTCTGTAGCTCTGTTGTTTACTTGTTTTAGGGAACACAATGCACTCCTCCAGGGAGGCAGTTGGCAGCTTACATCCCGCCCATCAGCATAACAAGGCTCCCTGTTCTCCAGGGCCTGTCTTGCCTTTCTGGTTTTTACACATTTTGTGGATGTCCCTTTTGACCGTTGGGAAGTGATACTTCTTTGTAGTGCAGATTTGCATTGCCCGCTTGCTTGCTTGGCCAAAAAGGGCGTATGCGTTTTCTCCTGAATATATTCAGGAGAAAACGCATACGCCCTTTTTGGCCAAGTGCATCATTGTCGAAGTTGTGCCCCTCTTCCTGTGCTTTACAGGCGATTCTAACGTACCTCTTGAAATCTGTTTCCTGCTATTCTGCCTCGCATTCAAGTCCGCCTCGTTGCCTTCCCTCAACAGATTTTTGGACGATAGTTGGCCTTGATTACTCTGCCGGTTTGTGAATTGCTGTGCCCCTGAGCTCCATTTTTCAACTCGTTTTTTGTGAGCTGAACGCAAGTCCAAACTTTTGGTTCAGGACCTATACTGGTTCCCGGTGGGTGGCTGAGACTTTGGTGAATTCTTCTTCCTGCCGGGAAATTAGAGTGACATGTGCCCATCCAAATGCCTAACAGCTACTCTCTCATTGGTTCTCCCTCTTCCCTTTCCTCCTCTGCCAAATGGGCAACCTGTGTGAACCAGGAGCTTAAAGGGGCTGTCTCTCCAAGTTGGGAGATTGATAGTAAAGCTGTTGGAAAGTCAAACCGGAGCACCAGGAGAGGGACTCTTCGTTGAGTTTTAGAAACCTTTCGTATTCACAGTGTGTCCATTCTCTAGGTTTCCCGTACATGTTATAGCTGTAGTAATATTCCCTTCAACCTGGAGAGGTGGGACCCATGGAATGGTTGCCATGCATTATTGCTTTAAAGGGTCTGCATTTGCTCACCCAATCTCACCAATCCTCTCAGTCCCAAGTGTCCAGCCTCATGCCACATCCAGCTGTCATCGTAGATAGGGTCATTCCAGGTTGCATCAGAGACCCTGAAGGAATTGTAAAGAATTTCCCTGTTTCTTTGTTCTGTTTCTGAAATTCCTTTTTAGAGTGGGTTTGAGCTGATTCTCGTTGCCATGTTTATGCCAGTCTAGACACACTTGATTCCCTTACGGAGACATATCAATACATAGGTTTTAAGATTCTTACTAGTCAGATCTATTCCTCTGCGGGAAATATGGGGTTTTGAGTCCCTTTCACTGAGGAAGGTGTAGGTCTTGTCTATTCCATAGTTGGTTTTTGGAACAGTACCTGTGCTTATATCAAACTCTGGTTTGATGCATCACCCCACCTCTCCTTCCCCCTTAAGCAGGCATAAGAGTGTTTTCTAAATGTGAGACTCTGTTCTCTTTCCTAACTCAGTTCATGTGTTGCCATGTTTACAGGATCTTCCTAAGTGATATCTTATGATAAGTTTCTTTTTCTGTGTGACTTCTTTCACTTAGAATCATCGTACCTGAATCCACTCATTTTGCTGCTACTGGTCTTATGACATTGATTTCATGGCTGAGGGATATTCCATCGTACGTAAGTTCCACAATGTTTTGAACCATTTTTATATTTCCTGGGATATTTCAGGTGTACCCAGGTTGAGGTTCTTGTAAGCAGTGCAGCCCTCAATTTGGGGGTGGCTCTGTCTTATGGATCTTCAGTTTTCCCAAGGTATATTCCCTAGACTGGAAGTGCCCTTGGCTCTGTAGCTCTGTTGTTTACTTGTTTTAGGGAACACAATGCACTCCTCCAGTGAGGCAGTTGGCAACTTACATCCCGCCCATCAGCATAACAAGGCTCCCTGTTCTCCAGGGCCTGTCTTGCCTTTCTGGTTTTTACACATTTTGTGGATGTCCCTTTTGACCGTTGGGAAGTGATACTTCTTTGTAGTGCAGATTTGCATTGCCCGCTTGCTTGCTTGGCCAAAAAGGGCGTATGCGTTTTCTCCTGAATATATTCAGGAGAAAACGCATACGCCCTTTTTGGCCAAGTGCATCATTGTCGAAGTTGTGCCCCTCTTCCTGTGCTTTACAGGCGATTCTAACGTACCTCTTGAAATCTGTTTCCTGCTATTCTGCCTCGCATTCAAGTCCGCCTCGTTGCCTTCCCTCAACAGATTTTTGGACGATAGTTGGCCTTGATTACTCTGCCAGTTTGTGAATTGCTGTGCCCCTGAGCTCCATTTTTCAACTCGTTTTTTGTGAGCTGAACGCAAGTCCAAACATTTGGTTCAGGACCTATACTGGTTCCCGGTGGGTGGCTGAGACTTTGGTGAATTCTTCTTCCTGCCGGGAAATTAGAGTGACTTGTGCCCATCCAAATGCCTAACGGCTACTCTCTCATTGGTTCTCCCTCTTCCCTTTCCTCCTCTGCCAAATGGGCAACCTGTGTGAACCAGGAGCTTAAAGGGGCTGTCTCTCCAAGTTGGGAGATTGATAGTAAAGCTGTTGGAAAGTCAAACCGGAGCACCAGGAGAGGGACTCTTCGTTGAGTTTTAGAAACCTTTCGTATTCACAGTGTGTCCATTCTCTAGGTTTCCCGTACATGTTATAGCTGTAGTAATATTCCCTTCAACCTGGAGAGGTGGGACCCATGGAATGGTTGCCATGCATTATTGCTTTAAAGGGTCTGCATTTGCTCACCCAATCTCACCAATCCTCTCAGTCCCAAGTGTCCAGCCTCATGCCACATCCAGCTGTCATCGTAGATAGGGTCATTCCAGGTTGCATCAGAGACCCTGAAGGAATTGTAAAGAATTTCCCTGTTTCTTTGTTCTGTTTTTGAAATTCCTTTTTAGAGTGGGTTTGAGCTGATTCTCGCTGCCATGTTTATGCCAGTCTAGACACACTTGATTCCCTTACGGAGACATATCAATACATAGGTTTTAAGATTCTTACTAGTCAGATCTATTCCTCTGCGGGAAATATGGGGTTTTGAGTCCCTTTCACTGAGGAAGGTGTAGGTCTTGTCTATTCCATAGTTGGTTTTTGGAACAGTACCTGTGCTTATATCAAACTCTGGTTTGATGCATCACCCCACCTCTCCTTCCCCCTTAAGCAGGCATAAGAGTGTTTTCTAAATGTGAGACTCTGTTCTCTTTCCTAACTCAGTTCATGTGTTGCCATGTTTACAGGATCTTCCTAAGTGATATCTTATGATAAGTTTCTTTTTCTGTGTGACTTCTTTCACTTAGAATCATCGTACCTGAATCCACTCATTTTGCTGCCACTGGTCTTATGACATTGATTTAATGGCTGAGGGATATTCCATCGTACGTAAGTTCCACAATGTTTTGAACCATTTTTATATTTCCTGGGATATTTCAGGTGTACCCAGGTTGAGGTTCTTGTAAGCAGTGCAGCCCTCAATTTGGGGGTGGCTCTGTCTTATGGATCTTCAGTTTTCCCAAGGTATATTCCCTAGACTGGAAGTGCCCTTGGCTCTGTAGCTCTGTTGTTTACTTGTTTTAGGGAACACAATGCACTCCTCCAGTGAGGCAGTTGGCAACTTACATCCCGCCCATCAGCATAACAAGGCTCCCTGTTCTCCAGGGCCTGTCTTGCCTTTCTGGTTTTTACACATTTTGTGTATGTCCCTTTTGACCGTTGGGAAGTGATACTTCTTTGTAGTGCAGATTTGCATTGCCCGCTTGCTTGCTTGGCCAAAAAGGGCGTATGCGTTTTCTCCTGAATATATTCAGGAGAAAACGCATACGCCCTTTTTGGCCAAGTGCATCATTGTCGAAGTTGTGCCCCTCTTCCTGTGCTTTACAGGCGATTCTAACGTACCTCTTGAAATCTGTTTCCTGCTATTCTGCCTCGCATTCAAGTCCGCCTCGTTGCCTTCCCTCAACAGATTTTTGGACGATAGTTGGCCT
The DNA here is from genome assembly GCF_964341445.2 of Mesoplodon mirus. Taxonomy (NCBI): domain Eukaryota; kingdom Metazoa; phylum Chordata; class Mammalia; order Artiodactyla; family Ziphiidae; genus Mesoplodon; species Mesoplodon mirus. Next base: position 281,591 of record NW_028295725.1, read on the forward strand.
TGATTACTCTGCCAGTTTGTGAATTGCTGTGCCCCTGAGCTCCATTTTTCAACTCGTTTTTTGTGAGCTGAACGCAAGTCCAAACATTTGGTTCAGGACCTATACTGGTTCCCGGTGGGTGGCTGAGACTTTGGTGAATTCTTCTTCCTGCCGGGAAATTAGAGTGACTTGTGCCCATCCAAATGCCTAACGGCTACTCTCTCATTGGTTCTCCCTCTTCCCTTTCCTCCTCTGCCAAATGGGCAACCTGTGTGAACCAGGAGCTTAAAGGGGCTGTCTCTCCAAGTTGGGAGATTGATAGTAAAGCTGTTGGAAAGTCAAACCGGAGCACCAGGAGAGGGACTCTTCGTTGAGTTTTAGAAACCTTTCGTATTCACAGTGTGTCCATTCTCTAGGTTTCCCGTACATGTTATAGCTGTAGTAATATTCCCTTCAACCTGGAGAGGTGGGACCCATGGAATGGTGGCCATGCATTATTGCTTTAAAGGGTCTGCATTTGCTCACCCAATCTCACCAATCCTCTCAGTCCCAAGTGTCCAGCCTCATGCCACATCCAGCTGTCATCGTAGATAGGGTCATTCCAGGTTGCATCAGAGACCCTGAAGGAATTGTAAAGAATTTCCCTGTTTCTTTGTTCTGTTTTTGAAATTCCTTTTTAGAGTGGGTTTGAGCTGATTCTCGCTGCCATGTTTATGCCAGTCTAGACACACTTGATTCCCTTACGGAGACATATCAATACATAGGTTTTAAGATTCTTACTAGTCAGATCTATTCCTCTGCGGGGAATATGGGGTTTTGAGTCCCTTTCACTGAGGAAGGTGTAGGTCTTGTCTATTCCATAGTTGGTTTTTGGAACAGTACCTGTGCTTATATCAAACTCTGGTTTGATGCATCACCCCACCTCTCCTTCCCCCTTAAGCAGGCATAAGAGTGTTTTCTAAATGTGAGACTCTGTTCTCTTTCCTAACTCAGTTCATGTGTTGCCATGTTTACAGGATCTTCCTAAGTGATATCTTATGATAAGTTTCTTTTTCTGTGTGACTTCTTTCACTTAGAATCATCGTACCTGAATCCACTCATTTTGCTGCTACTGGTCTTATGACATTGATTTCATGGCTGAGGGATATTCCATCGTACGTAAGTTCCACAATGATTTGAACCATTTTTATATTTCCTGGGATATTTCAGGTGTACCCAGGTTGAGGTTCTTGTAAGCAGTGCAGCCCTCAATTTGGGGGTGGCTGTGTCTTATGGATCTTCAGTTTTCCCAAGGTATATTCCCTAGACTGGAAGTGCCCTTGGCTCTGTAGCTCTGTTGTTTACTTGTTTTAGGGAACACAATGCACTCCTCCAGTGAGGCAGTTGGCAGCTTACATCCCGCCCATCAGCATAACAAGGCTCCCTGTTCTCCAGGGCCTGTCTTGCCTTTCTGGTTTTTACACATTTTGTGGATGTCCCTTTTGACCGTTGGGAAGTGATACTTCTTTGTAGTGCAGATTTGCATTGCCCGCTTGCTTGCTTGGCCAAAAAGGGCGTATGCGTTTTCTCCTGAATATATTCAGGGGAAAACGCATACGCGCTTTTTGGCCAAGTGCATCATTGTCGAAGTTGTGCCCCTCTTCCTGTGCTTTACAGGCGATTCTAACGTACCTCTTGAAATCTGTTTCCTGCTATTCTGCCTCGCATTCAAGTCCGCCTCGTTGCCTTCCCTCAACAGATTTTTGGACGATAGTTGGCCTTGATTACTCTGCCAGTTTGTGAATTGCTGTGCCCCTGAGCTCCATTTTTCAACTCGTTTTTTTGTGAGCTGAACGCAAGTCCAAACATTTGGTTCAGGAACTATACTGGTTCCTGGTGGGTGGCTGAGACTCTGGTGAATTCTTCTTCCTGCCGGGAAATTAGAGTGACATGTGCCCATCCAAATGCCTAACAGCTACTCTCTCATTGGTTCTCCCTCTTCCCTTTCCTCCTCTGCCAAATGGGCAACCTGTGTGAACCAGGAGCTTAAAGGGGCTGTCTCTCCAAGTTGGGAGATTGATAGTAAAGCTGTTGGAAAGTCAAACCGGAGCACCAGGAGAGGGACTCTTCGTTGAGTTTTAGAAACCTTTCGTATTCACAGTGTGTCCATTCTCTAGGTTTCCCGTACATGTTATAGCTGTAGTAATATTCCCTTCAACCTGGAGAGGTGGGACCCATGGAATGGTGGCCATGCATTATTGCTTTAAAGGGTCTGCATTTGCTCACCCAATCTCACCAATCCTCTCAGTCCCAAGTGTCCAGCCTCATGCCACATCCAGCTGTCATCGTAGATAGGGTCATTCCAGGTTGCATCAGAGACCCTGAAGGAATTGTAAAGAATTTCCCTGTTTCTTTGTTCTGTTTTTGAAATTCCTTTTTAGAGTGGGTTTGAGCTGATTCTCGCTGCCATGTTTATGCCAGTCTAGACACACTTGATTCCCTTACGGAGACATATCAATACATAGGTTTTAAGATTCTTACTAGTCAGATCTATTCCTCTGCGGGAAATATGGGGTTTTGAGTCCCTTTCACTGAGGAAGGTGTAGGTCTTGTCTATTCCATAGTTGGTTTTTGGAACAGTACCTGTGCTTATATCAAACTCTGGTTTGATGCATCACCCCACCTCTCCTTCCCCCTTAAGCAGGCATAAGAGTGTTTTCTAAATGTGAGACTCTGTTCTCTTTCCTAACTCAGTTCATGTGTTGCCATGTTTACAGGATCTTCCTAAGTGATATCTTATGATAAGTTTCTTTTTCTGTGTGACTTCTTTCACTTAGAATCATCGTACCTGAATCCACTCATTTTGCTGCCACTGGTCTTATGACATTGATTTCATGGCTGAGGGATATTCCATCGTACGTAAGTTCCACAATGTTTTGAACCATTTTTATATTTCCTGGGATATTTCAGGTGTACCCAGGTTGAGGTTCTTGTAAGCAGTGCAGCCCTCAATTTGGGGGTGGCTCTGTCTTATGGATCTTCAGTTTTCCCAAGGTATATTCCCTAGACTGGAAGTGCCCTTGGCTCTGTAGCTCTGTTGTTTACTTGTTTTAGGGAACACAATGCACTCCTCCAGTGAGGCAGTTGGCAACTTACATCCCGCCCATCAGCATAACAAGGCTCCCTGTTCTCCAGGGCCTGTCTTGCCTTTCTGGTTTTTACACATTTTGTGGATGTCCCTTTTGACCGTTGGGAAGTGATACTTCTTTGTAGTGCAGATTTGCATTGCCCGCTTGCTTGCTTGGCCAAAAAGGGCGTATGCGTTTTCTCCTGAATATATTCAGGAGAAAACGCATACGCGCTTTTTGGCCAAGTGCATCATTGTCGAAGTTGTGCCCCTCTTCCTGTGCTTTACAGGCGATTCTAACGTACCTCTTGAAATCTGTTTCCTGCTATTCTGCCTCGCATTCAAGTCCGCCTCGTTGCCTTCCCTCAACAGATTTTTGGACGATAGTTGGCCTTGATTACTCTGCCAGTTTGTGAATTGCTGTGCCCCTGAGCTCCATTTTTCAACTCGTTTTTTGTGAGCTGAACGCAAGTCCAAACATTTGGTTCAGGACCTATACTGGTTCCCGGTGGGTGGCTGAGACTTTGGTGAATTCTTCTTCCTGCCGGGAAATTAGAGTGACTTGTGCCCATCCAAATGCCTAACGGCTACTCTCTCATTGGTTCTCCCTCTTCCCTTTCCTCCTCTGCCAAATGGGCAACCTGTGTGAACCAGGAGCTTAAAGGGGCTGTCTCTCCAAGTTGGGAGATTGATAGTAAAGCTGTTGGAAAGTCAAACCGGAGCACCAGGAGAGGGACTCTTCGTTGAGTTTTAGAAACCTTTCGTATTCACAGTGTGTCCATTCTCTAGGTTTCCCGTACATGTTATAGCTGTAGTAATATTCCCTTCAACCTGGAGAGGTGGGACCCATGGAATGGTGGCCATGCATTATTGCTTTAAAGGGTCTGCATTTGCTCACCCAATCTCACCAATCCTCTCAGTCCCAAGTGTCCAGCCTCATGCCACATCCAGCTGTCATCGTAGATAGGGTCATTCCAGGTTGCATCAGAGACCCTGAAGGAATTGTAAAGAATTTCCCTGTTTCTTTGTTCTGTTTTTGAAATTCCTTTTTAGAGTGGGTTTGAGCTGATTCTCGCTGCCATGTTTATGCCAGTCTAGACACACTTGATTCCCTTACGGAGACATATCAATACATAGGTTTTAAGATTCTTACTAGTCAGATCTATTCCTCTGCAGGGAATATGGGGTTTTGAGTCCCTTTCACTGAGGAAGGTGTAGGTCTTGTCTATTCCATAGTTGGTTTTTGGAACAGTACCTGTGCTTATATCAAACTCTGGTTTGATGCATCACCCCACCTCTCCTTCCCCCTTAAGCAGGCATAAGAGTGTTTTCTAAATGTGAGACTCTGTTCTCTTTCCTAACTCAGTTCATGTGTTGCCATGTTTACAGGATCTTCCTAAGTGATATCTTATGATAAGTTTCTTTTTCTGTGTGACTTCTTTCACTTAGAATCATCGTACCTGAATCCACTCATTTTGCTGCTACTGGTCTTATGACATTGATTTCATGGCTGAGGGATATTCCATCGTACGTAAGTTCCACAATGATTTGAACCATTTTTATATTTCCTGGGATATTTCAGGTGTACCCAGGTTGAGGTTCTTGTAAGCAGTGCAGCCCTCAATTTGGGGGTGGCTCTGTCTTATGGATCTTCAGTTTTCCCAAGGTATATTCCCTAGACTGGAAGTGCCCTTGGCTCTGTAGCTCTGTTGTTTACTTGTTTTAGGGAACACAATGCACTCCTCCAGGGAGGCAGTTGGCAGCTTACATCCCGCCCATCAGCATAACAAGGCTCCCTGTTCTCCAGGGCCTGTCTTGCCTTTCTGGTTTTTACACATTTTGTGGATGTCCCTTTTGACCGTTGGGAAGTGATACTTCTTTGTAGTGCAGATTTGCATTGCCCGCTTGCTTGCTTGGCCAAAAAGGGCGTATGCGTTTTCTCCTGAATATATTCAGGGGAAAACGCATACGCGCTTTTTGGCCAAGTGCATCATTGTCGAAGTTGTGCCCCTCTTCCTGTGCTTTACAGGCGATTCTAACGTACCTCTTGAAATCTGTTTCCTGCTATTCTGCCTCGCATTCAAGTCCGCCTCGTTGCCTTCCCTCAACAGATTTTTGGACGATAGTTGGCCTTGATTACTCTGCCAGTTTGTGAATTGCTGTGCCCCTGAGCTCCATTTTTCAACTCGTTTTTTTGTGAGCTGAACGCAAGTCCAAACATTTGGTTCAGGACCTATACTGGTTCCTGGTGGGTGGCTGAGACTCTGGTGAATTCTTCTTCCTGCCGGGAAATTAGAGTGACATGTGCCCATCCAAATGCCTAACAGCTACTCTCTCATTGGTTCTCCCTCTTCCCTTTCCTCCTCTGCCAAATGGGCAACCTGTGTGAACCAGGAGCTTAAAGGGGCTGTCTCTCCAAGTTGGGAGATTGATAGTAAAGCTGTTGGAAAGTCAAACCGGAGCACCAGGAGAGGGACTCTTCGTTGAGTTTTAGAAACCTTTCGTATTCACAGTGTGTCCATTCTCTAGGTTTCCCGTACATGTTATAGCTGTAGTAATATTCCCTTCAACCTGGAGAGGTGGGACCCATGGAATGGTTGCCATGCATTATTGCTTTAAAGGGTCTGCATTTGCTCACCCAATCTCACCAATCCTCTCAGTCCCAAGTGTCCAGCCTCATGCCACATCCAGCTGTCATCGTAGATAGGGTCATTCCAGGTTGCATCAGAGACCCTGAAGGAATTGTAAAGAATTTCCCTGTTTCTTTGTTCTGTTTTTGAAATTCCTTTTTAGAGTGGGTTTGAGCTGATTCTCGCTGCCATGTTTATGCCAGTCTAGACACACTTGATTCCCTTACGGAGACATATCAATACATAGGTTTTAAGATTCTTACTAGTCAGATCTATTCCTCTGCGGGGAATATGGGGTTTTGAGTCCCTTTCACTGAGGAAGGTGTAGGTCTTGTCTATTCCATAGTTGGTTTTTGGAACAGTACCTGTGCTTATATCAAACTCTGGTTTGATGCATCACCCCACCTCTCCTTCCCCCTTAAGCAGGCATAAGAGTGTTTTCTAAATGTGAGACTCTGTTCTCTTTCCTAACTCAGTTCATGTGTTGCCATGTTTACAGGATCTTCCTAAGTGATATCTTATGATAAGTTTCTTTTTCTGTGTGACTTCTTTCACTTAGAATCATCGTACCTGAATCCACTCATTTTGCTGCTACTGGTCTTATGACATTGATTTCATGGCTGAGGGATATTCCATCGTACGTAAGTTCCACAATGATTTGAACCATTTTTATATTTCCTGGGATATTTCAGGTGTACCCAGGTTGAGGTTCTTGTAAGCAGTGCAGCCCTCAATTTGGGGGTGGCTCTGTCTTATGGATCTTCAGTTTTCCCAAGGTATATTCCCTAGACTGGAAGTGCCCTTGGCTCTGTAGCTCTGTTGTTTACTTGTTTTAGGGAACACAATGCACTCCTCCAGGGAGGCAGTTGGCAGCTTACATCCCGCCCATCAGCATAACAAGGCTCCCTGTTCTCCAGGGCCTGTCTTGCCTTTCTGGTTTTTACACATTTTGTGGATGTCCCTTTTGACCGTTGGGAAGTGATATTTCTTTGTAGTGCAGATTTGCATTGCCCGCTTGCTTGCTTGGCCAAAAAGGGCGTATGCGTTTTCTCCTGAATATATTCAGGAGAAAACGCATACGCCCTTTTTGGCCAAGTGCATCATTGTCGAAGTTGTGCCCCTCTTCCTGTGCTTTACAGGCGATTCTAACGTACCTCTTGAAATCTGTTTCCTGCTATTCTGCCTCGCATTCAAGTCCGCCTCGTTGCCTTCCCTCAACAGATTTTTGGACGATAGTTGGCCTTGATTACTCTGCCAGTTTGTGAATTGCTGTGCCCCTGAGCTCCATTTTTCAACTCGTTTTTTGTGAGCTGAACGCAAGTCCAAACATTTGGTTCAGGACCTATACTGGTTCCCGGTGGGTGGCTGAGACTTTGGTGAATTCTTCTTCCTGCCGGGAAATTAGAGTGACATGTGCCCATCCAAATGCCTAACAGCTACTCTCTCATTGGTTCTCCCTCTTCCCTTTCCTCCTCTGCCAAATGGGCAACCTGTGTGAACCAGGAGCTTAAAGGGGCTGTCTCTCCAAGTTGGGAGATTGATAGTAAAGCTGTTGGAAAGTCAAACCGGAGCACCAGGAGAGGGACTCTTCGTTGAGTTTTAGAAACCTTTCGTATTCACAGTGTGTCCATTCTCTAGGTTTCCCGTACATGTTATAGCTGTAGTAATATTCCCTTCAACCTGGAGAGGTGGGACCCATGGAATGGTGGCCATGCATTATTGCTTTAAAGGGTCTGCATTTGCTCACCCAATCTCACCAATCCTCTCAGTCCCAAGTGTCCAGCCTCATGCCACATCCAGCTGTCATCGTAGATAGGGTCATTCCAGGTTGCATCAGAGACCCTGAAGGAATTGTAAAGAATTTCCCTGTTTCTTTGTTCTGTTTTTGAAATTCCTTTTTAGAGTGGGTTTCAGCTGATTCTCGCTGCCATGTTTATGCCAGTCTAGACACACTTGATTCCCTTACGGAGACATATCAATACATAGGTTTTAAGATTCTTACTAGTCAGATCTATTCCTCTGCGGGAAATATGGGGTTTTGAGTCCCTTTCACTGAGGAAGGTGTAGGTCTTGTCTATTCCATAGTTGGTTTTTGGAACAGTACCTGTGCTTATATCAAACTCTGGTTTGATGCATCACCCCACCTCTCCTTCCCCCTTAAGCAGGCATAAGAGTGTTTTCTAAATGTGAGACTCTGTTCTCTTTCCTAACTCAGTTCATGTGTTGCCATGTTTACAGGATCTTCCTAAGTGATATCTTATGATAAGTTTCTTTTTCTGTGTGACTTCTTTCACTTAGAATCATCGTACCTGAATCCACTCATTTTGCTGCTACTGGTCTTATGACATTGATTTCATGGCTGAGGGATATTCCATCGTACGTAAGTTCCACAATGTTTTGAACCATTTTTATATTTCCTGGGATATTTCAGGTGTACCCAGGTTGAGGTTCTTGTAAGCAGTGCAGCCCTCAATTTGGGGGTGGCTCTGTCTTATGGATCTTCAGTTTTCCCAAGGTATATTCCCTAGACTGGAAGTGCCCTTGGCTCTGTAGCTCTGTTGTTTACTTGTTTTAGGGAACACAATGCACTCCTCCAGGGAGGCAGTTGGCAGCTTACATCCCGCCCATCAGCATAACAAGGCTCCCTGTTCTCCAGGGCCTGTCTTGCCTTTCTGGTTTTTACACATTTTGTGGATGTCCCTTTTGACCGTTGGGAAGTGATACTTCTTTGTAGTGCAGATTTGCATTGCCCGCTTGCTTGCTTGGCCAAAAAGGGCGTATGCGTTTTCTCCTGAATATATTCAGGAGAAAACGCATACGCCCTTTTTGGCCAAGTGCATCATTGTCGAAGTTGTGCCCCTCTTCCTGTGCTTTACAGGCGATTCTAACGTACCTCTTGAAATCTGTTTCCTGCTATTCTGCCTCGCATTCAAGTCCGCCTCGTTGCCTTCCCTCAACAGATTTTTGGACGATAGTTGGCCTTGATTACTCTGCCAGTTTGTGAATTGCTGTGCCCCTGAGCTCCATTTTTCAACTCGTTTTTTTGTGAGCTGAACGCAAGTCCAAACATTGGGTTCAGGACCTATACTGGTTCCCGGTGGGTGGCTGAGACTCTGGTGAATTCTTCTTCCTGCCGGGAAATTAGAGTGACATGTGCCCATCCAAATGCCTAACAGCTACTCTCTCATTGGTTCTCCCTCTTCCCTTTCCTCCTCTGCCAAATGGGCAACCTGTGTGAACCAGGAGCTTAAAGGGGCTGTCTCTCCAAGTTGGGAGATTGATAGTAAAGCTGTTGGAAAGTCAAACCGGAGCACCAGGAGAGGGACTCTTCGTTGAGTTTTAGAAACCTTTCGTATTCACAGTGTGTCCATTCTCTAGGTTTCCCGTACATGTTATAGCTGTAGTAATATTCCCTTCAACCTGGAGAGGTGGGACCCATGGAATGGTTGCCATGCATTATTGCTTTAAAGGGTCTGCATTTGCTCACCCAATCTCACCAATCCTCTCAGTCCCAAGTGTCCAGCCTCATGCCACATCCAGCTGTCATCGTAGATAGGGTCATTCCAGGTTGCATCAGAGACCCTGAAGGAATTGTAAAGAATTTCCCTGTTTCTTTGTTCTGTTTTTGAAATTCCTTTTTAGAGTGGGTTTGAGCTGATTCTCGCTGCCATGTTTATGCCAGTCTAGACACACTTGATTCCCTTACGGAGACATATCAATACATAGGTTTTAAGATTCTTACTAGTCAGATCTATTCCTCTGCGGGAAATATGGGGTTTTGAGTCCCTTTCACTGAGGAAGGTGTAGGTCTTGTCTATTCCATAGTTGGTTTTTGGAACAGTACCTGTGCTTATATCAAACTCTGGTTTGATGCATCACCCCACCTCTCCTTCCCCCTTAAGCAGGCATAAGAGTGTTTTCTAAATGTGAGACTCTGTTCTCTTTCCTAACTCAGTTCATGTGTTGCCATGTTTACAGGATCTTCCTAAGTGATATCTTATGATAAGTTTCTTTTTCTGTGTGACTTCTTTCACTTAGAATCATCGTACCTGAATCCACTCATTTTGCTGCTACTGGTCTTATGACATTGATTTCATGGCTGAGGGATATTCCATCGTACGTAAGTTCCACAATGTTTTGAACCATTTTTATATTTCCTGGGATATTTCAGGTGTACCCAGGTTGAGGTTCTTGTAAGCAGTGCAGCCCTCAATTTGGGGGTGGCTCTGTCTTATGGATCTTCAGTTTTCCCAAGGTATATTCCCTAGACTGGAAGTGCCCTTGGCTCTGTAGCTCTGTTGTTTACTTGTTTTAGGGAACACAATGCACTCCTCCAGGGAGGCAGTTGGCAGCTTACATCCCGCCCATCAGCATAACAAGGCTCCCTGTTCTCCAGGGCCTGTCTTGCCTTTCTGGTTTTTACACATTTTGTGGATGTCCCTTTTGACCGTTGGGAAGTGATACTTCTTTGTAGTGCAGATTTGCATTGCCCGCTTGCTTGCTTGGCCAAAAAGGGCGTATGCGTTTTCTCCTGAATATATTCAGGAGAAAACGCATATGCCCTTTTTGGAGAAGTGCATCATTGTCGAAGTTGTGCCCCTCTTCCTGTGCTTTACAGGCGATTCTAACGTACCTCTTGAAATCTGTTTCCTGCTATTCTGCCTCGCATTCAAGTCCGCCTCGTTGCCTTCCCTCAACAGATTTTTGGACGATAGTTGGCCTTGATTACTCTGCCAGTTTGTGAATTGCTGTGCCCCTGAGCTCCATTTTTCAACTCGTTTTTTTGTGAGCTGAACGCAAGTCCAAACATTTGGTTCAGGACCTATACTGGTTCCCGGTGGGTGGCTGAGACTCTGGTGAATTCTTCTTCCTGCCGGGAAATTAGAGTGACATGTGCCCATCCAAATGCCTAACAGCTACTCTCTCATTGGTTCTCCCTCTTCCCTTTCCTCCTCTGCCAAATGGGCAACCTGTGTGAACCAGGAGCTTAAAGGGGCTGTCTCTCCAAGTTGGGAGATTGATAGTAAAGCTGTTGGAAAGTCAAACCGGAGCACCAGGAGAGGGACTCTTCGTTGAGTTTTAGAAACCTTTCGTATTCACAGTGTGTCCATTCTCTAGGTTTCCCGTACATGTTATAGCTGTAGTAATATTCCCTTCAACCTGGAGAGGTGGGACCCATGGAATGGTGGCCATGCATTATTGCTTTAAAGGGTCTGCATTTGCTCACCCAATCTCACCAATCCTCTCAGTCCCAAGTGTCCAGCCTCATGCCACATCCAGCTGTCATCGTAGATAGGGTCATTCCAGGTTGCATCAGAGACCCTGAAGGAATTGTAAAGAATTTCCCTGTTTCTTTGTTCTGTTTTTGAAATTCCTTTTTAGAGTGGGTTTCAGCTGATTCTCGCTGCCATGTTTATGCCAGTCTAGACACACTTGATTCCCTTACGGAGACATATCAATACATAGGTTTTAAGATTCTTACTAGTCAGATCTATTCCTCTGCGGGAAATATGGGGTTTTGAGTCCCTTTCACTGAGGAAGGTGTAGGTCTTGTCTATTCCATAGTTGGTTTTTGGAACAGTACCTGTGCTTATATCAAACTCTGGTTTGATGCATCACCCCACCTCTCCTTCCCCCTTAAGCAGGCATAAGAGTGTTTTCTAAATGTGAGACTCTGTTCTCTTTCCTAACTCAGTTCATGTGTTGCCATGTTTACAGGATCTTCCTAAGTGATATCTTATGATAAGTTTCTTTTTCTGTGTGACTTCTTTCACTTAGAATCATCGTACCTGAATCCACTCATTTTGCTGCTACTGGTCTTATGACATTGATTTCATGGCTGAGGGATATTCCATCGTACGTAAGTTCCACAATGTTTTGAACCATTTTTATATTTCCTGGGATATTTCAGGTGTACCCAGGTTGAGGTTCTTGTAAGCAGTGCAGCCCTCAATTTGGGGGTGGCTGTGTCTTATGGATCTTCAGTTTTCCCAAGGTATATTCCCTAGACTGGAAGTGCCCTTGGCTCTGTAGCTCTGTTGTTTACTTGTTTTAGGGAACACAATGCACTCCTGCAGGGAGGCAGTTGGCAGCTTACATCCCGCCCATCAGCATAACAAGGCTCCCTGTTCTCCAGGGCCTGTCTTGCCTTTCTGGTTTTTACACATTTTGTGGATGTCCCTTTTGACCGTTGGGAAGTGATACTTCTTTGTAGTGCAGATTTGCATTGCCCGCTTGCTTGCTTGGCCAAAAAGGGCGTATGCGTTTTCTCCTGAATATATTCAGGAGAAAACGCATATGCCCTTTTTGGCCAAGTGCATCATTGTCGAAGTTGTGCCCCTCTTCCTGTGCTTTACAGGCGATTCTAACGTACCTCTTGAAATCTGTTTCCTGCTATTCTGCCTCGCATTCAAGTCCGCCTCGTTGCCTTCCCTCAACAGATTTTTGGACGATAGTTGGCCTTGATTACTCTGCCAGTTTGTGAATTGCTGTGCCCCTGAGCTCCATTTTTCAACTCGTTTTTTTGTGAGCTGAACGCAAGTCCAAACATTTGGTTCAGGACCTATACTGGTTCCCGGTGGGTGGCTGAGACTCTGGTGAATTCTTCTTCCTGCCGGGAAATTAGAGTGACATGTGCCCATCCAAATGCCTAACAGCTACTCTCTCATTGGTTCTCCCTCTTCCCTTTCCTCCTCTGCCAAATGGGCCACCTGTGTGAACCAGGAGCTTAAAGGGGCTGTCTCTCCAAGTTGGGAGATTGATAGTAAAGCTGTTGGAAAGTCAAACCGGAGCACCAGGAGAGGGACTCTTCGTTGAGTTTTAGAAACCTTTCGTGTTCACAGTGTGTCCATTCTCTAGGTTTCCCGTACATGTTATAGCTGTAGTAATATTCCCTTCAACCTGGAGAGGTGGGACCCATGGAATGGTTGCCATGCATTATTGCTTTAAAGGGTCTGCATTTGCTCACCCAATCTCACCAATCCTCTCAGTCCCAAGTGTCCAGCCTCATGCCACATCCAGCTGTCATCGTAGATAGGGTCATTCCAGGTTGCATCAGAGACCCTGAAGGAATTGTAAAGAATTTCCCTGTTTCTTTGTTCTGTTTTTGAAATTCCTTTTTAGAGTGGGTTTGAGCTGATTCTCGCTGCCATGTTTATGCCAGTCTAGACACACTTGATTCCCTTACGGAGACATATCAATACATAGGTTTTAAGATTCTTACTAGTCAGATCTATTCCTCTGCGGGAAATATGGGGTTTTGAGTCCCTTTCACTGAGGAAGGTGTAGGTCTTGTCTATTCCATAGTTGGTTTTTGGAACAGTACCTGTGCTTATATCAAACTCTGGTTTGATGCATCACCCCACCTCTCCTTCCCCCTTAAGCAGGCATAAGAGTGTTTTCTAAATGTGAGACTCTGTTCTCTTTCCTAACTCAGTTCATGTGTAGCCATGTTTACAGGATCTTCCTAAGTGATATCTTATGATAAGTTTCTTTTTCTGTGTGACTTCTTTCACTTAGAATCATCGTACCTGAATCCACTCATTTTGCTGCTACTGGTCTTATGACATTGATTTCGTGGCTGAGGGATATTCCATCGTACGTAAGTTCCACAATGTTTTGAACCATTTTTATATTTCCTGGGATATTTCAGGTGTACCCAGGTTGAGGTTCTTGTAAGCAGTGCAGCCCTCAATTTGGGGGTGGCTCTGTCTTATGGATCTTCAGATTTCCCAAGGTATATTCCCTAGACTGGAAGTGCCCTTGGCTCTGTAGCTCTGTTGTTTACTTGTTTTAGGGAACACAATGCACTCCTCCAGGGAGGCAGTTGGCAGCTTACATCCCGCCCATCAGCATAACAAGGCTCCCTGTTCTCCAGGGCCTGTCTTGCCTTTCTGGTTTTTACACATTTTGTGGATGTCCCTTTTGACCGTTGGGAAGTGATACTTCTTTGTAGTGCAGATTTGCATTGCCCGCTTGCTTGCTTGGCCAAAAAGGGCGTATGCGTTTTCTCCTGAATATATTCAGGAGAAAACGCATACGCCCTTTTTGGCCAAGTGCATCATTGTCGAAGTTGTGCCCCTCTTCCTGTGCTTTACAGGCGATTCTAACGTACCTCTTGAAATCTGTTTCCTGCTATTCTGCCTCGCATTCAAGTCCGCCTCGTTGCCTTCCCTCAACAGATTTTTGGACGATAGTTGGCCTTGATTACTCTGCCAGTTTGTGAATTGCTGTGCCCCTGAGCTCCATTTTTCAACTCGTTTTTTGTGAGCTGAACGCAAGTCCAAACTTTTGGTTCAGGACCTATACTGGTTCCCGGTGGGTGGCTGAGACTTTGGTGAATTCTTCTTCCTGCCGGGAAATTAGAGTGACATGTGCCCATCCAAATGCCTAACAGCTACTCTCTCATTGGTTCTCCCTCTTCCCTTTCCTCCTCTGCCAAATGGGCAACCTGTGTGAACCAGGAGCTTAAAGGGGCTGTCTCTCCAAGTTGGGAGATTGATAGTAAAGCTGTTGGAAAGTCAAACCGGAGCACCAGGAGAGGGACTCTTCGTTGAGTTTTAGAAACCTTTCGTATTCACAGTGTGTCCATTCTCTAGGTTTCCCGTACATGTTATAGCTGTAGTAATATTCCCTTCAACCTGGAGAGGTGGGACCCATGGAATGGTTGCCATGCATTATTGCTTTAAAGGGTCTGCATTTGCTCACCCAATCTCACCAATCCTCTCAGTCCCAAGTGTCCAGCCTCATGCCACATCCAGCTGTCATCGTAGATAGGGTCATTCCAGGTTGCATCAGAGACCCTGAAGGAATTGTAAAGAATTTCCCTGTTTCTTTGTTCTGTTTTTGAAATTCCTTTTTAGAGTGGGTTTGAGCTGATTCTCGCTGCCATGTTTATGCCAGTCTAGACACACTTGATTCCCTTACGGAGACATATCAATACATAGGTTTTAAGATTCTTACTAGTCAGATCTATTCCTCTGCGGGAAATATGGGGTTTTGAGTCCCTTTCACTGAGGAAGGTGTAGGTCTTGTCTATTCCATAGTTGGTTTTTGGAACAGTACCTGTGCTTATATCAAACTCTGGTTTGATGCATCACCCCACCTCTCCTTCCCCCTTAAGCAGGCATAAGAGTGTTTTCTAAATGTGAGACTCTGTTCTCTTTCCTAACTCAGTTCATGTGTTGCCATGTTTACAGGATCTTCCTAAGTGATATCTTATGATAAGTTTCTTTTTCTGTGTGACTTCTTTCACTTAGAATCATCGTACCTGAATCCACTCATTTTGCTGCTACTGGTCTTATGACATTGATTTCATGGCTGAGGGATATTCCATCGTACGTAAGTTCCACAATGTTTTGAACCATTTTTATATTTCCTGGGATATTTCAGGTGTACCCAGGTTGAGGTTCTTGTAAGCAGTGCAGCCCTCAATTTGGGGGTGGCTGTGTCTTATGGATCTTCAGTTTTCCCAAGGTATATTCCCTAGACTGGAAGTGCCCTTGGCTCTGTAGCTCTGTTGTTTACTTGTTTTAGGGAACACAATGCACTCCTCCAGGGAGGCAGTTGGCAGCTTACATCCCGCCCATCAGCATAACAAGGCTCCCTGTTCTCCAGGGCCTGTCTTGCCTTTCTGGTTTTTACACATTTTGTGGATGTCCCTTTTGACCCTTGGGAAGTGATACTTCTTTGTAGTGCAGATTTGCATTGCCCGCTTGCTTGCTTGGCCAAAAAGGGCGTATGCGTTTTCTCCTGAATATATTCAGGAGAAAACGCATACGCCCTTTTTGGCCAAGTGCATCATTGTCGAAGTTGTGCCCCTCTTCCTGTGCTTTACAGGCGATTCTAACGTACCTCTTGAAATCTGTTTCCTGCTATTCTGCCTCGCATTCAAGTCCGCCTCGTTGCCTTCCCTCAACAGATTTTTGGACGATAGTTGGCCTTGATTACTCTGCCAGTTTGTGAATTGCTGTGCCCCTGAGCTCCATTTTTCAACTCGTTTTTTGTGAGCTGAACGCAAGTCCAAACATTTGGTTCAGGACCTATACTGGTTCCCGGTGGGTGGCTGAGACTTTGGTGAATTCTTCTTCCTGCCGGGAAATTAGAGTGACATGTGCCCATCCAAATGCCTAACAGCTACTCTCTCATTGGTTCTCCCTCTTCCCTTTCCTCCTCTGCCAAATGGGCAACCTGTGTGAACCAGGAGCTTAAAGGGGCTGTCTCTCCAAGTTGGGAGATTGATAGTAAAGCTGTTGGAAAGTCAAACCGGAGCACCAGGAGAGGGACTCTTCGTTGAGTTTTAGAAACCTTTCGTATTCACAGTGTGTCCATTCTCTAGGTTTCCCGTACATGTTATAGCTGTAGTAATATTCCCTTCAACCTGGAGAGGTGGGACCCATGGAATGGTTGCCATGCATTATTGCTTTAAAGGGTCTGCATTTGCTCACCCAATCTCACCAATCCTCTCAGTCCCAAGTGTCCAGCCTCATGCCACATCCAGCTGTCATCGTAGATAGGGTCATTCCAGGTTGCATCAGAGACCCTGAAGGAATTGTAAAGAATTTCCCTGTTTCTTTGTTCTGTTTTTGAAATTCCTTTTTAGAGTGGGTTTGAGCTGATTCTCGCTGCCATGTTTATGCCAGTCTAGACACACTTGATTCCCTTACGGAGACATATCAATACATAGGT
This sequence comes from Mesoplodon mirus, assembly GCF_964341445.2. Lineage (NCBI taxonomy): Eukaryota > Metazoa > Chordata > Mammalia > Artiodactyla > Ziphiidae > Mesoplodon > Mesoplodon mirus. The sequence goes on from NW_028295725.1 coordinate 297,992, forward strand.
TTTAAGATTCTTACTAGTCAGATCTATTCCTCTGCGGGAAATATGGGGTTTTGAGTCCCTTTCACTGAGGAAGGTGTAGGTCTTGTCTATTCCATAGTTGGTTTTTGGAACAGTACCTGTGCTTATATCAAACTCTGGTTTGATGCATCACCCCACCTCTCCTTCCCCCTTAAGCAGGCATAAGAGTGTTTTCTAAATGTGAGACTCTGTTCTCTTTCCTAACTCAGTTCATGTGTTGCCATGTTTACAGGATCTTCCTAAGTGATATCTTATGATAAGTTTCTTTTTCTGTGTGACTTCTTTCACTTAGAATCATCGTACCTGAATCCACTCATTTTGCTGCTACTGGTCTTATGACATTGATTTCGTGGCTGAGGGATATTCCATCGTACGTAAGTTCCACAATGTTTTGAACCATTTTTATATTTCCTGGGAATTTCAGGTGTACCCAGGTTGAGGTTCTTGTAAGCAGTGCAGCCCTCAATTTGGGGGTGGCTCTGTCTTATGGATCTTCAGATTTCCCAAGGTATATTCCCTAGACTGGAAGTGCCCTTGGCTCTGTAGCTCTGTTGTTTACTTGTTTTAGGGAACACAATGCACTCCTCCAGGGAGGCAGTTGGCAGCTTACATCCCGCCCATCAGCATAACAAGGCTCCCTGTTCTCCAGGGCCTGTCTTGCCTTTCTGGTTTTTACACATTTTGTGGATGTCCCTTTTGACCGGTGGGAAGTGATACTTCTTTGTAGTGCAGATTTGCATTGCCCGCTTGCTTGCTTGGCCAAAAAGGGCGTATGCGTTTTCTCCTGAATATATTCAGGAGAAAACGCATACGCCCTTTTTGGCCAAGTGCATCATTGTCGAAGTTGTGCCCCTCTTCCTGTGCTTTACAGGCGATTCTAACGTACCTCTTGAAATCTGTTTCCTGCTATTCTGCCTCGCATTCAAGTCCGCCTCGTTGCCTTCCCTCAACAGATTTTTGGACGATAGTTGGCCTTGATTACTCTGCCAGTTTGTGAATTGCTGTGCCCCTGAGCTCCATTTTTCAACTCGTTTTTTGTGAGCTGAACGCAAGTCCAAACATTTGGTTCAGGACCTATACTGGTTCCCGGTGGGTGGCTGAGACTTTGGTGAATTCTTCTTCCTGCCGGGAAATTAGAGTGACATGTGCCCATCCAAATGCCTAACAGCTACTCTCTCATTGGTTCTCCCTCTTCCCTTTCCTCCTCTGCCAAATGGGCAACCTGTGTGAACCAGGAGCTTAAAGGGGCTGTCTCTCCAAGTTGGGAGATTGATAGTAAAGCTGTTGGAAAGTCAAACCGGAGCACCAGGAGAGGGACTCTTCGTTGAGTTTTAGAAACCTTTCGTATTCACAGTGTGTCCATTCTCTAGGTTTCCCGTACATGTTATAGCTGTAGTAATATTCCCTTCAACCTGGAGAGGTGGGACCCATGGAATGGTTGCCATGCATTATTGCTTTAAAGGGTCTGCATTTGCTCACCCAATCTCACCAATCCTCTCAGTCCCAAGTGTCCAGCCTCATGCCACATCCAGCTGTCATCGTAGATAGGGTCATTCCAGGTTGCATCAGAGACCCTGAAGGAATTGTAAAGAATTTCCCTGTTTCTTTGTTCTGTTTTTGAAATTCCTTTTTAGAGTGGGTTTGAGCTGATTCTCGCTGCCATGTTTATGCCAGTCTAGACACACTTGATTCCCTTACGGAGACATATCAATACATAGGTTTTAAGATTCTTACTAGTCAGATCTATTCCTCTGCGGGAAATATGGGGTTTTGAGTCCCTTTCACTGAGGAAGGTGTAGGTCTTGTCTATTCCATAGTTGGTTTTTGGAACAGTACCTGTGCTTATATCAAACTCTGGTTTGATGCATCACCCCACCTCTCCTTCCCCCTTAAGCAGGCATAAGAGTGTTTTCTAAATGTGAGACTCTGTTCTCTTTCCTAACTCAGTTCATGTGTTGCCATGTTTACAGGATCTTCCTAAGTGATATCTTATGATAAGTTTCTTTTTCTGTGTGACTTCTTTCACTTAGAATCATCGTACCTGAATCCACTCATTTTGCTGCTACTGGTCTTATGACATTGATTTCGTGGCTGAGGGATATTCCATCGTACGTAAGTTCCACAATGTTTTGAACCATTTTTATATTTCCTGGGATATTTCAGGTGTACCCAGGTTGAGGTTCTTGTAAGCAGTGCAGCCCTCAATTTGGGGGTGGCTCTGTCTTATGGATCTTCAGATTTCCCAAGGTATATTCCCTAGACTGGAAGTGCCCTTGGCTCTGTAGCTCTGTTGTTTACTTGTTTTAGGGAACACAATGCACTCCTCCAGGGAGGCAGTTGGCAGCTTACATCCCGCCCATCAGCATAACAAGGCTCCCTGTTCTCCAGGGCCTGTCTTGCCTTTCTGGTTTTTACACATTTTGTGGATGTCCCTTTTGACCGGTGGGAAGTGATACTTCTTTGTAGTGCAGATTTGCATTGCCCGCTTGCTTGCTTGGCCAAAAAGGGCGTATGCGTTTTCTCCTGAATATATTCAGGAGAAAACGCATACGCCCTTTTTGGCCAAGTGCATCATTGTCGAAGTTGTGCCCCTCTTCCTGTGCTTTACAGGCGATTCTAACGTACCTCTTGAAATCTGTTTCCTGCTATTCTGCCTCGCATTCAAGTCCGCCTCGTTGCCTTCCCTCAACAGATTTTTGGACGATAGTTGGCCTTGATTACTCTGCCAGTTTGTGAATTGCTGTGCCCCTGAGCTCCATTTTTCAACTCGTTTTTTGTGAGCTGAACGCAAGTCCAAACTTTTGGTTCAGGACCTATACTGGTTCCTGGTGGGTGGCTGAGACTTTGGTGAATTCTTCTTCCTGCCGGGAAATTAGAGTGACATGTGCCCATCCAAATGCCTAACAGCTACTCTCTCATTGGTTCTCCCTCTTCCCTTTCCTCCTCTGCCAAATGGGCAACCTGTGTGAACCAGGAGCTTAAAGGGGCTGTCTCTCCAAGTTGGGAGATTGATAGTAAAGCTGTTGGAAAGTCAAACCGGAGCACCAGGAGAGGGACTCTTCGTTGAGTTTTAGAAACCTTTCGTATTCACAGTGTGTCCATTCTCTAGGTTTCCCGTACATGTTATAGCTGTAGTAATATTCCCTTCAACCTGGAGAGGTGGGACCCATGGAATGGTTGCCATGCATTATTGCTTTAAAGGGTCTGCATTTGCTCACCCAATCTCACCAATCCTCTCAGTCCCAAGTGTCCAGCCTCATGCCACATCCAGCTGTCATCGTAGATAGGGTCATTCCAGGTTGCATCAGAGACCCTGAAGGAATTGTAAAGAATTTCCCTGTTTCTTTGTTCTGTTTTTGAAATTCCTTTTTAGAGTGGGTTTGAGCTGATTCTCGCTGCCATGTTTATGCCAGTCTAGACACACTTGATTCCCTTACGGAGACATATCAATACATAGGTTTTAAGATTCTTACTAGTCAGATCTATTCCTCTGCGGGAAATATGGGGTTTTGAGTCCCTTTCACTGAGGAAGGTGTAGGTCTTGTCTATTCCATAGTTGGTTTTTGGAACAGTACCTGTGCTTATATCAAACTCTGGTTTGATGCATCACCCCACCTCTCCTTCCCCCTTAAGCAGGCATAAGAGTGTTTTCTAAATGTGAGACTCTGTTCTCTTTCCTAACTCAGTTCATGTGTTGCCATGTTTACAGGATCTTCCTAAGTGATATCTTATGATAAGTTTCTTTTTCTGTGTGACTTCTTTCACTTAGAATCATCGTACCTGAATCCACTCATTTTGCTGCTACTGGTCTTATGACATTGATTTCATGGCTGAGGGATATTCCATCGTACGTAAGTTCCACAATGTTTTGAACCATTTTTATATTTCCTGGGATATTTCAGGTGTACCCAGGTTGAGGTTCTTGTAAGCAGTGCAGCCCTCAATTTGGGGGTGGCTGTGTCTTATGGATCTTCAGTTTTCCCAAGGTATATTCCCTAGACTGGAAGTGCCCTTGGCTCTGTAGCTCTGTTGTTTACTTGTTTTAGGGAACACAATGCACTCCTCCAGGGAGGCAGTTGGCAGCTTACATCCCGCCCATCAGCATAACAAGGCTCCCTGTTCTCCAGGGCCTGTCTTGCCTTTCTGGTTTTTACACATTTTGTGGATGTCCCTTTTGACCCTTGGGAAGTGATACTTCTTTGTAGTGCAGATTTGCATTGCCCGCTTGCTTGCTTGGCCAAAAAGGGCGTATGCGTTTTCTCCTGAATATATTCAGGAGAAAACGCATACGCCCTTTTTGGCCAAGTGCATCATTGTCGAAGTTGTGCCCCTCTTCCTGTGCTTTACAGGCGATTCTAACGTACCTCTTGAAATCTGTTTCCTGCTATTCTGCCTCGCATTCAAGTCCGCCTCGTTGCCTTCCCTCAACAGATTTTTGGACGATAGTTGGCCTTGATTACTCTGCCAGTTTGTGAATTGCTGTGCCCCTGAGCTCCATTTTTCAACTCGTTTTTTGTGAGCTGAACGCAAGTCCAAACATTTGGTTCAGGACCTATACTGGTTCCCGGTGGGTGGCTGAGACTTTGGTGAATTCTTCTTCCTGCCGGGAAATTAGAGTGACATGTGCCCATCCAAATGCCTAACAGCTACTCTCTCATTGGTTCTCCCTCTTCCCTTTCCTCCTCTGCCAAATGGGCAACCTGTGTGAACCAGGAGCTTAAAGGGGCTGTCTCTCCAAGTTGGGAGATTGATAGTAAAGCTGTTGGAAAGTCAAACCGGAGCACCAGGAGAGGGACTCTTCGTTGAGTTTTAGAAACCTTTCGTATTCACAGTGTGTCCATTCTCTAGGTTTCCCGTACATGTTATAGCTGTAGTAATATTCCCTTCAACCTGGAGAGGTGGGACCCATGGAATGGTTGCCATGCATTATTGCTTTAAAGGGTCTGCATTTGCTCACCCAATCTCACCAATCCTCTCAGTCCCAAGTGTCCAGCCTCATGCCACATCCAGCTGTCATCGTAGATAGGGTCATTCCAGGTTGCATCAGAGACCCTGAAGGAATTGTAAAGAATTTCCCTGTTTCTTTGTTCTGTTTTTGAAATTCCTTTTTAGAGTGGGTTTGAGCTGATTCTCGCTGCCATGTTTATGCCAGTCTAGACACACTTGATTCCCTTACGGAGACATATCAATACATAGGTTTTAAGATTCTTACTAGTCAGATCTATTCCTCTGCGGGAAATATGGGGTTTTGAGTCCCTTTCACTGAGGAAGGTGTAGGTCTTGTCTATTCCATAGTTGGTTTTTGGAACAGTACCTGTGCTTATATCAAACTCTGGTTTGATGCATCACCCCACCTCTCCTTCCCCCTTAAGCAGGCATAAGAGTGTTTTCTAAATGTGAGACTCTGTTCTCTTTCCTAACTCAGTTCATGTGTAGCCATGTTTACAGGATCTTCCTAAGTGATATCTTATGATAAGTTTCTTTTTCTGTGTGACTTCTTTCACTTAGAATCATCGTACCTGAATCCACTCATTTTGCTGCTACTGGTCTTATGACATTGATTTCGTGGCTGAGGGATATTCCATCGTACGTAAGTTCCACAATGTTTTGAACCATTTTTATATTTCCTGGGATATTTCAGGTGTACCCAGGTTGAGGTTCTTGTAAGCAGTGCAGCCCTCAATTTGGGGGTGGCTCTGTCTTATGGATCTTCAGATTTCCCAAGGTATATTCCCTAGACTGGAAGTGCCCTTGGCTCTGTAGCTCTGTTGTTTACTTGTTTTAGGGAACACAATGCCCTCCTCCAGGGAGGCAGTTGGCAGCTTACATCCCGCCCATCAGCATAACAAGGCTCCCTGTTCTCCAGGGCCTGTCTTGCCTTTCTGGTTTTTACACATTTTGTGGATGTCCCTTTTGACCGGTGGGAAGTGATACTTCTTTGTAGTGCAGATTTGCATTGCCCGCTTGCTTGCTTGGCCAAAAAGGGCGTATGCGTTTTCTCCTGAATATATTCAGGAGAAAACGCATACGCCCTTTTTGGCCAAGTGCATCATTGTCGAAGTTGTGCCCCTCTTCCTGTGCTTTACAGGCGATTCTAACGTACCTCTTGAAATCTGTTTCCTGCTATTCTGCCTCGCATTCAAGTCCGCCTCGTTGCCTTCCCTCAACAGATTTTTGGACGATAGTTGGCCTTGATTACTCTGCCAGTTTGTGAATTGCTGTGCCCCTGAGCTCCATTTTTCAACTCGTTTTTTGTGAGCTGAACGCAAGTCCAAACATTTGGTTCAGGACCTATACTGGTTCCCGGTGGGTGGCTGAGACTTTGGTGAATTCTTCTTCCTGCCGGGAAATTAGAGTGACATGTGCCCATCCAAATGCCTAACAGCTACTCTCTCATTGGTTCTCCCTCTTCCCTTTCCTCCTCTGCCAAATGGGCAACCTGTGTGAACCAGGAGCTTAAAGGGGCTGTCTCTCCAAGTTGGGAGATTGATAGTAAAGCTGTTGGAAAGTCAAACCGGAGCACCAGGAGAGGGACTCTTCGTTGAGTTTTAGAAACCTTTTGTATTCACAGTGTGTCCATTCTCTAGGTTTCCCGTACATGTTATAGCTGTAGTAATATTCCCTTCAACCTGGAGAGGTGGGACCCATGGAATGGTTGCCATGCATTATTGCTTTAAAGGGTCTGCATTTGCTCACCCAATCTCACCAATCCTCTCAGTCCCAAGTGTCCAGCCTCATGCCACATCCAGCTGTCATCGTAGATAGGGTCATTCCAGGTTGCATCAGAGACCCTGAAGGAATTGTAAAGAATTTCCCTGTTTCTTTGTTCTGTTTTTGAAATTCCTTTTTAGAGTGGGTTTGAGCTGATTCTCGCTGCCATGTTTATGCCAGTCTAGACACACTTGATTCCCTTACGGAGACATATCAATACATAGGTTTTAAGATTCTTACTAGTCAGATCTATTCCTCTGCGGGAAATATGGGGTTTTGAGTCCCTTTCACTGAGGAAGGTGTAGGTCTTGTCTATTCCATAGTTGGTTTTTGGAACAGTACCTGTGCTTATATCAAACTCTGGTTTGATGCATCACCCCACCTCTCCTTCCCCCTTAAGCAGGCATAAGAGTGTTTTCTAAATGTGAGACTCTGTTCTCTTTCCTAACTCAGTTCATGTGTTGCCATGTTTACAGGATCTTCCTAAGTGATATCTTATGATAAGTTTCTTTTTCTGTGTGACTTCTTTCACTTAGAATCATCGTACCTGAATCCACTCATTTTGCTGCTACTGGTCTTATGACATTGATTTCGTGGCTGAGGGATATTCCATCGTACGTAAGTTCCACAATGTTTTGAACCATTTTTATATTTCCTGGGATATTTCAGGTGTACCCAGGTTGAGGTTCTTGTAAGCAGTGCAGCCCTCAATTTGGGGGTGGCTCTGTCTTATGGATCTTCAGATTTCCCAAGGTATATTCCCTAGACTGGAAGTGCCCTTGGCTCTGTAGCTCTGTTGTTTACTTGTTTTAGGGAACACAATGCACTCCTCCAGGGAGGCAGTTGGCAGCTTACATCCCGCCCATCAGCATAACAAGGCTCCCTGTTCTCCAGGGCCTGTCTTGCCTTTCTGGTTTTTACACATTTTGTGGATGTCCCTTTTGACCGGTGGGAAGTGATACTTCTTTGTAGTGCAGATTTGCATTGCCCGCTTGCTTGCTTGGCCAAAAAGGGCGTATGCGTTTTCTCCTGAATATATTCAGGAGAAAACGCATACGCCCTTTTTGGCCAAGTGCATCATTGTCAAAGTTGTGCCCCTCTTCCTGTGCTTTACAGGCGATTCTAACGTACCTCTTGAAATCTGTTTCCTGCTATTCTGCCTCGCATTCAAGTCCGCCTCGTTGCCTTCCCTCAACAGATTTTTGGACGATAGTTGGCCTTGATTACTCTGCCAGTTTGTGAATTGCTGTGCCCCTGAGCTCCATTTTTCAACTCGTCTTTTGTGAGCTGAACGCAAGTCCAAACTTTTGGTTCAGGACCTATACTGGTTCCCGGTGGGTGGCTGAGACTTTGGTGAATTCTTCTTCCTGCCGGGAAATTAGAGTGACATGTGCCCATCCAAATGCCTAACAGCTACTCTCTCATTGGTTCTCCCTCTTCCCTTTCCTCCTCTGCCAAATGGGCAACCTGTGTGAACCAGGAGCTTAAAGGGGCTGTCTCTCCAAGTTGGGAGATTGATAGTAAAGCTGTTGGAAAGTCAAACCGGAGCACCAGGAGAGGGACTCTTCGTTGAGTTTTAGAAACCTTTCGTATTCACAGTGTGTCCATTCTCTAGGTTTCCCGTACATGTTATAGCTGTAGTAATATTCCCTTCAACCTGGAGAGGTGGGACCCATGGAATGGTTGCCATGCATTATTGCTTTAAAGGGTCTGCATTTGCTCACCCAATCTCACCAATCCTCTCAGTCCCAAGTGTCCAGCCTCATGCCACATCCAGCTGTCATCGTAGATAGGGTCATTCCAGGTTGCATCAGAGACCCTGAAGGAATTGTAAAGAATTTCCCTGTTTCTTTGTTCTGTTTTTGAAATTCCTTTTTAGAGTGGGTTTGAGCTGATTCTCGCTGCCATGTTTATGCCAGTCTAGACACACTTGATTCCCTTACGGAGACATATCAATACATAGGTTTTAAGATTCTTACTAGTCAGATCTATTCCTCTGCGGGAAATATGGGGTTTTGAGTCCCTTTCACTGAGGAAGGTGTAGGTCTTGTCTATTCCATAGTTGGTTTTTGGAACAGTACCTGTGCTTATATCAAACTCTGGTTTGATGCATCACCCCACCTCTCCTTCCCCCTTAAGCAGGCATAAGAGTGTTTTCTAAATGTGAGACTCTGTTCTCTTTCCTAACTCAGTTCATGTGTTGCCATGTTTACAGGATCTTCCTAAGTGATATCTTATGATAAGTTTCTTTTTCTGTGTGACTTCTTTCACTTAGAATCATCGTACCTGAATCCACTCATTTTGCTGCTACTGGTCTTATGACATTGATTTCGTGGCTGAGGGATATTCCATCGTACGTAAGTTCCACAATGTTTTGAACCATTTTTATATTTCCTGGGATATGTCAGGTGTACCCAGGTTGAGGTTCTTGTAAGCAGTGCAGCCCTCAATTTGGGGGTGGCTCTGTCTTATGGATCTTCAGATTTCCCAAGGTATATTCCCTAGACTGGAAGTGCCCTTGGCTCTGTAGCTCTGTTGTTTACTTGTTTTAGGGAACACAATGCACTCCTCCAGGGAGGCAGTTGGCAGCTTACATCCCGCCCATCAGCATAACAAGGCTCCCTGTTCTCCAGGGCCTGTCTTGCCTTTCTGGTTTTTACACATTTTGTGGATGTCCCTTTTGACCGTTGGGAAGTGATACTTCTTTGTAGTGCAGATTTGCATTGCCCGCTTGCTTGCTTGGCCAAAAAGGGCGTATGCGTTTTCTCCTGAATATATTCAGGAGAAAACGCATACGCCCTTTTTGGCCAAGTGCATCATTGTCGAAGTTGTGCCCCTCTTCCTGTGCTTTACAGGCGATTCTAACGTACCTCTTGAAATCTGTTTCCTGCTATTCTGCCTCGCATTCAAGTCCGCCTCGTTGCCTTCCCTCAACAGATTTTTGGACGATAGTTGGCCTTGATTACTCTGCCAGTTTGTGAATTGCTGTGCCCCTGAGCTCCATTTTTCAACTCGTTTTTTGTGAGCTGAACGCAAGTCCAAACTTTTGGTTCAGGACCTATACTGGTTCCCGGTGGGTGGCTGAGACTTTGGTGAATTCTTCTTCCTGCCGCGAAATTAGAGTGACATGTGCCCATCCAAATGCCTAACAGCTACTCTCTCATTGGTTCTCCCTCTTCCCTTTCCTCCTCTGCCAAATGGGCAACCTGTGTGAACCAGGAGCTTAAAGGGGCTGTCTCTCCAAGTTGGGAGATTGATAGTAAAGCTGTTGGAAAGTCAAACCGGAGCACCAGGAGAGGGACTCTTCGTTGAGTTTTAGAAACCTTTCGTATTTACAGTGTGTCCATTCTCTAGGGTTCCCGTACATGTTATAGCTGTAGTAATATTCCCTTCAACCTGGAGAGGTGGGACCCATGGAATGGTTGCCATGCATTATTGCTTTAAAGGGTCTGCATTTGCTCACCCAATCTCACCAATCCTCTCAGTCCCAAGTGTCCAGCCTCATGCCACATCCAGCTGTCATCGTAGATAGGGTCATTCCAGGTTGCATCAGAGACCCTGAAGGAATTGTAAAGAATTTCCCTGTTTCTTTGTTCTGTTTTTGAAATTCCTTTTTAGAGTGGGTTTGAGCTGATTCTCGCTGCCATGTTTATGCCAGTCTAGACACACTTGATTCCCTTACGGAGACATATCAATACATAGGTTTTAAGATTCTTACTAGTCAGATCTATTCCTCTGCGGGAAATATGGGGTTTTGAGTCCCTTTCACTGAGGAAGGTGTAGGTCTTGTCTATTCCATAGTTGGTTTTTGGAACAGTACCTGTGCTTATATCAAACTCTGGTTTGATGCATCACCCCACCTCTCCTTCCCCCTTAAGCAGGCATAAGAGTGTTTTCTAAATGTGAGACTCTGTTCTCTTTCCTAACTCAGTTCATGTGTTGCCATGTTTACAGGATCTTCCTAAGTGATATCTTATGATAAGTTTCTTTTCCTGTGTGACTTCTTTCCCTTAGAATCATCGTACCTGAATCCACTCATTTTGCTGCTACTGGTCTTATGACATTGATTTCGTGGCTGAGGGATATTCCATCGTACATAAGTTCCACAATGTTTTGAACCATTTTTATATTTCCTGGGATATGTCAGGTGTACCCAGGTTGAGGTTCTTGTAAGCAGTGCAGCCCTCAATTTGGGGGTGGCTCTGTCTTGTGGATTTTCAGTTTTCCCAAGGTATATTCCCTAGACTGGAAGTGCCCTTGGCTCTGTAGCTCTGTTGTTTACTTGTTTTAGGGAACACAATGCACTCCTCCAGTGAGGCAGTTGGCAACTTACATCCCGCCCATCAGCATAACAAGGCTCCCTGTTCTCCAGGGCCTGTCTTGCCTTTCTGGTTTTTACACATTTTGTGGATGTCCCTTTTGACCGGTGGGAAGTGATACTTCTTTGTAGTGCAGATTTGCATTGCCCGCTTGCTTGCTTGGCCAAAAAGGGCGTATGCGTTTTCTCCTGAATATATTCAGGAGAAAACGCATACGCCCTTTTTGGCCAAGTGCATCATTGTCGAAGTTGTGCCCCTCTTCCTGTGCTTTACAGGCGATTCTAACGTACCTCTTGAAATCTGTTTCCTGCTATTCTGCCTCGCATTCAAGTCCGCCTCGTTGCCTTCCCTCAACAGATTTTTGGACGATAGTTGGCCTTGATTACTCTGCCAGTTTGTGAATTGCTGTGCCCCTGAGCTCCATTTTTCAACTCGTTTTTTTGTGAGCTGAATGCAAGTCCAAACATTTGGTTCAGGACCTATACTGGTTCCCGGTGGGTGGCTGAGACTTTGGTGAATTCTTCTTCCTGCCGGGAAATTAGAGTGACATGTGCCCATCCAAATGCCTAACAGCTACTCTCTCATTGGTGCTCCCTCTTCCCTTTCCTCCTCTGCCAAATGGGCAACCTGTGTGAACCAGGAGCTTAAAGGGGCTGTCTCTCCAAGTTGGGAGATTGATAGTAAAGCTGTTGGAAAGTCAAACCGGAGCACCAGGAGAGGGACTCTTCGTTGAGTTTTAGAAACCTTTCGTATTCACAGTGTGTCCATTCTCTAGGTTTCCCGTACATGTTATAGCTGTAGTAATATTCCCTTCATCCTGGAGAGGTGGGACCCATGGAATGGTTGCCATGCATTATTGCTTTAAAGGGTCTGCATTTGCTCACCCAATCTCACCAATCCTCTCAGTCCCAAGTGTCCAGCCTCATGCCACATCCAGCTGTCATCGTAGATAGGGTCATTCCAGGTTGCATCAGAGACCCTGAAGGAATTGTAAAGAATTTCCCTGTTTCTTTGTTCTGTTTTTGAAATTCCTTTTTAGAGTGGGTTTGAGCTGATTCTCGCTGCCATGTTTATGCCAGTCTAGACACACTTGATTCCCTTACGGAGACATATCAATACATAGGTTTTAAGATTCTTACTAGTCAGATCTATTCCTCTGTGGGAAATATGGGGTTTTGAGTCCCTTTCACTGAGGAAGGTGTAGGTCTTGTCTATTCCATAGTTGGTTTTTGGAACAGTACCTGTGCTTATATCAAACTCTGGTTTGATGCATCACCCCACCTCTCCTTCCCCCTTAAGCAGGCATAAGAGTGTTTTCTAAATGTGAGACTCTGTTCTCTTTCCTAACTCAGTTCATGTGTTGCCATGTTTACAGGATCTTCCTAAGTGATATCTTATGATAAGTTTCTTTTCCTGTGTGACTTCTTTCCCTTAGAATCATCGTACCTGAATCCACTCATTTTGCTGCTACTGGTCTTATGACATTGATTTCGTGGCTGAGGGATATTCCATCGTACGTAATTTCCACAATGTTTGGAACCATTTTTATATTTCCTGGGATATTTCAGGTGTACCCAGGTTGAGGTTCTTGTAAGCAGTGCAGCCCTCAATTTGGGGGTGGCTCTGTCTTATGGATTTTCAGTTTTCCCAAGGTATATTCCCTAGACTGGAAGTGCCCTTGGCTCTGTAGCTCTGTTGTTTACTTGTTTTAGGGAACACAATGCACTCTTCCAGGGAGGCAGTTGGCAGCTTACATCCCGCCCATCAGCATAACAAGGCTCCCTGTTCTCCAGGGCCTGTCTTGCCTTTCTGGTTTTTACACATTTTGTGGATGTCCCTTTTGACCGGTGGGAAGTGATACTTCTTTGTAGTGCAGATTTGCATTGCCCGCTTGCTTGCTTGGCCAAAAAGGGCGTATGCGTTTTCTCCTGAATATATTCAGGAGAAAACGCATACGCCCTTTTTGGCCAAGTGCATCATTGTCGAAGTTGTGCCCCTCTTCCTGTGCTTTACAGGCGATTCTAACGTACCTCTTGAAATCTGTTTCCTGCTATTCTGCCTCGCATTCAAGTCCGCCTCGTTGCCTTCCCTCAACAGATTTTTGGACGATAGTTGGCCTTGATTACTCTGCCAGTTTGTGAATTGCTGTGCCCCTGAGCTCCATTTTTCAACTCGTTTTTTGTGAGCTGAACGCAAGTCCAAACTTTTGGTTCAGGACCTATACTGGTTCCCGGTGGGTGGCTGAGACTTTGGTGAATTCTTCTTCCTGCCGGGAAATTAGAGTGACATGTGCCCATCCAAATGCCTAACAGCTACTCTCTCATTGGTTCTCCCTCTTCCCTTTCCTCCTCTGCCAAATGGGCAACCTGTGTGAACCAGGAGCTTAAAGGGGCTGTCTCTCCAAGTTGGGAGATTGATAGTAAAGCTGTTGGAAAGTCAAACCGGAGCACCAGGAGAGGGACTCTTCGTTGAGTTTTAGAAACCTTTCGTATTCACAGTGTGTCCATTCTCTAGGTTTCCCGTACATGTTATAGCTGTAGTAATATTCCCTTCAACCTGGAGAGGTGGGACCCATGGAATGGTTGCCATGCATTATTGCTTTAAAGGGTCTGCATTTGCTCACCCAATCTCACCAATCCTCTCAGTCCCAAGTGTCCAGCCTCATGCCACATCCAGCTGTCATCGTAGATAGGGTCATTCCAGGTTGCATCAGAGACCCTGAAGGAATTGTAAAGAATTTCCCTGTTTCTTTGTTCTGTTTTTGAAATTCCTTTTTAGAGTGGGTTTGAGCTGATTCTCGCTGCCATGTTTATGCCAGTCTAGACACACTTGATTCCCTTACGGAGACATATCAATACATAGGTTTTAAGATTCTTACTAGTCAGATCTATTCCTCTGCGGGAAATATGGGGTTTTGAGTCCCTTTCACTGAGGAAGGTGTAGGTCTTGTCTATTCCATAGTTGGTTTTTGGAACAGTACCTGTGCTTATATCAAACTCTGGTTTGATGCATCACCCCACCTCTCCTTCCCCCTTAAGCAGGCATAAGAGTGTTTTCTAAATGTGAGACTCTGTTCTCTTGCCTAACTCAGTTCATGTGTAGCCATGTTTACAGGATCTTCCTAAGTGATATCTTATGATAAGTTTCTTTTCCTGTGTGACTTCTTTCCCTTAGAATCATCGTACCTGAATCCACTCATTTTGCTGCTACTGGTCTTATGACATTGATTTCGTGGCTGAGGGATATTCCATCGTACGTAAGTTCCACAATGTTTGGAACCATTTTTATATTTCCTGGGATATTTCAGGTGTACCCAGGTTGAGGTTCTTGTAAGCAGTGCAGCCCTCAATTTGGGGGTGGCTCTGTCTTATGGATTTTCAGTTTTCCCAAGGTATATTCCCTAGACTGGAAGTGCCCTTGGCTCTGTAGCTCTGTTGTTTACTTGTTTTAGGGAACACAATGCACTCCTCCAGGGAGGCAGTTGGCAGCTTACATCCCGCCCATCAGCATAACAAGGCTCCCTGTTCTCCAGGGCCTGTCTTGCCTTTCTGGTTTTTACACATTTTGTGGATGTCCCTTTTGACCGGTGGGAAGTGATACTTCTTTGTAGTGCAGATTTGCATTGCCCGCTTGCTTGCTTGGCCAAAAAGGGCGTATGCGTTTTCTCCTGAATATATTCAGGAGAAAACGCATACGCCCTTTTTGGCCAAGTGCATCATTGTCGAAGTTGTGCCCCTCTTCCTGTGCTTTACAGGCGATTCTAACGTACCTCTTGAAATCTGTTTCCTGCTATTCTGCCTCGCATTCAAGTCCGCCTCGTTGCCTTCCCTCAACAGATTTTTGGACGATAGTTGGCCTTGATTACTCTGCCAGTTTGTGAATTGCTGTGCCCCTGAGCTCCATTTTTCAACTCGTTTTTTGTGAGCTGAACGCAAGTCCAAACTTTTGGTTCAGGACCTATACTGGTTCCCGGTGGGTGGCTGAGACTTTGGTGAATTCTTCTTCCTGCCGGGAAATTAGAGTGACATGTGCCCATCCAAATGCCTAACAGCTACTCTCTCATTGGTTCTCCCTCTTCCCTTTCCTCCTCTGCCAAATGGGCAACCTGTGTGAACCAGGAGCTTAAAGGGGCTGTCTCTCCAAGTTGGGAGATTGATAGTAAAGCTGTTGGAAAGTCAAACCGGAGCACCAGGAGAGGGACTCTTCGTTGAGTTTTAGAAACCTTTCGTATTCACAGTGTGTCCATTCTCTAGGTTTCCCGTACATGTTATAGCTGTAGTAATATTCCCTTCAACCTGGAGAGGTGGGACCCATGGAATGGTTGCCATGCATTATTGCTTTAAAGGGTCTGCATTTGCTCACCCAATCTCACCAATCCTCTCAGTCCCAAGTGTCCAGCCTCATGCCACATCCAGCTGTCATCGTAGATAGGGTCATTCCAGGTTGCATCAGAGACCCTGAAGGAATTGTAAAGAATTTCCCTGTTTCTTTGTTCTGTTTTTGAAATTCCTTTTTAGAGTGGGTTTGAGCTGATTCTCGCTGCCATGTTTATGCCAGTCTAGACACACTTGATTCCCTTACGGAGACATATCAATACATAGGTTTTAAGATTCTTACTAGTCAGATCTATTCCTCTGCGGGAAATATGGGGTTTTGAGTCCCTTTCACTGAGGAAGGTGTAGGTCTTGTCTATTCCATAGTTGGTTTTTGGAACAGTACCTGTGCTTATATCAAACTCTGGTTTGATGCATCACCCCACCTCTCCTTCCCCCTTAAGCAGGCATAAGAGTGTTTTCTAAATGTGAGACTCTGTTCTCTTGCCTAACTCAGTTCATGTGTTGCCATGTTTACAGGATCTTCCTAAGTGATATCTTATGATAAGTTTCTTTTCCTGTGTGACTTCTTTCCCTTAGAATCATCGTACCTGAATCCACTCATTTTGCTGCTACTGGTCTTATGACATTGATTTCGTGGCTGAGGGATATTCCATCGTACGTAAGTTCCACAATGTTTGGAACCATTTTTATATTTCCTGGGATATTTCAGGTGTACCCAGGTTGAGGTTCTTGTAAGCAGTGCAGCCCTCAATTTGGGGGTGGCTCTGTCTTATGGATTTTCAGTTTTCCCAAGGTATATTCCCTAGACTGGAAGTGCCCTTGGCTCTGTAGCTCTGTTGTTTACTTGTTTTAGGGAACACAATGCACTCCTCCAGTGAGGCAGTTGGCAACTTACATCCCGCCCATCAGCATAACAAGGCTCCCTGTTCTCCAGGGCCTGTCTTGCCTTTCTGGTTTTTACACATTTTGTGGATGTCCCTTTTGACCGTTGGGAAGTGATACTTCTTTGTAGTGCAGATTTGCATTGCCCGCTTGCTTGCTTGGCCAAAAAGGGTGTATGCGTTTTCTCCTGAATATATTCAGGAGAAAACGCATACGCCCTTTTTGGCCAAGTGCATCATTGTCGAAGTTGTGCCCCTCTTCCTGTGCTTTACAGGCGATTCTAACGTACCTCTTGAAATCTGTTTCCTGCTATTCTGCCTCGCATTCAAGTCCGCCTCGTTGCCTTCCCTCAACAGATTTTTGGACGATAGTTGGCCTTGATTACTCTGCCAGTTTGTGAATTGCTGTGCCCCTGAGCTCCATTTTTCAACTCGTTTTTTGTGAGCTGAACGCAAGTCCAAACATTTGGTTCAGGACCTATACTGGTTCCCGGTGGGTGGCTGAGACTTTGGTGAATTCTTCTTCCTGCCGGGAAATTAGAGTGACATGTGCCCATCCAAATGCCTAACAGCTACTCTCTCATTGGTTCTCCCTCTTCCCTTTCCTCCTCTGCCAAATGGGCAACCTGTGTGAACCAGGAGCTTAAAGGGGCTGTCTCTCCAAGTTGGGAGATTGATAGTAAAGCTGTTGGAAAGTCAAACCGGAGCACCAGGAGAGGGACTCTTCGTTGAGTTTTAGAAACCTTTCGTATTCACAGTGTGTCCATTCTCTAGGTTTCCCGTACATGTTATAGCTGTAGTAATATTCCCTTCAACCTGGAGAGGTGGGACCCATGGAATGGTTGCCATGCATTATTGCTTTAAAGGGTCTGCATTTGCTCACCCAATCTCACCAATCCTCTCAGTCCCTAGTGTCCAGCCTCATGCCACATCCAGCTGTCATCGTAGATAGGGTCATTCCAGGTTGCATCAGAGACCCTGAAGGAATTGTAAAGAATTTCCCTGTTTCTTTGTTCTGTTTTTGAAATTCCTTTTTAGAGTGGGTTTCAGCTGATTCTCGCTGCCATGTTTATGCCAGTCTAGACACACTTGATTCCCTTACGGAGACATATCAATACATAGGTTTTAAGATTCTTACTAGTCAGATCTATTCCTCTGCGGGAAATATGGGGTTTTGAGTCCCTTTCACTGAGGAAGGTGTAGGTCTTGTCTATTCCATAGTTGGTTTTTGGAACAGTACCTGTGCTTATATCAAACTCTGGTTTGATGCATCACCCCACCTCTCCTTCCCCCTTAAGCAGGCATAAGAGTGTTTTCTAAATGTGAGACTCTGTTCTCTTTCCTAACTCAGTTCATGTGTTGCCATGTTTACAGGATCTTCCTAAGTGATATCTTATGATAAGTTTCTTTTCCTGTGTGACTTCTTTCCCTTAGAATCATCGTACCTGAATCCACTCATTTTGCTGCTACTGGTCTTATGACATTGATTTCGTGGCTGAGGGATATTCCATCGTACGTAAGTTCCACAATGTTTGGAACCATTTTTATATTTCCTGGGATATTTCAGGTGTACCCAGGTTGAGGTTCTTGTAAGCAGTGCAGCCCTCAATTTGGGGGTGGCTCTGTCTTGTGGATTTTCAGTTTTCCCAAGGTATATTCCCTAGACTGGAAGTGCCCTTGGCTCTGTAGCTCTGTTGTTTACTTGTTTTAGGGAACACAATGCACTCCTCCAGTGAGGCAGTTGGCAACTTACATCCCGCCCATCAGCATAACAAGGCTCCCTGTTCTCCAGGGCCTGTCTTGCCTTTCTGGTTTTTACACATTTTGTGGATGTCCCTTTTGACCGTTGGGAAGTGATACTTCTTTGTAGTGCAGATTTGCATTGCCCGCTTGCTTGCTTGGCCAAAAAGGGCGTATGCGTTTTCTCCTGAATATATTCAGGAGAAAACGCATACGCCCTTTTTGGCCAAGTGCATCATTGTCGAAGTTGTGCCCCTCTTCCTGTGCTTTACAGGCGATTCTAACGTACCTCTTGAAATCTGTTTCCTGCTATTCTGCCTCGCATTCAAGTCCGCCTCGTTGCCTTCCCTCAACAGATTTTTGGACGATAGTTGGCCTTGATTACTCTGCCAGTTTGTGAATTGCTGTGCCCCTGAGCTCCATTTTTCAACTCGTTTTTTGTGAGCTGAACGCAAGTCCAAACATTTGGTTCAGGACCTATACTGGTTCCCGGTGGGTGGCTGAGACTTTGGTGAATTCTTCTTCCTGCCGGGAAATTAGAGTGACATGTGCCCATCCAAATGCCTAACAGCTACTCTCTCATTGGTTCTCCCTCTTCCCTTTCCTCCTCTGCCAAATGGGCAACCTGTGTGAACCAGGAGCTTAAAGGGGCTGTCTCTCCAAGTTGGGAGATTGATAGTAAAGCTGTTGGAAAGTCAAACCGGAGCACCAGGAGAGGGACTCTTCGTTGAGTTTTAGAAACCTTTCGTATTCACAGTGTGTCCATTCTCTAGGTTTCCCGTACATGTTATAGCTGTAGTAATATTCCCTTCAACCTGGAGAGGTGGGACCCATGGAATGGTGGCCATGCATTATTGCTTTAAAGGGTCTGCATTTGCTCACCCAATCTCACCAATCCTCTCAGTCCCAAGTGTCCAGCCTCATGCCACATCCAGCTGTCATCGTAGATAGGGTCATTCCAGGTTGCATCAGAGACCCTGAAGGAATTGTAAAGAATTTCCCTGTTTCTTTGTTCTGTTTTTGAAATTCCTTTTTAGAGTGGGTTTCAGCTGATTCTCGCTGCCATGTTTATGCCAGTCTAGACACACTTGATTCCCTTACGGAGACATATCAATACATAGGTTTTAAGATTCTTACTAGTCAGATCTATTCCTCTGCGGGAAATATGGGGTTTTGAGTCCCTTTCACTGAGGAAGGTGTAGGTCTTGTCTATTCCATAGTTGGTTTTTGGAACAGTACCTGTGCTTATATCAAACTCTGGTTTGATGCATCACCCCACCTCTCCTTCCCCCTTAAGCAGGCATAAGAGTGTTTTCTAAATGTGAGACTCTGTTCTCTTTCCTAACTCAGTTCATGTGTTGCCATGTTTACAGGATCTTCCTAAGTGATATCTTATGATAAGTTTCTTTTCCTGTGTGACTTCTTTCCCTTAGAATCATCGTACCTGAATCCACTCATTTTGCTGCTACTGGTCTTATGACATTGATTTCGTGGCTGAGGGATATTCCATCGTACGTAAGTTCCACAATGTTTGGAACCATTTTTATATTTCCTGGGATATTTCAGGTGTACCCAGGTTGAGGTTCTTGTAAGCAGTGCAGCCCTCAATTTGGGGGTGGCTCTGTCTTGTGGATTTTCAGTTTTCCCAAGGTATATTCCCTAGACTGGAAGTGCCCTTGGCTCTGTAGCTCTGTTGTTTACTTGTTTTAGGGAACACAATGCACTCCTCCAGTGAGGCAGTTGGCAACTTACATCCCGCCCATCAGCATAACAAGGCTCCCTGTTCTCCAGGGCCTGTCTTGCCTTTCTGGTTTTTACACATTTTGTGGATGTCCCTTTTGACCGGTGGGAAGTGATACTTCTTTGTAGTGCAGATTTGCATTGCCCGCTTGCTTGCTTGGCCAAAAAGGGCGTATGCGTTTTCTCCTGAATATATTCAGGAGAAAACGCATACGCCCTTTTTGGCCAAGTGCATCATTGTCGAAGTTGTGCCCCTCTTCCTGTGCTTTACAGGCGATTCTAATGTACCTCTTGAAATCTGTTTCCTGCTATTCTGCCTCGCATTCAAGTCCGCCTCGTTGCCTTCCCTCAACAGATTTTTGGACGATAGTTGGCCTTGATTTCTCTGCCAGTTTGTGAATTGCTGTGCCCCTGAGCTCCATTTTTCAACTCGTTTTTTGTGAGCTGAACGCAAGTCCAAACATTTGGTTCAGGACCTATACTGGTTCCCGGTGGGTGGCTGAGACTTTGGTGAATTCTTCTTCCTGCCGGGAAATTAGAGTGACATGTGCCCATCCAAATGCCTAACAGCTACTCTCTCATTGGTTCTCCCTCTTCCCTTTCCTCCTCTGCCAAATGGGCAACCTGTGTGAACCAGGAGCTTAAAGGGGCTGTCTCTCCAAGTTGGGAGATTGATAGTAAAGCTGTTGGAAAGTCAAACCGGAGCACCAGGAGAGGGACTCTTCGTTGAGTTTTAGAAACCTTTCGTATTCACAGTGTGTCCATTCTCTAGGTTTCCCGTACATGTTATAGCTGTAGTAATATTCCCTTCAACCTGGAGAGGTGGGACCCATGGAATGGTGGCCATGCATTATTGCTTTAAAGGGTCTGCATTTGCTCACCCAATCTCACCAATCCTCTCAGTCCCAAGTGTCCAGCCTCATGCCACATCCAGCTGTCATCGTAGATAGGGTCATTCCAGGTTGCATCAGAGACCCTGAAGGAATTGTAAAGAATTTCCCTGTTTCTTTGTTCTGTTTTTGAAATTCCTTTTTAGAGTGGGTTTGAGCTGATTCTCGCTGCCATGTTTATGCCAGTCTAGACACACTTGATTCCCTTACGGAGACATATCAATACATAGGTTTTAAGATTCTTACTAGTCAGATCTATTCCTCTGCGGGAAATATGGGGTTTTGAGTCCCTTTCACTGAGGAAGGTGTAGGTCTTGTCTATTCCATAGTTGGTTTTTGGAACAGTACCTGTGCTTATATCAAACTCTGGTTTGATGCATCACCCCACCTCTCCTTCCCCCTTAAGCAGGCATAAGAGTGTTTTCTAAATGTGAGACTCTGTTCTCTTTCCTAACTCAGTTCATGTGTTGCCATGTTTACAGGATCTTCCTAAGTGATATCTTATGATAAGTTTCTTTTCCTGTGTGACTTCTTTCCCTTAGAATCATCGTACCTGAATCCACTCATTTTGCTGCTACTGGTCTTATGACATTGATTTCGTGGCTGAGGGATATTCCATCGTACGTAAGTTCCACAATGTTTGGAACCATTTTTATATTTCCTGGGATATTTCAGGTGTACCCAGGTTGAGGTTCTTGTAAGCAGTGCAGCCCTCAATTTGGGGGTGGCTCTGTCTTGTGGATTTTCAGTTTTCCCAAGGTATATTCCCTAGACTGGAAGTGCCCTTGGCTCTGTAGCTCTGTTGTTTACTTGTTTTAGGGAACACAATGCACTCCTCCAGTGAGGCAGTTGGCAACTTACATCCCGCCCATCAGCATAACAAGGCTCCCTGTTCTCCAGGGCCTGTCTTGCCTTTCTGGTTTTTACACATTTTGTGGATGTCCCTTTTGACCGTTGGGAAGTGATACTTCTTTGTAGTGCAGATTTGCATTGCCCGCTTGCTTGCTTGGCCAAAAAGGGCGTATGCGTTTTCTCCTGAATATATTCAGGAGAAAACGCATACGCCCTTTTTGGCCAAGTGCATCATTGTCGAAGTTGTGCCCCTCTTCCTGTGCTTTACAGGCGATTCTAACGTACCTCTTGAAATCTGTTTCCTGCTATTCTGCCTCGCATTCAAGTCCGCCTCGTTGCCTTCCCTCAACAGATTTTTGGACGATAGTTGGCCTTGATTACTCTGCCAGTTTGTGAATTGCTGTGCCCCTGAGCTCCATTTTTCAACTCGTTTTTTGTGAGCTGAACGCAAGTCCAAACATTTGGTTCAGGACCTATACTGGTTCCCGGTGGGTGGCTGAGACTTTGGTGAATTCTTCTTCCTGCCGGGAAATTAGAGTGACATGTGCCCATCCAAATGCCTAACAGCTACTCTCTCATTGGTTCTCCCTCTTCCCTTTCCTCCTCTGCCAAATGGGCAACCTGTGTGAACCAGGAGCTTAAAGGGGCTGTCTCTCCAAGTTGGGAGATTGATAGTAAAGCTGTTGGAAAGTCAAACCGGAGCACCAGGAGAGGGACTCTTCGTTGAGTTTTAGAAACCTTTCGTATTCACAGTGTGTCCATTCTCTAGGTTTCCCGTACATGTTATAGCTGTAGTAATATTCCCTTCAACCTGGAGAGGTGGGACCCATGGAATGGTGGCCATGCATTATTGCTTTAAAGGGTCTGCATTTGCTCACCCAATCTCACCAATCCTCTCAGTCCCAAGTGTCCAGCCTCATGCCACATCCAGCTGTCATCGTAGATAGGGTCATTCCAGGTTGCATCAGAGACCCTGAAGGAATTGTAAAGAATTTCCCTGTTTCTTTGTTCTGTTTTTGAAATTCCTTTTTAGAGTGGGTTTGAGCTGATTCTCGCTGCCATGTTTATGCCAGTCTAGACACACTTGATTCCCTTACGGAGACATATCAATACATAGGTTTTAAGATTCTTACTAGTCAGATCTATTCCTCTGCGGGAAATATGGGGTTTTGAGTCCCTTTCACTGAGGAAGGTGTAGGTCTTGTCTATTCCATAGTTGGTTTTTGGAACAGTACCTGTGCTTATATCAAACTCTGGTTTGATGCATCACCCCACCTCTCCTTCCCCCTTAAGCAGGCATAAGAGTGTTTTCTAAATGTGAGACTCTGTTCTCTTTCCTAACTCAGTTCATGTGTAGCCATGTTTACAGGATCTTCCTAAGTGATATCTTATGATAAGTTTCTTTTCCTGTGTGACTTCTTTCCCTTAGAATCATCGTACCTGAATCCACTCATTTTGCTGCTACTGGTCTTATGACATTGATTTCGTGGCTGAGGGATATTCCATCGTACGTAAGTTCCACAATGTTTGGAACCATTTTTATATTTCCTGGGATATTTCAGGTGTACCCAGGTTGAGGTTCTTGTAAGCAGTGCAGCCCTCAATTTGGGGGTGGCTCTGTCTTATGGATTTTCAGTTTTCCCAAGGTATATTCCCTAGACTGGAAGTGCCCTTGGCTCTGTAGCTCTGTTGTTTACTTGTTTTAGGGAACACAATGCACTCCTCCAGTGAGGCAGTTGGCAACTTACATCCCGCCCATCAGCAAAACAAGGCTCCCTGTTCTCCAGGGCCTGTCTTGCCTTTCTGGTTTTTACACATTTTGTGGATGTCCCTTTTGACCGTTGGGAAGTGATACTTCTTTGTAGTGCAGATTTGCATTGCCCGCTTGCTTGCTTGGCCAAAAAGGGCGTATGCGTTTTCTCCTGAATATATTCAGGAGAAAACGCATACGCCCTTTTTGGCCAAGTGCATCATTGTCGAAGTTGTGCCCCTCTTCCTGTGCTTTACAGGCGATTCTAACGTACCTCTTGAAATCTGTTTCCTGCTATTCTGCCTCGCATTCAAGTCCGCCTCGTTGCCTTCCCTCAACAGATTTTTGGACAATAGTTGGCCTTGATTACTCTGCCAGTTTGTGAATTGCTGTGCCCCTGAGCTCCATTTTTCAACTCGTTTTTTGTGAGCTGAACGCAAGTCCAAACATTTGGTTCAGGACCTATACTGGTTCCCGGTGGGTGGCTGAGACTTTGGTGAATTCTTCTTCCTGCCGGGAAATTAGAGTGACATGTTCCCATCCAAATGCCTAACAGCTACTCTCTCATTGGTTCTCCCTCTTCCCTTTCCTCCTCTGCCAAATGGGCAACCTGTGTGAACCAGGAGCTTAAAGGGGCTGTCTCTCCAAGTTGGGAGATTGATAGTAAAGCTGTTGGAAAGTCAAACCGGAGCACCAGGAGAGGGACTCTTCGTTGAGTTTTAGAAACCTTTCGTATTCACAGTGTGTCCATTCTCTAGGTTTCCCGTACATGTTATAGCTGTAGTAATATTCCCTTCAACCTGGAGAGGTGGGACCCATGGAATGGTGGCCATGCATTATTGCTTTAAAGGGTCTGCATTTGCTCACCCAATCTCACCAATCCTCTCAGTCCCAAGTGTCCAGCCTCATGCCACATCCAGCTGTCATCGTAGATAGGGTCATTCCAGGTTGCATCAGAGACCCTGAAGGAATTGTAAAGAATTTCCCTGTTTCTTTGTTCTGTTTTTGAAATTCCTTTTTAGAGTGGGTTTGAGCTGATTCTCGCTGCCATGTTTATGCCAGTCTAGACACACTTGATTCCCTTACGGAGACATATCAATACATAGGTTTTAAGATTCTTACTAGTCAGATCTATTCCTCTGCGGGAAATATGGGGTTTTGAGTCCCTTTCACTGAGGAAGGTGTAGGTCTTGTCTATTCCATAGTTGGTTTTTGGAACAGTACCTGTGCTTATATCAAACTCTGGTTTGATGCATCACCCCACCTCTCCTTCCCCCTTAAGCAGGCATAAGAGTGTTTTCTAAATGTGAGACTCTGTTCTCTTGCCTAACTCAGTTCATGTGTAGCCATGTTTACAGGATCTTCCTAAGTGATATCTTATGATAAGTTTCTTTTCCTGTGTGACTTCTTTCCCTTAGAATCATCGTACCTGAATCCACTCAATTTGCTGCTACTGGTCTTATGACATTGATTTCGTGGCTGAGGGATATTCCATCGTACGTAAGTTCCACAATGTTTGGAACCATTTTTATATTTCCTGGGATATTTCAGGTGTACCCAGGTTGAGGTTCTTGTAAGCAGTGCAGCCCTCAATTTGGGGGTGGCTCTGTCTTATGGATTTTCAGTTTTCCCAAGGTATATTCCCTAGACTGGAAGTGCCCTTGGCTCTGTAGCTCTGTTGTTTACTTGTTTTAGGGAACACAATGCACTCCTCCAGTGAGGCAGTTGGCAACTTACATCCCGCCCATCAGCATAACAAGGCTCCCTGTTCTCCAGGGCCTGTCTTGCCTTTCTGGTTTTTACACATTTTGTGGATGTCCCTTTTGACCGTTGGGAAGTGATACTTCTTTGTAGTGCAGATTTGCATTGCCCGCTTGCTTGCTTGGCCAAAAAGGGCGTATGCGTTTTCTCCTGAATATATTCAGGAGAAAACGCATACGCCCTTTTTGGCCAAGTGCATCATTGTCGAAGTTGTGCCCCTCTTCCTGTGCTTTACAGGCGATTCTAACGTACCTCTTGAAATCTGTTTCCTGCTATTCTGCCTCGCATTCAAGTCCGCCTCGTTGCCTTCCCTCAACAGATTTTTGGACGATAGTTGGCCTTGATTACTCTGCCAGTTTGTGAATTGCTGTGCCCCTGAGCTCCATTTTTCAACTCGTTTTTTGTGAGCTGAACGCAAGTCCAAACATTTGGTTCAGGACCTATACTGGTTCCCGGTGGGTGGCTGAGACTTTGGTGAATTCTTCTTCCTGCCGGGAAATTAGAGTGACATGTGCCCATCCAAATGCCTAACAGCTACTCTCTCATTGGTTCTCCCTCTTCCCTTTCCTCCTCTGCCAAATGGGCAACCTGTGTGAACCAGGAGCTTAAAGGGGCTGTCTCTCCAAGTTGGGAGATTGATAGTAAAGCTGTTGGAAAGTCAAACCGGAGCACCAGGAGAGGGACTCTTCGTTGAGTTTTAGAAACCTTTCGTATTCACAGTGTGTCCATTCTCTAGGTTTCCCGTACATGTTATAGCTGTAGTAATATTCCCTTCAACCTGGAGAGGTGGGACCCATGGAATGGTGGCCATGCATTATTGCTTTAAAGGGTCTGCATTTGCTCACCCAATCTCACCAATCCTCTCAGTCCCAAGTGTCCAGCCTCATGCCACATCCAGCTGTCATCGTAGATAGGGTCATTCCAGGTTGCATCAGAGACCCTGAAGGAATTGTAAAGAATTTCCCTGTTTCTTTGTTCTGTTTTTGAAATTCCTTTTTAGAGTGGGTTTGAGCTGATTCTCGCTGCCATGTTTATGCCAGTCTAGACACACTTGATTCCCTTACGGAGACATATCAATACATAGGTTTTAAGATTCTTACTAGTCAGATCTATTCCTCTGCGGGAAATATGGGGTTTTGAGTCCCTTTCACTGAGGAAGGTGTAGGTCTTGTCTATTCCATAGTTGGTTTTTGGAACAGTACCTGTGCTTATATCAAACTCTGGTTTGATGCATCACCCCACCTCTCCTTCCCCCTTAAGCAGGCATAAGAGTGTTTTCTAAATGTGAGACTCTGTTCTCTTGCCTAACTCAGTTCATGTGTAGCCATGTTTACAGGATCTTCCTAAGTGATATCTTATGATAAGTTTCTTTTCCTGTGTGACTTCTTTCCCTTAGAATCATCGTACCTGAATCCACTCATTTTGCTGCTACTGGTCTTATGACATTGATTTCGTGGCTGAGGGATATTCCATCGTATGTAAGTTCCACAATGTTTGGAACCATTTTTATATTTCCTGGGATATTTCAGGTGTACCCAGGTTGAGGTTCTTGTAAGCAGTGCAGCCCTCAATTTGGGGGTGGCTCTGTCTTATGGATTTTCAGTTTTCCCAAGGTATATTCCCTAGACTGGAAGTGCCCTTGGCTCTGTAGCTCTGTTGTTTACTTGTTTTAGGGAACACAATGCACTCCTCCAGTGAGGCAGTTGGCAACTTACATCCCGCCCATCAGCAAAACAAGGCTCCCTGTTCTCCAGGGCCTGTCTTGCCTTTCTGGTTTTTACACATTTTGTGGATGTCCCTTTTGACCGTTGGGAAGTGATACTTCTTTGTAGTGCAGATTTGCATTGCCCGCTTGCTTGCTTGGCCAAAAAGGGCGTATGCGTTTTCTCCTGAATATATTCAGGAGAAAACGCATACGCCCTTTTTGGCCAAGTGCATCATTGTCGAAGTTGTGCCCCTCTTCCTGTGCTTTACAGGCGATTCTAACGTACCTCTTGAAATCTGTTTCCTGCTATTCTGCCTCGCATTCAAGTCCGCCTCGTTGCCTTCCCTCAACAGATTTTTGGACGATAGTTGGCCTTGATTACTCTGCCAGTTTGTGAATTGCTGTGCCCCTGAGCTCCATTTTTCAACTCGTTTTTTGTGAGCTGAACGCAAGTCCAAACATTTGGTTCAGGACCTATACTGGTTCCCGGTGGGTGGCTGAGACTTTGGTTAATTCTTCTTCCTGCCGGGAAATTAGAGTGACATGTGCCCATCCAAATGCCTAACAGCTACTCTCTCATTGGTTCTCCCTCTTCCCTTTCCTCCTCTGCCAAATGGGCAACCTGTGTGAACCAGGAGCTTAAAGGGGCTGTCTCTCCAAGTTGGGAGATTGATAGTAAAGCTGTTGGAAAGTCAAACCGGAGCACCAGGAGAGGGACTCTTCGTTGAGTTTTAGAAACCTTTCGTATTCACAGTGTGTCCATTCTCTAGGGTTCCCGTACATGTTATAGCTGTAGTAATATTCCCTTCAACCTGGAGAGGTGGGACCCATGGAATGGTGGCCATGCATTATTGCTTTAAAGGGTCTGCATTTGCTCACCCAATCTCACCAATCCTCTCAGTCCCAAGTGTCCAGCCTCATGCCACATCCAGCTGTCATCGTAGATAGGGTCATTCCAGGTTGCATCAGAGACCCTGAAGGAATTGTAAAGAATTTCCCTGTTTCTTTGTTCTGTTTTTGAAATTCCTTTTTAGAGTGGGTTTGAGCTGATTCTCGCTGCCATGTTTATGCCAGTCTAGACACACTTGATTCCCTTACGGAGACATATCAATACATAGGTTTTAAGATTCTTACTAGTCAGATCTATTCCTCTGCGGGAAATATGGGGTTTTGAGTCCCTTTCACTGAGGAAGGTGTAGGTCTTGTCTATTCCATAGTTGGTTTTTGGAACAGTACCTGTGCTTATATCAAACTCTGGTTTGATGCATCACCCCACCTCTCCTTCCCCCTTAAGCAGGCATAAGAGTGTTTTCTAAATGTGAGACTCTGTTCTCTTTCCTAACTCAGTTCATGTGTAGCCATGTTTACAGGATCTTCCTAAGTGATATCTTATGATAAGTTTCTTTTCCTGTGTGACTTCTTTCCCTTAGAATCATCGTACCTGAATCCACTCATTTTGCTGCTACTGGTCTTATGACATTGATTTCGTGGCTGAGGGATATTCCATCGTACGTAAGTTCCACAATGTTTGGAACCATTTTTATATTTCCTGGGATATTTCAGGTGTACCCAGGTTGAGGTTCTTGTAAGCAGTGCAGCCCTCAATTTGGGGGTGGCTCTGTCTTATGGATTTTCAGTTTTCCCAAGGTATATTCCCTAGACTGGAAGTGCCCTTGGCTCTGTAGCTCTGTTGTTTACTTGTTTTAGGGAACACAATGCACTCCTCCAGTGAGGCAGTTGGCAACTTACATCCCGCCCATCAGCATAACAAGGCTCCCTGTTCTCCAGGGCCTGTCTTGCCTTTCTGGTTTTTACACATTTTGTGGATGTCCCTTTTGACCGGTGGGAAGTGATACTTCTTTGTAGTGCAGATTTGCATTGCCCGCTTGCTTGCTTGGCCAAAAAGGGCGTATGCGTTTTCTCCTGAATATATTCAGGAGAAAACGCATACGCCCTTTTTGGCCAAGTGCATCATTGTCGAAGTTGTGCCCCTCTTCCTGTGCTTTACAGGCGATTCTAACGTACCTCTTGAAATCTGTTTCCTGCTGTTCTGCCTCGCATTCAAGTCCGCCTCGTTGCCTTCCCTCAACAGATTTTTGGACGATAGTTGGCCTTGATTACTCTGCCAGTTTGTGAATTGCTGTGCCCCTGAGCTCCATTTTTCAACTCGTTTTTTGTGAGCTGAACGCAAGTCCAAACATTTGGTTCAGGACCTATACTGGTTCCCGGTGGGTGGCTGAGACTTTGGTGAATTCTTCTTCCTGCCGGGAAATTAGAGTGACATGTGCCCATCCAAATGCCTAACAGCTACTCTCTCATTGGTTCTCCCTCTTCCCTTTCCTCCTCTGCCAAATGGGCAACCTGTGTGAACCAGGAGCTTAAAGGGGCTGTCTCTCCAAGTTGGGAGATTGATAGTAAAGCTGTTGGAAAGTCAAACCGGAGCACCAGGAGAGGGACTCTTCGTTGAGTTTTAGAAACCTTTCATATTCACAGTGTGTCCATTCTCTAGGTTTCCCGTACATGTTATAGCTGTAGTAATATTCCCTTCAACCTGGAGAGGTGGGACCCATGGAATGGTTGCCATGCATTATTGCTTTAAAGGGTCTGCATTTGCTCACCCAATCTCTCCAATCCTCTCAGTCCCAAGTGTCCAGCCTCATGCCACATCCAGCTGTCATCGTAGATAGGGTCATTCCAGGTTGCATCAGAGACCCTGAAGGAATTGTAAAGAATTTCCCTGTTTCTTTGTTCTGTTTTTGAAATTCCTTTTTAGAGTGGGTTTGAGCTGATTCTCGCTGCCATGTTTATGCCAGTCTAGACACACTTGATTCCCTTACGGAGACATATCAATACATAGGTTTTAAGATTCTTACTAGTCAGATCTATTCCTCTGCGGGAAATATGGGGTTTTGAGTCCCTTTCACTGAGGAAGGTGTAGGTCTTGTCTATTCCATAGTTGGTTTTTGGAACAGTACCTGTGCTTATATCAAACTCTGGTTTGATGCATCACCCCACCTCTCCTTCCCCCTTAAGCAGGCATAAGAGTGTTTTCTAAATGTGAGACTCTGTTCTCTTTCCTAACTCAGTTCATGTGTAGCCATGTTTACAGGATCTTCCTAAGTGATATCTTATGATAAGTTTCTTTTTCTGTGTGACTTCTTTCACTTAGAATCATCGTACCTGAATCCACTCATTTTGCTGCTACTGGTCTTATGACATTGATTTCATGGCTGAGGGATATTCCATCGTACGTAAGTTCCACAAAGTTTTGAACCATTTTTATATTTCCTGGGATATCTCAGGTGTACCCAGGTTGAGGTTCTTGTAAGCAGTGCAGCCCTCAATTTGGGGGTGGCTCTGTCTTATGGATTTTCAGTTTTCCCAAGGTATATTCCCTAGACTGGAAGTGCCCTTGGCTCTGTAGCTCTGTTGTTTACTTGTTTTAGGGAACACAATGCACTCCTCCAGTGAGGCAGTTGGCAACTTACATCCCGCCCATCAGCATAACAAGGCTCCCTGTTCTCCAGGGCCTGTCTTGCCTTTCTGGTTTTTACACATTTTGTGGATGTCCCTTTTGACCGGTGGGAAGTGATACTTCTTTGTAGTGCAGATTTGCATTGCCCGCTTGCTTGCTTGGCCAAAAAGGGCGTATGCGTTTTCTCCTGAATATATTCAGGAGAAAACGCATACGCCCTTTTTGGCCAAGTGCAGCATTGTCGAAGTTGTGCCCCTCTTCCTGTGCTTTACAGGCGATTCTAACGTACCTCTTGAAATCTGTTTCCTGCTATTCGGCCTCGCATTCAAGTCCGCCTCGTTGCCTTCCCTCAACAGATTTTTGGACGATAGTTGGCCTTGATTTCTCTGCCAGTTTGTGAATTGCTGTGCCCCTGAGCTCCATTTTTCAACTCGTTTTTTGTGAGCTGAACGCAAGTCCAAACATTTGGTTCAGGACCTATACTGGTTCCCGGTGGGTGGCTGAGACTTTGGTGAATTCTTCTTCCTGCCGGGAAATTAGAGTGACATGTGCCCATCCAAATGCCTAACAGCTACTCTCTCATTGGTTCTCCCTCTTCCCTTTCCTCCTCTGCCAAATGGGCAACCTGTGTGAACCAGGAGCTTAAAGGGGCTGTCTCTCCAAGTTGGGAGATTGATAGTAAAGCTGTTGGAAAGTCAAACCGGAGCACCAGGAGAGGGACTCTTCGTTGAGTTTTAGAAACCTTTCGTATTCACAGTGTGTCCATTCTCTAGGTTTCCCGTACATGTTATAGCTGTAGTAATATTCCCTTCAACCTGGAGAGGTGGGACCCATGGAATGGTTGCCATGCATTATTGCTTTAAAGGGTCTGCATTTGCTCACCCAATCTCACCAATCCTCTCAGTCCCAAGTGTCCAGCCTCATGCCACATCCAGCTGTCATCGTAGATAGGGTCATTCCAGGTTGCATCAGAGACCCTGAAGGAATTGTAAAGAATTTCCCTGTTTCTTTGTTCTGTTTTTGAAATTCCTTTTTAGAGTGGGTTTGAGCTGATTCTCGCTGCCATGTTTATGCCAGTCTAGACACACTTGATTCCCTTACGGAGACATATCAATACATAGGTTTTAAGATTCTTACTAGTCAGATCTATTCCTCTGCGGGAAATATGGGGTTTTGAGTCCCTTTCACTGAGGAAGGTGTAGGTCTTGTCTATTCCATAGTTGGTTTTTGGAACAGTACCTGTGCTTATATCAAACTCTGGTTTGATGCATCACCCCACCTCTCCTTCCCCCTTAAGCAGGCATAAGAGTGTTTTCTAAATGTGAGACTCTGTTCTCTTGCCTAACTCAGTTCATGTGTAGCCATGTTTACAGGATCTTCCTAAGTGATATCTTATGATAAGTTTCTTTTCCTGTGTGACTTCTTTCCCTTAGAATCATCGTACCTGAATCCACTCATTTTGCTGCTACTGGTCTTATGACATTGATTTCGTGGCTGAGGGATATTCCATCGTACGTAAGTTCCACAATGTTTGGAACCATTTTTATATTTCCTGGGATATTTCAGGTGTACCCAGGTTGAGGTTCTTGTAAGCAGTGCAGCCCTCAATTTGGGGGTGGCTCTGTCTTGTGGATTTTCAGTTTTCCCAAGGTATATTCCCTAGACTGGAAGTGCCCTTGGCTCTGTAGCTCTGTTGTTTACTTGTTTTAGGGAACACAATGCACTCCTCCAGTGAGGCAGTTGGCAACTTACATCCCGCCCATCAGCATAACAAGGCTCCCTGTTCTCCAGGGCCTGTCTTGCCTTTCTGGTTTTTACACATTTTGTGGATGTCCCTTTTGACCCTTGGGAAGTGATACTTCTTTGTAGTGCAGATTTGCATTGCCCGCTTGCTTGCTTGGCCAAAAAGGGCGTATGCGTTTTCTCCTGAATATATTCAGGAGAAAACGCATACGCCCTTTTTGGCCAAGTGCATCATTGTCGAAGTTGTGCCCCTCTTCCTGTGCTTTACAGGCGATTCTAACGTACCTCTTGAAATCTGTTTCCTGCTATTCTGCCTCGCATTCAAGTCCGCCTCGTTGCCTTCCCTCAACAGATTTTTGGACGATAGTTGGCCTTGATTACTCTGCCAGTTTGTGAATTGCTGTGCCCCTGAGCTCCATTTTTCAACTCGTTTTTTGTGAGCTGAACGCAAGTCCAAACATTTGGTTCAGGACCTATACTGGTTCCCGGTGGGTGGCTGAGACTTTGGTGAATTCTTCTTCCTGCCGGGAAATTAGAGTGACATGTGCCCATCCAAATGCCTAACAGCTACTCTCTCATTGGTTCTCCCTCTTCCCTTTCCTCCTCTGCCAAATGGGCAACCTGTGTGAACCAGGAGCTTAAAGGGGCTGTCTCTCCAAGTTGGGAGATTGATAGTAAAGCTGTTGGAAAGTCAAACCGGAGCACCAGGAGAGGGACTCTTCGTTGAGTTTTAGAAACCTTTCGTATTCACAGTGTGTCCATTCTCTAGGTTTCCCGTACATGTTAAAGCTGTAGTAATATTCCCTTCAACCTGGAGAGGTGGGACCCATGGAATGGTGGCCATGCATTATTGCTTTAAAGGGTCTGCATTTGCTCACCCAATCTCACCAATCCTCTCAGTCCCAAGTGTCCAGCCTCATGCCACATCCAGCTGTCATCGTAGATAGGGTCATTCCAGGTTGCATCAGAGACCCTGAAGGAATTGTAAAGAATTTCCCTGTTTCTTTGTTCTGTTTTTGAAATTCCTTTTTAGAGTGGGTTTGAGCTGATTCTCGCTGCCATGTTTATGCCAGTCTAGACACACTTGATTCCCTTACGGAGACATATCAATACATAGGTTTTAAGATTCTTACTAGTCAGATCTATTCCTCTGCGGGAAATATGGGGTTTTGAGTCCCTTTCACTGAGGAAGGTGTAGGTCTTGTCTATTCCATAGTTGGTTTTTGGAACAGTACCTGTGCTTATATCAAACTCTGGTTTGATGCATCACCCCACCTCTCCTTCCCCCTTAAGCAGGCATAAGAGTGTTTTCTAAATGTGAGACTCTGTTCTCTTGCCTAACTCAGTTCATGTGTAGCCATGTTTACAGGATCTTCCTAAGTGATATCTTATGATAAGTTTCTTTTCCTGTGTGACTTCTTTCCCTTAGAATCATCGTACCTGAATCCACTCATTTTGCTGCTACTGGTCTTATGACATTGATTTCGTGGCTGAGGGATATTCCATCGTACGTAAGTTCCACAATGTTTGGAACCATTTTTATATTTCCTGGGATATTTCAGGTGTACCCAGGTTGAGGTTCTTGTAAGAAGTGCAGCCCTCAATTTGGGGGTGGCTCTGTCTTATGGATTTTCAGTTTTCCCAAGGTATATTCCCTAGACTGGAAGTGCCCTTGGCTCTGTAGCTCTGTTGTTTACTTGTTTTAGGGAGCACAATTCACTCCTCCAGTGAGGCAGTTGGCAACTTACATCCCGCCCATCAGCATAACAAGGCTCCCTGTTCTCCAGGGCCTGTCTTGCCTTTCTGGTTTTTACACATTTTGTGGATGTCCCTTTTGACCGTTGGGAAGTGATACTTCTTTGTAGTGCAGATTTGCATTGCCCGCTTGCTTGCTTGGCCAAAAAGGGCGTATGCGTTTTCTCCTGAATATATTAAGGAGAAAACGCATACGCCCTTTTTGGCCAAGTGCATCATTGTCGAAGTTGTGCCCCTCTTCCTGTGCTTTACAGGCGATTCTAACGTACCTCTTGAAATCTGTTTCCTGCTATTCGGCCTCGCATTCAAGTCCGCCTCGTTGCCTTCCCTCAACAGATTTTTGGACGATAGTTGGCCTTGATTACTCTGCCAGTTTGTGAATTGCTGTGCCCCTGAGCTCCATTTTTCAACTCGTTTTTTGTGAGCTGAACGCAAGTCCAAACATTTGGTTCAGGACCTATACTGGTTCCCGGTGGGTGGCTGAGACTTTGGTGAATTCTTCTTCCTGCCGGGAAATTAGAGTGACATGTGCCCATCCAAATGCCTAACAGCTACTCTCTCATTGGTTCTCCCTCTTCCCTTTCCTCCTCTGCCAAATGGGCAACCTGTGTGAACCAGGAGCTTAAAGGGGCTGTCTCTCCAAGTTGGGAGATTGATAGTAAAGCTGTTGGAAAGTCAAACCGGAGCACCAGGAGAGGGACTCTTCGTTGAGTTTTAGAAACCTTTCGTATTCACAGTGTGTCCATTCTCTAGGGTTCCCGTACATGTTATAGCTGTAGTAATATTCCCTTCAACCTGGAGAGGTGGGACCCATGGAATGGTTGCCATGCATTATTGCTTTAAAGGGTCTGCATTTGCTCACCCAATCTCACCAATCCTCTCAGTCCCAAGTGTCCAGCCTCATGCCACATCCAGCTGTCATCGTAGATAGGGTCATTCCAGGTTGCATCAGAGACCCTGAAGGAATTGTAAAGAATTTCCCTGTTTCTTTGTTCTGTTTTTGAAATTCCTTTTTAGAGTGGGTTTGAGCTGATTCTCGCTGCCATGTTTATGCCAGTCTAGACACACTTGATTCCCTTACGGAGACATATCAATACATAGGTTTTAAGATTC
The DNA here is from genome assembly GCF_964341445.2 of Mesoplodon mirus. Lineage (NCBI taxonomy): Eukaryota > Metazoa > Chordata > Mammalia > Artiodactyla > Ziphiidae > Mesoplodon > Mesoplodon mirus. The sequence continues at coordinate 332,782 of NW_028295725.1, forward strand.
TTACTAGTCAGATCTATTCCTCTGCGGGAAATATGGGGTTTTGAGTCCCTTTCACTGAGGAAGGTGTAGGTCTTGTCTATTCCATAGTTGGTTTTTGGAACAGTACCTGTGCTTATATCAAACTCTGGTTTGATGCATCACCCCACCTCTCCTTCCCCCTTAAGCAGGCATAAGAGTGTTTTCTAAATGTGAGACTCTGTTCTCTTGCCTAACTCAGTTCATGTGTAGCCATGTTTACAGGATCTTCCTAAGTGATATCTTATGATAAGTTTCTTTTCCTGTGTGACTTCTTTCCCTTAGAATCATCGTACCTGAATCCACTCATTTTGCTGCTACTGGTCTTATGACATTGATTTCGTGGCTGAGGGATATTCCATCGTACGTAAGTTCCACAATGTTTGGAACCATTTTTATATTTCCTGGGATATTTCAGGTGTACCCAGGTTGAGGTTCTTGTAAGAAGTGCAGCCCCCAATTTGGGGGTGGCTCTGTCTTATGGATTTTCAGTTTTCCCAAGGTATATTCCCTAGACTGGAAGTGCCCTTGGCTCTGTAGCTCTGTTGTTTACTTGTTTTAGGGAGCACAATGCACTCCTCCAGTGAGGCAGTTGGCAACTTACATCCCGCCCATCAGCATAACAAGGCTCCCTGTTCTCCAGGGCCTGTCTTGCCTTTCTGGTTTTTACACATTTTGTGGATGTCCCTTTTGACCGGTGGGAAGTGATACTTCTTTGTAGTGCAGATTTGCATTGCCCGCTTGCTTGCTTGGCCAAAAAGGGCGTATGCGTTTTCTCCTGAATATATTCAGGAGAAAACGCATACGCCCTTTTTGGCCAAGTGCATCATTGTCGAAGTTGTGCCCCTCTTCCTGTGCTTTACAGGCGATTCTAACGTACCTCTTGAAATCTGTTTCCTGCTATTCTGCCTCGCATTCAAGTCCGCCTCGTTGCCTTCCCTCAACAGATTTTTGGACGATAGTTGGCCTTGATTACTCTGCCGGTTTGTGAATTGCTGTGCCCCTGAGCTCCATTTTTCAACTCGTTTTTTGTGAGCTGAACGCAAGTCCAAACATTTGGTTCAGGACCTATACTGGTTCCCGGTGGGTGGCTGAGACTTTGGTGAATTCTTCTTCCTGCCGGGAAATTAGAGTGACATGTGCCCATCCAAATGCCTAACAGCTACTCTCTCATTGGTTCTCCCTCTTCCCTTTCCTCCTCTGCCAAATGGGCAACCTGTGTGAACCAGGAGCTTAAAGGGGCTGTCTCTCCAAGTTGGGAGATTGATAGTAAAGCTGTTGGAAAGTCAAACCAGAGCACCAGGAGAGGGACTCTTCGTTGAGTTTTAGAAACCTTTCGTATTCACAGTGTGTCCATTCTCTAAGTTTCCCGTACATGTTATAGCTGTAGTAATATTCCCTTCAACCTGGAGAGGTGGGACCCATGGAATGGTGGCCATGCATTATTGCTTTAAAGGGTCTGCATTTGCTCACCCAATCTCACCAATCCTCTCAGTCCCAAGTGTCCAGCCTCATGCCACATCCAGCTGTCATCGTAGATAGGGTCATTCCAGGTTGCATCAGAGACCCTGAAGGAATTGTAAAGAATTTCCCTGTTTCTTTGTTCTGTTTTTGAAATTCCTTTTTAGAGTGGGTTTGAGCTGATTCTCGCTGCCATGTTTATGCCAGTCTAGACACACTTGATTCCCTTACGGAGACATATCAATACATAGGTTTTAAGATTCTTACTAGTCAGATCTATTCCTCTGCGGGAAATATGGGGTTTTGAGTCCCTTTCACTGAGGAAGGTGTAGGTCTTGTCTATTCCATAGTTGGTTTTTGGAACAGTACCTGTGCTTATATCAAACTCTGGTTTGATGCATCACCCCACCTCTCCTTCCCCCTTAAGCAGGCATAAGAGTGTTTTCTAAATGTGAGACTCTGTTCTCTTTCCTAACTCAGTTCATGTGTTGCCATGTTTACAGGATCTTCCTAAGTGATATCTTATGATAAGTTTCTTTTTCTGTGTGACTTCTTTCACTTAGAATCATCGTACCTGAATCCACTCATTTTGCTGCTACTGGTCTTATGACATTGATTTCATGGCTGAGGGATATTCCATCGTACGTAAGTTCCACAATGTTTTGAACCATTTTTATATTTCCTGGGATATCTCAGGTGTACCCAGGTTGAGGTTCTTGTAAGCAGTGCAGCCCTCAATTTCGGGGTGGCTCTGTCTTATGGATTTTCAGTTTTCCCAAGGTATATTCCCTAGACTGGAAGTGCCCTTGGCTCTGTAGCTCTGTTGTTTACTTGTTTTAGGGAACACAATGCACTCCTCCAGTGAGGCAGTTGGCAGCTTACATCCCGCCCATCAGCATAACAAGGCTCCCTGTTCTCCAGGGCCTGTCTTGCCTTTCTGGTTTTTACACATTTTGTGGATGTCCCTTTTGACCGGTGGGAAGTGATACTTCTTTGTAGTGCAGATTTGCATTGCCCGCTTGCTTGCTTGGCCAAAAAGGGCGTATGCGTTTTCTCCTGAATATATTCAGGAGAAAACGCATACGCCCTTTTTGGCCAAGTGCATCATTGTCGAAGTTGTGCCCCTCTTCCTGTGCTTTACAGGCGATTCTAACGTACCTCTTGAAATCTGTTTCCTGCTATTCTGCCTCGCATTCAAGTCCGCCTCGTTGCCTTCCCTCAACAGATTTTTGGACGATAGTTGGCCTTGATTACTCTGCCAGTTTGTGAATTGCTGTGCCCCTGAGCTCCATTTTTCAACTCGTTTTTTGTGAGCTGAACGCAAGTCCAAACATTTGGTTCAGGACCTATACTGGTTCCCGGTGGGTGGCTGAGACTTTGGTGAATTCTTCTTCCTGCCGGGAAATTAGAGTGACATGTGCCCATCCAAATGCCTAACAGCTACTCTCTCATTGGTTCTCCCTCTTCCCTTTCCTCCTCTGCCAAATGGGCAACCTGTGTGAACCAGGAGCTTAAAGGGGCTGTCTCTCCAAGTTGGGAGATTGATAGTAAAGCTGTTGGAAAGTCAAACCGGAGCACCAGGAGAGGGACTCTTCGTTGAGTTTTAGAAACCTTTCGTATTCACAGTGTGTCCATTCTCTAGGTTTCCCGTACATGTTAAAGCTGTAGTAATATTCCCTTCAACCTGGAGAGGTGGGACCCATGGAATGGTGGCCATGCATTATTGCTTTAAAGGGTCTGCATTTGCTCACCCAATCTCACCAATCCTCTCAGTCCCAAGTGTCCAGCCTCATGCCACATCCAGCTGTCATCGTAGATAGGGTCATTCCAGGTTGCATCAGAGACCCTGAAGGAATTGTAAAGAATTTCCCTGTTTCTTTGTTCTGTTTTTGAAATTCCTTTTTAGAGTGGGTTTGAGCTGATTCTCGCTGCCATGTTTATGCCAGTCTAGACACACTTGATTCCCTTACGGAGACATATCAATACATAGGTTTTAAGATTCTTACTAGTCAGATCTATTCCTCTGCGGGAAATATGGGGTTTTGAGTCCCTTTCACTGAGGAAGGTGTAGGTCTTGTCTATTCCATAGTTGGTTTTTGGAACAGTACCTGTGCTTATATCAAACTCTGGTTTGATGCATCACCCCACCTCTCCTTCCCCCTTAAGCAGGCATAAGAGTGTTTTCTAAATGTGAGACTCTGTTCTCTTGCCTAACTCAGTTCATGTGTAGCCATGTTTACAGGATCTTCCTAAGTGATATCTTATGATAAGTTTCTTTTCCTGTGTGACTTCTTTCCCTTAGAATCATCGTACCTGAATCCACTCATTTTGCTGCTACTGGTCTTATGACATTGATTTCGTGGCTGAGGGATATTCCATCGTACGTAAGTTCCACAATGTTTGGAACCATTTTTATATTTCCTGGGATATTTCAGGTGTACCCAGGTTGAGGTTCTTGTAAGCAGTGCAGCCCTCAATTTGGGGGTGGCTCTGTCTTATGGATTTTCAGTTTTCCCAAGGTATATTCCCTAGACTGGAAGTGCCCTTGGCTCTGTAGCTCTGTTGTTTACTTGTTTTAGGGAGCACAATGCACTCCTCCAGTGAGGCAGTTGGCAACTTACATCCCGCCCATCAGCATAACAAGGCTCCCTGTTCTCCAGGGCCTGTCTTGCCTTTCTGGTTTTTACACATTTTGTGGATGTCCCTTTTGACCGTTGGGAAGTGATACTTCTTTGTAGTGCAGATTTGCATTGCCCGCTTGCTTGCTTGGCCAAAAAGGGCGTATGCGTTTTCTCCTGAATATATTAAGGAGAAAACGCATACGCCCTTTTTGGCCAAGTGCATCATTGTCGAAGTTGTGCCCCTCTTCCTGTGCTTTACAGGCGATTCTAACGTACCTCTTGAAATCTGTTTCCTGCTATTCGGCCTCGCATTCAAGTCCGCCTCGTTGCCTTCCCTCAACAGATTTTTGGACGATAGTTGGCCTTGATTACTCTGCCAGTTTGTGAATTGCTGTGCCCCTGAGCTCCATTTTTCAACTCGTTTTTTGTGAGCTGAACGCAAGTCCAAACATTTGGTTCAGGACCTCTACTGGTTCCCGGTGGGTGGCTGAGACTTTGGTGAATTCTTCTTCCTGCCGGGAAATTAGAGTGACATGTGCCCATCCAAATGCCTAACAGCTACTCTCTCATTGGTTCTCCCTCTTCCCTTTCCTCCTCTGCCAAATGGGCAACCTGTGTGAACCAGGAGCTTAAAGGGGCTGTCTCTCCAAGTTGGGAGATTGATAGTAAAGCTGTTGGAAAGTCAAACCGGAGCACCAGGAGAGGGACTCTTCGTTGAGTTTTAGAAACCTTTCGTATTCACAGTGTGTCCATTCTCTAGGGTTCCCGTACATGTTATAGCTGTAGTAATATTCCCTTCAACCTGGAGAGGTGGGACCCATGGAATGGTTGCCATGCATTATTGCTTTAAAGGGTCTGCATTTGCTCACCCAATCTCACCAATCCTCTCAGTCCCAAGTGTCCAGCCTCATGCCACATCCAGCTGTCATCGTAGATAGGGTCATTCCAGGTTGCATCAGAGACCCTGAAGGAATTGTAAAGAATTTCCCTGTTTCTTTGTTCTGTTTTTGAAATTCCTTTTTAGAGTGGGTTTGAGCTGATTCTCGCTGCCATGTTTATGCCAGTCTAGACACACTTGATTCCCTTACGGAGACATATCAATACATAGGTTTTAAGATTCTTACTAGTCAGATCTATTCCTCTGCGGGAAATATGGGGTTTTGAGTCCCTTTCACTGAGGAAGGTGTAGGTCTTGTCTATTCCATAGTTGGTTTTTGGAACAGTACCTGTGCTTATATCAAACTCTGGTTTGATGCATCACCCCACCTCTCCTTCCCCCTTAAGCAGGCATAAGAGTGTTTTCTAAATGTGAGACTCTGTTCTCTTGCCTAACTCAGTTCATGTGTAGCCATGTTTACAGGATCTTCCTAAGTGATATCTTATGATAAGTTTCTTTTCCTGTGTGACTTCTTTCCCTTAGAATCATCGTACCTGAATCCACTCATTTTGCTGCTACTGGTCTTATGACATTGATTTCGTGGCTGAGGGATATTCCATCGTACGTAAGTTCCACAATGTTTGGAACCATTTTTATATTTCCTGGGATATTTCAGGTGTACCCAGGTTGAGGTTCTTGTAAGAAGTGCAGCCCCCAATTTGGGGGTGGCTCTGTCTTATGGATTTTCAGTTTTCCCAAGGTATATTCCCTAGACTGGAAGTGCCCTTGGCTCTGTAGCTCTGTTGTTTACTTGTTTTAGGGAACACAATGCACTCCTCCAGTGAGGCAGTTGGCAACTTACATCCCGCCCATCAGCATAACAAGGCTCCCTGTTCTCCAGGGCCTGTCTTGCCTTTCTGGTTTTTACACATTTTGTGGATGTCCCTTTTGACCGGTGGGAAGTGATACTTCTTTGTAGTGCAGATTTGCATTGCCCGCTTGCTTGCTTGGCCAAAAAGGGCGTATGCGTTTTCTCCTGAATATATTCAGGAGAAAACGCATACGCCCTTTTTGGCCAAGTGCATCATTGTCGAAGTTGTGCCCCTCTTCCTGTGCTTTACAGGCGATTCTAACGTACCTCTTGAAATCTGTTTCCTGCTATTCTGCCTCGCATTCAAGTCCGCCTCGTTGCCTTCCCTCAACAGATTTTTGGACGATAGTTGGCCTTGATTACTCTGCCGGTTTGTGAATTGCTGTGCCCCTGAGCTCCATTTTTCAACTCGTTTTTTGTGAGCTGAACGCAAGTCCAAACATTTGGTTCAGGACCTATACTGGTTCCCGGTGGGTGGCTGAGACTTTGGTGAATTCTTCTTCCTGCCGGGAAATTAGAGTGACATGTGCCCATCCAAATGCCTAACAGCTACTCTCTCATTGGTTCTCCCTCTTCCCTTTCCTCCTCTGCCAAATGGGCAACCTGTGTGAACCAGGAGCTTAAAGGGGCTGTCTCTCCAAGTTGGGAGATTGATAGTAAAGCTGTTGGAAAGTCAAACCAGAGCACCAGGAGAGGGACTCTTCGTTGAGTTTTAGAAACCTTTCGTATTCACAGTGTGTCCATTCTCTAGGTTTCCCGTACATGTTATAGCTGTAGTAATATTCCCTTCAACCTGGAGAGGTGGGACCCATGGAATGGTGGCCATGCATTATTGCTTTAAAGGGTCTGCATTTGCTCACCCAATCTCACCAATCCTCTCAGTCCCAAGTGTCCAGCCTCATGCCACATCCAGCTGTCATCGTAGATAGGGTCATTCCAGGTTGCATCAGAGACCCTGAAGGAATTGTAAAGAATTTCCCTGTTTCTTTGTTCTGTTTTTGAAATTCCTTTTTAGAGTGGGTTTGAGCTGATTCTCGCTGCCATGTTTATGCCAGTCTAGACACACTTGATTCCCTTACGGAGACATATCAATACATAGGTTTTAAGATTCTTACTAGTCAGATCTATTCCTCTGCGGGAAATATGGGGTTTTGAGTCCCTTTCACTGAGGAAGGTGTAGGTCTTGTCTATTCCATAGTTGGTTTTTGGAACAGTACCTGTGCTTATATCAAACTCTGGTTTGATGCATCACCCCACCTCTCCTTCCCCCTTAAGCAGGCATAAGAGTGTTTTCTAAATGTGAGACTCTGTTCTCTTTCCTAACTCAGTTCATGTGTTGCCATGTTTACAGGATCTTCCTAAGTGATATCTTATGATAAGTTTCTTTTTCTGTGTGACTTCTTTCACTTAGAATCATCGTACCTGAATCCACTCATTTTGCTGCTACTGGTCTTATGACATTGATTTCATGGCTGAGGGATATTCCATCGTACGTAAGTTCCACAATGTTTTGAACCATTTTTATATTTCCTGGGATATCTCAGGTGTACCCAGGTTGAGGTTCTTGTAAGCAGTGCAGCCCTCAATTTCGGGGTGGCTCTGTCTTATGGATTTTCAGTTTTCCCAAGGTATATTCCCTAGACTGGAAGTGCCCTTGGCTCTGTAGCTCTGTTGTTTACTTGTTTTAGGGAACACAATGCACTCCTCCAGTGAGGCAGTTGGCAGCTTACATCCCGCCCATCAGCATAACAAGGCTCCCTGTTCTCCAGGGCCTGTCTTGCCTTTCTGGTTTTTACACATTTTGTGGATGTCCCTTTTGACCGGTGGGAAGTGATACTTCTTTGTAGTGCAGATTTGCATTGCCCGCTTGCTTGCTTGGCCAAAAAGGGCGTATGCGTTTTCTCCTGAATATATTCAGGAGAAAACGCATACGCCCTTTTTGGCCAAGTGCATCATTGTCGAAGTTGTGCCCCTCTTCCTGTGCTTTACAGGCGATTCTAACGTACCTCTTGAAATCTGTTTCCTGCTATTCGGCCTCGCATTCAAGTCCGCCTCGTTGCCTTCCCTCAACAGATTTTTGGACGATAGTTGGCCTTGATTACTCTGCCGGTTTGTGAATTGCTGTGCCCCTGAGCTCCATTTTTCAACTCGTTTTTTGTGAGCTGAACGCAAGTCCAAACATTTGGTTCAGGACCTATACTGGTTCCCGGTGGGTGGCTGAGACTTTCTTGAATTCTTCTTCCTGCCGGGAAATTAGAGTGACATGTGCCCATCCAAATGCCTAACAGCTACTCTCTCATTGGTTCTCCCTCTTCCCTTTCCTCCTCTGCCAAATGGGCAACCTGTGTGAACCAGGAGCTTAAAGGGGCTGTCTCTCCAAGTTGGGAGATTGATAGTAAAGCTGTTGGAAAGTCAAACCGGAGCACCAGGAGAGGGACTCTTCGTTGAGTTTTAGAAACCTTTCGTATTCACAGTGTGTCCATTCTCTAGGTTTCCCGTACATGTTATAGCTGTAGTAATATTCCCTTCAACCTGGAGAGGTGGGACCCATGGAATGGTGGCCATGCATTATTGCTTTAAAGGGTCTGCATTTGCTCACCCAATCTCACCAATCCTCTCAGTCCCAAGTGTCCAGCCTCATGCCACATCCAGCTGTCATCGTAGATAGGGTCATTCCAGGTTGCATCAGAGACCCTGAAGGAATTGTAAAGAATTTCCCTGTTTCTTTGTTCTGTTTTTGAAATTCCTTTTTAGAGTGGGTTTCAGCTGATTCTCGCTGCCATGTTTATGCCAGTCTAGACACACTTGATTCCCTTACGGAGACATATCAATACATAGGTTTTAAGATTCTTACTAGTCAGATCTATTCCTCTGCGGGAAATATGGGGTTTTGAGTCCCTTTCACTGAGGAAGGTGTAGGTCTTGTCTATTCCATAGTTGGTTTTTGGAACAGTACCTGTGCTTATATCAAACTCTGGTTTGATGCATCACCCCACCTCTCCTTCCCCCTTAAGCAGGCATAAGAGTGTTTTCTAAATGTGAGACTCTGTTCTCTTGCCTAACTCAGTTCATGTGTAGCCATGTTTACAGGATCTTCCTAAGTGATATCTTATGATAAGTTTCTTTTCCTGTGTGACTTCTTTCCCTTAGAATCATCGTACCTGAATCCACTCATTTTGCTGCTACTGGTCTTATGACATTGATTTCGTGGCTGAGGGATATTCCATCGTACGTAAGTTCCACAATGTTTGGAACCATTTTTATATTTCCTGGGATATTTCAGGTGTACCCAGGTTGAGGTTCTTGTAAGCAGTGCAGCCCTCAATTTGGGGGTGGCTCTGTCTTATGGATTTTCAGTTTTCCCAAGGTATATTCCCTAGACTGGAAGTGCCCTTGGCTCTGTAGCTCTGTTGTTTACTTGTTTTAGGGAGCACAATGCACTCCTCCAGTGAGGCAGTTGGCAACTTACATCCCGCCCATCAGCATAACAAGGCTCCCTGTTCTGCAGGGCCTGTCTTGCCTTTCTGGTTTTTACACATTTTGTGGATGTCCCTTTTGACCGGTGGGAAGTGATACTTCTTTGTAGTGCAGATTTGCATTGCCCGCTTGCTTGCTTGGCCAAAAAGGGCGTATGCGTTTTCTCCTGAATATATTCAGGAGAAAACGCATACGCCCTTTTTGGCCAAGTGCATCATTGTCGAAGTTGTGCCCCTCTTCCTGTGCTTTACAGGCGATTCTAACGTACCTCTTGAAATCTGTTTCCTGCTATTCTGCCTCGCATTCAAGTCCGCCTCGTTGCCTTCCCTCAACAGATTTTTGGACGATAGTTGGCCTTGATTACTCTGCCGGTTTGTGAATTGCTGTGCCCCTGAGCTCCATTTTTCAACTCGTTTTTTGTGAGCTGAACGCAAGTCCAAACATTTGGTTCAGGACCTATACTGGTTCCCGGTGGGTGGCTGAGACTTTCTTGAATTCTTCTTCCTGCCGGGAAATTAGAGTGACATGTGCCCATCCAAATGCCTAACAGCTACTCTCTCATTGGTTCTCCCTCTTCCCTTTCCTCCTCTGCCAAATGGGCAACCTGTGTGAACCAGGAGCTTAAAGGGGCTGTCTCTCCAAGTTGGGAGATTGATAGTAAAGCTGTTGGAAAGTCAAACCGGAGCACCAGGAGAGGGACTCTTCGTTGAGTTTTAGAAACCTTTCGTATTCACAGTGTGTCCATTCCCTAGGTTTCCCGTACATGTTATAGCTGTAGTAATATTCCCTTCAACCTGGAGAGGTGGGACCCATGGAATGGTGGCCATGCATTATTGCTTTAAAGGGTCTGCATTTGCTCACCCAATCTCACCAATCCTCTCAGTCCCAAGTGTCCAGCCTCATGCCACATCCAGCTGTCATCGTAGATAGGGTCATTCCAGGTTGCATCAGAGACCCTGAAGGAATTGTAAAGAATTTCCCTGTTTCTTTGTTCTGTTTTTGAAATTCCTTTTTAGAGTGGGTTTGAGCTGATTCTCGCTGCCATGTTTATGCCAGTCTAGACACACTTGATTCCCTTACGGAGACATATCAATACATAGGTTTTAAGATTCTTACTAGTCAGATCTATTCCTCTGCGGGAAATATGGGGTTTTGAGTCCCTTTCACTGAGGAAGGTGTAGGTCTTGTCTATTCCATAGTTGGTTTTTGGAACAGTACCTGTGCTTATATCAAACTCTGGTTTGATGCATCACCCCACCTCTCCTTCCCCCTTAAGCAGGCATAAGAGTGTTTTCTAAATGTGAGACTCTGTTCTCTTGCCTAACTCAGTTCATGTGTAGCCATGTTTACAGGATCTTCCTAAGTGATATCTTATGATAAGTTTCTTTTCCTGTGTGACTTCTTTCCCTTAGAATCATCGTACCTGAATCCACTCATTTTGCTGCTACTGGTCTTATGACATTGATTTCGTGGCTGAGGGATATTCCATCGTACGTAAGTTCCACAATGTTTGGAACCATTTTTATATTTCCTGGGATATTTCAGGTGTACCCAGGTTGAGGTTCTTGTAAGCAGTGCAGCCCTCAATTTGGGGGTGGCTCTGTCTTATGGATTTTCAGTTTTCCCAAGGTATATTCCCTAGACTGGAAGTGCCCTTGGCTCTGTAGCTCTGTTGTTTACTTGTTTTAGGGAACACAATGCACTCCTCCAGTGAGGCAGTTGGCAACTTACATCCCGCCCATCAGCAAAACAAGGCTCCCTGTTCTCCAGGGCCTGTCTTGCCTTTCTGGTTTTTACACATTTTGTGGATGTCCCTTTTGACCGTTGGGAAGTGATACTTCTTTGTAGTGCAGATTTGCATTGCCCACTTGCTTGCTTGGCCAAAAAGGGCGTATGCGTTTTCTCCTGAATATATTCAGGAGAAAACGCATACGCCCTTTTTGGCCAAGTGCATCACTGTCGAAGTTGTGCCCCTCTTCCTGTGCTTTACAGGCGATTCTAACGTACCTCTTGAAATCTGTTTCCTGCTATTCTGCCTCGCATTCAAGTCCGCCTCGTTGCCTTCCCTCAACAGATTTTTGGACGATAGTTGGCCTTGATTACTCTGCCAGTTTGTGAATTGCTGTGCCCCTGAGCTCCATTTTTCAACTCGTTTTTTGTGAGCTGAACGCAAGTCCAAACATTTGGTTCAGGACCTATACTGGTTCCCGGTGGGTGGCTGAGACTTTGGTGAATTCTTCTTCCTGCCGGGAAATTAGAGTGACATGTGCCCATCCAAATGCCTAACAGCTACTCTCTCATTGGTTCTCCCTCTTCCCTTTCCTCCTCTGCCAAATGGGCAACCTGTGTGAACCAGGAGCTTAAAGGGGCTGTCTCTCCAAGTTGGGAGATTGATAGTAAAGCTGTTGGAAAGTCAAACCGGAGCACCAGGAGAGGGACTCTTCGTTGAGTTTTAGAAACCTTTCGTATTCACAGTGTGTCCATTCTCTAGGTTTCCCGTACATGTTATAGCTGTAGTAATATTCCCTTCAACCTGGAGAGGTGGGACCCATGGAATGGTTGCCATGCATTATTGCTTTAAAGGGTCTGCATTTGCTCACCCAATCTCACCAATCCTCTCAGTCCCTAGTGTCCAGCCTCATGCCACATCCAGCTGTCATCGTAGATAGGGTCATTCCAGGTTGCATCAGAGACCCTGAAGGAATTGTAAAGAATTTCCCTGTTTCTTTGTTCTGTTTTTGAAATTCCTTTTTAGAGTGGGTTTCAGCTGATTCTCGCTGCCATGTTTATGCCAGTCTAGACACACTTGATTCCCTTACGGAGACATATCAATACATAGGTTTTAAGATTCTTACTAGTCAGATCTATTCCTCTGCGGGAAATATGGGGTTTTGAGTCCCTTTCACTGAGGAAGGTGTAGGTCTTGTCTATTCCATAGTTGGTTTTTGGAACAGTACCTGTGCTTATATCAAACTCTGGTTTGATGCATCACCCCACCTCTCCTTCCCCCTTAAGCAGGCATAAGAGTGTTTTCTAAATGTGAGACTCTGTTCTCTTGCCTAACTCAGTTCATGTGTAGCCATGTTTACAGGATCTTCCTAAGTGATATCTTATGATAAGTTTCTTTTCCTGTGTGACTTCTTTCCCTTAGAATCATCGTACCTGAATCCACTCATTTTGCTGCTACTGGTCTTATGACATTGATTTCGTGGCTGAGGGATATTCCATCGTACGTAAGTTCCACAATGTTTGGAACCATTTTTATATTTCCTGGGATATTTCAGGTGTACCCAGGTTGAGGTTCTTGTAAGAAGTGCAGCCCCCAATTTGGGGGTGGCTCTGTCTTATGGATTTTCAGTTTTCCCAAGGTATATTCCCTAGACTGGAAGTGCCCTTGGCTCTGTAGCTCTGTTGTTTACTTGTTTTAGGGAGCACAATGCACTCCTCCAGTGAGGCAGTTGGCAACTTACATCCCGCCCATCAGCATAACAAGGCTCCCTGTTCTCCAGGGCCTGTCTTGCCTTTCTGGTTTTTACACATTTTGTGGATGTCCCTTTTGACCTGTGGGAAGTGATACTTCTTTGTAGTGCAGATTTGCATTGCCCGCTTGCTTGCTTGGCCAAAAAGGGCGTATGCGTTTTCTCCTGAATATATTCAGGAGAAAACGCATACGCCCTTTTTGGCCAAGTGCATCATTGTCGAAGTTGTGCCCCTCTTCCTGTGCTTTACAGGCGATTCTAACGTACCTCTTGAAATCTGTTTCCTGCTATTCTGCCTCGCATTCAAGTCCGCCTCGTTGCCTTCCCTCAACAGATTTTTGGACGATAGTTGGCCTTGATTACTCTGCCGGTTTGTGAATTGCTGTGCCCCTGAGCTCCATTTTTCAACTCGTTTTTTGTGAGCTGAACGCAAGTCCAAACATTTGGTTCAGGACCTATACTGGTTCCCGGTGGGTGGCTGAGACTTTGGTGAATTCTTCTTCCTGCCGGGAAATTAGAGTGACATGTGCCCATCCAAATGCCTAACAGCTACTCTCTCATTGGTTCTCCCTCTTCCCTTTCCTCCTCTGCCAAATGGGCAACCTGTGTGAACCAGGAGCTTAAAGGGGCTGTCTCTCCAAGTTGGGAGATTGATAGTAAAGCTGTTGGAAAGTCAAACCAGAGCACCAGGAGAGGGACTCTTCGTTGAGTTTTAGAAACCTTTCGTATTCACAGTGTGTCCATTCTCTAAGTTTCCCGTACATGTTATAGCTGTAGTAATATTCCCTTCAACCTGGAGAGGTGGGACCCATGGAATGGTGGCCATGCATTATTGCTTTAAAGGGTCTGCATTTGCTCACCCAATCTCACCAATCCTCTCAGTCCCAAGTGTCCAGCCTCATGCCACATCCAGCTGTCATCGTAGATAGGGTCATTCCAGGTTGCATCAGAGACCCTGAAGGAATTGTAAAGAATTTCCCTGTTTCTTTGTTCTGTTTTTGAAATTCCTTTTTAGAGTGGGTTTGAGCTGATTCTCGCTGCCATGTTTATGCCAGTCTAGACACACTTGATTCCCTTACGGAGACATATCAATACATAGGTTTTAAGATTCTTACTAGTCAGATCTATTCCTCTGCGGGAAATATGGGGTTTTGAGTCCCTTTCACTGAGGAAGGTGTAGGTCTTGTCTATTCCATAGTTGGTTTTTGGAACAGTACCTGTGCTTATATCAAACTCTGGTTTGATGCATCACCCCACCTCTCCTTCCCCCTTAAGCAGGCATAAGAGTGTTTTCTAAATGTGAGACTCTGTTCTCTTTCCTAACTCAGTTCATGTGTTGCCATGTTTACAGGATCTTCCTAAGTGATATCTTATGATAAGTTTCTTTTTCTGTGTGACTTCTTTCACTTAGAATCATCGTACCTGAATCCACTCATTTTGCTGCTACTGGTCTTATGACATTGATTTCATGGCTGAGGGATATTCCATCGTACGTAAGTTCCACAATGTTTTGAACCATTTTTATATTTCCTGGGATATCTCAGGTGTACCCAGGTTGAGGTTCTTGTAAGCAGTGCAGCCCTCAATTTCGGGGTGGCTCTGTCTTATGGATTTTCAGTTTTCCCAAGGTATATTCCCTAGACTGGAAGTGCCCTTGGCTCTGTAGCTCTGTTGTTTACTTGTTTTAGGGAACACAATGCACTCCTCCAGTGAGGCAGTTGGCAGCTTACATCCCGCCCATCAGCATAACAAGGCTCCCTGTTCTCCAGGGCCTGTCTTGCCTTTCTGGTTTTTACACATTTTGTGGATGTCCCTTTTGACCGGTGGGAAGTGATACTTCTTTGTAGTGCAGATTTGCATTGCCCGCTTGCTTGCTTGGCCAAAAAGGGCGTATGCGTTTTCTCCTGAATATATTCAGGAGAAAACGCATACGCCCTTTTTGGCCAAGTGCATCATTGTCGAAGTTGTGCCCCTCTTCCTGTGCTTTACAGGCGATTCTAACGTACCTCTTGAAATCTGTTTCCTGCTATTCTGCCTCGCATTCAAGTCCGCCTCGTTGCCTTCCCTCAACAGATTTTTGGACGATAGTTGGCCTTGATTACTCTGCCAGTTTGTGAATTGCTGTGCCCCTGAGCTCCATTTTTCAACTCGTTTTTTGTGAGCTGAACGCAAGTCCAAACATTTGGTTCAGGACCTATACTGGTTCCCGGTGGGTGGCTGAGACTTTGGTGAATTCTTCTTCCTGCCGGGAAATTAGAGTGACATGTGCCCATCCAAATGCCTAACAGCTACTCTCTCATTGGTTCTCCCTCTTCCCTTTCCTCCTCTGCCAAATGGGCAACCTGTGTGAACCAGGAGCTTAAAGGGGCTGTCTCTCCAAGTTGGGAGATTGATAGTAAAGCTGTTGGAAAGTCAAACCGGAGCACCAGGAGAGGGACTCTTCGTTGAGTTTTAGAAACCTTTCGTATTCACAGTGTGTCCATTCTCTAGGTTTCCCGTACATGTTAAAGCTGTAGTAATATTCCCTTCAACCTGGAGAGGTGGGACCCATGGAATGGTGGCCATGCATTATTGCTTTAAAGGGTCTGCATTTGCTCACCCAATCTCACCAATCCTCTCAGTCCCAAGTGTCCAGCCTCATGCCACATCCAGCTGTCATCGTAGATAGGGTCATTCCAGGTTGCATCAGAGACCCTGAAGGAATTGTAAAGAATTTCCCTGTTTCTTTGTTCTGTTTTTGAAATTCCTTTTTAGAGTGGGTTTGAGCTGATTCTCGCTGCCATGTTTATGCCAGTCTAGACACACTTGATTCCCTTACGGAGACATATCAATACATAGGTTTTAAGATTCTTACTAGTCAGATCTATTCCTCTGCGGGAAATATGGGGTTTTGAGTCCCTTTCACTGAGGAAGGTGTAGGTCTTGTCTATTCCATAGTTGGTTTTTGGAACAGTACCTGTGCTTATATCAAACTCTGGTTTGATGCATCACCCCACCTCTCCTTCCCCCTTAAGCAGGCATAAGAGTGTTTTCTAAATGTGAGACTCTGTTCTCTTTCCTAACTCAGTTCATGTGTTGCCATGTTTACAGGATCTTCCTAAGTGATATCTTATGATAAGTTTCTTTTTCTGTGTGACTTCTTTCACTTAGAATCATCGTACCTGAATCCACTCATTTTGCTGCTACTGGTCTTATGACATTGATTTCATGGCTGAGGGATATTCCATCGTACGTAAGTTCCACAATGTTTTGAACCATTTTTATATTTCCTGGGATATCTCAGGTGTACCCAGGTTGAGGTTCTTGTAAGCAGTGCAGCCCTCAATTTCGGGGTGGCTCTGTCTTATGGATTTTCAGTTTTCCCAAGGTATATTCCCTAGACTGGAAGTGCCCTTGGCTCTGTAGCTCTGTTGTTTACTTGTTTTAGGGAACACAATGCACTCCTCCAGTGAGGCAGTTGGCAGCTTACATCCCGCCCATCAGCATAACAAGGCTCCCTGTTCTCCAGGGCCTGTCTTGCCTTTCTGGTTTTTACACATTTTGTGGATGTCCCTTTTGACCGGTGGGAAGTGATACTTCTTTGTAGTGCAGATTTGCATTGCCCGCTTGCTTGCTTGGCCAAAAAGGGCGTATGCGTTTTCTCCTGAATATATTCAGGAGAAAACGCATACGCCCTTTTTGGCCAAGTGCATCATTGTCGAAGTTGTGCCCCTCTTCCTGTGCTTTACAGGCGATTCTAACGTACCTCTTGAAATCTGTTTCCTGCTATTCGGCCTCGCATTCAAGTCCGCCTCGTTGCCTTCCCTCAACAGATTTTTGGACGATAGTTGGCCTTGATTACTCTGCCGGTTTGTGAATTGCTGTGCCCCTGAGCTCCATTTTTCAACTCGTTTTTTGTGAGCTGAACGCAAGTCCAAACATTTGGTTCAGGACCTATACTGGTTCCCGGTGGGTGGCTGAGACTTTCTTGAATTCTTCTTCCTGCCGGGAAATTAGAGTGACATGTGCCCATCCAAATGCCTAACAGCTACTCTCTCATTGGTTCTCCCTCTTCCCTTTCCTCCTCTGCCAAATGGGCAACCTGTGTGAACCAGGAGCTTAAAGGGGCTGTCTCTCCAAGTTGGGAGATTGATAGTAAAGCTGTTGGAAAGTCAAACCGGAGCACCAGGAGAGGGACTCTTCGTTGAGTTTTAGAAACCTTTCGTATTCACAGTGTGTCCATTCTCTAGGTTTCCCGTACATGTTATAGCTGTAGTAATATTCCCTTCAACCTGGAGAGGTGGGACCCATGGAATGGTGGCCATGCATTATTGCTTTAAAGGGTCTGCATTTGCTCACCCAATCTCACCAATCCTCTCAGTCCCAAGTGTCCAGCCTCATGCCACATCCAGCTGTCATCGTAGATAGGGTCATTCCAGGTTGCATCAGAGACCCTGAAGGAATTGTAAAGAATTTCCCTGTTTCTTTGTTCTGTTTTTGAAATTCCTTTTTAGAGTGGGTTTCAGCTGATTCTCGCTGCCATGTTTATGCCAGTCTAGACACACTTGATTCCCTTACGGAGACATATCAATACATAGGTTTTAAGATTCTTACTAGTCAGATCTATTCCTCTGCGGGAAATATGGGGTTTTGAGTCCCTTTCACTGAGGAAGGTGTAGGTCTTGTCTATTCCATAGTTGGTTTTTGGAACAGTACCTGTGCTTATATCAAACTCTGGTTTGATGCATCACCCCACCTCTCCTTCCCCCTTAAGCAGGCATAAGAGTGTTTTCTAAATGTGAGACTCTGTTCTCTTGCCTAACTCAGTTCATGTGTAGCCATGTTTACAGGATCTTCCTAAGTGATATCTTATGATAAGTTTCTTTTCCTGTGTGACTTCTTTCCCTTAGAATCATCGTACCTGAATCCACTCATTTTGCTGCTACTGGTCTTATGACATTGATTTCGTGGCTGAGGGATATTCCATCGTACGTAAGTTCCACAATGTTTGGAACCATTTTTATATTTCCTGGGATATTTCAGGTGTACCCAGGTTGAGGTTCTTGTAAGCAGTGCAGCCCTCAATTTGGGGGTGGCTCTGTCTTATGGATTTTCAGTTTTCCCAAGGTATATTCCCTAGACTGGAAGTGCCCTTGGCTCTGTAGCTCTGTTGTTTACTTGTTTTAGGGAGCACAATGCACTCCTCCAGTGAGGCAGTTGGCAACTTACATCCCGCCCATCAGCATAACAAGGCTCCCTGTTCTGCAGGGCCTGTCTTGCCTTTCTGGTTTTTACACATTTTGTGGATGTCCCTTTTGACCGGTGGGAAGTGATACTTCTTTGTAGTGCAGATTTGCATTGCCCGCTTGCTTGCTTGGCCAAAAAGGGCGTATGCGTTTTCTCCTGAATATATTCAGGAGAAAACGCATACGCCCTTTTTGGCCAAGTGCATCATTGTCGAAGTTGTGCCCCTCTTCCTGTGCTTTACAGGCGATTCTAACGTACCTCTTGAAATCTGTTTCCTGCTATTCTGCCTCGCATTCAAGTCCGCCTCGTTGCCTTCCCTCAACAGATTTTTGGACGATAGTTGGCCTTGATTACTCTGCCGGTTTGTGAATTGCTGTGCCCCTGAGCTCCATTTTTCAACTCGTTTTTTGTGAGCTGAACGCAAGTCCAAACATTTGGTTCAGGACCTATACTGGTTCCCGGTGGGTGGCTGAGACTTTCTTGAATTCTTCTTCCTGCCGGGAAATTAGAGTGACATGTGCCCATCCAAATGCCTAACAGCTACTCTCTCATTGGTTCTCCCTCTTCCCTTTCCTCCTCTGCCAAATGGGCAACCTGTGTGAACCAGGAGCTTAAAGGGGCTGTCTCTCCAAGTTGGGAGATTGATAGTAAAGCTGTTGGAAAGTCAAACCGGAGCACCAGGAGAGGGACTCTTCGTTGAGTTTTAGAAACCTTTCGTATTCACAGTGTGTCCATTCCCTAGGTTTCCCGTACATGTTATAGCTGTAGTAATATTCCCTTCAACCTGGAGAGGTGGGACCCATGGAATGGTGGCCATGCATTATTGCTTTAAAGGGTCTGCATTTGCTCACCCAATCTCACCAATCCTCTCAGTCCCAAGTGTCCAGCCTCATGCCACATCCAGCTGTCATCGTAGATAGGGTCATTCCAGGTTGCATCAGAGACCCTGAAGGAATTGTAAAGAATTTCCCTGTTTCTTTGTTCTGTTTTTGAAATTCCTTTTTAGAGTGGGTTTGAGCTGATTCTCGCTGCCATGTTTATGCCAGTCTAGACACACTTGATTCCCTTACGGAGACATATCAATACATAGGTTTTAAGATTCTTACTAGTCAGATCTATTCCTCTGCGGGAAATATGGGGTTTTGAGTCCCTTTCACTGAGGAAGGTGTAGGTCTTGTCTATTCCATAGTTGGTTTTTGGAACAGTACCTGTGCTTATATCAAACTCTGGTTTGATGCATCACCCCACCTCTCCTTCCCCCTTAAGCAGGCATAAGAGTGTTTTCTAAATGTGAGACTCTGTTCTCTTGCCTAACTCAGTTCATGTGTAGCCATGTTTACAGGATCTTCCTAAGTGATATCTTATGATAAGTTTCTTTTCCTGTGTGACTTCTTTCCCTTAGAATCATCGTACCTGAATCCACTCATTTTGCTGCTACTGGTCTTATGACATTGATTTCGTGGCTGAGGGATATTCCATCGTACGTAAGTTCCACAATGTTTGGAACCATTTTTATATTTCCTGGGATATTTCAGGTGTACCCAGGTTGAGGTTCTTGTAAGCAGTGCAGCCCTCAATTTGGGGGTGGCTCTGTCTTATGGATTTTCAGTTTTCCCAAGGTATATTCCCTAGACTGGAAGTGCCCTTGGCTCTGTAGCTCTGTTGTTTACTTGTTTTAGGGAACACAATGCACTCCTCCAGTGAGGCAGTTGGCAACTTACATCCCGCCCATCAGCAAAACAAGGCTCCCTGTTCTCCAGGGCCTGTCTTGCCTTTCTGGTTTTTACACATTTTGTGGATGTCCCTTTTGACCGTTGGGAAGTGATACTTCTTTGTAGTGCAGATTTGCATTGCCCACTTGCTTGCTTGGCCAAAAAGGGCGTATGCGTTTTCTCCTGAATATATTCAGGAGAAAACGCATACGCCCTTTTTGGCCAAGTGCATCACTGTCGAAGTTGTGCCCCTCTTCCTGTGCTTTACAGGCGATTCTAACGTACCTCTTGAAATCTGTTTCCTGCTATTCTGCCTCGCATTCAAGTCCGCCTCGTTGCCTTCCCTCAACAGATTTTTGGACGATAGTTGGCCTTGATTACTCTGCCAGTTTGTGAATTGCTGTGCCCCTGAGCTCCATTTTTCAACTCGTTTTTTGTGAGCTGAACGCAAGTCCAAACATTTGGTTCAGGACCTATACTGGTTCCCGGTGGGTGGCTGAGACTTTGGTGAATTCTTCTTCCTGCCGGGAAATTAGAGTGACATGTGCCCATCCAAATGCCTAACAGCTACTCTCTCATTGGTTCTCCCTCTTCCCTTTCCTCCTCTGCCAAATGGGCAACCTGTGTGAACCAGGAGCTTAAAGGGGCTGTCTCTCCAAGTTGGGAGATTGATAGTAAAGCTGTTGGAAAGTCAAACCGGAGCACCAGGAGAGGGACTCTTCGTTGAGTTTTAGAAACCTTTCGTATTCACAGTGTGTCCATTCTCTAGGTTTCCCGTACATGTTATAGCTGTAGTAATATTCCCTTCAACCTGGAGAGGTGGGACCCATGGAATGGTTGCCATGCATTATTGCTTTAAAGGGTCTGCATTTGCTCACCCAATCTCACCAATCCTCTCAGTCCCTAGTGTCCAGCCTCATGCCACATCCAGCTGTCATCGTAGATAGGGTCATTCCAGGTTGCATCAGAGACCCTGAAGGAATTGTAAAGAATTTCCCTGTTTCTTTGTTCTGTTTTTGAAATTCCTTTTTAGAGTGGGTTTCAGCTGATTCTCGCTGCCATGTTTATGCCAGTCTAGACACACTTGATTCCCTTACGGAGACATATCAATACATAGGTTTTAAGATTCTTACTAGTCAGATCTATTCCTCTGCGGGAAATATGGGGTTTTGAGTCCCTTTCACTGAGGAAGGTGTAGGTCTTGTCTATTCCATAGTTGGTTTTTGGAACAGTACCTGTGCTTATATCAAACTCTGGTTTGATGCATCACCCCACCTCTCCTTCCCCCTTAAGCAGGCATAAGAGTGTTTTCTAAATGTGAGACTCTGTTCTCTTGCCTAACTCAGTTCATGTGTAGCCATGTTTACAGGATCTTCCTAAGTGATATCTTATGATAAGTTTCTTTTCCTGTGTGACTTCTTTCCCTTAGAATCATCGTACCTGAATCCACTCATTTTGCTGCTACTGGTCTTATGACATTGATTTCGTGGCTGAGGGATATTCCATCGTACGTAAGTTCCACAATGTTTGGAACCATTTTTATATTTCCTGGGATATTTCAGGTGTACCCAGGTTGAGGTTCTTGTAAGCAGTGCAGCCCTCAATTTGGGGGTGGCTCTGTCTTATGGATTTTCAGTTTTCCCAAGGTATATTCCCTAGACTGGAAGTGCCCTTGGCTCTGTAGCTCTGTTGTTTACTTGTTTTAGGGAGCACAATGCACTCCTCCAGTGAGGCAGTTGGCAACTTACATCCCGCCCATCAGCATAACAAGGCTCCCTGTTCTGCAGGGCCTGTCTTGCCTTTCTGGTTTTTACACATTTTGTGGATGTCCCTTTTGACCGGTGGGAAGTGATACTTCTTTGTAGTGCAGATTTGCATTGCCCGCTTGCTTGCTTGGCCAAAAAGGGCGTATGCGTTTTCTCCTGAATATATTCAGGAGAAAACGCATACGCCCTTTTTGGCCAAGTGCATCACTGTCGAAGTTGTGCCCCTCTTCCTGTGCTTTACAGGCGATTCTAACGTACCTCTTGAAATCTGTTTCCTGCTATTCTGCCTCGCATTCAAGTCCGCCTCGTTGCCTTCCCTCAACAGATTTTTGGACGATAGTTGGCCTTGATTACTCTGCCGGTTTGTGAATTGCTGTGCCCCTGAGCTCCATTTTTCAACTCGTTTTTTGTGAGCTGAACGCAAGTCCAAACATTTGGTTCAGGACCTATACTGGTTCCCGGTGGGTGGCTGAGACTTTCTTGAATTCTTCTTCCTGCCGGGAAATTAGAGTGACATGTGCCCATCCAAATGCCTAACAGCTACTCTCTCATTGGTTCTCCCTCTTCCCTTTCCTCCTCTGCCAAATGGGCAACCTGTGTGAACCAGGAGCTTAAAGGGGCTGTCTCTCCAAGTTGGGAGATTGATAGTAAAGCTGTTGGAAAGTCAAACCGGAGCACCAGGAGAGGGACTCTTCGTTGAGTTTTAGAAACCTTTCGTATTCACAGTGTGTCCATTCTCTAGGTTTCCCGTACATGTTATAGCTGTAGTAATATTCCCTTCAACCTGGAGAGGTGGGACCCATGGAATGGTTGCCATGCATTATTGCTTTAAAGGGTCTGCATTTGCTCACCCAATCTCACCAATCCTCTCAGTCCCAAGTGTCCAGCCTCATGCCACATCCAGCTGTCATCGTAGATAGGGTCATTCCAGGTTGCATCAGAGACCCTGAAGGAATTGTAAAGAATTTCCCTGTTTCTTTGTTCTGTTTTTGAAATTCCTTTTTAGAGTGGGTTTGAGCTGATTCTCGCTGCCATGTTTATGCCAGTCTAGACACACTTGATTCCCTTACGGAGACATATCAATACATAGGTTTTAAGATTCTTACTAGTCAGATCTATTCCTCTGCGGGAAATATGGGGTTTTGAGTCCCTTTCACTGAGGAAGGTGTAGGTCTTGTCTATTCCATAGTTGGTTTTTGGAACAGTACCTGTGCTTATATCAAACTCTGGTTTGATGCATCACCCCACCTCTCCTTCCCCCTTAAGCAGGCATAAGAGTGTTTTCTAAATGTGAGACTCTGTTCTCTTGCCTAACTCAGTTCATGTGTAGCCATGTTTACAGGATCTTCCTAAGTGATATCTTATGATAAGTTTCTTTTCCTGTGTGACTTCTTTCCCTTAGAATCATCGTACCTGAATCCACTCATTTTGCTGCTACTGGTCTTATGACATTGATTTCGTGGCTGAGGGATATTCCATCGTACGTAAGTTCCACAATGTTTGGAACCATTTTTATATTTCCTGGGATATTTCAGGTGTACCCAGGTTGAGGTTCTTGTAAGCAGTGCAGCCCTCAATTTGGGGGTGGCTCTGTCTTATGGATTTTCAGTTTTCCCAAGGTATATTCCCTAGACTGGAAGTGCCCTTGGCTCTGTAGCTCTGTTGTTTACTTGTTTTAGGGAACACAATGCACTCCTCCAGTGAGGCAGTTGGCAACTTACATCCCGCCCATCAGCAAAACAAGGCTCCCTGTTCTCCAGGGCCTGTCTTGCCTTTCTGGTTTTTACACATTTTGTGGATGTCCCTTTTGACCGTTGGGAAGTGATACTTCTTTGTAGTGCAGATTTGCATTGCCCACTTGCTTGCTTGGCCAAAAAGGGCGTATGCGTTTTCTCCTGAATATATTCAGGAGAAAACGCATACGCCCTTTTTGGCCAAGTGCATCACTGTCGAAGTTGTGCCCCTCTTCCTGTGCTTTACAGGCGATTCTAACGTACCTCTTGAAATCTGTTTCCTGCTATTCTGCCTCGCATTCAAGTCCGCCTCGTTGCCTTCCCTCAACAGATTTTTGGACGATAGTTGGCCTTGATTTCTCTGCCAGTTTGTGAATTGCTGTGCCCCTGAGCTCCATTTTTCAACTCGTTTTTTGTGAGCTGAACGCAAGTCCAAACTTTTGGTTCAGGACCTCTACTGGTTCCCGGTGGGTGGCTGAGACTTTGGTGAATTCTTCTTCCTGCCGGGAAATTAGAGTGACATGTGCCCATCCAAATGCCTAACAGCTACTCTCTCATTGGTTCTCCCTCTTCCCTTTCCTCCTCTGCCAAATGGGCAACCTGTGTGAACCAGGAGCTTAAAGGGGCTGTCTCTCCAAGTTGGGAGATTGATAGTAAAGCTGTTGGAAAGTCAAACCGGAGCACCAGGAGAGGGACTCTTCGTTGAGTTTTAGAAACCTTTCGTATTCACAGTGTGTCCATTCTCTAGGGTTCCCGTACATGTTATAGCTGTAGTAATATTCCCTTCAACCTGGAGAGGTGGGACCCATGGAATGGTTGCCATGCATTATTGCTTTAAAGGGTCTGCATTTGCTCACCCAATCTCACCAATCCTCTCAGTCCCAAGTGTCCAGCCTCATGCCACATCCAGCTGTCATCGTAGATAGGGTCATTCCAGGTTGCATCAGAGACCCTGAAGGAATTGTAAAGAATTTCCCTGTTTCTTTGTTCTGTTTTTGAAATTCCTTTTTAGAGTGGGTTTGAGCTGATTCTCGCTGCCATGTTTATGCCAGTCTAGACACACTTGATTCCCTTACGGAGACATATCAATACATAGGTTTTAAGATTCTTACTAGTCAGATCTATTCCTCTGCGGGAAATATGGGGTTTTGAGTCCCTTTCACTGAGGAAGGTGTAGGTCTTGTCTATTCCATAGTTGGTTTTTGGAACAGTACCTGTGCTTATATCAAACTCTGGTTTGATGCATCACCCCACCTCTCCTTCCCCCTTAAGCAGGCATAAGAGTGTTTTCTAAATGTGAGACTCTGTTCTCTTGCCTAACTCAGTTCATGTGTAGCCATGTTTACAGGATCTTCCTAAGTGATATCTTATGATAAGTTTCTTTTCCTGTGTGACTTCTTTCCCTTAGAATCATCGTACCTGAATCCACTCATTTTGCTGCTACTGGTCTTATGACATTGATTTCGTGGCTGAGGGATATTCCATCGTACGTAAGTTCCACAATGTTTGGAACCATTTTTATATTTCCTGGGATATTTCAGGTGTACCCAGGTTGAGGTTCTTGTAAGCAGTGCAGCCCTCAATTTGGGGGTGGCTCTGTCTTATGGATTTTCAGTTTTCCCAAGGTATATTCCCTAGACTGGAAGTGCCCTTGGCTCTGTAGCTCTGTTGTTTACTTGTTTTAGGGAACACAATGCACTCCTCCAGTGAGGCAGTTGGCAACTTACATCCCGCCCATCAGCATAACAAGGCTCCCTGTTCTCCAGGGCCTGTCTTGCCTTTCTGGTTTTTACACATTTTGTGGATGTCCCTTTTGACCGGTGGGAAGTGATACTTCTTTGTAGTGCAGATTTGCATTGCCCGCTTGCTTGCTTGGCCAAAAAGGGCGTATGCGTTTTCTCCTGAATATATTCAGGAGAAAACGCATACGCCCTTTTTGGCCAAGTGCATCACTGTCGAAGTTGTGCCCCTCTTCCTGTGCTTTACAGGCGATTCTAACGTACCTCTTGAAATCTGTTTCCTGCTATTCTGCCTCGCATTCAAGTCCGCCTCGTTGCCTTCCCTCAACAGATTTTTGGACGATAGTTGGCCTTGATTACTCTGCCAGTTTGTGAATTGCTGTGCCCCTGAGCTCCATTTTTCAACTCGTTTTTTGTGAGCTGAACGCAAGTCCAAACATTTGGTTCAGGACCTATACTGGTTCCCGGTGGGTGGCTGAGACTTTGGTGAATTCTTCTTCCTGCCGGGAAATTAGAGTGACATGTGCCCATCCAAATGCCTAACAGCTACTCTCTCATTGGTTCTCCCTCTTCCCTTTCCTCCTCTGCCAAATGGGCAACCTGTGTGAACCAGGAGCTTAAAGGGGCTGTCTCTCCAAGTTGGGAGATTGATAGTAAAGCTGTTGGAAAGTCAAACCGGAGCACCAGGAGAGGGACTCTTCGTTGAGTTTTAGAAACCTTTCGTATTCACAGTGTGTCCATTCTCTAGGGTTCCCGTACATGTTATAGCTGTAGTAATATTCCCTTCAACCTGGAGAGGTGGGACCCATGGAATGGTTGCCATGCATTATTGCTTTAAAGGGTCTGCATTTGCTCACCCAATCTCACCAATCCTCTCAGTC
This sequence comes from Mesoplodon mirus, assembly GCF_964341445.2. Classification (NCBI taxonomy): domain Eukaryota; kingdom Metazoa; phylum Chordata; class Mammalia; order Artiodactyla; family Ziphiidae; genus Mesoplodon; species Mesoplodon mirus. The sequence continues at coordinate 358,640 of NW_028295725.1, forward strand.
CCAAGTGTCCAGCCTCATGCCACATCCAGCTGTCATCGTAGATAGGGTCATTCCAGGTTGCATCAGAGACCCTGAAGGAATTGTAAAGAATTTCCCTGTTTCTTTGTTCTGTTTTTGAAATTCCTTTTTAGAGTGGGTTTGAGCTGATTCTCGCTGCCATGTTTATGCCAGTCTAGACACACTTGATTCCCTTACGGAGACATATCAATACATAGGTTTTAAGATTCTTACTAGTCAGATCTATTCCTCTGCGGGAAATATGGGGTTTTGAGTCCCTTTCACTGAGGAAGGTGTAGGTCTTGTCTATTCCATAGTTGGTTTTTGGAACAGTACCTGTGCTTATATCAAACTCTGGTTTGATGCATCACCCCACCTCTCCTTCCCCCTTAAGCAGGCATAAGAGTGTTTTCTAAATGTGAGACTCTGTTCTCTTGCCTAACTCAGTTCATGTGTAGCCATGTTTACAGGATCTTCCTAAGTGATATCTTATGATAAGTTTCTTTTCCTGTGTGACTTCTTTCCCTTAGAATCATCGTACCTGAATCCACTCATTTTGCTGCTACTGGTCTTATGACATTGATTTCGTGGCTGAGGGATATTCCATCGTACGTAAGTTCCACAATGTTTGGAACCATTTTTATATTTCCTGGGATATTTCAGGTGTACCCAGGTTGAGGTTCTTGTAAGCAGTGCAGCCCTCAATTTGGGGGTGGCTCTGTCTTATGGATTTTCAGTTTTCCCAAGGTATATTCCCTAGACTGGAAGTGCCCTTGGCTCTGTAGCTCTGTTGTTTACTTGTTTTAGGGAACACAATGCACTCCTCCAGTGAGGCAGTTGGCAACTTACATCCCGCCCATCAGCATAACAGGGCTCCCTGTTCTCCAGGGCCTGTCTTGCCTTTCTGGTTTTTACACATTTTGTGGATGTCCCTTTTGACCGGTGGGAAGTGATACTTCTTTGTAGTGCAGATTTGCATTGCCCGCTTGCTTGCTTGGCCAAAAAGGGCGTATGCGTTTTCTCCTGAATATATTCAGGAGAAAACGCATACGCCCTTTTTGGCCAAGTGCATCACTGTCGAAGTTGTGCCCCTCTTCCTGTGCTTATCAGGCGATTCTAACGTACCTCTTGAAATCTCTTTCCTGCTATTCTGCCTCGCATTCAAGTCCGCCTCGTTGCCTTCCCTCAACAGATTTTTGGACGATAGTTGGCCTTGATTACTCTGCCAGTTTGTGAATTGCTGTGCCCCTGAGCTCCATTTTTCGACTCGTTTTTTGTGAGCTGAACGCAAGTCCAAACATTTGGTTCAGGACCTATACTGGTTCCCGGTGGGTGGCTGAGACTTTGGTGAATTCTTCTTCCTGCCGGGAAATTAGAGTGACATGTGCCCATCCAAATGCCTAACAGCTACTCTCTCATTGGTTCTCCCTCTTCCCTTTCCTCCTCTGCCAAATGGGCAACCTGTGTGAACCAGGAGCTTAAAGGGGCTGTCTCTCCAAGTTGGGAGATTGATAGTAAAGCTGTTGGAAAGTCAAACCGGAGCACCAGGAGAGGGACTCTTCGTTGAGTTTTAGAAACCTTTCGTATTCACAGTGTGTCCATTCTCTAGGGTTCCCGTACATGTTATAGCTGTAGTAATATTCCCTTCAACCTGGAGAGGTGGGACCCATGGAATGGTTGCCATGCATTATTGCTTTAAAGGGTCTGCATTTGCTCACCCAATCTCACCAATCCTCTCAGTCCCAAGTGTCCAGCCTCATGCCACATCCAGCTGTCATCGTAGATAGGGTCATTCCAGGTTGCATCAGAGACCCTGAAGGAATTGTAAAGAATTTCCCTGTTTCTTTGTTCTGTTTTTGAAATTCCTTTTTAGAGTGGGTTTGAGCTGATTCTCGCTGCCATGTTTATGCCAGTCTAGACACACTTGATTCCCTTACGGAGACATATCAATACATAGGTTTTAAGATTCTTACTAGTCAGATCTATTCCTCTGCGGGAAATATGGGGTTTTGAGTCCCTTTCACTGAGGAAGGTGTAGGTCTTGTCTATTCCATAGTTGGTTTTTGGAACAGTACCTGTGCTTATATCAAACTCTGGTTTGATGCATCACCCCACCTCTCCTTCCCCCTTAAGCAGGCATAAGAGTGTTTTCTAAATGTGAGACTCTGTTCTCTTGCCTAACTCAGTTCATGTGTAGCCATGTTTACAGGATCTTCCTAAGTGATATCTTATGATAAGTTTCTTTTCCTGTGTGACTTCTTTCCCTTAGAATCATCGTACCTGAATCCACTCATTTTGCTGCTACTGGTCTTATAACATTGATTTCGTGGCTGAGGGATATTCCATCGTACGTAAGTTCCACAATGTTTGGAACCATTTTTATATTTCCTGGGATATTTCAGGTGTACCCAGGTTGAGGTTCTTGTAAGCAGTGCAGCCCTCAATTTGGGGGTGGCTCTGTCTTATGGATTTTCAGTTTTCCCAAGGTATATCCTCTAGACTGGAAGTGCCCTTGGCTCTGTAGCTCTGTTGTTTACTTGTTTTAGGGAACACAATGCACTCCTCCAGTGAGGCAGTTGGCAACTTACATCCCGCCCATCAGCATAACAGGGCTCCCTGTTCTCCAGGGCCTGTCTTGCCTTTCTGGTTTTTACACATTTTGTGGATGTCCCTTTTGACCGGTGGGAAGTGATACTTCTTTGTAGTGCAGATTTGCATTGCCCGCTTGCTTGCTTGGCCAAAAAGGGCGTATGCGTTTTCTCCTGAATATATTCAGGAGAAAACGCATACGCCCTTTTTGGCCAAGTGCATCACTGTCGAAGTTGTGCCCCTCTTCCTGTGCTTTACAGGCGATTCTAACGTACCTCTTGAAATCTGTTTCCTGCTATTCTGCCTCGCATTCAAGTCCGCCTCGTTGCCTTCCCTCAACAGATTTTTGGACGATAGTTGGCCTTGATTACTCTGCCAGTTTGTGAATTGCTGTGCCCCTGAGCTCCATTTTTCAACTCGTTTTTTGTGAGCTGAACGCAAGTCCAAACATTTGGTTCAGGACCTATACTGGTTCCCGGTGGGTGGCTGAGACTTTGGTGAATTCTTCTTCCTGCCGGGAAATTAGAGTGACATGTGCCCATCCAAATGCCTAACAGCTACTCTCTCATTGGTTCTCCCTCTTCCCTTTCCTCCTCTGCCAAATGGGCAACCTGTGTGAACCAGGAGCTTAAAGGGGCTGTCTCTCCAAGTTGGGAGATTGATAGTAAAGCTGTTGGAAAGTCAAACCGGAGCACCAGGAGAGGGACTCTTCGTTGAGTTTTAGAAACCTTTCGTATTCACAGTGTGTCCATTCTCTAGGGTTCCCGTACATGTTATAGCTGTAGTAATATTCCCTTCAACCTGGAGAGGTGGGACCCATGGAATGGTTGCCATGCATTATTGCTTTAAAGGGTCTGCATTTGCTCACCCAATCTCACCAATCCTCTCAGTCCCAAGTGTCCAGCCTCATGCCACATCCAGCTGTCATCGTAGATAGGGTCATTCCAGGTTGCATCAGAGACACTGAAGGAATTGTAAAGAATTTCCCTGTTTCTTTGTTCTGTTTTTGAAATTCCTTTTTAGAGTGGGTTTGAGCTGATTCTCGCTGCCATGTTTATGCCAGTCTAGACACACTTGATTCCCTTACGGAGACATATCAATACATAGGTTTTAAGATTCTTACTAGTCAGATCTATTCCTCTGCGGGAAATATGGGGTTTTGAGTCCCTTTCACTGAGGAAGGTGTAGGTCTTGTCTATTCCATAGTTGGTTTTTGGAACAGTACCTGTGCTTATATCAAACTCTGGTTTGATGCATCACCCCACCTCTCCTTCCCCCTTAAGCAGGCATAAGAGTGTTTTCTAAATGTGAGACTCTGTTCTCTTGCCTAACTCAGTTCATGTGTAGCCATGTTTACAGGATCTTCCTAAGTGATATCTTATGATAAGTTTCTTTTCCTGTGTGACTTCTTTCCCTTAGAATCATCGTACCTGAATCCACTCATTTTGCTGCTACTGGTCTTATGACATTGATTTCGTGGCTGAGGGATATTCCATCGTACGTAAGTTCCACAATGTTTGGAACCATTTTTATATTTCCTGGGATATTTCAGGTGTACCCAGGTTGAGGTTCTTGTAAGCAGTGCAGCCCTCAATTTGGGGGTGGCTCTGTCTTATGGATTTTCAGTTTTCCCAAGGTATATTCCCTAGACTGGAAGTGCCCTTGGCTCTGTAGCTCTGTTGTTTACTTGTTTTAGGGAACACAATGCACTCCTCCAGTGAGGCAGTTGGCAACTTACATCCCGCCCATCAGCATAACAGGGCTCCCTGTTCTCCAGGGCCTGTCTTGCCTTTCTGGTTTTTACACATTTTGTGGATGTCCCTTTTGACCGGTGGGAAGTGATACTTCTTTGTAGTGCAGATTTGCATTGCCCGCTTGCTTGCTTGGCCAAAAAGGGCGTATGCGTTTTCTCCTGAATATATTCAGGAGAAAACGCATACGCCCTTTTTGGCCAAGTGCATCACTGTCGAAGTTGTGCCCCTCTTCCTGTGCTTTACAGGCGATTCTAACGTACCTCTTGAAATCTGTTTCCTGCTATTCTGCCTCGCATTCAAGTCCGCCTCGTTGCCTTCCCTCAACAGATTTTTGGACGATAGTTGGCCTTGATTACTCTGCCAGTTTGTGAATTGCTGTGCCCCTGAGCTCCATTTTTCAACTCGTTTTTTGTGAGCTGAACGCAAGTCCAAACATTTGGTTCAGGACCTATACTGGTTCCCGGTGGGTGGCTGAGACTTTGGTGAATTCTTCTTCCTGCCGGGAAATTAGAGTGACATGTGCCCATCCAAATGCCTAACAGCTACTCTCTCATTGGTTCTCCCTCTTCCCTTTCCTCCTCTGCCAAATGGGCAACCTGTGTGAACCAGGAGCTTAAAGGGGCTGTCTCTCCAAGTTGGGAGATTGATAGTAAAGCTGTTGGAAAGTCAAACCGGAGCACCAGGAGAGGGACTCTTCGTTGAGTTTTAGAAACCTTTCGTATTCACAGTGTGTCCATTCTCTAGGGTTCCCGTACATGTTATAGCTGTAGTAATATTCCCTTCAACCTGGAGAGGTGGGACCCATGGAATGGTTGCCATGCATTATTGCTTTAAAGGGTCTGCATTTGCTCACCCAATCTCACCAATCCTCTCAGTCCCAAGTGTCCAGCCTCATGCCACATCCAGCTGTCATCGTAGATAGGGTCATTCCAGGTTGCATCAGAGACCCTGAAGGAATTGTAAAGAATTTCCCTGTTTCTTTGTTCTGTTTTTGAAATTCCTTTTTAGAGTGGGTTTGAGCTGATTCTCGCTGCCATGTTTATGCCAGTCTAGACACACTTGATTCCCTTACGGAGACATATCAATACATAGGTTTTAAGATTCTTACTAGTCAGATCTATTCCTCTGCGGGAAATATGGGGTTTTGAGTCCCTTTCACTGAGGAAGGTGTAGGTCTTGTCTATTCCATAGTTGGTTTTTGGAACAGTACCTGTGCTTATATCAAACTCTGGTTTGATGCATCACCCCACCTCTCCTTCCCCCTTAAGCAGGCATAAGAGTGTTTTCTAAATGTGAGACTCTGTTCCCTTGCCTAACTCAGTTCATGTGTAGCCATGTTTACAGGATCTTCCTAAGTGATATCTTATGATAAGTTTCTTTTCCTGTGTGACTTCTTTCCCTTAGAATCATCGTACCTGAATCCACTCATTTTGCTGCTACTGGTCTTATAACATTGATTTCGTGGCTGAGGGATATTCCATCGTACGTAAGTTCCACAATGTTTGGAACCATTTTTATATTTCCTGGGATATTTCAGGTGTACCCAGGTTGAGGTTCTTGTAAGCAGTGCAGCCCTCAATTTGGGGGTGGCTCTGTCTTATGGATTTTCAGTTTTCCCAAGGTATATCCTCTAGACTGGAAGTGCCCTTGGCTCTGTAGCTCTGTTGTTTACTTGTTTTAGGGAACACAATGCACTCCTCCAGTGAGGCAGTTGGCAACTTACATCCCGCCCATCAGCATAACAGGGCTCCCTGTTCTCCAGGGCCTGTCTTGCCTTTCTGGTTTTTACACATTTTGTGGATGTCCCTTTTGACCGGTGGGAAGTGATACTTCTTTGTAGTGCAGATTTGCATTGCCCGCTTGCTTGCTTGGCCAAAAAGGGCGTATGCGTTTTCTCCTGAATATATTCAGGAGAAAACGCATACGCCCTTTTTGGCCAAGTGCATCACTGTCGAAGTTGTGCCCCTCTTCCTGTGCTTTACAGGCGATTCTAACGTACCTCTTGAAATCTGTTTCCTGCTATTCTGCCTCGCATTCAAGTCCGCCTCGTTGCCTTCCCTCAACAGATTTTTGGACGATAGTTGGCCTTGATTACTCTGCCAGTTTGTGAATTGCTGTGCCCCTGAGCTCCATTTTTCAACTCGTTTTTTGTGAGCTGAACGCAAGTCCAAACATTTGGTTCAGGACCTATACTGGTTCCCGGTGGGTGGCTGAGACTTTGGTGAATTCTTCTTCCTGCCGGGAAATTAGAGTGACATGTGCCCATCCAAATGCCTAACAGCTACTCTCTCATTGGTTCTCCCTCTTCCCTTTCCTCCTCTGCCAAATGGGCAACCTGTGTGAACCAGGAGCTTAAAGGGGCTGTCTCTCCAAGTTGGGAGATTGATAGTAAAGCTGTTGGAAAGTCAAACCGGAGCACCAGGAGAGGGACTCTTCGTTGAGTTTTAGAAACCTTTCGTATTCACAGTGTGTCCATTCTCTAGGGTTCCCGTACATGTTATAGCTGTAGTAATATTCCCTTCAACCTGGAGAGGTGGGACCCATGGAATGGTTGCCATGCATTATTGCTTTAAAGGGTCTGCATTTGCTCACCCAATCTCACCAATCCTCTCAGTCCCAAGTGTCCAGCCTCATGCCACATCCAGCTGTCATCGTAGATAGGGTCATTCCAGGTTGCATCAGAGACCCTGAAGGAATTGTAAAGAATTTCCCTGTTTCTTTGTTCTGTTTTTGAAATTCCTTTTTAGAGTGGGTTTGAGCTGATTCTCGCTGCCATGTTTATGCCAGTCTAGACACACTTGATTCCCTTACGGAGACATATCAATACATAGGTTTTAAGATTCTTACTAGTCAGATCTATTCCTCTGCGGGAAATATGGGGTTTTGAGTCCCTTTCACTGAGGAAGGTGTAGGTCTTGTCTATTCCATAGTTGGTTTTTGGAACAGTACCTGTGCTTATATCAAACTCTGGTTTGATGCATCACCCCACCTCTCCTTCCCCCTTAAGCAGGCATAAGAGTGTTTTCTAAATGTGAGACTCTGTTCTCTTGCCTAACTCAGTTCATGTGTAGCCATGTTTACAGGATCTTCCTAAGTGATATCTTATGATAAGTTTCTTTTCCTGTGTGACTTCTTTCCCTTAGAATCATCGTACCTGAATCCACTCATTTTGCTGCTACTGGTCTTATGACATTGATTTCGTGGCTGAGGGATATTCCATCGTACGTAAGTTCCACAATGTTTGGAACCATTTTTATATTTCCTGGGATATTTCAGGTGTACCCAGGTTGAGGTTCTTGTAAGCAGTGCAGCCCTCAATTTGGGGGTGGCTCTGTCTTATGGATTTTCAGTTTTCCCAAGGTATATTCCCTAGACTGGAAGTGCCCTTGGCTCTGTAGCTCTGTTGTTTACTTGTTTTAGGGAACACAATGCACTCCTCCAGTGAGGCAGTTGGCAACTTACATCCCGCCCATCAGCATAACAGGGCTCCCTGTTCTCCAGGGCCTGTCTTGCCTTTCTGGTTTTTACACATTTTGTGGATGTCCCTTTTGACCGGTGGGAAGTGATACTTCTTTGTAGTGCAGATTTGCATTGCCCGCTTGCTTGCTTGGCCAAAAAGGGCGTATGCGTTTTCTCCTGAATATATTCAGGAGAAAACGCATACGCCCTTTTTGGCCAAGTGCATCACTGTCGAAGTTGTGCCCCTCTTCCTGTGCTTTACAGGCGATTCTAACGTACCTCTTGAAATCTGTTTCCTGCTATTCTGCCTCGCATTCAAGTCCGCCTCGTTGCCTTCCCTCAACAGATTTTTGGACGATAGTTGGCCTTGATTACTCTGCCAGTTTGTGAATTGCTGTGCCCCTGAGCTCCATTTTTCAACTCGTTTTTTGTGAGCTGAACGCAAGTCCAAACATTTGGTTCAGGACCTATACTGGTTCCCGGTGGGTGGCTGAGACTTTGGTGAATTCTTCTTCCTGCCGGGAAATTAGAGTGACATGTGCCCATCCAAATGCCTAACAGCTACTCTCTCATTGGTTCTCCCTCTTCCCTTTCCTCCTCTGCCAAATGGGCAACCTGTGTGAACCAGGAGCTTAAAGGGGCTGTCTCTCCAAGTTGGGAGATTGATAGTAAAGCTGTTGGAAAGTCAAACCGGAGCACCAGGAGAGGGACTCTTCGTTGAGTTTTAGAAACCTTTCGTATTCACAGTGTGTCCATTCTCTAGGGTTCCCGTACATGTTATAGCTGTAGTAATATTCCCTTCAACCTGGAGAGGTGGGACCCATGGAATGGTTGCCATGCATTATTGCTTTAAAGGGTCTGCATTTGCTCACCCAATCTCACCAATCCTCTCAGTCCCAAGTGTCCAGCCTCATGCCACATCCAGCTGTCATCGTAGATAGGGTCATTCCAGGTTGCATCAGAGACCCTGAAGGAATTGTAAAGAATTTCCCTGTTTCTTTGTTCTGTTTTTGAAATTCCTTTTTAGAGTGGGTTTGAGCTGATTCTCGCTGCCATGTTTATGCCAGTCTAGACACACTTGATTCCCTTACGGAGACATATCAATACATAGGTTTTAAGATTCTTACTAGTCAGATCTATTCCTCTGCGGGAAATATGGGGTTTTGAGTCCCTTTCACTGAGGAAGGTGTAGGTCTTGTCTATTCCATAGTTGGTTTTTGGAACAGTACCTGTGCTTATATCAAACTCTGGTTTGATGCATCACCCCACCTCTCCTTCCCCCTTAAGCAGGCATAAGAGTGTTTTCTAAATGTGAGACTCTGTTCTCTTGCCTAACTCAGTTCATGTGTAGCCATGTTTACAGGATCTTCCTAAGTGATATCTTATGATAAGTTTCTTTTCCTGTGTGACTTCTTTCCCTTAGAATCATCGTACCTGAATCCACTCATTTTGCTGCTACTGGTCTTATGACATTGATTTCGTGGCTGAGGGATATTCCATCGTACGTAAGTTCCACAATGTTTGGAACCATTTTTATATTTCCTGGGATATTTCAGGTGTACCCAGGTTGAGGTTCTTGTAAGCAGTGCAGCCCTCAATTTGGGGGTGGCTCTGTCTTATGGATTTTCAGTTTTCCCAAGGTATATTCCCTAGACTGGAAGTGCCCTTGGCTCTGTAGCTCTGTTGTTTACTTGTTTTAGGGAACACAATGCACTCCTCCAGTGAGGCAGTTGGCAACTTACATCCCGCCCATCAGCATAACAGGGCTCCCTGTTCTCCAGGGCCTGTCTTGCCTTTCTGGTTTTTACACATTTTGTGGATGTCCCTTTTGACCGGTGGGAAGTGATACTTCTTTGTAGTGCAGATTTGCATTGCCCGCTTGCTTGCTTGGCCAAAAAGGGCGTATGCGTTTTCTCCTGAATATATTCAGGAGAAAACGCATACGCCCTTTTTGGCCAAGTGCATCACTGTCGAAGTTGTGCCCCTCTTCCTGTGCTTTACAGGCGATTCTAACGTACCTCTTGAAATCTGTTTCCTGCTATTCTGCCTCGCATTCAAGTCCGCCTCGTTGCCTTCCCTCAACAGATTTTTGGACGATAGTTGGCCTTGATTACTCTGCCAGTTTGTGAATTGCTGTGCCCCTGAGCTCCATTTTTCGACTCGTTTTTTGTGAGCTGAACGCAAGTCCAAACATTTGGTTCAGGACCTATACTGGTTCCCGGTGGGTGGCTGAGACTTTGGTGAATTCTTCTTCCTGCCGGGAAATTAGAGTGACATGTGCCCATCCAAATGCCTAACAGCTACTCTCTCATTGGTTCTCCCTCTTCCCTTTCCTCCTCTGCCAAATGGGCAACCTGTGTGAACCAGGAGCTTAAAGGGGCTGTCTCTCCAAGTTGGGAGATTGATAGTAAAGCTGTTGGAAAGTCAAACCGGAGCACCAGGAGAGGGACTCTTCGTTGAGTTTTAGAAACCTTTCGTATTCACAGTGTGTCCATTCTCTAGGGTTCCCGTACATGTTATAGCTGTAGTAATATTCCCTTCAACCTGGAGAGGTGGGACCCATGGAATGGTGGCCATGCATTATTGCTTTAAAGGGTCTGCATTTGCTCACCCAATCTCACCAATCCTCTCAGTCCCAAGTGTCCAGCCTCATGCCACATCCAGCTGTCATCGTAGATAGGGTCATTCCAGGTTGCATCAGAGACCCTGAAGGAATTGTAAAGAATTTCCCTGTTTCTTTGTTCTGTTTTTGAAATTCCTTTTTAGAGTGGGTTTGAGCTGATTCTCGCTGCCATGTTTATGCCAGTCTAGACACACTTGATTCCCTTACGGAGACATATCAATACATAGGTTTTAAGATTCTTACTAGTCAGATCTATTCCTCTGCGGGAAATATGGGGTTTTGAGTCCCTTTCACTGAGGAAGGTGTAGGTCTTGTCTATTCCATAGTTGGTTTTTGGAACAGTACCTGTGCTTATATCAAACTCTGGTTTGATGCATCACCCCACCTCTCCTTCCCCCTTAAGCAGGCATAAGAGTGTTTTCTAAATGTGAGACTCTGTTCCCTTGCCTAACTCAGTTCATGTGTAGCCATGTTTACAGGATCTTCCTAAGTGATATCTTATGATAAGTTTCTTTTCCTGTGTGACTTCTTTCCCTTAGAATCATCGTACCTGAATCCACTCATTTTGCTGCTACTGGTCTTATAACATTGATTTCGTGGCTGAGGGATATTCCATCGTACGTAAGTTCCACAATGTTTGGAACCATTTTTATATTTCCTGGGATATTTCAGGTGTACCCAGGTTGAGGTTCTTGTAAGCAGTGCAGCCCTCAATTTGGGGGTGGCTCTGTCTTATGGATTTTCAGTTTTCCCAAGGTATATCCTCTAGACTGGAAGTGCCCTTGGCTCTGTAGCTCTGTTGTTTACTTGTTTTAGGGAACACAATGCACTCCTCCAGTGAGGCAGTTGGCAACTTACATCCCGCCCATCAGCATAACAGGGCTCCCTGTTCTCCAGGGCCTGTCTTGCCTTTCTGGTTTTTACACATTTTGTGGATGTCCCTTTTGACCGGTGGGAAGTGATACTTCTTTGTAGTGCAGATTTGCATTGCCCGCTTGCTTGCTTGGCCAAAAAGGGCGTATGCGTTTTCTCCTGAATATATTCAGGAGAAAACGCATACGCCCTTTTTGGCCAAGTGCATCACTGTCGAAGTTGTGCCCCTCTTCCTGTGCTTTACAGGCGATTCTAACGTACCTCTTGAAATCTGTTTCCTGCTATTCTGCCTCGCATTCAAGTCCGCCTCGTTGCCTTCCCTCAACAGATTTTTGGACGATAGTTGGCCTTGATTACTCTGCCAGTTTGTGAATTGCTGTGCCCCTGAGCTCCATTTTTCAACTCGTTTTTTGTGAGCTGAACGCAAGTCCAAACATTTGGTTCAGGACCTATACTGGTTCCCGGTGGGTGGCTGAGACTTTGGTGAATTCTTCTTCCTGCCGGGAAATTAGAGTGACATGTGCCCATCCAAATGCCTAACAGCTACTCTCTCATTGGTTCTCCCTCTTCCCTTTCCTCCTCTGCCAAATGGGCAACCTGTGTGAACCAGGAGCTTAAAGGGGCTGTCTCTCCAAGTTGGGAGATTGATAGTAAAGCTGTTGGAAAGTCAAACCGGAGCACCAGGAGAGGGACTCTTCGTTGAGTTTTAGAAACCTTTCGTATTCACAGTGTGTCCATTCTCTAGGGTTCCCGTACATGTTATAGCTGTAGTAATATTCCCTTCAACCTGGAGAGGTGGGACCCATGGAATGGTTGCCATGCATTATTGCTTTAAAGGGTCTGCATTTGCTCACCCAATCTCACCAATCCTCTCAGTCCCAAGTGTCCAGCCTCATGCCACATCCAGCTGTCATCGTAGATAGGGTCATTCCAGGTTGCATCAGAGACCCTGAAGGAATTGTAAAGAATTTCCCTGTTTCTTTGTTCTGTTTTTGAAATTCCTTTTTAGAGTGGGTTTGAGCTGATTCTCGCTGCCATGTTTATGCCAGTCTAGACACACTTGATTCCCTTACGGAGACATATCAATACATAGGTTTTAAGATTCTTACTAGTCAGATCTATTCCTCTGCGGGAAATATGGGGTTTTGAGTCCCTTTCACTGAGGAAGGTGTAGGTCTTGTCTATTCCATAGTTGGTTTTTGGAACAGTACCTGTGCTTATATCAAACTCTGGTTTGATGCATCACCCCACCTCTCCTTCCCCCTTAAGCAGGCATAAGAGTGTTTTCTAAATGTGAGACTCTGTTCTCTTGCCTAACTCAGTTCATGTGTAGCCATGTTTACAGGATCTTCCTAAGTGATATCTTATGATAAGTTTCTTTTCCTGTGTGACTTCTTTCCCTTAGAATCATCGTACCTGAATCCACTCATTTTGCTGCTACTGGTCTTATGACATTGATTTCGTGGCTGAGGGATATTCCATCGTACGTAAGTTCCACAATGTTTGGAACCATTTTTATATTTCCTGGGATATTTCAGGTGTACCCAGGTTGAGGTTCTTGTAAGCAGTGCAGCCCTCAATTTGGGGGTGGCTCTGTCTTATGGATTTTCAGTTTTCCCAAGGTATATTCCCTAGACTGGAAGTGCCCTTGGCTCTGTAGCTCTGTTGTTTACTTGTTTTAGGGAACACAATGCACTCCTCCAGTGAGGCAGTTGGCAACTTACATCCCGCCCATCAGCATAACAAGGCTCCCTGTTCTCCAGGGCCTGTCTTGCCTTTCTGGTTTTTACACATTTTGTGGATGTCCCTTTTGACCGGTGGGAAGTGATACTTCTTTGTAGTGCAGATTTGCATTGCCCGCTTGCTTGCTTGGCCAAAAAGGGCGTATGCGTTTTCTCCTGAATATATTCAGGAGAAAACGCATACGCCCTTTTTGGCCAAGTGCATCACTGTCGAAGTTGTGCCCCTCTTCCTGTGCTTTACAGGCGATTCTAACGTACCTCTTGAAATCTGTTTCCTGCTATTCTGCCTCGCATTCAAGTCCGCCTCGTTGCCTTCCCTCAACAGATTTTTGGACGATAGTTGGCCTTGATTACTCTGCCAGTTTGTGAATTGCTGTGCCCCTGAGCTCCATTTTTCAACTCGTTTTTTGTGAGCTGAACGCAAGTCCAAACATTTGGTTCAGGACCTATACTGGTTCCCGGTGGGTGGCTGAGACTTTGGTGAATTCTTCTTCCTGCCGGGAAATTAGAGTGACATGTGCCCATCCAAATGCCTAACAGCTACTCTCTCATTGGTTCTCCCTCTTCCCTTTCCTCCTCTGCCAAATGGGCAACCTGTGTGAACCAGGAGCTTAAAGGGGCTGTCTCTCCAAGTTGGGAGATTGATAGTAAAGCTGTTGGAAAGTCAAACCGGAGCACCAGGAGAGGGACTCTTCGTTGAGTTTTAGAAACCTTTCGTATTCACAGTGTGTCCATTCTCTAGGGTTCCCGTACATGTTATAGCTGTAGTAATATTCCCTTCAACCTGGAGAGGTGGGACCCATGGAATGGTTGCCATGCATTATTGCTTTAAAGGGTCTGCATTTGCTCACCCAATCTCACCAATCCTCTCAGTCCCAAGTGTCCAGCCTCATGCCACATCCAGCTGTCATCGTAGATAGGGTCATTCCAGGTTGCATCAGAGACCCTGAAGGAATTGTAAAGAATTTCCCTGTTTCTTTGTTCTGTTTTTGAAATTCCTTTTTAGAGTGGGTTTGAGCTGATTCTCGCTGCCATGTTTATGCCAGTCTAGACACACTTGATTCCCTTACGGAGACATATCAATACATAGGTTTTAAGATTCTTACTAGTCAGATCTATTCCTCTGCGGGAAATATGGGGTTTTGAGTCCCTTTCACTGAGGAAGGTGTAGGTCTTGTCTATTCCATAGTTGGTTTTTGGAACAGTACCTGTGCTTATATCAAACTCTGGTTTGATGCATCACCCCACCTCTCCTTCCCCCTTAAGCAGGCATAAGAGTGTTTTCTAAATGTGAGACTCTGTTCTCTTGCCTAACTCAGTTCATGTGTAGCCATGTTTACAGGATCTTCCTAAGTGATATCGTATGATAAGTTTCTTTTCCTGTGTGACTTCTTTCCCTTAGAATCATCGTACCTGAATCCACTCATTTTGCTGCTACTGGTCTTATGACATTGATTTCGTGGCTGAGGGATATTCCATCGTACGTAAGTTCCACAATGTTTGGAACCATTTTTATATTTCCTGGGATATTTCAGGTGTACCCAGGTTGAGGTTCTTGTAAGCAGTGCAGCCCTCAATTTGGGGGTGGCTCTGTCTTATGGATTTTCAGTTTTCCCAAGGTATATTCCCTAGACTGGAAGTGGCCTTGGCTCTGTAGCTCTGTTGTTTACTTGTTTTAGGGAACACAATGCACTCCTCCAGTGAGGCAGTTGGCAACTTACATCCCGCCCATCAGCATAACAAGGCTCCCTGTTCTCCAGGGCCTGTCTTGCCTTTCTGGTTTTTACACATTTTGTGGATGTCCCTTTTGACCGGTGGGAAGTGATACTTCTTTGTAGTGCAGATTTGCATTGCCCGCTTGCTTGCTTGGCCAAAAAGGGCGTATGCGTTTTCTCCTGAATATATTCAGGAGAAAACGCATACGCCCTTTTTGGCCAAGTGCATCACTGTCGAAGTTGTGCCCCTCTTCCTGTGCTTTACAGGCGATTCTAACGTACCTCTTGAAATCTGTTTCCTGCTATTCTGCCTCGCATTCAAGTCCGCCTCGTTGCCTTCCCTCAACAGATTTTTGGACGATAGTTGGCCTTGATTACTCTGCCAGTTTGTGAATTGCTGTGCCCCTGAGCTCCATTTTTCAACTCGTTTTTTGTGAGCTGAACGCAAGTCCAAACATTTGGTTCAGGACCTATACTGGTTCCCGGTGGGTGGCTGAGACTTTGGTGAATTCTTCTTCCTGCCGGGAAATTAGAGTGACATGTGCCCATCCAAATGCCTAACAGCTACTCTCTCATTGGTTCTCCCTCTTCCCTTTCCTCCTCTGCCAAATGGGCAACCTGTGTGAACCAGGAGCTTAAAGGGGCTGTCTCTCCAAGTTGGGAGATTGATAGTAAAGCTGTTGGAAAGTCAAACCGGAGCACCAGGAGAGGGACTCTTCGTTGAGTTTTAGAAACCTTTCGTATTCACAGTGTGTCCATTCTCTAGGGTTCCCGTACATGTTATAGCTGTAGTAATATTCCCTTCAACCTGGAGAGGTGGGACCCATGGAATGGTGGCCATGCATTATTGCTTTAAAGGGTCTGCATTTGCTCACCCAATCTCACCAATCCTCTCAGTCCCAAGTGTCCAGCCTCATGCCACATCCAGCTGTCATCGTAGATAGGGTCATTCCAGGTTGCATCAGAGACACTGAAGGAATTGTAAAGAATTTCCCTGTTTCTTTGTTCTGTTTTTGAAATTCCTTTTTAGAGTGGGTTTGAGCTGATTCTCGCTGCCATGTTTATGCCAGTCTAGACACACTTGATTCCCTTACGGAGACATATCAATACATAGGTTTTAAGATTCTTACTAGTCAGATCTATTCCTCTGCGGGAAATATGGGGTTTTGAGTCCCTTTCACTGAGGAAGGTGTAGGTCTTGTCTATTCCATAGTTGGTTTTTGGAACAGTACCTGTGCTTATATCAAACTCTGGTTTGATGCATCACCCCACCTCTCCTTCCCCCTTAAGCAGGCATAAGAGTGTTTTCTAAATGTGAGACTCTGTTCTCTTGCCTAACTCAGTTCATGTGTAGCCATGTTTACAGGATCTTCCTAAGTGATATCTTATGATAAGTTTCTTTTCCTGTGTGACTTCTTTCCCTTAGAATCATCGTACCTGAATCCACTCATTTTGCTGCTACTGGTCTTATGACATTGATTTCGTGGCTGAGGGATATTCCATCGTACGTAAGTTCCACAATGTTTGGAACCATTTTTATATTTCCTGGGATATTTCAGGTGTACCCAGGTTGAGGTTCTTGTAAGCAGTGCAGCCCTCAATTTGGGGGTGGCTCTGTCTTATGGATTTTCAGTTTTCCCAAGGTATATTCCCTAGACTGGAAGTGCCCTTGGCTCTGTAGCTCTGTTGTTTACTTGTTTTAGGGAACACAATGCACTCCTCCAGTGAGGCAGTTGGCAACTTACATCCCGCCCATCAGCATAACAAGGCTCCCTGTTCTCCAGGGCCTGTCTTGCCTTTCTGGTTTTTACACATTTTGTGGATGTCCCTTTTGACCGGTGGGAAGTGATACTTCTTTGTAGTGCAGATTTGCATTGCCCGCTTGCTTGCTTGGCCAAAAAGGGCGTATGCGTTTTCTCCTGAATATATTCAGGAGAAAACGCATACGCCCTTTTTGGCCAAGTGCATCATTGTCGAAGTTGTGCCCCTCTTCCTGTGCTTTACAGGCGATTCTAACGTACCTCTTGAAATCTGTTTCCTGCTATTCTGCCTCGCATTCAAGTCCGCCTCGTTGCCTTCCCTCAACAGATTTTTGGACGATAGTTGGCCTTGATTACTCTGCCAGTTTGTGAATTGCTGTGCCCCTGAGCTCCATTTTTCAACTCGTTTTTTGTGAGCTGAACGCAAGTCCAAACATTTGGTTCAGGAACTCTACTGGTTCCCGGTGGGTGGCTGAGACTTTGGTTCATTCTTCTTCCTGCCGGGAAATTAGAGTGACATGTGCCCATCCAAATGCCTAACAGCTACTCTCTCATTGGTTCTCCCTCTTCCCTTTCCTCCTCTGCCAAATGGGCAACCTGTGTGAACCAGGAGCTTAAAGGGGCTGTCTCTCCAAGTTGGGAGATTGATAGTAAAGCTGTTGGAAAGTCAAACCGGAGCACCAGGAGAGGGACTCTTCGTTGAGTTTTAGAAACCTTTCGTATTCACAGTGTGTCCATTCTCTAGGGTTCCCGTACATGTTATAGCTGTAGTAATATTCCCTTCAACCTGGAGAGGTGGGACCCATGGAATGGTTGCCATGCATTATTGCTTTAAAGGGTCTGCATTTGCTCACCCAATCTCACCAATCCTCTCAGTCCCAAGTGTCCAGCCTCATGCCACATCCAGCTGTCATCATAGATAGGGTCATTCCAGGTTGCATCAGAGACCCTGAAGGAATTGTAAAGAATTTCCCTGTTTCTTTGTTCTGTTTTTGAAATTCCTTTTTAGAGTGGGTTTGAGCTGATTCTCGCTGCCATGTTTATGCCAGTCTAGACACACTTGATTCCCTTACGGAGACATATCAATACATAGGTTTTAAGATTCTTACTAGTCAGATCTATTCCTCTGCGGGAAATATGGGGTTTTGAGTCCCTTTCACTGAGGAAGGTGTAGGTCTTGGCTATTCCATAGTTGGTTTTTGGAACAGTACCTGTGCTTATATCAAACTCTGGTTTGATGCATCACCCCACCTCTCCTTCCCCCTTAAGCAGGCATAAGAGTGTTTTCTAAATGTGAGACTCTGTTCTCTTGCCTAACTCAGTTCATGTGTAGCCATGTTTACAGGATCTTCCTAAGTGATATCGTATGATAAGTTTCTTTTCCTGTGTGACTTCTTTCCCTTAGAATCATCGTACCTGAATCCACTCATTTTGCTGCTACTGGTCTTATGACATTGATTTCGTGGCTGAGGGATATTCCATCGTACGTAAGTTCCACAATGTTTGGAACCATTTTTATATTTCCTGGGATATTTCAGGTGTACCCAGGTTGAGGTTCTTGTAAGCAGTGCAGCCCTCAATTTGGGGGTGGCTCTGTCTTATGGATTTTCAGTTTTCCCAAGGTATATTCCCTAGACTGGAAGTGGCCTTGGCTCTGTAGCTCTGTTGTTTACTTGTTTTAGGGAACACAATGCACTCCTCCAGTGAGGCAGTTGGCAACTTACATCCCGCCCATCAGCATAACAAGGCTCCCTGTTCTCCAGGGCCTGTCTTGCCTTTCTGGTTTTTACACATTTTGTGGATGTCCCTTTTGACCGGTGGGAAGTGATACTTCTTTGTAGTGCAGATTTGCATTGCCCGCTTGCTTGCTTGGCCAAAAAGGGCGTATGCGTTTTCTCCTGAATATATTCAGGAGAAAACGCATACGCCCTTTTTGGCCAAGTGCATCACTGTCGAAGTTGTGCCCCTCTTCCTGTGCTTTACAGGCGATTCTAACGTACCTCTTGAAATCTGTTTCCTGCTATTCTGCCTCGCATTCAAGTCCGCCTCGTTGCCTTCCCTCAACAGATTTTTGGACGATAGTTGGCCTTGATTACTCTGCCAGTTTGTGAATTGCTGTGCCCCTGAGCTCCATTTTTCAACTCGTTTTTTGTGAGCTGAACGCAAGTCCAAACATTTGGTTCAGGACCTATACTGGTTCCCGGTGGGTGGCTGAGACTTTGGTGAATTCTTCTTCCTGCCGGGAAATTAGAGTGACATGTGCCCATCCAAATGCTTAACAGCTACTCTCTCATTGGTTCTCCCTCTTCCCTTTCCTCCTCTGCCAAATGGGCAACCTGTGTGAACCAGGAGCTTAAAGGGGCTGTCTCTCCAAGTTGGGAGATTGATAGTAAAGCTGTTGGAAAGTCAAACCGGAGCACCAGGAGAGGGACTCTTCGTTGAGTTTTAGAAACCTTTCGTATTCACAGTGTGTCCATTCTCTAGGTTTCCCGTACATGTTATAGCTGTAGTAATATTCCCTTCAACCTGGAGAGGTGGGACCCATGGAATGGTTGCCATGCATTATTGCTTTAAAGGGTCTGCATTTGCTCACCCAATCTCACCAATCCTCTCAGTCCCAAGTGTCCAGCCTCATGCCACATCCAGCTGTCATCGTAGATAGGGTCATTCCAGGTTGCATCAGAGACCCTGAAGGAATTGTAAAGAATTTCCCTGTTTCTTTGTTCTGTTTTTGAAATTCCTTTTTAGAGTGGGTTTGAGCTGATTCTCGCTGCCATGTTTATGCCAGTCTAGACACACTTGATTCCCTTACGGAGACATATCAATACATAGGTTTTAAGATTCTTACTAGTCAGATCTATTCCTCTGCGGGAAATATGGGGTTTTGAGTCCCTTTCACTGAGGAAGGTGTAGGTCTTGTCTATTCCATAGTTGGTTTTTGGAACAGTACCTGTGCTTATATCAAACTCTGGTTTGATGCATCACCCCACCTCTCCTTCCCCCTTAAGCAGGCATAAGAGTGTTTTCTAAATGTGAGACTCTGTTCTCTTGCCTAACTCAGTTCATGTGTAGCCATGTTTACAGGATCTTCCTAAGTGATATCGTATGATAAGTTTCTTTTCCTGTGTGACTTCTTTCCCTTAGAATCATCGTACCTGAATCCACTCATTTTGCTGCTACTGGTCTTATGACATTGATTTCGTGGCTGAGGGATATTCCATCGTACGTAAGTTCCACAATGTTTTGAACCATTTTTATATTTCCTGGGATATTTCAGGTGTACCCAGGTTGAGGTTCTTGTAAGCAGTGCAGCCCTCAATTTGGGGGTGGCTCTGTCTTATGGATTTTCAGTTTTCCCAAGGTATATTCCCTAGACTGGAAGTGCCCTTGGCTCTGTAGCTCTGTTGTTTACTTGTTTTAGGGAACACAATGCACTCCTCCAGTGAGGCAGTTGGCAACTTACATCCCGCCCATCAGCATAACAAGGCTCCCTGTTCTCCAGGGCCTGTCTTGCCTTTCTGGTTTTTACACATTTTGTGGATGTCCCTTTTGACCGGTGGGAAGTGATACTTCTTTGTAGTGCAGATTTGCATTGCCCGCTTGCTTGCTTGGCCAAAAAGGGCGTATGCGTTTTCTCCTGAATATATTCAGGAGAAAACGCATACGCCCTTTTTGGCCAAGTGCATCATTGTCGAAGTTGTGCCCCTCTTCCTGTGCTTTACAGGCGATTCTAACGTACCTCTTGAAATCTGTTTCCTGCTATTCTGCCTCGCATTCAAGTCCGCCTCGTTGCCTTCCCTCAACAGATTTTTGGACGATAGTTGGCCTTGATTACTCTGCCAGTTTGTGAATTGCTGTGCCCCTGAGCTCCATTTTTCAACTCGTTTTTTGTGAGCTGAACGCAAGTCCAAACATTTGGTTCAGGACCTATACTGGTTCCCGGTGGGTGGCTGAGACTTTGGTGAATTCTTCTTCCTGCCGGGAAATTAGAGTGACATGTGCCCATCCAAATGCCTAACAGCTACTCTCTCATTGGTTCTCCCTCTTCCCTTTCCTCCTCTGCCAAATGGGCAACCTGTGTGAACCAGGAGCTTAAAGGGGCTGTCTCTCCAAGTTGGGAGATTGATAGTAAAGCTGTTGGAAAGTCAAACCGGAGCACCAGGAGAGGGACTCTTCGTTGAGTTTTAGAAACCTTTCGTATTCACAGTGTGTCCATTCTCTAGGTTTCCCGTACATGTTATAGCTGTAGTAATATTCCCTTCAACCTGGAGAGGTGGGACCCATGGAATGGTTGCCATGCATTATTGCTTTAAAGGGTCTGCATTTGCTCACCCAATCTCACCAATCCTCTCAGTCCCAAGTGTCCAGCCTCATGCCACATCCAGCTGTCATCGTAGATAGGGTCATTCCAGGTTGCATCAGAGACCCTGAAGGAATTGTAAAGAATTTCCCTGTTTCTTTGTTCTGTTTTTGAAATTCCTTTTTAGAGTGGGTTTGAGCTGATTCTCGCTGCCATGTTTATGCCAGTCTAGACACACTTGATTCCCTTACGGAGACATATCAATACATAGGTTTTAAGATTCTTACTAGTCAGATCTATTCCTCTGCGGGAAATATGGGGTTTTGAGTCCCTTTCACTGAGGAAGGTGTAGGTCTTGTCTATTCCATAGTTGGTTTTTGGAACAGTACCTGTGCTTATATCAAACTCTGGTTTGATGCATCACCCCACCTCTCCTTCCCCCTTAAGCAGGCATAAGAGTGTTTTCTAAATGTGAGACTCTGTTCTCTTGCCTAACTCAGTTCATGTGTAGCCATGTTTACAGGATCTTCCTAAGTGATATCTTATGATAAGTTTCTTTTCCTGTGTGACTTCTTTCCCTTAGAATCATCGTACCTGAATCCACTCATTTTGCTGCTACTGGTCTTATGACATTGATTTCGTGGCTGAGGGATATTCCATCGTACGTAAGTTCCACAATGTTTTGAACCATTTTTATATTTCCTGGGATATTTCAGGTGTACCCAGGTTGAGGTTCTTGTAAGCAGTGCAGCCCTCAATTTGGGGGTGGCTCTGTCTTATGGATTTTCAGTTTTCCCAAGGTATATTCCCTAGACTGGAAGTGCCCTTGGCTCTGTAGCTCTGTTGTTTACTTGTTTTAGGGAACACAATGCACTCCTCCAGTGAGGCAGTTGGCAACTTACATCCCGCCCATCAGCATAACAAGGCTCCCTGTTCTCCAGGGCCTGTCTTGCCTTTCTGGTTTTTACACATTTTGTGGATGTCCCTTTTGACCGGTGGGAAGTGATACTTCTTTGTAGTGCAGATTTGCATTGCCCGCTTGCTTGCTTGGCCAAAAAGGGCGTATGCGTTTTCTCCTGAATATATTCAGGAGAAAACGCATACGCCCTTTTTGGCCAAGTGCATCATTGTCGAAGTTGTGCCCCTCTTCCTGTGCTTTACAGGCGATTCTAACGTACCTCTTGAAATCTGTTTCCTGCTATTCTGCCTCGCATTCAAGTCCGCCTCGTTGCCTTCCCTCAACAGATTTTTGGACGATAGTTGGCCTTGATTACTCTGCCAGTTTGTGAATTGCTGTGCCCCTGAGCTCCATTTTTCAACTCGTTTTTTGTGAGCTGAACGCAAGTCCAAACATTTGGTTCAGGACCTATACTGGTTCCCGGTGGGTGGCTGAGACTTTGGTGAATTCTTCTTCCTGCCGGGAAATTAGAGTGACATGTGCCCATCCAAATGCCTAACAGCTACTCTCTCATTGGTTCTCCCTCTTCCCTTTCCTCCTCTGCCAAATGGGCAACCTGTGTGAACCAGGAGCTTAAAGGGGCTGTCTCTCCAAGTTGGGAGATTGATAGTAAAGCTGTTGGAAAGTCAAACCGGAGCACCAGGAGAGGGACTCTTCGTTGAGTTTTAGAAACCTTTCGTATTCACAGTGTGTCCATTCTCTAGGGTTCCCGTACATGTTATAGCTGTAGTAATATTCCCGTCAACCTGGAGAGGTGGGACCCATGGAATGGTTGCCATGCATTATTGCTTTAAAGGGTCTGCATTTGCTCACCCAATCTCACCAATCCTCTCAGTCCCAAGTGTCCAGCCTCATGCCACATCCAGCTGTCATCGTAGATAGGGTCATTCCAGGTTGCATCAGAGACCCTGAAGGAATTGTAAAGAATTTCCCTGTTTCTTTGTTCTGTTTTTGAAATTCCTTTTTAGAGTGGGTTTGAGCTGATTCTCGCTGCCATGTTTATGCCAGTCTAGACACACTTGATTCCCTTATGGAGACATATCAATACATAGGTTTTAAGATTCTTACTAGTCAGATCTATTCCTCTGCGGGAAATATGGGGTTTTGAGTCCCTTTCACTGAGGAAGGTGTAGGTCTTGGCTATTCCATAGTTGGTTTTTGGAACAGTACCTGTGCTTATATCAAACTCTGGTTTGATGCATCACCCCACCTCTCCTTCCCCCTTAAGCAGGCATAAGAGTGTTTTCTAAATGTGAGACTCTGTTCTCTTGCCTAACTCAGTTCATGTGTAGCCATGTTTACAGGATCTTCCTAAGTGATATCGTATGATAAGTTTCTTTTCCTGTGTGACTTCTTTCCCTTAGAATCATCGTACCTGAATCCACTCATTTTGCTGCTACTGGTCTTATGACATTGATTTCGTGGCTGAGGGATATTCCATCGTACGTAAGTTCCACAATGTTTGGAACCATTTTTATATTTCCTGGGATATTTCAGGTGTACCCAGGTTGAGGTTCTTGTAAGCAGTGCAGCCCTCAATTTGGGGGTGGCTCTGTCTTATGGATTTTCAGTTTTCCCAAGGTATATTCCCTAGACTGGAAGTGCCCTTGGCTCTGTAGCTCTGTTGTTTACTTGTTTTAGGGAACACAATGCACTCCTCCAGTGAGGCAGTTGGCAACTTACATCCCGCCCATCAGCATAACAAGGCTCCCTGTTCTCCAGGGCCTGTCTTGCCTTTCTGGTTTTTACACATTTTGTGGATGTCCCTTTTGACCGTTGGGAAGTGATACTTCTTTGTAGTGCAGATTTGCATTGCCCGCTTGCTTGCTTGGCCAAAAAGGGCGTATGCGTTTTCTCCTGAATATATTCAGGAGAAAACGCATACGCCCTTTTTGGCCAAGTGCATCATTGTCGAAGTTGTGCCCCTCTTCCTGTGCTTTACAGGCGATTCTAACGTACCTCTTGAAATCTGTTTCCTGCTATTCTGCCTCGCATTCAAGTCCGCCTCGTTGCCTTCCCTCAACAGATTTTTGGACGATAGTTGGCCTTGATTACTCTGCCAGTTTGTGAATTGCTGTTCCCCTGAGCTCCATTTTTCAACTCGTTTTTTGTGAGCTGAACGCAAGTCCAAACATTTGGTTCAGGACCTATACTGGTTCCCGGTGGGTGGCTGAGACTTTGGTGAATTCTTCTTCCTGCCGGGAAATTAGAGTGACATGTGCCCATCCAAATGCCTAACAGCTACTCTCTCATTGGTTCTCCCTCTTCCCTTTCCTCCTCTGCCAAATGGGCAACCTGTGTGAACCAGGAGCTTAAAGGGGCTGTCTCTCCAAGTTGGGAGATTGATAGTAAAGCTGTTGGAAAGTCAAACCGGAGCACCAGGAGAGGGACTCTTCGTTGAGTTTTAGAAACCTTTCGTATTCACAGTGTGTCCATTCTCTAGGTTTCCCGTACATGTTATAGCTGTAGTAATATTCCCTTCAACCTGGAGAGGTGGGACCCATGGAATGGTTGCCATGCATTATTGCTTTAAAGGGTCTGCATTTGCTCACCCAATCTCACCAATCCTCTCAGTCCCAAGTGTCCAGCCTCATGCCACATCCAGCTGTCATCGTAGATAGGGTCATTCCAGGTTGCATCAGAGACCCTGAAGGAATTGTAAAGAATTTCCCTGTTTCTTTGTTCTGTTTTTGAAATTCCTTTTTAGAGTGGGTTTGAGCTGATTCTCGCTGCCATGTTTATGCCAGTCTAGACACACTTGATTCCCTTACGGAGACATATCAATACATAGGTTTTAAGATTCTTACTAGTCAGATCTATTCCTCTGCGGGAAATATGGGGTTTTGAGTCCCTTTCACTGAGGAAGGTGTAGGTCTTGTCTATTCCATAGTTGGTTTTTGGAACAGTACCTGTGCTTATATCAAACTCTGGTTTGATGCATCACCCCACCTCTCCTTCCCCCTTAAGCAGGCATAAGAGTGTTTTCTAAATGTGAGACTCTGTTCTCTTGCCTAACTCAGTTCATGTGTAGCCATGTTTACAGGATCTTCCTAAGTGATATCTTATGATAAGTTTCTTTTCCTGTGTGACTTCTTTCCCTTAGAATCATCGTACCTGAATCCACTCATTTTGCTGCTACTGGTCTTATGACATTGATTTCATGGCTGAGGGATATTCCATCGTACGTAAGTTCCACAATGTTTTGAACCATTTTTATATTTCCTGGGATATCTCAGGTGTACCCAGGTTGAGGTTCTTGTAAGCAGTGCAGCCCTCAATTTGGGGGTGGCTCTGTCTTATGGATTTTCAGTTTTCCCAAGGTATATTCCCTAGACTGGAAGTGCCCTTGGCTCTGTAGCTCTGTTGTTTACTTGTTTTAGGGAACACAATGCACTCCTCCAGTGAGGCAGTTGGCAACTTACATCCCGCCCATCAGCATAACAAGGCTCCCTGTTCTCCAGGGCCTGTCTTGCCTTTCTGGTTTTTACACATTTTGTGGATGTCCCTTTTGACCGGTGGGAAGTGATACTTCTTTGTAGTGCAGATTTGCATTGCCCGCTTGCTTGCTTGGCCAAAAAGGGCGTATGCGTTTTCTCCTGAATATATTCAGGGGAAAACGCATACGCCCTTTTTGGCCAAGTGCATCATTGTCGAAGTTGTGCCCCTCTTCCTGTGCTTTACAGGCGATTCTAACGTACCTCTTGAAATCTGTTTCCTGCTGTTCTGCCTCGCATTCAAGTCCGCCTCGTTGCCTTCCCTCAACAGATTTTTGGACGATAGTTGGCCTTGATTACTCTGCCAGTTTGTGAATTGCTGTGCCCCTGAGCTCCATTTTTCAACTCGTTTTTTGTGAGCTGAACGCAAGTCCAAACATTTGGTTCAGGACCTATACTGGTTCCCGGTGGGTGGCTGAGACTTTGGTGAATTCTTCTTCCTGCCGGGAAATTAGAGTGACATGTGCCCATCCAAATGCCTAACAGCTACTCTCTCATTGGTTCTCCCTCTTCCCTTTCCTCCTCTGCCAAATGGGCAACCTGTGTGAACCAGGAGCTTAAAGGGGCTGTCTCTCCAAGTTGGGAGATTGATAGTAAAACTGTTGGAAAGTCAAACCGGAGCGCCAGGAGAGGGACTCTTCGTTGAGTTTTAGAAAACTTTCGTATTCACAGTGTGTCCATTCTCTAGGTTTCCCGTACATGTTATAGCTGTAGTAATATTCCCTTCAACCTGGAGAGGTGGGACCCATGGAATGGTTGCCATGCATTATTGCTTTAAAGGGTCTGCATTTGCTCACCCAATCTCTCCAATCCTCTCAGTCCCAAGTGCCCAGCCTCATGCCACATCCAGCTGTCATCGTAGATAGGGTCATTCCAGGTTGCATCAGAGACCCTGAAGGAATTGTAAAGAATTTCCCTGTTTCTTTGTTCTGTTTTTGAAATTCCTTTTTAGAGTGGGTTTGAGCTGATTCTCGCTGCCATGTTTATGCCAGTCTAGACACACTTGATTCCCTTACGGAGACATATCAATACATAGGTTTTAAGATTCTTACTAGTCAGATCTATTCCTCTGCGGGAAATATGGGGTTTTGAGTCCCTTTCACTGAGGAAGGTGTAGGTCTTGTCTATTCCATAGTTGGTTTTTGGAACAGTACCTGTGCTTATATCAAACTCTGGTTTGATGCATCACCCCACCTCTCCTTCCCCCTTAAGCAGGCATAAGAGTGTTTTCTAAATGTGAGACTCTGTTCTCTTGCCTAACTCAGTTCATGTGTAGCCATGTTTACAGGATCTTCCTAAGTGATATCTTATGATAAGTTTCTTTTTCTGTGTGACTTCTTTCACTTAGAATCATCGTACCTGAATCCACTCATTTTGCTGCTACTGGTCTTATGACATTGATTTCATGGCTGAGGGATATTCCATCGTACGTAAGTTCCACAATGTTTTGAACCATTTTTATATTTCCTGGGATATTTCAGGTGTACCCAGGTTGAGGTTCTTGTAAGCAGTGCAGCCCTCAATTTGGGGGTGGCTCTGTCTTATGGATTTTCAGTTTTCCCAAGGTATATTCCCTAGACTGGAAGTGCCCTTGGCTCTGTAGCTCTGTTGTTTACTTGTTTTAGGGAACACAATGCACTCCTCCAGTGAGGCAGTTGGCAACTTACATCCCGCCCATCAGCATAACAAGGCTCCCTGTTCTCCAGGGCCTGTCTTGCCTTTCTGGTTTTTACACATTTTGTGGATGTCCCTTTTGACCGGTGGGAAGTGATACTTCTTTGTAGTGCAGATTTGCATTGCCCGCTTGCTTGCTTGGCCAAAAAGGGTGTATGCGTTTTCTCCTGAATATATTCAGGAGAAAACACATACGTCATTTTTGGCCAAGTGCATCATTGTCGAAGTTGTGCCCCTCTTCCTGTGCTTTACAGGCGATTCTAACGTACCTCTTGAAATCTGTTTCCTGCTATTCTGCCTCGCATTCAAGTCCGCCTCGTTGCCTTCCCTCAACAGATTTTTGGACGATAGTTGGCCTTGATTACTCTGCCAGTTTGTGAATTGCTGTGCCCCTGAGCTCCATTTTTCAACTCGTTTTTTGTGAGCTGAACGCAAGTCCAAACATTTGGTTCAGGACCTATACTGGTTCCCGGTGGGTGGCTGAGACTTTGGTGAATTCTTCTTCCTGCCGGGAAATTAGAGTGACATGTGCCCATCCAAATGCCTAACAGCTACTCTCTCATTGGTTCTCCCTCTTCCCTTTCTTCCTCTGCCAAATGGGCAACCTGTGTGAACCAGGAGCTTAAAGGGGCTGTCTCTCTAAGTTGGGAGATTGATAGTTAAGCTGTTGGAAAGTCAAACCGGAGCACCAGGAGAGGGACTCTTCGTTGAGTTTTAGAAACCTTTCGTATTCACAGTGTGTCCATTCTCTAGGTTTCCCGTACATGTTATAGCTGTAGTAATATTCCCTTCAACCTGGAGAGGTGGGACCCATGGAATGGTTGCCATGCATTATTGCTTTAAAGGGTCTGCATTTGCTCACCCAATCTCACCAATCCTCTCAGTCCCAAGTGTCCAGCCTCATGCCACATCCAGCTGTCATCGTAGATAGGGTCATTCCAGGTTGCATCAGAGACCCTGAAGGAATTGTAAAGAATTTCCCTGTTTCTTTGTTCTGTTTTTGAAATTCCTTTTTAGAGTGGGTTTGAGCTGATTCTCGCTGCCATGTTTATGCCAGTCTAGACACACTTGATTCCCTTACGGAGACATATCAATACATAGGTTTTAAGATTCTTACTAGTCAGATCTATTCCTCTGCGGGAAATATGGGGTTTTGAGTCCCTTTCACTGAGGAAGGTGTAGGTCTTGTCTATTCCATAGTTGGTTTTTGGAACACTACCTGTGCTTATATCAAACTCTGGTTTGATGCATCACCCCACCTCTCCTTCCCCCTTAAGCAGGCATAAGAGTGTTTTCTAAATGTGAGACTCTGTTCTCTTTCCTAACTCAGTTCCTGTGTAGCCATGTTTACAGGATCTTCCTAAGTGATATCTTATGATAAGTTTCTTTTTCTGTGTGACTTCTTTCACTTAGAATCATCGTACCTGAATCCACTCATTTTGCTGCTACTGGTCTTATGACATTGATTTCATGGCTGAGGGATATTCCATCGTACATAAGTTCCACAATGTTTTGAACCATTTTTATATTTCCTGGGATATCTCAGGTGTACCCAGGTTGAGGTTCTTGTAAGCAGTGCAGCCCTCAATTTGGGGGTGGCTCTGTCTTATGGATTTTCAGTTTTCCCAAGGTATATTCCCTAGACTGGAAGTGCCCTTGGCTCTGTAGCTCTGTTGTTTACTTGTTTTAGGGAACACAATGCACTCCTCCAGTGAGGCAGTTGGCAACTTACATCCCGCCCATCAGCATAACAATGCTCCCTGTTCTCCAGGGCCTGTCTTGCCTTTCTGGTTTTTATACATTTTGTGAATGTCCCTTTTGACCGTTGGGAAGTGATACTTCTTTGTAGTGCAGATTTGCATTGCCCGCTTGCTTGCTTGGCCAAAAAGGGCGTATGCGTTTTCTCCTGAATATATTCAGGAGAAAACGCATACGCCCTTTTTGGCCAAGTGCATCATTGTCGAAGTTGTGCCCCTCTTCCTGTGCTTTACAGGCGATTCTAACGTACCTCTTGAAATCTGTTTCCTGCTATTCTGCCTCGCATTCAAGTCCGCCTCGTTGCCTTCCCTCAACAGATTTTTGGACCATAGTTGGCCTTGATTACTCTGCCAGTTTGTGAATTGCTGTGCCCCTGAGCTCCATTTTTCAACTCGTTTTTTGTGAGCTGAACGCAAGTCCAAACATTTGGTTCAGGACCTATACTGGTTCCCGGTGGGTGGCTGAGACTTTGGTGAATTCTTCTTCCTGCCGGGAAATTAGAGTGACATGTGCCCATCCAAATGCCTAACAGCTACTCTCTCATTGGTTCTCCCTCTTCCCTTTCCTCCTCTGCCAAATGGGCAACCTGTGTGAACCAGGAGCTTAAAGGGGCTGTCTCTCCAAGTTGGGAGATTGATAGTAAAGCTGTTGGAAAGTCAAACCGGAGCACCAGGAGAGGGACTCTTCGTTGAGTTTTAGAAACCTTTCGTATTCACAGTGTGTCCATTCTCTAGGGTTCCCGTACATGTTATAGCTGTAGTAATATTCCCTTCAACCTGGAGAGGTGGGACCCATGGAATGGTTGCCATGCATTATTGCTTTAAAGGGTCTGCATTTGCTCACCCAATCTCACCAATCCTCTCAGTCCCAAGTGTCCAGCCTCATGCCACATCCAGCTGTCATCGTAGATAGGGTCATTCCAGGTTGCATCAGAGACCCTGAAGGAATTGTAAAGAATTTCCCTGTTTCTTTGTTCTGTTTTTGAAATTCCTTTTTAGAGTGGGTTTGAGCTGATTCTCGCTGCCATGTTTATGCCAGTCTAGACACACTTGATTCCCTTACGGAGACATATCAATACATAGGTTTTAAGATTCTTACTAGTCAGATCTATTCCTCTGCGGGAAATATGGGGTTTTGAGTCCCTTTCACTGAGGAAGGTGTAGGTCTTGTCTATTCCATAGTTGGTTTTTGGAACAGTACCTGTGCTTATATCAAACTCTGGTTTGATGCATCACCCCACCTCTCCTTCCCCCTTAAGCAGGCATAAGAGTGTTTTCTAAATGTGAGACTCTGTTCTCTTGCCTAACTCAGTTCATGTGTAGCCATGTTTACAGGATCTTCCTAAGTGATATCTTATGATAAGTTTCTTTTCCTGTGTGACTTCTTTCCCTTAGAATCATCGTACCTGAATCCACTCATTTTGCTGCTACTGGTCTTATGACATTGATTTCATGGCTGAGGGATATTCCATCGTACGTAAGTTCCACAATGTTTTGAACCATTTTTACATTTCCTGGGATATTTCAGGTGTACCCAGGTTGAGGTTCTTGTAAGCAGTGCAGCCCTCAATTTGGGGGTGGCTCTGTCTTATGGATTTTCAGTTTTCCCAAGGTATATTCCCTAGACTGGAAGTGCCCTTGGCTCTGTAGCTCTGTTGTTTACTTGTTTTAGGGAACACAATGCACTCCTCCAGTGAGGCAGTTGGCAACTTACATCCCGCCCATCAGCATAACAAGGCTCCCTGTTCTCCAGGGCCTGTCTTGCCTTTCTGGTTTTTACACATTTTGTGGATGTCCCTTTTGACCGGTGGGAAGTGATACTTCTTTGTAGTGCAGATTTGCATTGCCCGCTTGCTTGCTTGGCCAAAAAGGGCGTATGCGTTTTCTCCTGAATATATTCAGGGGAAAACGCATACGCCCTTTTTGGCCAAGTGCATCATTGTCGAAGTTGTGCCCCTCTTCCTGTGCTTTACAGGCGATTCTAACGTACCTCTTGAAATCTGTTTCCTGCTATTCTGCCTCGCATTCAAGTCCGCCTCGTTGCCTTCCCTCAACAGATTTTTGGACGATAGTTGGCCTTGATTACTCTGCCAGTTTGTGAATTGCTGTGCCCCTGAGCTCCATTTTTCAACTCGTTTTTTGTGAGCTGATCGCAAGTCCAAACATTTGGTTCAGGACCTATACTGGTTCCCGGTGGGTGGCTGAGACTTTGGTGAATTCTTCTTCCTGCCGGGAAATTAGAGTGACATGTGCCCATCCAAATGCCTAACAGCTACTCTCTCATTGGTTCTCCCTCTTCCCTTTCCTCCTCTGCCAAATGGGCAACCTGTGTGAACCAGGAGCTTAAAGGGGCTGTCTCTCCAAGTTGGGAGATTGATAGTAAAACTGTTGGAAAGTCAAACCGGAGCACCAGGAGAGGGACTCTTCGTTGAGTTTTAGAAAACTTTCGTATTCACAGTGTGTCCATTCTCTAGGTTTCCCGTACATGTTATAGCTGTAGTAATATTCCCTTCAACCTGGAGAGGTGGGACCCATGGAATGGTTGCCATGCATTATTGCTTTAAAGGGTCTGCATTTGCTCACCCAATCTCTCCAATCCTCTCAGTCCCAAGTGCCCAGCCTCATGCCACATCCAGCTGTCATCGTAGATAGGGTCATTCCAGGTTGCATCAGAGACCCTGAAGGAATTGTAAAGAATTTCCCTGTTTCTTTGTTCTGTTTTTGAAATTCCTTTTTAGAGTGGGTTTGAGCTGATTCTCGCTGCCATGTTTATGCCAGTCTAGACACACTTGATTCCCTTACGGAGACATATCAATACATAGGTTTTAAGATTCTTACTAGTCAGATCTATTCCTCTGCGGGAAATATGGGGTTTTGAGTCCCTTTCACTGAGGAAGGTGTAGGTCTTGTCTATTCCATAGTTGGTTTTTGGAACAGTACCTGTGCTTATATCAAACTCTGGTTTGATGCATCACCCCACCTCTCCTTCCCCCTTAAGCAGGCATAAGAGTGTTTTCTAAATGTGAGACTCTGTTCTCTTGCCTAACTCAGTTCCTGTGTAGCCATGTTTACAGGATCTTCCTAAGTGATATCTTATGATAAGTTTCTTTTTCTGTGTGACTTCTTTCACTTAGAATCATCGTACCTGAATCCACTCATTTTGCTGCTACTGGTCTTATGACATTGATTTCATGGCTGAGGGATATTCCATCGTACGTAAGTTCCACAATGTTTTGAACCATTTTTATATTTCCTGGGATATCTCAGGTGTACCCAGGTTGAGGTTCTTGTAAGCAGTGCAGCCCTCAATTTGGGGGTGGCTCTGTCTTATGGATTTTCAGTTTTCCCAAGGTATATTCCCTAGACTGGAAGTGCCCTTGGCTCTGTAGCTCTGTTGTTTACTTGTTTTAGGGAACACAATGCACTCCTCCAGTGAGGCAGTTGGCAACTTACATCCCGCCCATCAGCATAACAAGGCTCCCTGTTCTCCAGGGCCTGTCTTGCCTTTCTGGTTTTTACACATTTTGTGGATGTCCCTTTTGACCGGTGGGAAGTGATACTTCTTTGTAGTGCAGATTTGCATTGCCCGCTTGCTTGCTTGGCCAAAAAGGGTGTATGCGTTTTCTCCTGAATATATTCAGGAGAAAACACATACGTCATTTTTGGCCAAGTGCATCATTGTCGAAGTTGTGCCCCTCTTCCTGTGCTTTACAGGCGATTCTAACGTACCTCTTGAAATCTGTTTCCTGCTATTCTGCCTCGCATTCAAGTCCGCCTCGTTGCCTTCCCTCAACAGATTTTTGGACGATAGTTGGCCTTGATTACTCTGCCAGTTTGTGAATTGCTGTGCCCCTGAGCTCCATTTTTCAACTCGTTTTTTGTGAGCTGAACGCAAGTCCAAACATTTGGTTCAGGACCTATACTGGTTCCCGGTGGGTGGCTGAGACTTTGGTTAATTCTTCTTCCTGCCGGGAAATTAGAGTGACATGTGCCCATCCAAATGCCTAACAGCTACTCTCTCATTGGTTCTCCCTCTTCCCTTTCTTCCTCTGCCAAATGGGCAACCTGTGTGAACCAGGAGCTTAAAGGGGCTGTCTCTCTAAGTTGGGAGATTGATAGTTAAGCTGTTGGAAAGTCAAACCGGAGCACCAGGAGAGGGACTCTTCGTTGAGTTTTAGAAACCTTTCGTATTCACAGTGTGTCCATTCTCTAGGTTTCCCGTACATGTTATAGCTGTAGTAATATTCCCTTCAACCTGGAGAGTTGGGACCCATGGAATGGTTGCCATGCATTATTGCTTTAAAGGGTCTGCATTTGCTCACCCAATCTCACCAATCCTCTCAGTCCCAAGTGTCCAGCCTCATGCCACATCCAGCTGTCATCGTAGATAGGGTCATTCCAGGTTGCATCAGAGACCCTGAAGGAATTGTAAAGAATTTCCCTGTTTCTTTGTTCTGTTTTTGAAATTCCTTTTTAGAGTGGGTTTGAGCTGATTCTCGCTGCCATGTTTATGCCAGTCTAGACACACTTGATTCCCTTACGGAGACATATCAATACATAGGTTTTAAGATTCTTACTAGTCAGATCTATTCCTCTGCGGGAAATATGGGGTTTTGAGTCCCTTTCACTGAGGAAGGTGTAGGTCTTGTCTATTCCATAGTTGGTTTTTGGAACACTACCTGTGCTTATATCAAACTCTGGTTTGATGCATCACCCCACCTCTCCTTCCCCCTTAAGCAGGCATAAGAGTGTTTTCTAAATGTGAGACTCTGTTCTCTTGCCTAACTCAGTTCATGTGTAGCCATGTTTACAGGATCTTCCTAAGTGATATCTTATGATAAGTTTCTTTTTCTGTGTGACTTCTTTCACTTAGAATCATCGTACCTGAATCCACTCATTTTGCTGCTACTGGTCTTATGACATTGATTTCATGGCTGAGGGATATTCCATCGTACATAAGTTCCACAATGTTTTGAACCATTTTTATATTTCCTGGGATATTTCAGGTGTACCCAGGTTGAGGTTCTTGTAAGCAGTGCAGCCCTCAATTTGGGGGTGGCTCTGTCTTATGGATTTTCAGTTTTCCCAAGGTATATTCCCTAGACTGGAAGTGCCCTTGGCTCTGTAGCTCTGTTGTTTACTTGTTTTAGGGAACACAATGCACTCCTCCAGTGAGGCAGTTGGCAACTTACATCCCGCCCATCAGCATAACAAGGCTCCCTGTTCTCCAGGGCCTGTCTTGCCTTTCTGGTTTTTATACATTTTGTGAATGTCCCTTTTGACCGGTGGGAAGTGATACTTCTTTGTAGTGCAGATTTGCATTGCCCGCTTGCTTGCTTGGCCAAAAAGGGTGTATGCGTTTTCTCCTGAATATATTCAGGAGAAAACGCATACGCCCTTTTTGGCCAAGTGCATCATTGTCGAAGTTGTGCCCCTCTTCCTGTGCTTTACAGGCGATTCTAACGTACCTCTTGAAATCTGTTTCCTGCTATTCTGCCTCGCATTCAAGTCCGCCTCGTTGCCTTCCCTCAACAGATTTTTGGACCATAGTTGGCCTTGATTACTCTGCCAGTTTGTGAATTGCTGTGCCCCTGAGCTCCATTTTTCAACTCGTTTTTTGTGAGCTGAACGCAAGTCCAAACATTTGGTTCAGGACCTATACTGGTTCCCGGTGGGTGGCTGAGACTTTGGTGAATTCTTCTTCCTGCCGGGAAATTAGAGTGACATGTGCCCATCCAAATGCCTAACAGCTACTCTCTCATTGGTTCTCCCTCTTCCCTTTCCTCCTCTGCCAAATGGGCAACCTGTGTGAACCAGGAGCTTAAAGGGGCTGTCTCTCCAAGTTGGGAGATTGATAGTAAAGCTGTTGGAAAGTCAAACCGGAGCACCAGGAGAGGGACTCTTCGTTGAGTTTTAGAAACCTTTCGTATTCACAGTGTGTCCATTCTCTAGGTTTCCCGTACATGTTATAGCTGTAGTAATATTCCCTTCAACCTGGAGAGGTGGGACCCATGGAATGGTTGCCATGCATTATTGCTTTAAAGGGTCTGCATTTGCTCACCCAATCTCACCAATCCACTCAGTCCCAAGTGCCCAGCCTCATGCCACATCCAGCTGTCATCGTAGATAGGGTCATTCCAGGTTGCATCAGAGACCCTGAAGGAATTGTAAAGAATTTCCCTGTTTCTTTGTTCTGTTTTTGAAATTCCTTTTTAGAGTGGGTTTGAGCTGATTCTCGCTGCCATGTTTATGCCAGTCTAGACACACTTGTTTCCCTTACGGAGACATATCAATACATAGGTTTTAAGATTCTTACTAGTCAGATCTATTCCTCTGCGGGAAATATGGGGTTTTGAGTCCCTTTCAATGAGGAAGGTGTAGGTCTTGTCTATTCCATAGTTGGTTTTTGGAACAGTACCTGTGCTTATATCAAACTCTGGTTTGATGCATCACCCCACCTCTCCTTCCCCCTTAAGCAGGCATAAGAGTGTTTTCTAAATGTGAGACTCTGTTCTCTTTCCTAACTCAGTTCCTGTGTAGCCATGTTTACAGGATCTTCCTAAGTGATATCTTATGATAAGTTTCTTTTTCTGTGTGACTTCTTTCACTTAGAATCATCGTACCTGAATCCACTCATTTTGCTGCTACTGGTCTTATGACATTGATTTCGTGGCTGAGGGATATTCCATCGTACGTAAGTTCCACAATGTTTTGAACCATTTTTATATTTCCTGGGATATCTCAGGTGTACCCAGGTTGAGGTTCTTGTAAGCAGTGCAGCCCTCAATTTGGGGGTGGCTCTGTCTTATGGATTTTCAGTTTTCCCAAGGTATATTCCCTAGACTGGAAGTGCCCTTGGCTCTGTAGCTCTGTTGTTTACTTGTTTTAGGGAACACAATGCACTCCTCCAGTGAGGCAGTTGGCAACTTACATCCCGCCCATCAGCATAACAAGGCTCCCTGTTCTCCAGGGCCTGTCTTGCCTTTCTGGTTTTTACACATTTTGTGGATGTCCCTTTTGACCGGTGGGAAGTGATACTTCTTTGTAGTGCAGATTTGCATTGCCCGCTTGCTTGCTTGGCCAAAAAGGGCGTATGCGTTTTCTCCTGAATATATTCAGGGGAAAACGCATACGCCCTTTTTGGCCAAGTGCATCATTGTCGAAGTTGTGCCCCTCTTCCTGTGCTTTACAGGCGATTCTAACGTACCTCTTGAAATCTGTTTCCTGCTGTTCTGCCTCGCATTCAAGTCCGCCTCGTTGCCTTCCCTCAACAGATTTTTGGACGATAGTTGGCCTTGATTACTCTGCCAGTTTGTGAATTGCTGTGCCCCTGAGCTCCATTTTTCAACTCGTTTTTTGTGAGCTGAACGCAAGTCCAAACATTTGGTTCAGGACCTATACTGGTTCCCGGTGGGTGGCTGAGACTTTGGTGAATTCTTCTTCCTGCCGGGAAATTAGAGTGACATGTGCCCATCCAAATGCCTAACAGCTACTCTCTCATTGGTTCTCCCTCTTCCCTTTCCTCCTCTGCCAAATGGGCAACCTGTGTGAACCAGGAGCTTAAAGGGGCTGTCTCTCCAAGTTGGGAGATTGATAGTAAAGCTGTTGGAAAGTCAAACCGGAGCACCAGGAGAGGGACTCTTCGTTGAGTTTTAGAAACCTTTCGTATTCACAGTGTGTCCATTCTCTAGGGTTCCCGTACATGTTATAGCTGTAGTAATATTCCCTTCAACCTGGAGAGGTGGGACCCATGGAATGGTTGCCATGCATTATTGCTTTAAAGGGTCTGCATTTGCTCACCCAATATCACCAATCCTCTCAGTCCCAAGTGTCCAGCCTCATGCCACATCCAGCTGTCATCGTAGATAGGGTCATTCCAGGTTGCATCAGAGACCCTGAAGGAATTGTAAAGAATTTCCCTGTTTCTTTGTTCTGTTTTTGAAATTCCTTTTTAGAGTGGGTTTGAGCTGATTCTCGCTGCCATGTTTATGCCAGTCTAGACACACTTGATTCCCTTACGGAGACATATCAATACATAGGTTTTAAGATTCTTACTAGTCAGATCTATTCCTCTGCGGGAAATATGGGGTTTTGAGTCCCTTTCACTGAGGAAGGTGTAGGTCTTGTCTATTCCATAGTTGGTTTTTGGAACAGTACCTGTGCTTATATCAAACTCTGGTTTGATGCATCACCCCACCTCTCCTTCCCCCTTAAGCAGGCATAAGAGTGTTTTCTAAATGTGAGACTCTGTTCTCTTGCCTAACTCAGTTCATGTGTAGCCATGTTTACAGGATCTTCCTAAGTGATATCTTATGATAAGTTTCTTTTCCTGTGTGACTTCTTTCCCTTAGAATCATCGTACCTGAATCCACTCATTTTGCTGCTACTGGTCTTATGACATTGATTTCGTGGCTGAGGGATATTCCATCGTACGTAAGTTCCACAATGTTTGGAACCATTTTTATATTTCCTGGGATATTTCAGGTGTACCCAGGTTGAGGTTCTTGTAAGCAGTGCAGCCCTCAATTTGGGGGTGGCTCTGTCTTATGGATTTTCAGTTTTCCCAAGGTATATTCCCTAGACTGGAAGTGCCCTTGGCTCTGTAGCTCTGTTGTTTACTTGTTTTAGGGAACACAATGCACTCCTCCAGTGAGGCAGTTGGCAACTTACATCCCGCCCATCAGCATAACAAGGCTCCCTGTTCTCCAGGGCCTGTCTTGCCTTTCTGGTTTTTACACATTTTGTGGATGTCCCTTTTGACCGGTGGGAAGTGATACTTCTTTGTAGTGCAGATTTGCATTGCCCGCTTGCTTGCTTGGCCAAAAAGGGCGTATGCGTTTTCTCCTGAATATATTCAGGAGAAAACGCATACGCCCTTTTTGGCCAAGTGCATCACTGTCGAAGTTGTGCCCCTCTTCCTGTGCTTTACAGGCGATTCTAACGTACCTCTTGAAATCTGTTTCCTGCTATTCTGCCTCGCATTCAAGTCCGCCTCGTTGCCTTCCCTCAACAGATTTTTGGACGATAGTTGGCCTTGATTACTCTGCCAGTTTGTGAATTGCTGTGCCCCTGAGCTCCATTTTTCAACTCGTTTTTTGTGAGCTGAACGCAAGTCCAAACATTTGGTTCAGGACCTATACTGGTTCCCGGTGGGTGGCTGAGACTTTGGTGAATTCTTCTTCCTGCCGGGAAATTAGAGTGACATGTGCCCATCCAAATGCCTAACAGCTACTCTCTCATTGGTTCTCCCTCTTCCCTTTCCTCCTCTGCCAAATGGGCAACCTGTGTGAACCAGGAGCTTAAAGGGGCTGTCTCTCCAAGTTGGGAGATTGATAGTAAAGCTGTTGGAAAGTCAAACCGGAGCACCAGGAGAGGGACTCTTCGTTGAGTTTTAGAAACCTTTCGTATTCACAGTGTGTCCATTCTCTAGGGTTCCCGTACATGTTATAGCTGTAGTAATATTCCCTTCAACCTGGAGAGGTGGGACCCATGGAATGGTTGCCATGCATTATTGCTTTAAAGGGTCTGCATTTGCTCACCCAATCTCACCAATCCTCTCAGTCCCAAGTGTCCAGCCTCATGCCACATCCAGCTGTCATCGTAGATAGGGTCATTCCAGGTTGCATCAGAGACCCTGAAGGAATTGTAAAGAATTTCCCTGTTTCTTTGTTCTGTTTTTGAAATTCCTTTTTAGAGTGGGTTTGAGCTGATTCTCGCTGCCATGTTTATGCCAGTCTAGACACACTTGATTCCCTTACGGAGACATATCAATACATAGGTTTTAAGATTCTTACTAGTCAGATCTATTCCTCTGCGGGAAATATGGGGTTTTGAGTCCCTTTCACTGAGGAAGGTGTAGGTCTTGTCTATTCCATAGTTGGTTTTTGGAACAGTACCTGTGCTTATATCAAACTCTGGTTTGATGCATCACCCCACCTCTCCTTCCCCCTTAAGCAGGCATAAGAGTGTTTTCTAAATGTGAGACTCTGTTCTCTTTCCTAACTCAGTTCCTGTGTAGCCATGTTTACAGGATCTTCCTAAGTGATATCTTATGATAAGTTTCTTTTTCTGTGTGACTTCTTTCACTTAGAATCATCGTACCTGAATCCACTCATTTTGCTGCTACTGGTCTTATGACATTGATTTCATGGCTGAGGGATATTCCATCGTACATAAGTTCCACAATGTTTTGAACCATTTTTATATTTCCTGGGATATCTCAGGTGTACCCAGGTTGAGGTTCTTGTAAGCAGTGCAGCCCTCAATTTGGGGGTGGCTCTGTCTTATGGATTTTCAGTTTTCCCAAGGTATATTCCCTAGACTGGAAGTGCCCTTGGCTCTGTAGCTCTGTTGTTTACTTGTTTTAGGGAACACAATGCACTCCTCCAGTGAGGCAGTTGGCAACTTACATCCCGCCCATCAGCATAACAATGCTCCCTGTTCTCCAGGGCCTGTCTTGCCTTTCTGGTTTTTATACATTTTGTGAATGTCCCTTTTGACCGTTGGGAAGTGATACTTCTTTGTAGTGCAGATTTGCATTGCCCGCTTGCTTGCTTGGCCAAAAAGGGCGTATGCGTTTTCTCCTGAATATATTCAGGAGAAAACGCATACGCCCTTTTTGGCCAAGTGCATCATTGTCGAAGTTGTGCCCCTCTTCCTGTGCTTTACAGGCGATTCTAACGTACCTCTTGAAATCTGTTTCCTGCTATTCTGCCTCGCATTCAAGTCCGCCTCGTTGCCTTCCCTCAACAGATTTTTGGACCATAGTTGGCCTTGATTACTCTGCCAGTTTGTGAATTGCTGTGCCCCTGAGCTCCATTTTTCAACTCGTTTTTTGTGAGCTGAACGCAAGTCCAAACATTTGGTTCAGGACCTATACTGGTTCCCGGTGGGTGGCTGAGACTTTGGTGAATTCTTCTTCCTGCCGGGAAATTAGAGTGACATGTGCCCATCCAAATGCCTAACAGCTACTCTCTCATTGGTTCTCCCTCTTCCCTTTCCTCCTCTGCCAAATGGGCAACCTGTGTGAACCAGGAGCTTAAAGGGGCTGTCTCTCCAAGTTGGGAGATTGATAGTAAAGCTGTTGGAAAGTCAAACCGGAGCACCAGGAGAGGGACTCTTCGTTGAGTTTTAGAAACCTTTCGTATTCACAGTGTGTCCATTCTCTAGGTTTCCCGTACATGTTATAGCTGTAGTAATATTCCCTTCAACCTGGAGAGGTGGGACCCATGGAATGGTTGCCATGCATTATTGCTTTAAAGGGTCTGCATTTGCTCACCCAATCTCACCAATCCTCTCAGTCCCAAGTGTCCAGCCTCATGCCACATCCAGCTGTCATCGTAGATAGGGTCATTCCAGGTTGCATCAGAGACCCTGAAGGAATTGTAAAGAATTTCCCTGTTTCTTTGTTCTGTTTTTGAAATTCCTTTTTAGAGTGGGTTTGAGCTGATTCTCGCTGCCATGTTTATGCCAGTCTAGACACACTTGTTTCCCTTACGGAGACATATCAATACATAGGTTTTAAGATTCTTACTAGTCAGATCTATTCCTCTGCGGGAAATATGGGGTTTTGAGTCCCTTTCACTGAGGAAGGTGTAGGTCTTGTCTATTCCATAGTTGGTTTTTGGAACAGTACCTGTGCTTATATCAAACTCTGGTTTGATGCATCACCCCACCTCTCCTTCCCCCTTAAGCAGGCATAAGAGTGTTTTCTAAATGTGAGACTCTGTTCTCTTTCCTAACTCAGTTCATGTGTAGCCATGTTTACAGGATCTTCCTAAGTGATATCTTATGATAAGTTTCTTTTTCTGTGTGACTTCTTTCACTTAGAATCATCGTACCTGAATCCACTCATTTTGCTGCTACTGGTCTTATGACATTGATTTCATGGCTGAGGGATATTCCATCGTACGTAAGTTCCACAATGTTTGGAACCATTTTTATATTTCCTGGGATATTTCAGGTGTACCCAGGTTGAGGTTCTTGTAAGCAGTGCAGCCCTCAATTTGGGGGTGGCTCTGTCTTATGGATTTTCAGTTTTCCCAAGGTATATTCCCTAGACTGGAAGTGCCCTTGGCTCTGTAGCTCTGTTGTTTACTTGTTTTAGGGAACACAATGCACTCCTCCAGTGAGGCAGTTGGCAACTTACATCCCGCCCATCAGCATAACAAGGCTCCCTGTTCTCCAGGGCCTGTCTTGCCTTTCTGGTTTTTACACATTTTGTGGATGTCCCTTTTGACCGGTGGGAAGTGATACTTCTTTGTAGTGCAGATTTGCATTGCCCGCTTGCTTGCTTGGCCAAAAAGGGCGTATGCGTTTTCTCCTGAATATATTCAGGAGAAAACGCATACGCCCTTTTTGGCCAAGTGCATCATTGTCGAAGTTGTGCCCCTCTTCCTGTGCTTTACAGGCGATTCTAACGTACCTCTTGAAATCTGTTTCCTGCTATTCTGCCTCGCATTCAAGTCCGCCTCGTTGCCTTCCCTCAACAGATTTTTGGACGATAGTTGGCCTTGATTACTCTGCCAGTTTGTGAATTGCTGTGCCCCTGAGCTCCATTTTTCAACTCGTTTTTTGTGAGCTGAACGCAAGTCCAAACATTTGGTTCAGGACCTATACTGGTTCCCGGTGGGTGGCTGAGACTTTGGTGAATTCTTCTTCCTGCCGGGAAATTAGAGTGACATGTGCCCATCCAAATGCCTAACAGCTACTCTCTCATTGGTTCTCCCTCTTCCCTTTCCTCCTCTGCCAAATGGGCAACCTGTGTGAACCAGGAGCTTAAAGGGGCTGTCTCTCCAAGTTGGGAGATTGATAGTAAAGCTGTTGGAAAGTCAAACCAGAGCACTAGGAGAGGGACTCTTCGTTGAGTTTTAGAAACCTTTCGTATTCACAGTGTGT
Organism: Mesoplodon mirus; assembly: GCF_964341445.2. NCBI lineage: Eukaryota > Metazoa > Chordata > Mammalia > Artiodactyla > Ziphiidae > Mesoplodon > Mesoplodon mirus. Next base: position 400,232 of record NW_028295725.1, read on the forward strand.
CCATTCTCTAGGTTTCCCGTACATGTTATAGCTGTAGTAATATTCCCTTCAACCTGGAGAGGTGGGACCCATGGAATGGTTGCCATGCATTATTGCTATAAAGGGTCTGCATTTGCTCACCCAATCTCACCAATCCTCTCAGTCCCAAGTGTCCAGCCTCATGCCACATCCAGCTGTCATCGTAGATAGGGTCATTCCAGGTTGCATCAGAGACCCTGAAGGAATTGTAAAGAATTTCCCTGTTTCTTTGTTCTGTTTTTGAAATTCCTTTTTAGAGTGGGTTTGAGCTGATTCTCGCTGCCATGTTTATGCCAGTCTAGACACACTTGATTCCCTTACGGAGACATATCAATACATAGGTTTTAAGATTCTTACTAGTCAGATCTATTCCTCTGCGGGAAATATGGGGTTTTGAGTCCCTTTCACTGAGGAAGGTGTAGGTCTTGTCTATTCCATAGTTGGTTTTTGGAACAGTACCTGTGCTTATATCAAACTCTGGTTTGATGCATCACCCCACCTCTCCTTCCCCCTTAAGCAGGCATAAGAGTGTTTTCTAAATGTGAGACTCTGTTCTCTTGCCTAACTCAGTTCATGTGTAGCCATGTTTACAGGATCTTCCTAAGTGATATCTTATGATAAGTTTCTTTTTCTGTGTGACTTCTTTCACTTAGAATCATCGTACCTGAATCCACTCATTTTGCTGCTACTGGTCTTATGACATTGATTTCATGGCTGAGGGATATTCCATCGTACGTAAGTTCCACAATGTTTTGAACCATTTTTATATTTCCTGGGATATTTCAGGTGTACCCAGGTTGAGGTTCTTGTAAGCAGTGCAGCCCTCAATTTGGGGGTGGCTCTGTCTTATGGATTTTCAGTTTTCCCAAGGTATATTCCCTAGACTGGAAGTGCCCTTGGCTCTGTAGCTCTGTTGTTTACTTGTTTTAGGGAACACAATGCACTCCTCCAGTGAGGCAGTTGGCAACTTACATCCCGCCCATCAGCATAACAAGGCTCCCTGTTCTCCAGGGCCTGTCTTGCCTTTCTGGTTTTTACACATTTTGTGGATGTCCCTTTTGACCGGTGGGAAGTGATACTTCTTTGTAGTGCAGATTTGCATTGCCCGCTTGCTTGCTTGGCCAAAAAGGGTGTATGCGTTTTCTCCTGAATATATTCAGGAGAAAACACATACGTCATTTTTGGCCAAGTGCATCATTGTCGAAGTTGTGCCCCTCTTCCTGTGCTTTACAGGCGATTCTAACGTACCTCTTGAAATCTGTTTCCTGCTATTCTGCCTCGCATTCAAGTCCGCCTCGTTGCCTTCCCTCAACAGATTTTTGGACGATAGTTGGCCTTGATTACTCTGCCAGTTTGTGAATTGCTGTGCCCCTGAGCTCCATTTTTCAACTCGTTTTTTGTGAGCTGAACGCAAGTCCAAACATTTGGTTCAGGACCTATACTGGTTCCCGGTGGGTGGCTGAGACTTTGGTTAATTCTTCTTCCTGCCGGGAAATTAGAGTGACATGTGCCCATCCAAATGCCTAACAGCTACTCTCTCATTGGTTCTCCCTCTTCCCTTTCTTCCTCTGCCAAATGGGCAACCTGTGTGAACCAGGAGCTTAAAGGGGCTGTCTCTCTAAGTTGGGAGATTGATAGTTAAGCTGTTGGAAAGTCAAACCGGAGCACCAGGAGAGGGACTCTTCGTTGAGTTTTAGAAACCTTTCGTATTCACAGTGTGTCCATTCTCTAGGTTTCCCGTACATGTTATAGCTGTAGTAATATTCCCTTCAACCTGGAGAGTTGGGACCCATGGAATGGTTGCCATGCATTATTGCTTTAAAGGGTCTGCATTTGCTCACCCAATCTCACCAATCCTCTCAGTCCCAAGTGTCCAGCCTCATGCCACATCCAGCTGTCATCGTAGATAGGGTCATTCCAGGTTGCATCAGAGACCCTGAAGGAATTGTAAAGAATTTCCCTGTTTCTTTGTTCTGTTTTTGAAATTCCTTTTTAGAGTGGGTTTGAGCTGATTCTCGCTGCCATGTTTATGCCAGTCTAGACACACTTGATTCCCTTACGGAGACATATCAATACATAGGTTTTAAGATTCTTACTAGTCAGATCTATTCCTCTGCGGGAAATATGGGGTTTTGAGTCCCTTTCACTGAGGAAGGTGTAGGTCTTGTCTATTCCATAGTTGGTTTTTGGAACAGTACCTGTGCTTATATCAAACTCTGGTTTGATGCATCACCCCACCTCTCCTTCCCCCTTAAGCAGGCATAAGAGTGTTTTCTAAATGTGAGACTCTGTTCTCTTTCCTAACTCAGTTCCTGTGTAGCCATGTTTACAGGATCTTCCTAAGTGATATCTTATGATAAGTTTCTTTTTCTGTGTGACTTCTTTCACTTAGAATCATCGTACCTGAATCCACTCATTTTGCTGCTACTGGTCTTATGACATTGATTTCATGGCTGAGGGATATTCCATCGTACATAAGTTCCACAATGTTTTGAACCATTTTTATATTTCCTGGGATATCTCAGGTGTACCCAGGTTGAGGTTCTTGTAAGCAGTGCAGCCCTCAATTTGGGGGTGGCTCTGTCTTATGGATTTTCAGTTTTCCCAAGGTATATTCCCTAGACTGGAAGTGCCCTTGGCTCTGTAGCTCTGTTGTTTACTTGTTTTAGGGAACACAATGCACTCCTCCAGTGAGGCAGTTGGCAACTTACATCCCGCCCATCAGCATAACAATGCTCCCTGTTCTCCAGGGCCTGTCTTGCCTTTCTGGTTTTTATACATTTTGTGAATGTCCCTTTTGACCGTTGGGAAGTGATACTTCTTTGTAGTGCAGATTTGCATTGCCCGCTTGCTTGCTTGGCCAAAAAGGGCGTATGCGTTTTCTCCTGAATATATTCAGGAGAAAACGCATACGCCCTTTTTGGCCAAGTGCATCATTGTCGAAGTTGTGCCCCTCTTCCTGTGCTTTACAGGCGATTCTAACGTACCTCTTGAAATCTGTTTCCTGCTATTCTGCCTCGCATTCAAGTCCGCCTCGTTGCCTTCCCTCAACAGATTTTTGGACCATAGTTGGCCTTGATTACTCTGCCAGTTTGTGAATTGCTGTGCCCCTGAGCTCCATTTTTCAACTCGTTTTTTGTGAGCTGAACGCAAGTCCAAACATTTGGTTCAGGACCTATACTGGTTCCCGGTGGGTGGCTGAGACTTTGGTGAATTCTTCTTCCTGCCGGGAAATTAGAGTGACATGTGCCCATCCAAATGCCTAACAGCTACTCTCTCATTGGTTCTCCCTCTTCCCTTTCCTCCTCTGCCAAATGGGCAACCTGTGTGAACCAGGAGCTTAAAGGGGCTGTCTCTCCAAGTTGGGAGATTGATAGTAAAGCTGTTGGAAAGTCAAACCGGAGCACCAGGAGAGGGACTCTTCGTTGAGTTTTAGAAACCTTTCGTATTCACAGTGTGTCCATTCTCTAGGTTTCCCGTACATGTTATAGCTGTAGTAATATTCCCTTCAACCTGGAGAGGTGGGACCCATGGAATGGTTGCCATGCATTATTGCTTTAAAGGGTCTGCATTTGCTCACCCAATCTCACCAATCCTCTCAGTCCCAAGTGTCCAGCCTCATGCCGCATCCAGCTGTCATTGTAGATAGGGTCATTCCAGGTTGCATCAGAGACCCTGAAGGAATTGTAAAGAATTTCCCTGTTTCTTTGTTCTGTTTTTGAAATTCCTTTTTAGAGTGGGTTTGAGCTGATTCTCGCTGCCATGTTTATGCCAGTCTAGACACACTTGTTTCCCTTACGGAGACATATCAATACATAGGTTTTAAGATTCTTACTAGTCAGATCTATTCCTCTGCGGGAAATATGGGGTTTTGAGTCCCTTTCACTGAGGAAGGTGTAGGTCTTGTCTATTCCATAGTTGGTTTTTGGAACAGTACCTGTGCTTATATCAAACTCTGGTTTGATGCATCACCCCACCTCTCCTTCCCCCTTAAGCAGGCATAAGAGTGTTTTCTAAATGTGAGACTCTGTTCTCTTTCCTAACTCAGTTCATGTGTAGCCATGTTTACAGGATCTTCCTAAGTGATATCTTATGATAAGTTTCTTTTTCTGTGTGACTTCTTTCACTTAGAATCATCGTACCTGAATCCACTCATTTTGCTGCTACTGGTCTTATGACATTGATTTCATGGCTGAGGGATATTCCATCGTACGTAAGTTCCACAATGTTTTGAACCATTTTTATATTTCCTGGGATATTTCAGGTGTACCCAGGTTGAGGTTCTTGTAAGCAGTGCAGCCCTCAATTTGGGGGTGGCTCTGTCTTATGGATTTTCAGTTTTCCCAAGGTATATTCCCTAGACTGGAAGTGCCCTTGGCTCTGTAGCTCTGTTGTTTACTTGTTTTAGGGAACACAATGCACTCCTCCAGTGAGGCAGTTGGCAACTTACATCCCGCCCATCAGCATAACAAGGCTCCCTGTTCTCCAGGGCCTGTCTTGCCTTTCTGGTTTTTACACATTTTGTGGATGTCCCTTTTGACCGGTGGGAAGTGATACTTCTTTGTAGTGCAGATTTGCATTGCCCGCTTGCTTGCTTGGCCAAAAAGGGCGTATGCGTTTTCTCCTGAATATATTCAGGAGAAAACGCATACGCCCTTTTTGGCCAAGTGCATCATTGTCGAAGTTGTGCCCCTCTTCCTGTGCTTTACAGGTGATTCTAACGTACCTCTTGAAATCTGTTTCCTGCTATTCTGCCTCGCATTCAAGTCCGCCTCGTTGCCTTCCCTCAACAGATTTTTGGACGATAGTTGGCCTTGATTACTCTGCCAGTTTGTGAATTGCTGTGCCCCTGAGCTCCATTTTTCAACTCGTTTTTTGTGAGCTGAACGCAAGTCCAAACATTTGGTTCAGGACCTATACTGGTTCCCGGTGGGTGGCTGAGACTTTGGTGAATTCTTCTTCCTGCCGGGAAATTAGAGTGACATGTGCCCATCCAAATGCCTAACAGCTACTCTCTCATTGGTTCTCCCTCTTCCCTTTCTTCCTCTGCCAAATGGGCAACCTGTGTGAACCAGGAGCTTAAAGGGGCTGTCTCTCCAAGTTGGGAGATTGATAGTTAAGCTGTTGGAAAGTCAAACCGGAGCACCAGGAGAGGGGCTCTTCGTTGAGTTTTAGAAACCTTTCGTATTCACAGTGTGTCCATTCTCTAGGTTTCCCGTACATGTTAAAGCTGTAGTAATATTCCCTTCAACCTGGAGAGTTGGGAATCATGGAATGAGTGCCATGCATTATTGCTATAAAGGGTCTGCATTTGCTCACCCAATCTCTCCAATCCTCTCAGTCCCAAGTGTCCAGCCTCATGCCGCATCCAGCTGTCATTGTAGATAGGGTCATTCCAGGTTGCATCAGAGACCCTGAAGGAATTGTAAAGAATTTCCCTGTTTCTTTGTTCTGTTTTTGAAATTCCTTTTTAGAGTGGGTTTGAGCTGATTCTCGCTGCCATGTTTATGCCAGTCTAGACACACTTGATTCCCTTACGGAGACATATCAATACATAGGTTTTAAGATTCTTACTAGTCAGATCTATTCCTCTGCGGGAAATATAGGGTTTTGAGTCCCTTTCACTGAGGAAGGTGTAGGTCTTGTCTATTCCATAGTTGGTTTTTGGAACAGTACCTGTGCTTATATCAAACTCTGGTTTGATGCATCACCCCACCTCTCCTTCCCCCTTAAGCAGGCATAAGAGTGTTTTCTAAATGTGAGACTCTGTTCTCTTGCCTAACTCCGTTCATGTGTAGCCATGTTTACAGGATCTTCCTAAGTGATATCTTATGATAAGTTTCTTTTCCTGTGTGACTTCTTTCACTTAGAATCATCGTACCTGAATCCACTCATTTTGCTGCTACTGGTCTTATGACATTGATTTCATGGCTGAGGGATATTCCATCGTACGTAAGTTCCAGAATGTTTTGAACCATTTTTATATTTCCTGGGATATTTCAGGTGTACCCAGGTTGAGGTTCTTGTAAGCAGTGCAGCCCTCAATTTGGGGGTGGCTCTGTCTTGTGGATTTTCAGTTTTCCCAAGGTATATTCCCTAGACTGGAAGTGCCCTTGGCTCTGTAGCTCTGTTGTTTACTTGTTTTAGGGAACACAATGCACTCCTCCAGTGAGGCAGTTGGCAACTTACATCCCGCCCATCAGCATAACAAGGCTCCCTGTTCTCCAGGGCCTGTCTTGCCTTTCTGGTTTTTACACATTTTGTGGATGTCCCTTTTGACCGGTGGGAAGTGATACTTCTTTGTAGTGCAGATTTGCATTGCCCGCTTGCTTGCTTGGCCAAAAAGGGCGTATGCGTTTTCTCCTGAATATATTCAGGAGAAAACGCATACGCCCTTTTTGGCCAAGTGCATCATTGTCGAAGTTGTGCCCCTCTTCCTGTGCTTTACAGGCGATTCTAACGTACCTCTTGAAATCTGTTTCCTGCTATTCTGCCTCGCATTCAAGTCCGCCTCGTTGCCTTCCCTCAACAGATTTTTGGACGATAGTTGGCCTTGATTACTCTGCCAGTTTGTGAATTGCTGTGCCCCTGAGCTCCATTTTTCAACTCGTTTTTTGTGAGCTGAACGCAAGTCCAAACATTTGGTTCAGGACCTATACTGGTTCCCGGTGGGTGGCTGAGACTTTGGTGAATTCTTCTTCCTGCCGGGAAATTAGAGTGACATGTGCCCATCCAAATGCCTAACAGCTACTCTCTCATTGGTTCTCCCTCTTCCCTTTCTTCCTCTGCCAAATGGGCAACCTGTGTGAACCAGGAGCTTAAAGGGGCTGTCTCTCCAAGTTGGGAGATTGATAGTTAAGCTGTTGGAAAGTCAAACCGGAGCACCAGGAGAGGGACTCTTCGTTGAGTTTTAGAAACCTTTCGTATTCACAGTGTGTCCATTCTCTAGGTTTCCCGTACATGTTAAAGCTGTAGTAATATTCCCTTCAACCTGGAGAGTTGGGAATCATGGAATGGGTGCCATGCATTATTGCTATAAAGGGTCTGCATTTGCTCATCCAATCTCTCCAATCCTCTCAGTCCCAAGTGTCCAGCCTCATGCCGCATCCAGCTGTCATTGTAGATAGGGTCATTCCAGGTTGCATCAGAGAACCTGAAGGAATTGTAAAGAATTTCCCTGTTTCTTTGTTCTGTTTTTGAAATTCCTTTTTAGAGTGGGTTTGAGCTGATTCTCGCTGCCATGTTTATGCCAGTCTAGACACACTTGATTCCCTTACGGAGACATATCAATACATAGGTTTTAAGATTCTTACTAGTCAGATCTATTCCTCTGCGGGAAATATGGGGTTTTGAGTCCCTTTCACTGAGGAAGGTGTAGGTCTTGTCTATTCCATAGTTGGTTTTTGGAACAGTACCTGTGCTTATATCAAACTCTGGTTTGATGCATCACCCCACCTCTCCTTCCCCCTTAAGCAGGCATAAGAGTGTTTTCTAAATGTGAGACTCTGTTCTCTTGCCTAACTCCGTTCATGTGTAGCCATGTTTACAGGATCTTCCTAAGTGATATCTTATGATAAGTTTCTTTTCCTGTGTGACTTCTTTCACTTAGAATCATCGTACCTGAATCCACTCATTTTGCTGCTACTGGTCTTATGACATTGATTTCATGGCTGAGGGATATTCCATCGTACGTAAGTTCCACAATGTTTTGAACCATTTTTATATTTCCTGGGATATTTCAGGTGTAACCAGGTTGAGGTTCTTGTAAGCAGTGCAGCCCTCAATTTGGGGGTGGCTCTGTCTTGTGGATTTTCAGTTTTCCCAAGGTATATTCCCTAGACTGGAAGTGCCCTTGGCTCTGTAGCTCTGTTGTTTACTTGTTTTAGGGAACACAATGCACTCCTCCAGTGAGGCAGTTGGCAACTTACATCCCGCCCATCAGCATAACAAGGCTCCCTGTTCTCCAGGGCCTGTCTTGCCTTTCTGGTTTTTACACATTTTGTGGATGTCCCTTTTGACCGGTGGGAAGTGATACTTCTTTGTAGTGCAGATTTGCATTGCCCGCTTGCTTGCTTGGCCAAAAAGGGCGTATGCGTTTTCTCCTGAATATATTCAGGAGAAAACGCATACGCCCTTTTTGGCCAAGTGCATCATTGTCGAAGTTGTGCCCCTCTTCCTGTGCTTTACAGGCGATTCTAACGTACCTCTTGAAATCTGTTTCCTGCTATTCTGCCTCGCATTCAAGTCCACCTCGTTGCCTTCCCTCAACAGATTTTTGGACGATAGTTGGCCTTGATTACTCTGCCAGTTTGTGAATTGCTGTGCCCCTGAGCTCCATTTTTCAACTCGTTTTTTGTGAGCTGAACGCAAGTCCAAACATTTGGTTCAGGACCTATACTGGTTCCCGGTGGGTGGCTGAGACTTTGGTGAATTCTTCTTCCTGCCGGGAAATTAGAGTGACATGTGCCCATCCAAATGCCTAACAGCTACTCTCTCATTGGTTCTCCCTCTTCCCTTTCCTCCTCTGCCAAATGGGCAACCTGTGTGAACCAGGAGCTTAAAGGGGCTGTCTCTCCAAGTTGGGAGATTGATAGTAAAGCAGTTGGAAAGTCAAACCGGAGCACCAGGAGAGGGACTCTTCGTTGAGTTTTAGAAACCTTTCGTATTCACAGTGTGTCCATTCTCTAGGTTTCCCGTACATGTTATAGCTGTAGTAATATTCCCTTCAACCTGGAGAGGTGGGACCCATGGAATGGGTGCCATGCATTATTGCTTTAAAGGGTCTGCATTTGCTCACCCAATCTCACCAATCCTCTCAGTCCCAAGTGTCCAGCCTCATGCCGCATCCAGCTGTCATCGTAGATAGGGTCATTCCAGGTTGCATCAGAGACCCTGAAGGAATTGTAAAGAATTTCCCTGTTTCTTTGTTCTGTTTTTGAAATTCCTTGTTAGAGGGGGTTTGAGCTGATTCTCGCTGCCATGTTTATGCCAGTCTAGACACACTTGATTCCCTTACGGAGACATATCAATACATAGGTTTTAAGATTTTTACTAGTCAGATCTATTCCTCTGCGGGAAATATGGGGTTTTGAGTCCCTTTCACTGAGGAAGGTGTAGGTCTTGTCTATTCCATAGTTGGTTTTTGGAACAGTACCTGTGCTTATATCAAACTCTGGTTTGATGCATCACCCCACCTCTCCTTCCCCCTTAAGCAGGCATAAGAGTGTTTTCTAAATGTGAGACTCTGTTCTCTTGCCTAACTCCGTTCATGTGTAGCCATGTTTACAGGATCTTCCTAAGTGATATCTTATGATAAGTTTCTTTTCCTGTGTGACTTCTTTCACTTAGAATCATCGTACCTGAATCCACTCATTTTGCTGCTACTGGTCTTATGACATTGATTTCATGGCTGAGGGATATTCCATCGTACGTAAGTTCCACAATGTTTTGAACCATTTTTATATTTCCTCGGATATTTCAGGTGTACCCAGGTTGAGGTTCTTGTAAGCAGTGCAGCCCTCAATTTGGGGGTGGCTCTGTCTTGTGGATTTTCAGTTTTCCCAAGGTATATTCCCTAGACTGGAAGTGCCCTTGGCTCTGTAGCTCTGTTGTTTACTTGTTTTAGGGAACACAATGCACTCCTCCAGTGAGGCAGTTGGCAACTTACATCCCGCCCATCAGCATAACAAGGCTCCCTGTTCTCCAGGGCCTGTCTTGCCTTTCTGGTTTTTACACATTTTGTGGATGTCCCTTTTGACCGGTGGGAAGTGATACTTCTTTGTAGTGCAGATTTGCATTGCCCGCTTGCTTGCTTGGCCAAAAAGGGCGTATGCGTTTTCTCCTGAATATATTCAGGAGAAAACGCATACGCCCTTTTTGGCCAAGTGCATCATTGTCGAAGTTGTGCCCCTCTTCCTGTGCTTTACAGGCGATTCTAACGTACCTCTTGAAATCTGTTTCCTGCTATTCTGCCTCGCATTCAAGTCCACCTCGTTGCCTTCCCTCAACAGATTTTTGGACGATAGTTGGCCTTGATTACTCTGCCAGTTTGTGAATTGCTGTGCCCCTGAGCTCCATTTTTCAACTCGTTTTTTGTGAGCTGAACGCAAGTCCAAACATTTGGTTCAGGACCTATACTGGTTCCCGGTGGGTGGCTGAGACTTTGGTGAATTCTTCTTCCTGCCGGGAAATTAGAGTGACATGTGCCCATCCAAATGCCTAACAGCTACTCTCTCATTGGTTCTCCCTCTTCCCTTTCCTCCTCTGCCAAATGGGCAACCTGTGTGAACCAGGAGCTTAAAGGGGCTGTCTCTCCAAGTTGGGAGATTGATAGTAAAGCAGTTGGAAAGTCAAACCGGAGCACCAGGAGAGGGACTCTTCGTTGAGTTTTAGAAACCTTTCGTATTCACAGTGTGTCCATTCTCTAGGTTTCCCGTACATGTTATAGCTGTAGTAATATTCCCTTCAACCTGGAGAGGTGGGACCCATGGAATGGTTGCCATGCATTATTGCTTTAAAGGGTCTGCATTTGCTCACCCAATCTCACCAATCCTCTCAGTCCCAAGTGTCCAGCCTCATGCCGCATCCAGCTGTCATCGTAGATAGGGTCATTCCAGGTTGCATCAGAGACCCTGAAGGAATTGTAAAGAATTTCCCTGTTTCTTTGTTCTGTTTTTGAAATTCCTTTTTAGAGTGGGTTTGAGCTGATTCTCGCTGCCATGTTTATGCCAGTCTAGACACACTTGATTCCCTTACGGAGACATATCAATACATAGGTTTTAAGATTCTTACTAGTCAGATCTATTCCTCTGCGGGAAATATGGGGTTTTGAGTCCCTTTCACTGAGGAAGGTGTAGGTCTTGTCTATTCCATAGTTGGTTTTTGGAACAGTACCTGTGCTTATATCAAACTCTGGTTTGATGCATCACCCCACCTCTCCTTCCCCCTTAAGCAGGCATAAGAGTGTTTTCTAAATGTGAGACTCTGTTCTCTTGCCTAACTCCGTTCATGTGTAGCCATGTTTACAGGATCTTCCTAAGTGATATCTTATGATAAGTTTCTTTTCCTGTGTGACTTCTTTCACTTAGAATCATCGTACCTGAATCCACTCATTTTGCTGCTACTGGTCTTATGACATTGATTTCATGGCTGAGGGATATTCCATCGTACGTAAGTTCCACAATGTTTTGAACCATTTTTATATTTCCTGGGATATTTCAGGTGTACCCAGGTTGAGGTTCTTGTAAGCAGTGCAGCCCTCAATTTGGGGGTGGCTCTGTCTTGTGGATTTTCAGTTTTCCCAAGGTATATTCCCTAGACTGGAAGTGCCCTTGGCTCTGTAGCTCTGTTGTTTACTTGTTTTAGGGAACACAATGCACTCCTCCAGTGAGGCAGTTGGCAACTTACATCCCGCCCATCAGCATAACAAGGCTCCCTGTTCTCCAGGGCCTGTCTTGCCTTTCTGGTTTTTACACATTTTGTGGATGTCCCTTTTGACCGGTGGGAAGTGATACTTCTTTGTAGTGCAGATTTGCATTGCCCGCTTGCTTGCTTGGCCAAAAAGGGCGTATGCGTTTTCTCCTGAATATATTCAGGAGAAAACGCATACGCCCTTTTTGGCCAAGTGCATCATTGTCGAAGTTGTGCCCCTCTTCCTGTGCTTTACAGGCGATTCTAACGTACCTCTTGAAATCTGTTTCCTGCTATTCTGCCTCGCATTCAAGTCCGCCTCGTTGCCTTCCCTCAACAGATTTTTGGACGATAGTTGGCCTTGATTACTCTGCCAGTTTGTGAATTGCTGTGCCCCTGAGCTCCATTTTTCAACTCGTTTTTTGTGAGCTGAACGCAAGTCCAAACATTTGGTTCAGGACCTATACTGGTTCCCGGTGGGTGGCTGAGACTTTGGTGAATTCTTCTTCCTGCCGGGAAATTAGAGTGACATGTGCCCATCCAAATGCCTAACAGCTACTCTCTCATTGGTTCTCCCTCTTCCCTTTCCTCCTCTGCCAAATGGGCAACCTGTGTGAACCAGGAGCTTAAAGGGGCTGTCTCTCCAAGTTGGGAGATTGATAGTAAAGCTGTTGGAAAGTCAAACCGGAGCACCAGGAGAGGGACTCTTCGTTGAGTTTTAGAAACCTTTCGTATTCACAGTGTGTCCATTCTCTAGGTTTCCCGTACATGTTATAGCTGTAGTAATATTCCCTTCAACCTGGAGAGGTGGGACCCATGGAATGGTTGCCATGCATTATTGCTTTAAAGGGTCTGCCTTTGCTCACCCAATCTCACCAATCCTCTCAGTCCCAAGTGTCCAGCCTCATGCCGCATCCAGCTGTCATCGTAGATAGGGTCATTCCAGGTTGCATCAGAGACCCTGAAGGAATTGTAAAGAATTTCCCTGTTTCTTTGTTCTGTTTTTGAAATTCCTTTTTAGAGTGGGTTTGAGCTGATTCTCGCTGCCATGTTTATGCCAGTCTAGACACACTTGATTCCCTTACGGAGACATATCAATACATAGGTTTTAAGATTTTTACTAGTCAGATCTATTCCTCTGCGGGAAATATGGGGTTTTGAGTCCCTTTCACTGAGGAAGGTGTAGGTCTTGTCTATTCCATAGTTGGTTTTTGGAACAGTACCTGTGCTTATATCAAACTCTGGTTTGATGCATCACCCCACCTCTCCTTCCCCCTTAAGCAGGCATAAGAGTGTTTTCTAAATGTGAGACTCTGTTCTCTTGCCTAACTCCGTTCATGTGTAGCCATGTTTACAGGATCTTCCTAAGTGATATCTTATGATAAGTTTCTTTTCCTGTGTGACTTCTTTCACTTAGAATCATCGTACCTGAATCCACTCATTTTGCTGCTACTGGTCTTATGACATTGATTTCATGGCTGAGGGATATTCCATCGTACGTAAGTTCCACAATGTTTTGAACCATTTTTATATTTCCTGGGATATTTCAGGTGTACCCAGGTTGAGGTTCTTGTAAGCAGTGCAGCCCTCAATTTGGGGGTGGCTCTGTCTTGTGGATTTTCAGTTTTCCCAAGGTATATTCCCTAGACTGGAAGTGCCCTTGGCTCTGTAGCTCTGTTGTTTACTTGTTTTAGGGAACACAATGCACTCCTCCAGTGAGGCAGTTGGCAACTTACATCCCGCCCATCAGCATAACAAGGCTCCCTGTTCTCCAGGGCCTGTCTTGCCTTTCTGGTTTTTACACATTTTGTGGATGTCCCTTTTGACCGGTGGGAAGTGATACTTCTTTGTAGTGCAGATTTGCATTGCCCGCTTGCTTGCTTGGCCAAAAAGGGCGTATGCGTTTTCTCCTGAATATATTCAGGAGAAAACGCATACGCCCTTTTTGGCCAAGTGCATCATTGTCGAAGTTGTGCCCCTCTTCCTGTGCTTTACAGGCGATTCTAACGTACCTCTTGAAATCTGTTTCCTGCTATTCTGCCTCGCATTCAAGTCCGCCTCGTTGCCTTCCCTCAACAGATTTTTGGACGATAGTTGGCCTTGATTACTCTGCCAGTTTGTGAATTGCTGTGCCCCTGAGCTCCATTTTTCAACTCGTTTTTTGTGAGCTGAACGCAAGTCCAAACATTTGGTTCAGGACCTATACTGGTTCCCGGTGGGTGGCTGAGACTTTGGTGAATTCTTCTTCCTGCCGGGAAATTAGAGTGACATGTGCCCATCCAAATGCCTAACAGCTACTCTCTCATTGGTTCTCCCTCTTCCCTTTCTTCCTCTGCCAAATGGGCAACCTGTGTGAACCAGGAGCTTAAAGGGGCTGTCTCTCCAAGTTGGGAGATTGATAGTTAAGCTGTTGGAAAGTCAAACCGGAGCACCAGGAGAGGGACTCTTCGTTGAGTTTTAGAAACCTTTCGTATTCACAGTGTGTCCATTCTCTAGGTTTCCCGTACATGTTAAAGCTGTAGTAATATTCCCTTCAACCTGGAGAGTTGGGAATCATGGAATGGGTGCCATGCATTATTGCTATAAAGGGTCTGCATTTGCTCACCCAATCTCTCCAATCCTCTCAGTCCCAAGTGTCCAGCCTCATGCCGCATCCAGCTGTCATTGTAGATAGGGTCATTCCAGGTTGCATCAGAGACCCTGAAGGAATTGTAAAGAATTTCCCTGTTTCTTTGTTCTGTTTTTGAAATTCCTTTTTAGAGTGGGTTTGAGCTGATTCTCGCTGCCATGTTTATGCCAGTCTAGACACACTTGATTCCCTTACGGAGACATATCAATACATAGGTTTTAAGATTCTTACTAGTCAGATCTATTCCTCTGCGGGAAATATGGGGTTTTGAGTCCCTTTCACTGAGGAAGGTGTAGGTCTTGTCTATTCCATAGTTGGTTTTTGGAACAGTACCTGTGCTTATATCAAACTCTGGTTTGATGCATCACCCCACCTCTCCTTCCCCCTTAAGCAGGCATAAGAGTGTTTTCTAAATGTGAGACTCTGTTCTCTTGCCTAACTCCGTTCATGTGTAGCCATGTTTACAGGATCTTCCTAAGTGATATCTTATGATAAGTTTCTTTTCCTGTGTGACTTCTTTCACTTAGAATCATCGTACCTGAATCCACTCATTTTGCTGCTACTGGTCTTATGACATTGATTTCATGGCTGAGGGATATTCCATCGTACGTAAGTTCCACAATGTTTTGAACCATTTTTATATTTCCTGGGATATTTCAGGTGTACCCAGGTTGAGGTTCTTGTAAGCAGTGCAGCCCTCAATTTGGGGGTGGCTCTGTCTTGTGGATTTTCAGTTTTCCCAAGGTATATTCCCTAGACTGGAAGTGCCCTTGGCTCTGTAGCTCTGTTGTTTACTTGTTTTAGGGAACACAATGCACTCCTCCAGTGAGGCAGTTGGCAACTTACATCCCGCCCATCAGCATAACAAGGCTCCCTGTTCTCCAGGGCCTGTCTTGCCTTTCTGGTTTTTACACATTTTGTGGATGTCCCTTTTGACCGGTGGGAAGTGATACTTCTTTGTAGTGCAGATTTGCATTGCCCGCTTGCTTGCTTGGCCAAAAAGGGCGTATGCGTTTTCTCCTGAATATATTCAGGAGAAAACGCATACGCCCTTTTTGGCCAAGTGCATCATTGTCGAAGTTGTGCCCCTCTTCCTGTGCTTTACAGGCGATTCTAACGTACCTCTTGAAATCTGTTTCCTGCTATTCTGCCTCGCATTCAAGTCCGCCTCGTTGCCTTCCCTCAACAGATTTTTGGACGATAGTTGGCCTTGATTACTCTGCCAGTTTGTGAATTGCTGTGCCCCTGAGCTCCATTTTTCAACTCGTTTTTTGTGAGCTGAACGCAAGTCCAAACATTTGGTTCAGGACCTATACTGGTTCCCGGTGGGTGGCTGAGACTTTGGTGAATTCTTCTTCCTGCCGGGAAATTAGAGTGACATGTGCCCATCCAAATGCCTAACAGCTACTCTCTCATTGGTTCTCCCTCTTCCCTTTCTTCCTCTGCCAAATGGGCAACCTGTGTGAACCAGGAGCTTAAAGGGGCTGTCTCTCCAAGTTGGGAGATTGATAGTTAAGCTGTTGGAAAGTCAAACCGGAGCACCAGGAGAGGGACTCTTCGTTGAGTTTTAGAAACCTTTCGTATTCACAGTGTGTCCATTCTCTAGGTTTCCCGTACATGTTAAAGCTGTAGTAATATTCCCTTCAACCTGGAGAGTTGGGAATCATGGAATGGGTGCCATGCATTATTGCTATAAAGGGTCTGCATTTGCTCACCCAATCTCTCCAATCGTCTCAGTCCCAAGTGTCCAGCCTCATGCCGCATCCAGCTGTCATTGTAGATAGGGTCATTCCAGGTTGCATCAGAGACCCTGAAGGAATTGTAAAGAATTTCCCTGTTTCTTTGTTCTGTTTTTGAAATTCCTTTTTAGAGTGGGTTTGAGCTGATTCTCGCTGCCATGTTTATGCCAGTCTAGACACACTTGATTCCCTTACGGAGACATATCAATACATAGGTTTTAAGATTCTTACTAGTCAGATCTATTCCTCTGCGGGAAATATGGGGTTTTGAGTCCCTTTCACTGAGGAAGGTGTAGGTCTTGTCTATTCCATAGTTGGTTTTTGGAACAGTACCTGTGCTTATATCAAACTCTGGTTTGATGCATCACCCCACCTCTCCTTCCCCCTTAAGCAGGCATAAGAGTGTTTTCTAAATGTGAGACTCTGTTCTCTTTCCTAACTCAGTTCATGTGTAGCCATGTTTACAGGATCTTCCTAAGTGATATCTTATGATAAGTTTCTTTTTCTGTGTGACTTCTTTCACTTAGAATCATCGTACGTGAATCCACTCATTTTGCTGCTACTGGTCTTATGACATTGATTTCATGGCTGAGGGATATTCCATCGTACGTAAGTTCCACAATGTTTTGAACCATTTTTATATTTCCTGGGATATTTCAGGTGTACCCAGGTTGAGGTTATTGTAAGCAGTGCAGCCCTCAATTTGGGGGTGGCTCTGTCTTGTGGATTTTCAGTTTTCCCAAGGTATATTCCCAAGACTGGAAGTGCCCTTGGCTCTGTAGCTCTGTTGTTTACTTGTTTTAGGGAACACAATGCACTCCTCCAGTGAGGCAGTTGGCAACTTACATCCCGCCCATCAGCATAACAAGGCTCCCTGTTCTCCAGGGCCTGTCTTGCCTTTCTGGTTTTTACACATTTTGTGGATGTCCCTTTTGACCGGTGGGAAGTGATACTTCTTTGTAGTGCAGATTTGCATTGCCCGCTTGCTTGCTTGGCCAAAAAGGGCGTATGCGTTTTCTCCTGAATATATTCAGGAGAAAACGCATACGCCCTTTTTGGCCAAGTGCATCATTGTCGAAGTTGTGCCCCTCTTCCTGTGCTTTACAGGCGATTCTAACGTACCTCTTGAAATCTGTTTCCTGCTATTCTGCCTCACATTCAAGTCCGCCTCGTTGCCTTCCCTCAACAGATTTTTGGACGATAGTTGGCCTTGATTACTCTGCCAGTTTGTGAATTGCTGTGCCCCTGAGCTCCATTTTTCAACTCGTTTTTTGTGAGCTGAACGCAAGTCCAAACATTTGGTTCAGGACCTATACTGGTTCCCGGTGGGTGGCTGAGACTTTGGTTAATTCTTCTTCCTGCTGGGAAATTAGAGTGACATGTGCCCATCCAAATGCCTAACAGCTACTCTCTCATTGGTTCTCCCTCTTCCCTTTCCTCCTCTGCCAAATGGGCAACCTGTGTGAACCAGGAGCTTAAAGGGGCTGTCTCTCCAAGTTGGGAGATTGATAGTTAAGCTGTTGGAAAGTCAAACCGGAGCACCAGGAGAGGGACTCTTCGTTGAGTTTTAGAAACCTTTCGTATTCACAGTGTGTCCATTCTCTAGGTTTCCCGTACATGTTATAGCTGTAGTAATATTCCCTTCAACCTGGAGAGGTGGGACCCATGGAATGGTTGCCATGCATTATTGCTTTAAAGGGTCTGCATTTGCTCACCCAATCTCACCAATCCTCTCAGTCCCAAGTGTCCAGCCTCATGCCACATCCAGCTGTCATCGTAGATAGGGTCATTCCAGGTTGCATCAGAGACCCTGAAGGAATTGTAAAGAATTTCCCTGTTTCTTTGTTCTGTTTTTGAAATTCCTTTTTAGAGTGGGTTTGAGCTGATTCTCGCTGCCATGTTTATGCCAGTCTAGACACACTTGATTCCCTTACGGAGACATATCAATACATAGGTTTTAAGATTCTTACTAGTCAGATCTATTCCTCTGCGGGAAATATGGGGTTTTGAGTCCCTTTCACTGAGGAAGGTGTAGGTCTTGTCTATTCCATAGTTGGTTTTTGGAACAGTACCTGTGCTTATATCAAACTCTGGTTTGATGCATCACCCCACCTCTCCTTCCCCCTTAAGCAGGCATAAGAGTGTTTTCTAAATGTGAGACTCTGTTCTCTTTCCTAACTCAGTTCATGTGTAGCCATGTTTACAGGATCTTCCTAAGTGATATCTTATGATAAGTTTCTTTTTCTGTGTGACTTCTTTCCCTTAGAATCATCGTACCTGAATCCACTCATTTTGCTGCTACTGGTCTTATGACATTGATTTCATGGCTGAGGGATATTCCATCGTACGTAAGTTCCACAATGTTTTGAACCATTTTTATATTTCCTGGGATATTTCAGGTGTACCCAGGTTGAGGTTCTTGTAAGCAGTGCAGCCCTCAATTTGGGGGTGGCTCTGTCTTATGGATTTTCAGTTTTCCCAAGGTATATTCCCTAGACTGGAAGTGCCCTTGGCTCTGTAGCTCTGTTGTTTACTTGTTTTAGGGAACACAATGCACTCCTCCAGTGAGGCAGTTGGCAACTTACATCCCGCCCATCAGCATAACAAGGCTCCCTGTTCTCCAGGGCCTGTCTTGCCTTTCTGGTTTTTACACATTTTGTGGATGTCCCTTTTGACCGGTGGGAAGTGATACTTCTTTGTAGTGCAGATTTGCATTGCCCGCTTGCTTGCTTGGCCAAAAAGGGCGTATGCGTTTTCTCCTGAATATATTCAGGAGAAAACACATACGCCCTTTTTGGCCAAGTGCATCATTGTCGAAGTTGTGCCCCTCTTCCTGTGCTTTACAGGTGATTCCAACGTACATCTTGAAATCTGTTTCCTGCTATTCTGCCTCGATTTCAAGTCTGCCTCGTTGCCTTCCCTCAACAGATTTTTGGACGATTGTTGGCCTTGATTACTCTGCCTGTTTGTGAATTGCTGTGCCCCTGAGCTCCATTTTCAAACTCGTTTTTTGTGAGCTGAACGCAAGTCCAAACTTTTGGTTCAGGACCTATACTGGTTCCCGGTGGGTGGCTGAGACTTTGGTTAATTCTTCTTCCTGCCGGGAAATTAGAGTTACATGTGCCCATCCAAATGCCTAACAGCGACTCTCTCATTGGTTCTCCCTCTTCCCTTTCATCCTCTGCCAAATTGGCAACCTGTGTGAACCAGGAGCTTAAAGGGGCTGTCTCTCCAAGTTGGGAGATTGATAGTAAAGCAGTTGGAAAGTCAAACCGGAGCACCAGGAGAGGGACTCTTCATTGAGTTTTAGAAACCTTTCGTATTCACAGTGTGTCCATTCTCTAGGTTTCCCGTACATGTTAAAGCTGTAGTAATATTCCCTTCAACCTGGAGAGTTGGGAATCATGGAATGGGTGCCATGCATTATTGCTATAAAGGGTCTGCCTTTGCTCACCCAATCTCTCCAATCCTCTCAGTCACAAGTGTCCAGCCTCATGCCGCATCCAGCTGTCATTGTAGATAGGGTCATTCCAGGTTGCATCAGAGACCCTGAAGGAATTGTAAAGAATTTCCCTGTTTCTTTGTTCTGTTTTTGAAATTCCTTTTTAGAGTGGGTTTGAGCTGATTCTCGCTGCCATGTTTATGCCCGTCTAGACACACTTGATTCCCTTACGGAGACATATCAATACATAGGTTTTAAGATTCTTACTAGTCAGATCTATTCCTCTGCGGGAAATATGGGGTTTTGAGTCCCTTTCACTGAGGAAGGTGTAGGTCTTGTCTATTCCATAGTTGGTTTTTGGAACAGTACCTGTGCTTATATCAAACTCTGGTTTGATGCATCACCCCACCTCTCCTTCCCCCTTAAGCAGGCATAAGAGTGTTTTCTAAATGTGAGACTCTGTTCTCTTTCCTAACTCAGTTCATGTGTAGCCATGTTTACAGGATCTTCCTAAGTGATATCTTATGATAAGTTTCTTTTTCTGTGTGACTTCTTTCCCTTAGAATCATCGTACCTGAATCCACTCATTTTGCTGCTACTGGTCTTATGACATTGATTTCATGGCTGAGGGATATTCCATCGTACGTAAGTTCCACAATGTTTTGAACCATTTTTATATTTCCTGGGATATTTCAGGTGTACCCAGGTTGAGGTTCTTGTAAGCAGTGCAGCCCTCAATTTGGGGGTGGCTCTGTCTTATGGATTTTCAGTTTTCCCAAGGTATATTCCCTAGACTGGAAGTGCTCTTGGCTCTGTAGCTCTGTTGTTTACTTGTTTTAGGGAACACAATGCACTCCTCCAGTGAGGCAGTTGGCAACTTACATCCCGCCCATCAGCATAACAAGGCTCCCTGTTCTCCAGGGCCTGTCTTGCCTTTCTGGTTTTTACACATTTTGTGGATGTCCCTTTTGACCGTTGGGAAGTGATACTTCTTTGTAGTGCAGATTTGCATTGCCCGCTTGCTTGCTTGGCCAAAAAGGGCGTATGCGTTTTCTCCTGAATATATTCAGGAGAAAACACATACGCTCTTTTTGGCCAAGTGCATCATTGTCGAAGTTGTGCCCCTCTTCCTGTGCTTTACAGGTGATTCCAACGTACATCTTGAAATCTGTTTCCTGCTATTCTGCCTCGATTTCAAGTCCGCGTCGTTGCCTTCCCTCAACAGATTTTTGGACGATTGTTGGCCTTGATTACTCTGCCTGTTTGTGAATTGCTGTGCCCCTGAGCTCCATTTTCAAACTCGTTTTTTGTGAGCTGAACGCAAGTCCAAACTTTTGGTTCAGGACCTATACTGGTTCCCGGTGGGTGGCTGAGACTTTGGTTAATTCTTCTTCCTGCCGGGAAATTAGAGTGACATGTGCCCATCCAAATGCCTAACAGCGACTCTCTCATTGGTTCTCCCTCTTCCCTTTCATCCTCTGCCAAATTGGCAACCTGTGTGAACCAGGAGCTTAAAGGGGCTGTCTCTCCAAGTTGGGAGATTGATAGTAAAGCAGTTGGAAAGTCAAACCGGAGCACCAGGAGAGGGACTCTTCATTGAGTTTTAGAAACCTTTCGTATTCACAGTGTGGCCATTCTCTAGGTTTCCCGTACATGTTAAAGCTGTAGTAATATTCCCTTCAACCTGGAGAGTTGGGAATCATGGAATGGGTGCCATGCATTATTGCTATAAAGGGTCTGCCTTTGCTCACCCAATCTCTCCAATCCTCTCAGTCACAAGTGTCCAGCCTCATGCCGCATCTAGCTGTCATTGTAGATAGGGTCATTCCAGGTTGCATCAGAGACCCTGAAGGAATTGTAAAGAATTTCCCTGTTTCTTTGTTCTGTTTTTGAAATTCCTTTTTAGAGTGGGTTTGAGCTGATTCTCGCTGCCATGTTTATGCCAGTCTAGACACACTTGATTCCCTTACGGAGACATATCAATACATAGGTTTTAAGATTCTTACTAGTCAGATCTATTCCTCTGCGGGAAATATGGGGTTTTGAGTCCCTTTCACTGAGGAAGGTGTAGGTCTTGTCTATTCCATAGTTGGTTTTTGGAACAGTACCTGTGCTTATATCAAACTCTGGTTTGATGCATCACCCCACCTCTCCTTCCCCCTTAAGCAGGCATAAGAGTGTTTTCTAAATGTGAGACTCTGTTCTCTTTCCTAACTCAGTTCATGTGTAGCCATGTTTACAGGATCTTCCTAAGTGATATCTTATGATAAGTTTCTTTTTCTGTGTGACTTCTTTCACTTAGAATCATCGTACCTGAATCCACTCATTTTGCTGCTACTGGTCTTATGACATTGATTTCATGGCTGAGGGATATTCCATCGTACGTAAGTTCCACAATGTTTTGAACCATTTTTATATTTCCTGGGATATTTCAGGTGTACCCAGGTTGAGGTTCTTGTAAGCAGTGCAGCCCTCAATTTGGGGGTGGCTCTGTCTTGTGGATTTTCAGTTTTCCCAAGGTATATTCCCTAGACTGGAAGTGCCCTTGGCTCTGTAGCTCTGTTGTTTACTTGTTTTAGGGAACACAATGCACTCCTCCAGTGAGGCAGTTGGCAACTTACATCCCGCCCATCAGCATAACAAGGCTCCCTGTTCTCCAGGGCCTGTCTTGCCTTTCTGGTTTTTACACATTTTGTGGATGTCCCTTTTGACCGGTGGGAAGTGATACTTCTTTGTAGTGCAGATTTGCATTGCCCGCTTGCTTGCTTGGCCAAAAAGGGCGTATGCGTTTTCTCCTGAATATATTCAGGAGAAAACGCATACGCCCTTTTTGGCCAAGTGCATCATTGTCGAAGTTGTGCCCCTCTTCCTGTGCTTTACAGGTGATTCTAACGTACCTCTTGAAATCTGTTTCCTGCTATTCTGCCTCGCATTCAAGTCCGCCTCGTTGCCTTCCCTCAACAGATTTTTGGACGATAGTTGGCCTTGATTACTCTGCCAGTTTGTGAATTGCTGTGCCCCTGAGCTCCATTTTTCAACTCGTTTTTTGTGAGCTGAACGCAAGTCCAAACATTTGGTTCAGGACCTATACTGGTTCCCGGTGGGTGGCTGAGACTTTGGTGAATTCTTCTTCCTGCCGGGAAATTAGAGTGACATGTGCCCATCCAAATGCCTAACAGCTACTCTCTCATTGGTTCTCCCTCTTCCCTTTCTTCCTCTGCCAAATGGGCAACCTGTGTGAACCAGGAGCTTAAAGGGGCTGTCTCTCCAAGTTGGGAGATTGATAGTAAAGCTGTTGGAAAGTCAAACCGGAGCACCAGGAGAGGGACTCTTCGTTGAGTTTTAGAAACCTTTCGTATTCACAGTGTGTCCATTCTCTAGGTTTCCCGTACATGTTATAGCTGTAGTAATATTCCCTTCAACCTGGAGAGTTGGGAATCATGGAACGGGTGCCATGCATTATTGCTATAAAGGGTCTGCAATTGCTCACCCAATCTCTCCAATCCTCTCAGTCCCAAGTGTCCAGCCTCATGCCGCATCCAGCTGTCATCGTAGATAGGGTCATTCCAGGTTGCATCAGAGACCCTGAAGGAATTGTAAAGAATTTCCCTGTTTCTTTGTTCTGTTTTTGAAATTCCTTTTTAGAGTGGGTTTGAGCTGATTCTCGCTGCCATGTTTATGCCAGTCTAGACACACTTGATTCCCTTACGGAGACATATCAATACATAGGTTTTAAGATTCTTACTAGTCAGATCTATTCCTCTGCGGGAAATATGGGGTTTTGAGTCCCTTTCACTGAGGAAGGTGTAGGTCTTGTCTATTCCATAGTTGGTTTTTGGAACAGTACCTGTGCTTATAAAAACTCTG
The DNA here is from genome assembly GCF_964341445.2 of Mesoplodon mirus. Classification (NCBI taxonomy): domain Eukaryota; kingdom Metazoa; phylum Chordata; class Mammalia; order Artiodactyla; family Ziphiidae; genus Mesoplodon; species Mesoplodon mirus. The sequence goes on from NW_028295725.1 coordinate 423,336, forward strand.
GTTTGATGCATCACCCCACCTCTCCTTCCCCCTTAAGCAGGCATAAGAGTGTTTTCTAAATGTGAGACTCTGTTCTCTTTCCTAACTCAGTTCATGTGTAGCCATGTTTACAGGATCTTCCTAAGTGATATCTTATGATAAGTTTCTTTTTCTGTGTGACTTCTTTCACTTAGAATCATCGTACCTGAATCCACTCATTTTGCTGCTACTGGTCTTATGACATTGATTTCATGGCTGAGGGATATTCCATCGTACGTAAGTTCCACAATGTTTTGAACCATTTTTATATTTCCTGGGATATTTCAGGTGTACCCAGGTTGAGGTTCTTGTAAGCAGTGCAGCCCTCAATTTGGGGGTGGCTCTGTCTTATGGATTTTCAGTTTTCCCAAGGTATATTCCCTAGACTGGAAGTGCCCTTGGCTCTGTAGCTCTGTTGTTTACTTGTTTTAGGGAACACAATGCACTCCTCCAGTGAGGCAGTTGGCAACTTACATCCCGCCCATCAGCATAACAAGGCTCCCTGTTCTCCAGGGCCTGTCTTGCCTTTCTGGTTTTTACACATTTTGTGGATGTCCCTTTTGACCGGTGGGAAGTGATACTTCTTTGTAGTGCAGATTTGCATTGCCCGCTTGCTTGCTTGGCCAAAAAGGGCGTATGCGTTTTCTCCTGAATATATTCAGGAGAAAACGCATACGCCCTTTTTGGCCAAGTGCATCATTGTCGAAGTTGTGCCCCTCTTCCTGTGCTTTACATGCGATTCTAACGTACCTCTTGAAATCTGTTTCCTGCTATTCTGCCTCGCATTCAAGTCCGCCTCGTTGCCTTCCCTCAACAGATTTTTGGACGATAGTTGGCCTTGATTACTCTGCCAGTTTGTGAATTGCTGTGCCCCTGAGCTCCATTTTTCAACTCGTTTTTTGTGAGCTGAACGCAAGTCCAAACATTTGGTTCAGGACCTATACTGGTTCCCGGTGGGTGGCTGAGACTTTGGTTAATTCTTCTTCCTGCCGGGAAATTAGAGTGACATGTGCCCATCCAAATGCCTAACAGCTACTCTCTCATTGGTTCTCCCTCTTCCCTTTCTTCCTCTGCCAAATGGGCAACCTGTGTGAACCAGGAGCTTAAAGGGGCTGTCTCTCCAAGTTGGGAGATTGATAGTTAAGCTGTTGGAAAGTCAAACCGGAGCACCAGGAGAGGGACTCTTCGTTGAGTTTTAGAAACCTTTCGTATTCACAGTGTGTCCATTCTCTAGGTTTCCCGTACATGTTAAAGCTGTAGTAATATTCCCTTCAACCTGGAGAGGTGGGACCCATGGAATGGTTGCCATGCATTATTGCTTTAAAGGGTCTGCATTTGCTCACCCAATCTCACCAATCCTCTCAGTCCCAAATGTCCAGCCTCATGCCACATCCAGCTGTCATCGTAGATAGGGTCATTCCAGGTTGCATCAGAGACCCTGAAGGAATTGTAAAGAATTTCCCTGTTTCTTTGTTCTGTTTTTGAAATTCCTTTTTAGAGTGGGTTTGAGCTGATTCTCGCTGCCATGTTTATGCCAGTCTAGACACACTTGATTCCCTTATGGAGACATATCAATACATAGGTTTTAAGATTCTTACTAGTCAGATCTATTCCTCTGCGGGAAATATGGGGTTTTGAGTCCCTTTCACTGAGGAAGGTGTAGGTCTTGTCTATTCCATAGTTGGTTTTTGGAACAGTACCTGTGCTTATATCAAACTCTGGTTTGATGCATCACCCCACCTCTCCTTCCCCCTTAAGCAGGCATAAGAGTGTTTTCTAAATGTGAGACTCTGTTCTCTTTCCTAACTCAGTTCATGTGTAGCCATGTTTACAGGATCTTCCTAAGTGATATCTTATGATAAGTTTCTTTTTCTGTGTGACTTCTTTCACTTAGAATCATCGTACCTGAATCCACTCATTTTGCTGCTACTGGTCTTATGACATTGATTTCATGGCTGAGGGATATTCCATCGTACGTAAGTTCCACAATGTTTTGAACCATTTTTATATTTCCTGGGATATTTCAGGTGTACCCAGGTTGAGGTTCTTGTAAGCAGTGCAGCCCTCAATTTGGGGGTGGCTCTGTCTTATGGATTTTCAGTTTTCCCAAGGTATATTCCCTAGACTGGAAGTGCCCTTGGCTCTGTAGCTCTGTTGTTTACTTGTTTTAGGGAACACAATGCACTCCTCCAGTGAGGCAGTTGGCAACTTACATCCCGCCCATCAGCATAACAAGGCTCCCTGTTCTCCAGGGCCTGTCTTGCCTTTCTGGTTTTTACACATTTTGTGGATGTCCCTTTTGACCGGTGGGAAGTGATACTTCTTTGTAGTGCAGATTTGCATTGCCCGCTTGCTTGCTTGGCCAAAAAGGGCGTATGCGTTTTCTCCTGAATATATTCAGGAGAAAACGCATACGCCCTTTTTGGCCAAGTGCATCATTGTCGAAGTTGTGCCCCTCTTCCTGTGCTTTACAGGCGATTCTAACGTACCTCTTGAAATCTGTTTCCTGCTATTCTGCCTCGCATTCAAGTCCGCCTCGTTGCCTTCCCTCAACAGATTTTTGGACGATAGTTGGCCTTGATTACTCTGCCAGTTTGTGAATTGCTGTGCCCCTGATCTCCATTTTTCAACTCGTTTTTTGTGAGCTGAACGCAAGTCCAAACATTTGGTTCAGGACCTATACTGGTTCCCGGTGGGTGGCTGAGACTTTGGTTAATTCTTTTTCCTGCCGGGAAATTAGAGTGACATGTGCCCATCCAAATGCCTAACAGCTACTCTCTCATTGGTTCTCCCTCTTCCCTTTCTTCCTCTGCCAAATGGGCAACCTGTGTGAACCAGGAGCTTAAAGGGGCTGTCTCTCCAAGTTGGGAGATTGATAGTTAAGCTGTTGGAAAGTCAAACCGGAGCACCAGGAGAGGGACTCTTCATTGAGTTTTAGAAACCTTTCGTATTCACAGTGTGTCCATTCTCTAGGTTTCCCGTACATGTTAAAGCTGTAGTAATATTCCCTTCAACCTGGAGAGTTGGGACCCATGGAATGGTTGCCATGCATTATTGCTTTAAAGGGTCTGCATTTGCTCACCCAATCTCACCAATCCTCTCAGTCCCAAGTGTCCAGCCTCATGCCGCATCCAGCTGTCATCGTAGATAGGGTCATTCCAGGTTGCATCAGAGACCCTGAAGGAATTGTAAAGAATTTCCCTGTTTCTTTGTTCTGTTTTTGAAATTCCTTTTTAGAGTGGGTTTGAGCTGATTCTCGCTGCCATGTTTATGCCAGTCTAGACACACTTGATTCCCTTACGGAGACATATCAATACATAGGTTTTAAGATTCTTACTAGTCAGATCTATTCCTCTGCGGGAAATATGGGGTTTTGAGTCCCTTTCACTGAGGAAGGTGTAGGTCTTGTCTATTCCATAGTTGGTTTTTGGAACAGTACCTGTGCTTATATCAAACTCTGGTTTGATGCATCACCCCACCTCTCCTTCCCCCTTAAGCAGGCATAAGAGTGTTTTCTAAATGTGAGACTCTGTTCTCTTTCCTAACTCAGTTCATGTGTAGCCATGTTTACAGGATCTTCCTAAGTGATATCTTATGATAAGTTTCTTTTCCTGTGTGACTTCTTTCACTTAGAATCATCGTACCTGAATCCACTCATTTTGCTGCTACTGGTCTTATGACATTGATTTCATGGCTGAGGGATATTCCATCATACGTAAGTTCCACAATGTTTTGAACCATTTTTATATTTCCTGGGATATTTCAGGTGTACCCAGGTTGAGGTTCTTGTAAGCAGTGCAGCCCTCAATTTGGGGGTGGCTCTGTCTTGTGGATTTTCAGTTTTCCCAAGGTATATTCCCTAGACTGGAAGTGCCCTTGGCTCTGTAGCTCTGTTGTTTACTTGTTTTAGGGAACACAATGCACTCCTCCAGTGAGGCAGTTGGCAACTTACATCCCGCCCATCAGCATAACAAGGCTCCCTGTTCTCCAGGGCCTGTCTTGCCTTTCTGGTTTTTACACATTTTGTGGATGTCCCTTTTTACCGGTGGGAAGTGATACTTCTTTGTAGTGCAGATTTGCATTGCCCGCTTGCTTGCTTGGCCAAAAAGGGCGTATGCGTTTTCTCCTGAATATATTCAGGAGAAAACGCATACGCCCTTTTTGGCCAAGTGCATCATTGTCGAAGTTGTGCCCCTCTTCCTGTGCTTTACAGGTGATTCTAACGTACCTCTTGAAATCTGTTTCCTGCTATTCTGCCTCGCATTCAAGTCCGCCTCGTTGCCTTCCCTCAACAGATTTTTGGACGATAGTTGGCCTTGATTACTCTGCCAGTTTGTGAATTGCTGTGCCCCTGAGCTCCATTTTTCAACTCGTTTTTTGTGAGCTGAACGCAAGTCCAAACATTTGGTTCAGGACCTATACTGGTTCCCGGTGGGTGGCTGAGACTTTGGTGAATTCTTCTTCCTGCCGGGAAATTAGAGTGACATGTGCCCATCCAAATGCCTAACAGCTACTCTCTCATTGGTTCTCCCTCTTCCCTTTCCTCCTCTGCCAAATGGGCAACCTGTGTGAACCAGGAGCTTAAAGGGGCTGTCTCTCCAAGTTGGGAGATTGATAGTAAAGCTGTTGGAAAGTCAAACCGGAGCACCAGGAGAGGGACTCTTCGTTGAGTTTTAGAAACCTTTCGTATTCACAGTGTGTCCATTCTCTAGGTTTCCCGTACATGTTATAGCTGTAGTAATATTCCCTTCAACCTGGAGAGGTGGGACCCATGGAATGGTTGCCATGCATTATTGCTTTAAAGGGTCTGCATTTGCTCACCCATTCTCACCAATCCTCTCAGTCCCAAGTGTCCAGCCTCATGCCACATCCAGCTGTCATCGTAGATAGGGTCATTCCAGGTTGCATCAGAGACCCTGAAGGAATTGTAAAGAATTTCCCTGTTTCTTTGTTCTGTTTTTGAAATTCCTTTTTAGAGTGGGTTTGAGCTGATTCTCGCTGCCATGTTTATGCCAGTCTAGACACACTTGATTCCCTTACGGAGACATATCAATACATAGGTTTTAAGATTCTTACTAGTCAGATCTATTCCTCTGCGGGAAATATGGGGTTTTGAGTCCCTTTCACTGAGGAAGGTGTAGGTCTTGTCTATTCCATAGTTGGTTTTTGGAACAGTACCTGTGCTTATATCAAACTCTGGTTTGATGCATCACCCCACCTCTCCTTCCCCCTTAAGCAGGCATAAGAGTGTTTTCTAAATGTGAGACTCTGTTCTCTTTCCTAACTCAGTTCATGTGTAGCCATGTTTACAGGATCTTCCTAAGTGATATCTTATGATAAGTTTCTTTTCCTGTGTGACTTCTTTCACTTAGAATCATCGTACCTGAATCCACTCATTTTGCTGCTACTGGTCTTATGACATTGATTTCATGGCTGAGGGATATTCCATCGTACGTAAGTTCCACAATGTTTTGAACCATTTTTATATTTCCTGGGATATTTCAGGTGTACCCAGGTTGAGGTTCTTGTAAGCAGTGCAGCCCTCAATTTGGGGGTGGCACTGTCTTGTGGATTTTCAGTTTTCCCAAGGTATATTCCCTAGACTGGAAGTGCCCTTGGCTCTGTAGCTCTGTTGTTTACTTGTTTTAGGGAACACAATGCACTCCTCCAGTGAGGCAGTTGGCAACTTACATCCCGCCCATCAGCATAACAAGGCTCCCTCTTCTCCAGGGCCTGTCTTGCCTTTCTGGTTTTTACACATTTTGTGGATGTCCCTTTTGACCGGTGGGAAGTGATACTTCTTTGTAGTGCAGATTTGCATTGCCCGCTTGCTTGCTTGGCCAAAAAGGGCGTATGCGTTTTCTCCTGAATATATTCAGGAGAAAACGCATACGCCCTTTTTGGCCAAGTGCATCATTGTCGAAGTTGTGCCCCTCTTCCTGTGCTTTACAGGCGATTCTAACGTACCTCTTGAAATCTGTTTCCTGCTATTCTGCCTCGCATTCAAGTCCACCTCGTTGCCTTCCCTCAACAGATTTTTGGACGATAGTTGGCCTTGATTACTCTGCCAGTTTGTGAATTGCTGTGCCCCTGAGCTCCATTTTTCAACTCGTTTTTTGTGAGCTGAACGCAAGTCCAAACATTTGGTTCAGGACCTATACTGGTTCCCGGTGGGTGGCTGAGACTTTGGTTAATTCTTTTTCCTGCCGGGAAATTAGAGTGACATGTGCCCATCCAAATGCCTAACAGCTACTCTCTCATTGGTTCTCCCTCTTCCCTTTCTTCCTCTGCCAAATGGGCAACCTGTGTGAACCAGGAGCTTAAAGGGGCTGTCTCTCCAAGTTGGGAGATTGATAGTTAAGCTGTTGGAAAGTCAAACCGGAGCACCAGGAGAGGGACTCTTCATTGAGTTTTAGAAACCTTTCGTATTCACAGTGTGTCCATTCTCTAGGTTTCCCGTACATGTTAAAGCTGTAGTAATATTCCCTTCAACCTGGAGAGTTGGGACCCATGGAATGGTTGCCATGCATTATTGCTTTAAAGGGTCTGCATTTGCTCACCCAATCTCACCAATCCTCTCAGTCCCAAGTGTCCAGCCTCATGCCGCATCCAGCTGTCATCGTAGATAGGGTCATTCCAGGTTGCATCAGAGACCCTGAAGGAATTGTAAAGAATTTCCCTGTTTCTTTGTTCTGTTTTTGAAATTCCTTTTTAGAGTGGGTTTGAGCTGATTCTCGCTGCCATGTTTATGCCAGTCTAGACACACTTGATTCCCTTACGGAGACATATCAATACATAGGTTTTAAGATTCTTACTAGTCAGATCTATTCCTCTGCGGGAAATATGGGGTTTTGAGTCCCTTTCACTGAGGAAGGTGTAGGTCTTGTCTATTCCATAGTTGGTTTTTGGAACAGTACCTGTGCTTATATCAAACTCTGGTTTGATGCATCACCCCACCTCTCCTTCCCCCTTAAGCAGGCATAAGAGTGTTTTCTAAATGTGAGACTCTGTTCTCTTTCCTAACTCAGTTCATGTGTAGCCATGTTTACAGGATCTTCCTAAGTGATATCTTATGATAAGTTTCTTTTCCTGTGTGACTTCTTTCACTTAGAATCATCGTACCTGAATCCACTCATTTTGCTGCTACTGGTCTTATGACATTGATTTCATGGCTGAGGGATATTCCATCGTACGTAAGTTCCACAATGTTTTGAACCATTTTTATATTTCCTGGGATATTTCAGGTGTACCCAGGTTGAGGTTCTTGTAAGCAGTGCAGCCCTCAATTTGGGGGTGGCTCTGTCTTGTGGATTTTCAGTTTTCCCAAGGTATATTCCCTAGACTGGAAGTGCCCTTGGCTCTGTAGCTCTGTTGTTTACTTGTTTTAGGGAACACAATGCACTCCTCCAGTGAGGCAGTTGGCAACTTACATCCCGCCCATCAGCATAACAAGGCTCCCTGTTCTCCAGGGCCTGTCTTGCCTTTCTGGTTTTTACACATTTTGTGGATGTCCCTTTTGACCGGTGGGAAGTGATACTTCTTTGTAGTGCAGATTTGCATTGCCCGCTTGCTTGCTTGGCCAAAAAGGGCGTATGCGTTTTCTCCTGAATATATTCAGGAGAAAACGCATACGCCCTTTTTGGCCAAGTGCATCATTGTCGAAGTTGTGCCCCTCTTCCTGTGCTTTACAGGTGATTCTAACGTACCTCTTGAAATCTGTTTCCTGCTATTCTGCCTCGCATTCAAGTCCGCCTCGTTGCCTTCCCTCAACAGATTTTTGGACGATAGTTGGCCTTGATTACTCTGCCAGTTTGTGAATTGCTGTGCCCCTGAGCTCCATTTTTCAACTCGTTTTTTGTGAGCTGAACGCAAGTCCAAACATTTGGTTCAGGACCTATACTGGTTCCCGGTGGGTGGCTGAGACTTTGGTGAATTCTTCTTCCTGCCGGGAAATTAGAGTGACATGTGCCCATCCAAATGCCTAACAGCTACTCTCTCATTGGTTCTCCCTCTTCCCTTTCCTCCTCTGCCAAATGGGCAACCTGTGTGAACCAGGAGCTTAAAGGGGCTGTCTCTCCAAGTTGGGAGATTGATAGTAAAGCTGTTGGAAAGTCAAACCGGAGCACCAGGAGAGGGACTCTTCGTTGAGTTTTAGAAACCTTTCGTATTCACAGTGTGTCCATTCTCTAGGTTTCCCGTACATGTTATAGCTGTAGTAATATTCCCTTCAACCTGGAGAGGTGGGACCCATGGAATGGTTGCCATGCATTATTGCTTTAAAGGGTCTGCATTTGCTCACCCAATCTCACCAATCCTCTCAGTCCCAAGTGTCCAGCCTCATGCCACATCCAGCTGTCATCGTAGATAGGGTCATTCCAGGTTGCATCAGAGACCCTGAAGGAATTGTAAAGAATTTCCCTGTTTCTTTGTTCTGTTTTTGAAATTCCTTTTTAGAGTGGGTTTGAGCTGATTCTCGCTGCCATGTTTATGCCAGTCTAGACACACTTGATTCCCTTACGGAGACATATCAATACATAGGTTTTAAGATTCTTACTAGTCAGATCTATTCCTCTGCGGGAAATATGGGGTTTTGAGTCCCTTTCACTGAGGAAGGTGTAGGTCTTGTCTATTCCATAGTTGGTTTTTGGAACAGTACCTGTGCTTATATCAAACTCTGGTTTGATGCATCACCCCACCTCTCCTTCCCCCTTAAGCAGGCATAAGAGTGTTTTCTAAATGTGAGACTCTGTTCTCTTTCCTAACTCAGTTCATGTGTAGCCATGTTTACAGGATCTTCCTAAGTGATATCTTATGATAAGTTTCTTTTCCTGTGTGACTTCTTTCACTTAGAATCATCGTACCTGAATCCACTCATTTTGCTGCTACTGGTCTTATGACATTGATTTCATGGCTGAGGGATATTCCATCGTACGTAAGTTCCACAATGTTTTGAACCATTTTTATATTTCCTGGGATATTTCAGGTGTACCCAGGTTGAGGTTCTTGTAAGCAGTGCAGCCCTCAATTTGGGGGTGGCTCTGTCTTGTGGATTTTCAGTTTTCCCAAGGTATATTCCCTAGACTGGAAGTGCCCTTGGCTCTGTAGCTCTGTTGTTTACTTGTTTTAGGGAACACAATGCACTCCTCCAGTGAGGCAGTTGGCAACTTACATCCCGCCCATCAGCATAACAAGGCTCCCTGTTCTCCAGGGCCTGTCTTGCCTTTCTGGTTTTTACACATTTTGTGGATGTCCCTTTTGACCGGTGGGAAGTGATACTTCTTTGTAGTGCAGATTTGCATTGCCCGCTTGCTTGCTTGGCCAAAAAGGGCGTATGCGTTTTCTCCTGAATATATTCAGGAGAAAACGCATACGCCCTTTTTGGCCAAGTGCATCATTGTCGAAGTTGTGCCCCTCTTCCTGTGCTTTACAGGCGATTCTAACGTACCTCTTGAAATCTGTTTCCTGCTATTCTGCCTCGCATTCAAGTCCACCTCGTTGCCTTCCCTCAACAGATTTTTGGACGATAGTTGGCCTTGATTACTCTGCCAGTTTGTGAATTGCTGTGCCCCTGAGCTCCATTTTTCAACTCGTTTTTTGTGAGCTGAACGCAAGTCCAAACATTTGGTTCAGGACCTATACTGGTTCCCGGTGGGTGGCTGAGACTTTGGTTAATTCTTTTTCCTGCCGGGAAATTAGAGTGACATGTGCCCATCCAAATGCCTAACAGCTACTCTCTCATTGGTTCTCCCTCTTCCCTTTCTTCCTCTGCCAAATGGGCAACCTGTGTGAACCAGGAGCTTAAAGGGGCTGTCTCTCCAAGTTGGGAGATTGATAGTTAAGCTGTTGGAAAGTCAAACCGGAGCACCAGGAGAGGGACTCTTCATTGAGTTTTAGAAACCTTTCGTATTCACAGTGTGTCCATTCTCTAGGTTTCCCGTACATGTTAAAGCTGTAGTAATATTCCCTTCAACCTGGAGAGTTGGGACCCATGGAATGGTTGCCATGCATTATTGCTTTAAAGGGTCTGCATTTGCTCACCCAATCTCACCAATCCTCTCAGTCCCAAGTGTCCAGCCTCATGCCGCATCCAGCTGTCATCGTAGATAGGGTCATTCCAGGTTGCATCAGAGACCCTGAAGGAATTGTAAAGAATTTCCCTGTTTCTTTGTTCTGTTTTTGAAATTCCTTTTTAGAGTGGGTTTGAGCTGATTCTCGCTGCCATGTTTATGCCAGTCTAGACACACTTGATTCCCTTACGGAGACATATCAATACATAGGTTTTAAGATTCTTACTAGTCAGATCTATTCCTCTGCGGGAAATATGGGGTTTTGAGTCCCTTTCACTGAGGAAGGTGTAGGTCTTGTCTATTCCATAGTTGGTTTTTGGAACAGTACCTGTGCTTATATCAAACTCTGGTTTGATGCATCACCCCACCTCTCCTTCCCCCTTAAGCAGGCATAAGAGTGTTTTCTAAATGTGAGACTCTGTTCTCTTTCCTAACTCAGTTCATGTGTAGCCATGTTTACAGGATCTTCCTAAGTGATATCTTATGATAAGTTTCTTTTCCTGTGTGACTTCTTTCACTTAGAATCATCGTACCTGAATCCACTCATTTTGCTGCTACTGGTCTTATGACATTGATTTCATGGCTGAGGGATATTCCATCGTACGTAAGTTCCACAATGTTTTGAACCATTTTTATATTTCCTGGGATATTTCAGGTGTACCCAGGTTGAGGTTCTTGTAAGCAGTGCAGCCCTCAATTTGGGGGTGGCTCTGTCTTGTGGATTTTCAGTTTTCCCAAGGTATATTCCCTAGACTGGAAGTGCCCTTGGCTCTGTAGCTCTGTTGTTTACTTGTTTTAGGGAACACAATGCACTCCTCCAGTGAGGCAGTTGGCAACTTACATCCCGCCCATCAGCATAACAAGGCTCCCTGTTCTCCAGGGCCTGTCTTGCCTTTCTGGTTTTTACACATTTTGTGGATGTCCCTTTTGACCGGTGGGAAGTGATACTTCTTTGTAGTGCAGATTTGCATTGCCCGCTTGCTTGCTTGGCCAAAAAGGGCGTATGCGTTTTCTCCTGAATATATTCAGGAGAAAACGCATACGCCCTTTTTGGCCAAGTGCATCATTGTCGAAGTTGTGCCCCTCTTCCTGTGCTTTACAGGTGATTCTAACGTACCTCTTGAAATCTGTTTCCTGCTATTCTGCCTCGCATTCAAGTCCGCCTCGTTGCCTTCCCTCAACAGATTTTTGGACGATAGTTGGCCTTGATTACTCTGCCAGTTTGTGAATTGCTGTGCCCCTGAGCTCCATTTTTCAACTCGTTTTTTGTGAGCTGAACGCAAGTCCAAACATTTGGTTCAGGACCTATACTGGTTCCCGGTGGGTGGCTGAGACTTTGGTGAATTCTTCTTCCTGCCGGGAAATTAGAGTGACATGTGCCCATCCAAATGCCTAACAGCTACTCTCTCATTGGTTCTCCCTCTTCCCTTTCCTCCTCTGCCAAATGGGCAACCTGTGTGAACCAGGAGCTTAAAGGGGCTGTCTCTCCAAGTTGGGAGATTGATAGTAAAGCTGTTGGAAAGTCAAACCGGAGCACCAGGAGAGGGACTCTTCGTTGAGTTTTAGAAACCTTTCGTATTCACAGTGTGTCCATTCTCTAGGTTTCCCGTACATGTTATAGCTGTAGTAATATTCCCTTCAACCTGGAGAGGTGGGACCCATGGAATGGTTGCCATGCATTATTGCTTTAAAGGGTCTGCATTTGCTCACCCAATCTCACCAATCCTCTCAGTCCCAAGTGTCCAGCCTCATGCCACATCCAGCTGTCATCGTAGATAGGGTCATTCCAGGTTGCATCAGAGACCCTGAAGGAATTGTAAAGAATTTCCCTGTTTCTTTGTTCTGTTTTTGAAATTCCTTTTTAGAGTGGGTTTGAGCTGATTCTCGCTGCCATGTTTATGCCAGTCTAGACACACTTGATTCCCTTACGGAGACATATCAATACATAGGTTTTAAGATTCTTACTAGTCAGATCTATTCCTCTGCGGGAAATATGGGGTTTTGAGTCCCTTTCACTGAGGAAGGTGTAGGTCTTGTCTATTCCATAGTTGGTTTTTGGAACAGTACCTGTGCTTATATCAAACTCTGGTTTGATGCATCACCCCACCTCTCCTTCCCCCTTAAGCAGGCATAAGAGTGTTTTCTAAATGTGAGACTCTGTTCTCTTTCCTAACTCAGTTCATGTGTAGCCATGTTTACAGGATCTTCCTAAGTGATATCTTATGATAAGTTTCTTTTTCTGTGTGACTTCTTTCACTTAGAATCATCGTACCTGAATCCACTCATTTTGCTGCTACTGGTCTTATGACATTGATTTCATGGCTGAGGGATATTCCATCGTACGTAAGTTCCACAATGTTTTGAAGCATTTTTATATTTCCTGGGATATTTCAGGTGTACCCAGGTTGAGGTTCTTGTAAGCAGTGCAGCCCTCAATTTGGGGGTGGCTCTGTCTTATGGATTTTCAGTTTTCCCAAGGTATATTCCCTAGACTGGAAGTGCCCTTGGCTCTGTAGCTCTGTTGTTTACTTGTTTTAGGGAACACAATGCACTCCTCCAGTGAGGCAGTTGGCAACTTACATCCCGCCCATCAGCATAACAAGGCTCCCTGTTCTCCAGGGCCTGTCTTGCCTTTCTGGTTTTTACACATTTTGTGGATGTCCCTTTTGACCGGTGGGAAGTGATACTTCTTTGTAGTGCAGATTTGCATTACCCGCTTGCTTGCTTGGCCAAAAAGGGCGTATGCGTTTTCTCCTGAATATATTCAGGAGAAAACGCATACGCCCTTTTTGGCCAAGTGCATCATTGTCGAAGTTGTGCCCCTCTTCCTGTGCTTTACAGGCGATTCTAACGTACCTCTTGAAATCTGTTTCCTGCTATTCTGCCTCGCATTCAAGTCCGCCTCGTTGCCTTCCCTCAACAGATTTTTGGACGATAGTTGGCCTTGATTACTCTGCCAGTTTGTGAATTGCTGTGCCCTGAGCTCAATTATTCAACTCGTTTTTTGTGAGCTGAACGCAAGTCCAAACATTTGGTTCAGGACCTATACTGGTTCCCGGTGGGTGGCTGAGACTTTGGTTAATTCTTCTTCCTGCCGGGAAATTAGAGTGACATGTGCCCATCCAAATGCCTAACAGCTACTCTCTCATTGGTTCTCCCTCTTCCCTTTCCTCCTCTGCCAAATGGGCAACCTGTGTGAACCAGGAGCTTAAAGGGGCTGTCTCTCCAAGTTGGGAGATTGATAGTAAAGCTGTTGGAAAGTCAAACCGGAGCACCAGGAGAGGGACTCTTCGTTGAGTTTTAGAAACCTTTCGTATTCACAGTGTGTCCATTCTCTAGGGTTCCCGTACATGTTATAGCTGTAGTAATATTCCCTTCAACCTGGAGAGGTGGGACCCATGGAATGGTTGCCATGCATTATTGCTTTAAAGGGTCTGCATTTGCTCACCCAATCTCACCAATCCTCTCAGTCCCAAGTGTCCAGCCTCATGCCACATCCAGCTGTCATCGTAGATAGGGTCATTCCAGGTTGCATCAGAGACCCTGAAGGAATTGTAAAGAATTTCCCTGTTTCTTTGTTCTGTTTTTGAAATTCCTTTTTAGAGTGGGTTTGAGCTGATTCTCGCTGCCATGTTTATGCCAGTCTAGACACACTTGATTCCCTTACGGAGACATATCAATACATAGGTTTTAAGATTCTTACTAGTCAGATCTATTCCTCTGCGGGAAATATGGGGTTTTGAGTCCCTTTCACTGAGGAAGGTGTAGGTCTTGTCTATTCCATAGTTGGTTTTTGGAACAGTACCTGTGCTTATATCAAACTCTGGTTTGATGCATCACCCCACCTCTCCTTCCCCCTTAAGCAGGCATAAGAGTGTTTTCTAAATGTGAGACTCTGTTCTCTTGCCTAACTCAGTTCATGTGTTGCCATGTTTACAGGATCTTCCTAAGTGATATCTTATGATAAGTTTCTTTTCCTGTGTGACTTCTTTCCCTTAGAATCATCGTACCTGAATCCACTCATTTTGCTGCTACTGGTCTTATGACATTGATTTCGTTGCTGAGGGATATTCCATCGTACGTAAGTTCCACAATGTTTTGAACCATTTTTATATTTCCTGGGATATTTCAGGTGTACCCAGGTTGAGGTTCTTGTAAGCAGTGCAGCCCTCAATTTGGGGGTGGCTGTGTCTTATGGATTTTCAGTTTTCCCAAGGTATATTCCCTAGACTGGAAGTGCCCTTGGCTCTGTAGCTCTGTTGTTTACTTGTTTTAGGGAACACAATGCACTCCTCCAGTGAGGCAGTTGGCAACTTACATCCCGCCCATCAGCAAAACAAGGCTCCCTGTTCTCCAGGGCCTGTCTTGCCTTTCTGGTTTTTACACATTTTGTGGATGTCCCTTTTGACCGGTGGGAAGTGATACTTCTTTGTAGTGCAGATTTGCATTGCCCGCTTGCTTGCTTGGCCAAAAAGGGCGTATGCGTTTTCTCCTGAATATATTCAGGAGAAAACGCATACGCCCTTTTTGGCCAAGTGCATCATTGTCGAAGTTGTGCCCCTCTTCCTGTGCTTTACAGGCGATTCTAACGTACCTCTTGAAATCTGTTTCCTGCTATTCTGCCTCGCATTCAAGTCCGCCTCGTTGCCTTCCCTCAACAGATTTTTGGACGATAGTTGGCCTTGATTACTCTGCCAGTTTGTGAATTGCTGTGCCCCTGAGCTCCATTTTTCAACTCGTTTTTTGTGAGCTGAACGCAAGTCCAAACATTTGGTTCAGGACCTATACTGGTTCCCGGTGGGTGGCTGAGACTTTGGTGAATTCTTCTTCCTGCCGGGAAATTAGAGTGACATGTGCCCATCCAAATGCCTAACAGCTACTCTCTCATTGGTTCTCCCTCTTCCCTTTCCTCCTCTGCCAAATGGGCAACCTGTGTGAACCAGGAGCTTAAAGGGGCTGTCTCTCCAAGTTGGGAGATTGATAGTAAAGCTGTTGGAAAGTCAAACCGGAGCACCAGGAGAGGGACTCTTCGTTGAGTTTTAGAAACCTTTCGTATTCACAGTTTGTCCATTCTCTAGGTTTCCCGTACATGTTATAGCTGTAGTAATATTCCCTTCAACCTGGAGAGGTGGGACCCATGGAATGGTTGCCATGCATTATTGCTTTAAAGGGTCTGCATTTGCTCACCCAATCTCACCAATCCTCTCAGTCCCAAGTGTCCAGCCTCATGCCACATCCAGCTGTCATCGTAGATAGGGTCATTCCAGGTTGCATCAGAGACCCTGAAGGAATTGTAAAGAATTTCCCTGTTTCTTTGTTCTGTTTTTGAAATTCCTTTTTAGAGTGGGTTTGAGCTGATTCTCGCTGCCATGTTTATGCCAGTCTAGACACACTTGATTCCCTTACGGAGACATATCAATACATAGGTTTTAAGATTCTTACTAGTCAGATCTATTCCTCTGCGGGAAATATGGGGTTTTGAGTCCCTTTCACTGAGGAAGGTGTAGGTCTTGTCTATCCCATAGTTGGTTTTTGGAACGGTACCTGTGCTTATATCAAACTCTGGTTTGATGCATCACCCCACCTCTCCTTCCCCCTTAAGCAGGCATAAGAGTGTTTTCTAAATGTGAGACTCTGTTCTCTTTCCTAACTCAGTTCATGTGTAGCCATGTTTACAGGATCTTCCTAAGTGATATCTTATGATAAGTTTCTTTTTCTGTGTGACTTCTTTCACTTAGAATCATCGTACCTGAATCCACTCATTTTGCTGCTACTGGTCTTATGACATTGATTTCATGGCTGAGGGATATTCCATCGTACGTAAGTTCCACAATGTTTTGAACCATTTTTATATTTCCTGGGATATTTCAGGTGTACCCAGGTTGAGGTTCTTGTAAGCAGTGCAGCCCTCAATTTGGGGGTGGCTCTGTCTTGTGGATTTTCAGTTTTCCCAAGGTATATTCCCTAGACTGGAAGTGCCCTTGGCTCTGTAGCTCTGTTGTTTACTTGTTTTAGGGAACACAATGCACTCCTCCAGTGAGGCAGTTGGCAACTTACATCCCGCCCATCAGCATAACAAGGCTCCCTGTTCTCCAGGGCCTGTCTTGCCTTTCTGGTTTTTACACATTTTGTGGATGTCCCTTTTGACCGGTGGGAAGTGATACTTCTTTGTAGTGCAGATTTGCATTGCCCGCTTGCTTGCTTGGCCAAAAAGGGCGTATGCGTTTTCTCCTGAATATATTCAGGAGAAAACGCATACGCCCTTTTTGGCCAAGTGCATCATTGTCGAAGTTGTGCCCCTCTTCCTGTGCTTTACAGGCGATTCTAACGTACCTCTTGAAATCTGTTTCCTGCTATTCTGCCTCGCATTCAAGTCCGCCTCGTTGTCTTCCCTCAACAGATTTTTGGACGATAGTTGGCCTTGATTACTCTGCCAGTTTGTGAATTGCTGTGCCCCTGAACTCCATTTTTCAACTCGTTTTTTGTGAGCTGAACACAAGTCCAAACATTTGGTTCAGGACCTATACTGGTTCCCGGTGGGTGGTTGAGACTTTGGTTAATTCTTCTTCCTGCCGGGAAATTAGAGTGACATGTGCCCATCCAAATGCCTAACAGCTACTCTCTCATTGGTTCTCCCTCTTCCCTTTCCTCCTCTGCCAAATGGGCAACCTGTGTGAACCAGGAGCTTAAAGGGGCTGTCTCTCCAAGTTGGGAGATTGATAGTAAAGCTGTTGGAAAGTCAAACCGGAGCACCAGGAGAGGGACTCTTCGTTGAGTTTTAGAAACCTTTCGTATTCACTGTGTGTCCATTCTCTAGGTTTCCCGTACATGTTATAGCTCTAGTAATATTCCCTTCAACCTGGAGAGGTGGGACCCATGGAATGGTTGCCATGCATTATTGCTTTAAAGGGTCTGCATTTGCTCACCCAATCTCACCAATCCTCTCAGTCCCAAGTGTCCAGCCTCATGCCACATCCAGCTGTCATCGTAGATAGGGTCATTCCAGGTTGCATCAGAGACCCTGAAGGAATTGTAAAGAATTTCCCTGTTTCTTTGTTCTGTTTTTGAAATTCCTTTTTAGAGTGGGTTTGAGCTGATTCTCGCTGCCATGTTTATGCCAGTCTAGACACACTTGATTCCCTTACGGAGACATATCAATACATAGGTTTTAAGATTCTTACTAGTCAGATCTATTCCTCTGCGGGAAATATGGGGTTTTGAGTCCCTTTCACTGAGGAAGGTGTAGGTCTTGTCTATCCCATAGTTGGTTTTTGGAACGGTACCTGTGCTTATATCAAACTCTGGTTTGATGCATCACCCCACCTCTCCTTCCCCCTTAAGCAGGCATAAGAGTGTTTTCTAAATGTGAGACTCTGTTCTCTTTCCTAACTCAGTTCATGTGTAGCCATGTTTACAGGATCTTCCTAAGTGATATCTTATGATAAGTTTCTTTTTCTGTGTGACTTCTTTCACTTAGAATCATCGTACCTGAATCCACTCATTTTGCTGCTACTGGTCTTATGACATTGATTTCATGGCTGAGGGATATTCCATCGTACGTAAGTTCCACAATGTTTTGAACCATTTTTATATTTCCTGGGATATTTCAGGTGTACCCAGGTTGAGGTTCTTGTAAGCAGTGCAGCCCTCAATTTGGGGGTGGCTCTGTCTTATGGATTTTCAGTTTTCCCAAGGTATATTCCCTAGACTGGAAGTGCCCTTGGCTCTGTAGCTCTGTTGTTTACTTGTTTTAGGGAACACAATGCACTCCTCCAGTGAGGCAGTTGGCAACTTACATCCCGCCCATCAGCATAACAAGGCTCCCTGTTCTCCAGGTCCTGTCTTGCCTTTCTGGTTTTTACACATTTTGTGGATGTCCCTTTTGACCGGTGGGAAGTGATACTTCTTTGTAGTGCAGATTTGCATTGCCCGCTTGCTTGCTTGGCCAAAAAGGGCGTATGCGTTTTCTCCTGAATATATTCAGGAGAAAACGCATACGCCCTTTTTGGCCAAGTGCATCATTGTCGAAGTTGTGCCCCTCTTCCTGTGCTTTACAGGCGATTCTAACGTACCTCTTGAAATCTGTTTCCTGCTATTCTGCCTCGCATTCAAGTCCACCTCGTTGCCTTCCCTCAACAGATTTTTGGACGATAGTTGGCCTTGATTACTCTGCCAGTTTGTGAATTGCTGTGCCCCTGAGCTCCATTTTTCAACTCGTTTTTTGTGAGCTGAACGCAAGTCCAAACATTTGGTTCAGGACCTATACTGGTTCCCGGTGGGTGGCTGAGACTTTGGTTAATTCTTTTTCCTGCCGGGAAATTAGAGTGACATGTGCCCATCCAAATGCCTAACAGCTACTCTCTCATTGGTTCTCCCTCTTCCCTTTCTTCCTCTGCCAAATGGGCAACCTGTGTGAACCAGGAGCTTAAAGGGGCTGTCTCTCCAAGTTGGGAGATTGATAGTTAAGCTGTTGGAAAGTCAAACCGGAGCACCAGGAGAGGGACTCTTCATTGAGTTTTAGAAACCTTTCGTATTCACAGTGTGTCCATTCTCTAGGTTTCCCGTACATGTTAAAGCTGTAGTAATATTCCCTTCAACCTGGAGAGTTGGGACCCATGGAATGGTTGCCATGCATTATTGCTTTAAAGGGTCTGCATTTGCTCACCCAATCTCACCAATCCTCTCAGTCCCAAGTGTCCAGCCTCATGCCGCATCCAGCTGTCATCGTAGATAGGGTCATTCCAGGTTGCATCAGAGACCCTGAAGGAATTGTAAAGAATTTCCCTGTTTCTTTGTTCTGTTTTTGAAATTCCTTTTTAGAGTGGGTTTGAGCTGATTCTCGCTGCCATGTTTATGCCAGTCTAGACACACTTGATTCCCTTACGGAGACATATCAATACATAGGTTTTAAGATTCTTACTAGTCAGATCTATTCCTCTGCGGGAAATATGGGGTTTTGAGTCCCTTTCACTGAGGAAGGTGTAGGTCTTGTCTATTCCATAGTTGGTTTTTGGAACAGTACCTGTGCTTATATCAAACTCTGGTTTGATGCATCACCCCACCTCTCCTTCCCCCTTAAGCAGGCATAAGAGTGTTTTCTAAATGTGAGACTCTGTTCTCTTTCCTAACTCAGTTCATGTGTAGCCATGTTTACAGGATCTTCCTAAGTGATATCTTATGATAAGTTTCTTTTCCTGTGTGACTTCTTTCACTTAGAATCATCGTACCTGAATCCACTCATTTTGCTGCTACTGGTCTTATGACATTGATTTCATGGCTGAGGGATATTCCATCGTACGTAAGTTCCACAATGTTTTGAACCATTTTTATATTTCCTGGGATATTTCAGGTGTACCCAGGTTGAGGTTCTTGTAAGCAGTGCAGCCCTCAATTTAGGGGTGGCTCTGTCTTGTGGATTTTCAGTTTTCCCAAGGTATATTCCCTAGACTGGAAGTGCCCTTGGCTCTGTAGCTCTGTTGTTTACTTGTTTTAGGGAACACAATGCACTCCTCCAGTGAGGCAGTTGGCAACTTACATCCCGCCCATCAGCATAACAAGGCTCCCTGTTCTCCAGGGCCTGTCTTGCCTTTCTGGTTTTTACACATTTTGTGGATGTCCCTTTTGACCGGTGGGAAGTGATACTTCTTTGTAGTGCAGATTTGCATTGCCCGCTTGCTTGCTTGGCCAAAAAGGGCGTATGCGTTTTCTCCTGAATATATTCAGGAGAAAACGCATACGCCCTTTTTGGCCAAGTGCATCATTGTCGAAGTTGTGCCCCTCTTCCTGTGCTTTACAGGCGATTCTAACGTACCTCTTGAAATCTGTTTCCTGCTATTCTGCCTCGCATTCAAGTCCGCCTCGTTGCCTTCCCTCAACAGATTTTTGGACGATAGTTGGCCTTGATTACTCTGCCAGTTTGTGAATTGCTGTGCCCCTGAGCTCCATTTTTCAACTCGTTTTTTGTGAGCTGAACGCAAGTCCAAACATTTGGTTCAGGACCTATACTGGTTCCCGGTGGGTGGCTGAGACTTTGGTGAATTCTTCTTCCTGCCGGGAAATTAGAGTGACATGTGCCCATCCAAATGCCTAACAGCTACTCTCTCATTGGTTCTCCCTCTTCCCTTTCCTCCTCTGCCAAATGGGCAACCTGTGTGAACCAGGAGCTTAAAGGGGCTGTCTCTCCAAGTTGGGAGATTGATAGTAAAGCTGTTGGAAAGTCAAACCGGAGCACCAGGAGAGGGACTCTTCGTTGAGTTTTAGAAACCTTTCGTATTCACAGTTTGTCCATTCTCTAGGTTTCCCGTACATGTTATAGCTGTAGTAATATTCCCTTCAACCTGGAGAGGTGGGACCCATGGAATGGTTGCCATGCATTATTGCTTTAAAGGGTCTGCATTTGCTCACCCAATCTCACCAATCCTCTCAGTCCCAAGTGTCCAGCCTCATGCCACATCCAGCTGTCATCGTAGATAGGGTCATTCCAGGTTGCATCAGAGACCCTGAAGGAATTGTAAAGAATTTCCCTGTTTCTTTGTTCTGTTTTTGAAATTCCTTTTTAGAGTGGGTTTGAGCTGATTCTCGCTGCCATGTTTATGCCAGTCTAGACACACTTGATTCCCTTACGGAGACATATCAATACATAGGTTTTAAGATTCTTACTAGTCAGATCTATTCCTCTGCGGGAAATATGGGGTTTTGAGTCCCTTTCACTGAGGAAGGTGTAGGTCTTGTCTATCCCATAGTTGGTTTTTGGAACGGTACCTGTGCTTATATCAAACTCTGGTTTGATGCATCACCCCACCTCTCCTTCCCCCTTAAGCAGGCATAAGAGTGTTTTCTAAATGTGAGACTCTGTTCTCTTTCCTAACTCAGTTCATGTGTAGCCATGTTTACAGGATCTTCCTAAGTGATATCTTATGATAAGTTTCTTTTTCTGTGTGACTTCTTTCACTTAGAATCATCGTACCTGAATCCACTCATTTTGCTGCTACTGGTCTTATGACATTGATTTCATGGCTGAGGGATATTCCATCGTACGTAAGTTCCACAATGTTTTGAACCATTTTTATATTTCCTGGGATATTTCAGGTGTACCCAGGTTGAGGTTCTTGTAAGCAGTGCAGCCCTCAATTTGGGGTGGCTCTGTCTTATGGATTTTCAGTTTTCCCAAGGTATATTCCCTAGACTGGAAGTGCCCTTGGCTCTGTAGCTCTGTTGTTTACTTGTTTTAGGGAACACAATGCACTCCTCCAGTGAGGCAGTTGGCAACTTACATCCCGCCCATCAGCATAACAAGGCTCCCTGTTCTCCAGGGCCTGTCTTGCCTTTCTGGTTTTTACACATTTTGTGGATGTCCCTTTTGACCGGTGGGAAGTGATACTTCTTTGTAGTGCAGATTTGCATTGCCCGCTTGCTTGCTTGGCCAAAAAGGGCGTATGCGTTTTCTCCTGAATATATTCAGGAGAAAACGCATACGCCCTTTTTGGCCAAGTGCATCATTGTCGAAGTTGTGCCCCTCTTCCTGTGCTTTACAGGCGATTCTAACGTACCTCTTGAAATCTGTTTCCTGCTATTCTGCCTCGCATTCAAGTCCGCCTCGTTGCCTTCCCTCAACAGATTTTTGGACGATAGTTGGCCTTGATTACTCTGCCAGTTTGTGAATTGCTGTGCCCCTGAGCTCCATTTTTCAACTCGTTTTTTGTGAGCTGAACGCAAGTCCAAACATTTGGTTCAGGACCTATACTGGTTCCCTGTGGGTGGCTGAGACTTTGGTTAATTCTTCTTCCTGCCGGGAAATTAGAGTGACATGTGCCCATCCAAATGCCTAACAGCTACTCTCTCATTGGTTCTCCCTCTTCCCTTTCCTCCTCTGCCAAATGGGCAACCTGTGTGAACCAGGAGCTTAAAGGGGCTGTCTCTCCAAGTTGGGAGATTGATAGTAAAGCTGTTGGAAAGTCAAACCGGAGCACCAGGAGAGGGACTCTTCGTTGAGTTTTAGAAACCTTTCGTATTCACAGTGTGTCCATTCTCTAGGTTTCCCGTACATGTTATAGCTCTAGTAATATTCCCTTCAACCTGGAGAGGTGGGACCCATGGAATGGTTGCCATGCATTATTGCTTTAAAGGGTCTGCATTTGCTCACCCAATCTCACCAATCCTCTCAGTCCCAAGTGTCCAGCCTCATGCCACATCCAGCTGTCATCGTAGATAGGGTCATTCCAGGTTGCATCAGAGACCCTGAAGGAATTGTAAAGAATTTCCCTGTTTCTTTGTTCTGTTTTTGAAATTCCTTTTTAGAGTGGGTTTGAGCTGATTCTCGCTGCCATGTTTATGCCAGTCTAGACACACTTGATTCCCTTACGGAGACATATCAATACATAGGTTTTAAGATTCTTACTAGTCAGATCTATTCCTCTGCGGGAAATATGGGGTTTTGAGTCCCTTTCACTGAGGAAGGTGTAGGTCTTGTCTATCCCATAGTTGGTTTTTGGAACGGTACCTGTGCTTATATCAAACTCTGGTTTGATGCATCACCCCACCTCTCCTTCCCCCTTAAGCAGGCATAAGAGTGTTTTCTAAATGTGAGACTCTGTTCTCTTTCCTAACTCAGTTCATGTGTAGCCATGTTTACAGGATCTTCCTAAGTGATATCTTATGATAAGTTTCTTTTTCTGTGTGACTTCTTTCACTTAGAATCATCGTACCTGAATCCACTCATTTTGCTGCTACTGGTCTTATGACATTGATTTCATGGCTGAGGGATATTCCATCGTATGTAAGTTCCACAATGTTTTGAACCATTTTTATATTTCCTGGGATATTTCAGGTGTACCCAGGTTGAGGTTCTTGTAAGCAGTGCAGCCCTCAATTTGGGGGTGGCTCTGTCTTATGGATTTTCAGTTTTCCCAAGGTATATTCCCTAGACTGGAAGTGCCCTTGGCTCTGTAGCTCTGTTGTTTACTTGTTTTAGGGAACACAATGCACTCCTCCAGTGAGGCAGTTGGCAACTTACATCCCGCCCATCAGCATAACAAGGCTCCCTGTTCTCCAGGGCCTGTCTTGCCTTTCTGGTTTTTACACATTTTGTGGATGTCCCTTTTGACCGGTGGGAAGTGATACTTCTTTGTAGTGCAGATTTGCATTGCCCGCTTGCTTGCTTGGCCAAAAAGGGCGTATGCGTTTTCTCCTGAATATATTCAGGAGAAAACGCATACGCCCTTTTTGGCCAAGTGCATCATTGTCGAAGTTGTGCCCCTCTTCCTGTGCTTTACAGGCGATTCTAACGTACCTCTTGAAATGTGTTTCCTGCTATTCTGCCTCGCATTCAAGTCCGCCTCGTTGCCTTCCCTCAACAGATTTTTGGACGATAGTTGGCCTTGATTACTCTGCCAGTTTGTGAATTGCTGTGCCCCTGAGCTCCATTTTTCAACTCGTTTTTTGTGAGCTGAACGCAAGTCCAAACATTTGGTTCAGGACCTATACTGGTTCCCGGTGGGTGGCTGAGACTTTGGTTAATTCTTCTTCCTGCCGGGAAATTAGAGTGACATGTGCCCATCCAAATGCCTAACAGCGACTCTCTCATTGGTTCTCCCTCTTCCCTTTCTTCCTCTGCCAAATGGGCAACCTGTGTGAACCAGGAGCTTAAAGGGGCTGTCTCTCCAAGTTGGGAGATTGATAGTTAAGCTGTTGGAAAGTCAAACCGGAGCACCAGGAGAGGGACTCTTCGTTGAGTTTTAGAAACCTTTCGTATTCACAGTGTGTCCATTCTCTAGGTTTCCCGTACATGTTATAGCTGTAGTAATATTCCCTTCAACCTGGAGAGGTGGGACCCATGGAATGGTTGCCATGCATTATTGCTTTAAAGGGTCTGCATTTGCTCACCCAATCTCACCAATCCTCTCAGTCCCAAGTGTCCAGCCTCATGCCACATCCAGCTGTCATCGTAGATAGGGTCATTCCAGGTTGCATCAGAGACCCTGAAGGAATTTTAAAGAATTTCCCTGTTTCTTTGTTCTGTTTTTGAAATTCCTTTTTAGAGTGGGTTTGAGCTGATTCTCGCTGCCATGTTTATGCCAGTCTAGACACACTTGATTCCCTTACGGAGACATATCAATACATAGGTTTTAAGATTCTTACTAGTCAGATCTATTCCTCTGCGGGAAATATGGGGTTTTGAGTCCCTTTCACTGAGGAAGGTGTAGGTCTTGTCTATCCCATAGTTGGTTTTTGGAACGGTACCTGTGCTTATATCAAACTCTGGTTTGATGCATCACCCCACCTCTCCTTCCCCCTTAAGCAGGCATAAGAGTGTTTTCTAAATGTGAGACTCTGTTCTCTTTCCTAACTCAGTTCATGTGTAGCCATGTTTACAGGATCTTCCTAAGTGATATCTTATGATAAGTTTCTTTTTCTGTGTGACTTCTTTCACTTAGAATCATCGTACCTGAATCCACTCATTTCTCTGCTACTGGTCTTATGACATTGATTTCATGGCTGAGGGATATTCCATCGTACGTAAGTTCCACAATGTTTTGAACCATTTTTATATTTCCTGGGATATTTCAGGTGTACCCAGGTTGAGGTTCTTGTAAGCAGTGCAGCCCTCAATTTGGGGGTGGCTCTGTCTTATGGATTTTCAGTTTTCCCAAGGTATATTCCCTAGACTGGAAGTGCCCTTGGCTCTGTAGCTCTGTTGTTTACTTGTTTTAGGGAACACAATGCACTCCTCCAGTGAGGCAGTTGGCAACTTACATCCCGCCCATCAGCATAACAAGGCTCCCTGTTCTCCAGGGCCTGTCTTGCCTTTCTGGTTTTTACACATTTTGTGGATGTCCCTTTTGACCGTTGGGAAGTGATACTTCTTTGTAGTGCAGATTTGCATTGCCCGCTTGCTTGCTTGGCCAAAAAGGGCGTATGCGTTTTCTCCTGAATATATTCAGGAGAAAACGCATACGCCCTTTTTGGCCAAGTGCATCATTGTCGAAGTTGTGCCCCTCTTCCTGTGCTTTACAGGCGATTCTAACGTACCTCTTGAAATCTGTTTCCTGCTATTCTGCCTCGCATTCAAGTCCGCCTCGTTGCCTTCCCTCAACAGATTTTTGGACGATAGTTGGCCTTGATTACTCTGCCAGTTTGTGAATTGCTGTGCCCCTGAGCTCCATTTTTCAACTCGTTTTTTGTGAGCTGAACGCAAGTCCAAACATTTGGTTCAGGACCTATACTGGTTCCCGGTGGGTGGCTGAGACTCTGGTGAATTCTTCTTCCTGCCGGGAAATTAGAGTGACATGTGCCCATCCAAATGCCTAACAGCTACTCTCTCATTGGTTCTCCCTCTTCCCTTTCCTCCTCTGCCAAATGGGCAACCTGTGTGAACCAGGAGCTTAAAGGGGCTGTCTCTCCAAGTTGGGAGATTGATAGTAAAGCTGTTGGAAAGTCAAACCGGAGCACCAGGAGAGGGACTCTTCGTTGAGTTTTAGAAACCTTTCGTATTCACAGTGTGTCCATTCTCTAGGTTTCCCGTACATGTTATAGCTGTAGTAATATTCCCTTCAACCTGGAGAGGTGGGACCCATGGAATGGTTGCCATGCATTATTGCTTTAAAGGGTCTGCATTTGCTCACCCAATCTCACCAATCCTCTCAGTCCCAAGTGTCCAGCCTCATGCCACATCCAGCTGTCATCGTAGATAGGGTCATTCCAGGTTGCATCAGAGACCCTGAAGGAATTGTAAAGAATTTCCCTGTTTCTTTGTTCTGTTTTTGAAATTCCTTTTTAGAGTGGGTTTGAGCTGATTCTCGCTGCCATGTTTATGCCAGTCTAGACACACTTGATTCCCTTACGGAGACATATCAATACATAGGTTTTAAGATTCTTACTAGTCAGATCTATTCCTCTGCGGGAAATATGGGGTTTTGAGTCCCTTTCACTGAGGAAGGTGTAGGTCTTGTCTATCCCATAGTTGGTTTTTGGAACGGTACGTGTGCTTATATCAAACTCTGGTTTGATGCATCACCCCACCTCTCCTTCCCCCTTAAGCAGGCATAAGAGTGTTTTCTAAATGTGAGACTCTGTTCTCTTTCCTAACTCAGTTCATGTGTAGCCATGTTTACAGGATCTTCCTAAGTGATATCTTATGATAAGTTTCTTTTTCTGTGTGACTTCTTTCACTTAGAATCATCGTACCTGAATCCACTCATTTTGCTGCTACAGGTCTTATGACATTGATTTCATGGCTGAGGGATATTCCATCGTACGTAAGTTCCACAATGTTTTGAACCATTTTTATATTTCCTGGGATATTTCAGGTGTACCCAGGTTGAGGTTCTTGTAAGCAGTGCAGCCCTCAATTTGGGGGTGGCTCTGTCTTGTGGATTTTCAGTTTTCCCAAGGTATATTCCCTAGACTGGAAGTGCCCTTGGCTCTGTAGCTCTGTTGTTTACTTGTTTTAGGGAACACAATGCACTCCTCCAGTGAGGCAGTTGGCAACTTACATCCCGCCCATCAGCATAACAAGGCTCCCTGTTCTCCAGGGCCTGTCTTGCCTTTCTGGTTTTTACACATTTTGTGGATGTCCCTTTTGACCGTTGGGAAGTGATACTTCTTTGTAGTGCAGATTTGCATTGCCCGCTTGCTTGCTTGGCCAAAAAGGGCGTATGCGTTTTCTCCTGAATATATTCAGGAGAAAACACATACGCCCTTTTTGGCCAAGTGCATCAGTGTCGAAGTTGTGCCCCTCTTCCTGTGCTTTACAGGCGATTCTAACGTACCTCTTGAAATCTGTTTCCTGCTATTCTGCCTCGCATTCAAGTCCGCCTCGTTGCCTTCCCTCAACAGATTTTTGGACGATAGTTGGCCTTGATTACTCTGCCAGTTTGTGAATTGCTGTGCCCCTGAGCTCCATTTTTCAACTCGTTTTTTGTGAGCTGAACGCAAGTCCAAACATTTGGTTCAGGACCTATACTGGTTCCCGGTGGGTGGCTGAGACTTTGGTTAATTCTTCTTCCTGCCGGGAAATTAGAGTGACATGTGCCCATCCAAATGCCTAACAGCTACTCTCTCATTGGTTCTCCCTCTTCCCTTTCCTCCTCTGCCAAATGGGCAACCTGTGTGAACCAGGAGCTTAAAGGGGCTGTCTCTCCAATTTGGGAGATTGATAGTAAAGCTGTTGGAAAGTCAAACCGGAGCACCAGGAGAGGGACTCTTCGTTGAGTTTTAGAAACCTTTCGTATTCACAGTGTGTCCATTCTCTAGGTTTCCCGTACATGTTATAGCTGTAGTAATATTCCCTTCAACCTGGAGAGTTGGGACCCATGGAATGGTTGCCATGCATTATTGCTTTAAAGGGTCTGCATTTGCTCACCCAATCTCACCAATCCTCTCAGTCCCAAGTGTCCAGCCTCATGCCACATCCAGCTGTCATCGTAGATAGGGTCATTCCAGGTTGCATCAGAGACCCTGAAGGAATTGTAAAGAATTTCCCTGTTTCTTTGTTCTGTTTTTGAAATTCCTTTTTAGAGTGGGTTTGAGCTGATTCTCGCTGCCATGTTTATGCCAGTCTAGACACACTTGATTCCCTTACGGAGACATATCAATACATAGGTTTTAAGATTCTTACTAGTCAGATCTATTCCTCTGCGGGAAATATGGGGTTTTGAGTCCCTTTCACTGAGGAAGGTGTAGGTCTTGTCTATCCCATAGTTGGTTTTTGGAACGGTACCTGTGCTTATATCAAACTCTGGTTTGATGCATCACCCCACCTCTCCTTCCCCCTTAAGCAGGAATAAGAGTGTTTTCTAAATGTGAGACTCTGTTCTCTTGCCTAACTCCGTTCATGTGTAGCCATGTTTACAGGATCTTCCTAAGTGATATCTTATGATAAGTTTCTTTTTCTGTGTGACTTCTTTCACTTAGAATCATCGTACCTGAATCCACTCATTTTGCTGCTACTGGTCTTATGACATTGATTTCATGGCTGAGGGATATTCCATCGTACGTAAGTTCCACAATGTTTTGAACCATTTTTATATTTCCTGGGATATTTCAGGTGTACCCAGGTTGAGGTTCTTGTAAGCAGTGCAGCCCTCAATTTGGGGGTGGCTCTGTCTTGTGGATTTTCAGTTTTCCCAAGGTATATTCCCTAGACTGGAAGTGCCCTTGGCTCTGTAGCTCTGTTGTTTACTTGTTTTAGGGAACACAATGCACTCCTCCAGTGAGGCAGTTGGCAACTTACATCCCGCCCATCAGCATAACAAGGCTCCCTGTTCTCCAGGTCCTGTCTTGCCTTTCTGGTTTTTACACATTTTGTGGATGTCCCTTTTGACCGGTGGGAAGTGATACTTCTTTGTAGTGCAGATTTGCATTGCCCGCTTGCTTGCTTGGCCAAAAAGGGCGTATGCGTTTTCTCCTGAATATATTCAGGAGAAAACGCATACGCCCTTTTTGGCCAAGTGCATCATTGTCGAAGTTGTGCCCCTCTTC
Source organism: Mesoplodon mirus (assembly GCF_964341445.2). Classification (NCBI taxonomy): domain Eukaryota; kingdom Metazoa; phylum Chordata; class Mammalia; order Artiodactyla; family Ziphiidae; genus Mesoplodon; species Mesoplodon mirus. The sequence goes on from NW_028295725.1 coordinate 451,898, forward strand.
CTGTGCTTTACAGGCGATTCTAACGTACCTCTTGAAATCTGTTTCCTGCTATTCTGCCTCGCATTCAAGTCCACCTCGTTGCCTTCCCTCAACAGATTTTTGGACGATAGTTGGCCTTGATTACTCTGCCAGTTTGTGAATTGCTGTGCCCCTGAGCTCCATTTTTCAACTCGTTTTTTGTGAGCTGAACGCAAGTCCAAACATTTGGTTCAGCACCTATACTGGTTCCCGGTGGGTGGCTGAGACTTTGGTTAATTCTTTTTCCTGCCGGGAAATTAGAGTGACATGTGCCCATCCAAATGCCTAACAGCTACTCTCTCATTGGTTCTCCCTCTTCCCTTTCTTCCTCTGCCAAATGGGCAACCTGTGTGAACCAGGAGCTTAAAGGGGCTGTCTCTCCAAGTTGGGAGATTGATAGTTAAGCTGTTGGAAAGTCAAACCGGAGCACCAGGAGAGGGACTCTTCATTGAGTTTTAGAAACCTTTCGTATTCACAGTGTGTCCATTCTCTAGGTTTCCCGTACATGTTAAAGCTGTAGTAATATTCCCTTCAACCTGGAGAGTTGGGACCCATGGAATGGTTGCCATGCATTATTGCTTTAAAGGGTCTGCATTTGCTCACCCAATCTCACCAATCCTCTCAGTCCCAAGTGTCCAGCCTCATGCCGCATCCAGCTGTCATCGTAGATAGGGTCATTCCAGGTTGCATCAGAGACCCTGAAGGAATTGTAAAGAATTTCCCTGTTTCTTTGTTCTGTTTTTGAAATTCCTTTTTAGAGTGGGTTTGAGCTGATTCTCGCTGCCATGTTTATGCCAGTCTAGACACACTTGATTCCCTTACGGAGACATATCAATACATAGGTTTTAAGATTCTTACTAGTCAGATCTATTCCTCTGCGGGAAATATGGGGTTTTGAGTCCCTTTCACTGAGGAAGGTGTAGGTCTTGTCTATTCCATAGTTGGTTTTTGGAACAGTACCTGTGCTTATATCAAACTCTGGTTTGATGCATCACCCCACCTCTCCTTCCCCCTTAAGCAGGCATAAGAGTGTTTTCTAAATGTGAGACTCTGTTCTCTTTCCTAACTCAGTTCATGTGTAGCCATGTTTACAGGATCTTCCTAAGTGATATCTTATGATAAGTTTCTTTTCCTGTGTGACTTCTTTCACTTAGAATCATCGTACCTGAATCCACTCATTTTGCTGCTACTGGTCTTATGACATTGATTTCATGGCTGAGGGATATTCCATCGTACGTAAGTTCCACAATGTTTTGAACCATTTTTATATTTCCTGGGATATTTCAGGTGTACCCAGGTTGAGGTTCTTGTAAGCAGTGCAGCCCTCAATTTGGGGGTGGCTCTGTCTTGTGGATTTTCAGTTTTCCCAAGGTATATTCCCTAGACTGGAAGTGCCCTTGGCTCTGTAGCTCTGTTGTTTACTTGTTTTAGGGAACACAATGCACTCCTCCAGTGAGGCAGTTGGCAACTTACATCCCGCCCATCAGCATAACAAGGCTCCCTGTTCTCCAGGGCCTGTCTTGCCTTTCTGGTTTTTACACATTTTGTGGATGTCCCTTTTGACCGGTGGGAAGTGATACTTCTTTGTAGTGCAGATTTGCATTGCCCGCTTGCTTGCTTGGCCAAAAAGGGCGTATGCGTTTTCTCCTGAATATATTCAGGAGAAAACGCATACGCCCTTTTTGGCCAAGTGCATCATTGTCGAAGTTGTGCCCCTCTTCCTGTGCTTTACAGGCGATTCTAACGTACCTCTTGAAATCTGTTTCCTGCTATTCTGCCTCGCATTCAAGTCCGCCTCGTTGCCTTCCCTCAACAGATTTTTGGACGATAGTTGGCCTTGATTACTCTGCCACTTTGTGAATTGCTGTGCCCCTGAGCTCCATTTTTCAACTCGTTTTTTGTGAGCTGAACGCAAGTCCAAACATTTGGTTCAGGACCTATACTGGTTCCCGGTGGGTGGCTGAGACTTTGGTGAATTCTTCTTCCTGCCGGGAAATTAGAGTGACATGTGCCCATCCAAATGCCTAACAGCTACTCTCTCATTGGTTCTCCCTCTTCCCTTTCCTCCTCTGCCAAATGGGCAACCTGTGTGAACCAGGAGCTTAAAGGGGCTGTCTCTCCAAGTTGGGAGATTGATAGTAAAGCTGTTGGAAAGTCAAACCGGAGCACCAGGAGAGGGACTCTTCGTTGAGTTTTAGAAACCTTTCGTATTCACAGTTTGTCCATTCTCTAGGTTTCCCGTACATGTTATAGCTGTAGTAATATTCCCTTCAACCTGGAGAGGTGGGACCCATGGAATGGTTGCCATGCATTATTGCTTTAAAGGGTCTGCATTTGCTCACCCAATCTCACCAATCCTCTCAGTCCCAAGTGTCCAGCCTCATGCCACATCCAGCTGTCATCGTAGATAGGGTCATTCCAGGTTGCATCAGAGACCCTGAAGGAATTGTAAAGAATTTCCCTGTTTCTTTGTTCTGTTTTTGAAATTCCTTTTTAGAGTGGGTTTGAGCTGATTCTCGCTGCCATGTTTATGCCAGTCTAGACACACTTGATTCCCTTACGGAGACATATCAATACATAGGTTTTAAGATTCTTACTAGTCAGATCTATTCCTCTGCGGGAAATATGGGGTTTTGAGTCCCTTTCACTGAGGAAGGTGTAGGTCTTGTCTATCCCATAGTTGGTTTTTGGAACGGTACCTGTGCTTATATCAAACTCTGGTTTGATGCATCACCCCACCTCTCCTTCCCCCTTAAGCAGGCATAAGAGTGTTTTCTAAATGTGAGACTCTGTTCTCTTTCCTAACTCAGTTCATGTGTAGCCATGTTTACAGGATCTTCCTAAGTGATATCTTATGATAAGTTTCTTTTTCTGTGTGACTTCTTTCACTTAGAATCATCGTACCTGAATCCACTCATTTTGCTGCTACTGGTCTTATGACATTGATTTCATGGCTGAGGGATATTCCATCGTACGTAAGTTCCACAATGTTTTGAACCATTTTTATATTTCCTGGGATATTTCAGGTGTACCCAGGTTGAGGTTCTTGTAAGCAGTGCAGCCCTCAATTTGGGGGTGGCTCTGTCTTATGGATTTTCAGTTTTCCCAAGGTATATTCCCTAGACTGGAAGTGCCCTTGGCTCTGTAGCTCTGTTGTTTACTTGTTTTAGGGAACACAATGCACTCCTCCAGTGAGGCAGTTGGCAACTTACATCCCGCCCATCAGCATAACAAGGCTCCCTGTTCTCCAGGGCCTGTCTTGCCTTTCTGGTTTTTACACATTTTGTGGATGTCCCTTTTGACCGGTGGGAAGTGATACTTCTTTGTAGTGCAGATTTGCATTGCCCGCTTGCTTGCTTGGCCAAAAAGGGCGTATGCGTTTTCTCCTGAATATATTCAGGAGAAAACGCATACGCCCTTTTTGGCCAAGTGCATCATTGTCGAAGTTGTGCCCCTCTTCCTGTGCTTTACAGGCGATTCTAACGTACCTCTTGAAATCTGTTTCCTGCTATTCTGCCTCGCATTCAAGTCCGCCTCGTTGCCTTCCCTCAACAGATTTTTGGACGATAGTTGGCCTTGATTACTCTGCCAGTTTGTGAATTGCTGTGCCCCTGAGCTCCATTTTTCAACTCGTTTTTTGTGAGCTGAACGCAAGTCCAAACATTTGGTTCAGGACCTATACTGGTTCCCTGTGGGTGGCTGAGACTTTGGTTAATTCTTCTTCCTGCCGGGAAATTAGAGTGACATGTGCCCATCCAAATGCCTAACAGCTACTCTCTCATTGGTTCTCCCTCTTCCCTTTCCTCCTCTGCCAAATGGGCAACCTGTGTGAACCAGGAGCTTAAAGGGGCTGTCTCTCCAAGTTGGGAGATTGATAGTAAAGCTGTTGGAAAGTCAAACCGGAGCACCAGGAGAGGGACTCTTCGTTGAGTTTTAGAAACCTTTCGTATTCACAGTGTGTCCATTCTCTAGGTTTCCCGTACATGTTATAGCTGTAGTAATATTCCCTTCAACCTGGAGAGGTGGGACCCATGGAATGGTTGCCATGCATTATTGCTTTAAAGGGTCTGCATTTGCTCACCCAATCTCACCAATCCTCTCAGTCCCAAGTGTCCAGCCTCATGCCACATCCAGCTGTCATCGTAGATAGGGTCATTCCAGGTTGCATCAGAGACCCTGAAGGAATTGTAAAGAATTTCCCTGTTTCTTTGTTCTGTTTTTGAAATTCCTTTTTAGAGTGGGTTTGAGCTGATTCTCGCTGCCATGTTTATGCCAGTCTAGACACACTTGATTCCCTTACGGAGACATATCAATACATAGGTTTTAAGATTCTTACTAGTCAGATCTATTCCTCTGCGGGAAATATGGGGTTTTGAGTCCCTTTCACTGAGGAAGGTGTAGGTCTTGTCTATCCCATAGTTGGTTTTTGGAACGGTACCTGTGCTTATATCAAACTCTGGTTTGATGCATCACCCCACCTCTCCTTCCCCCTTAAGCAGGCATAAGAGTGTTTTCTAAATGTGAGACTCTGTTCTCTTTCCTAACTCAGTTCATGTGTAGCCATGTTTACAGGATCTTCCTAAGTGATATCTTATGATAAGTTTCTTTTTCTGTGTGACTTCTTTCACTTAGAATCATCGTACCTGAATCCACTCATTTTGCTGCTACTGGTCTTATGACATTGATTTCATGGCTGAGGGATATTCCATCGTATGTAAGTTCCACAATGTTTTGAACCATTTTTATATTTCCTGGGATATTTCAGGTGTACCCAGGTTGAGGTTCTTGTAAGCAGTGCAGCCCTCAATTTGGGGGTGGCTCTGTCTTATGGATTTTCAGTTTTCCCAAGGTATATTCCCTAGACTGGAAGTGCCCTTGGCTCTGTAGCTCTGTTGTTTACTTGTTTTAGGGAACACAATGCACTCCTCCAGTGAGGCAGTTGGCAACTTACATCCCGCCCATCAGCATAACAAGGCTCCCTGTTCTCCAGGGCCTGTCTTGCCTTTCTGGTTTTTACACATTTTGTGGATGTCCCTTTTGACCGGTGGGAAGTGATACTTCTTTGTAGTGCAGATTTGCATTGCCCGCTTGCTTGCTTGGCCAAAAAGGGCGTATGCGTTTTCTCCTGAATATATTCAGGAGAAAACGCATACGCCCTTTTTGGCCAAGTGCATCATTGTCGAAGTTGTGCCCCTCTTCCTGTGCTTTACAGGCGATTCTAACGTACCTCTTGAAATCTGTTTCCTGCTATTCTGCCTCGCATTCAAGTCCGCCTCGTTGCCTTCCCTCAACAGATTTTTGGACGATAGTTGGCCTTGATTACTCTGCCAGTTTGTGAATTGCTGTGCCCCTGAGCTCCATTTTTCAACTCGTTTTTTGTGAGCTGAACGCAAGTCCAAACATTTGGTTCAGGACCTATACTGGTTCCCTGTGGGTGGCTGAGACTTTGGTTAATTCTTCTTCCTGCCGGGAAATTAGAGTGACATGTGCCCATCCAAATGCCTAACAGCTACTCTCTCATTGGTTCTCCCTCTTCCCTTTCCTCCTCTGCCAAATGGGCAACCTGTGTGAACCAGGAGCTTAAAGGGGCTGTCTCTCCAAGTTGGGAGATTGATAGTAAAGCTGTTGGAAAGTCAAACCGGAGCACCAGGAGAGGGACTCTTCGTTGAGTTTTAGAAACCTTTCGTATTCACAGTGTGTCCATTCTCTAGGTTTCCCGTACATGTTATAGCTCTAGTAATATTCCCTTCAACCTGGAGAGGTGGGACCCATGGAATGGTTGCCATGCATTATTGCTTTAAAGGGTCTGCATTTGCTCACCCAATCTCACCAATCCTCTCAGTCCCAAGTGTCCAGCCTCATGCCACATCCAGCTGTCATCGTAGATAGGGTCATTCCAGGTTGCATCAGAGACCCTGAAGGAATTGTAAAGAATTTCCCTGTTTCTTTGTTCTGTTTTTGAAATTCCTTTTTAGAGTGGGTTTGAGCTGATTCTCGCTGCCATGTTTATGCCAGTCTAGACACACTTGATTCCCTTACGGAGACATATCAATACATAGGTTTTAAGATTCTTACTAGTCAGATCTATTCCTCTGCGGGAAATATGGGGTTTTGAGTCCCTTTCACTGAGGAAGGTGTAGGTCTTGTCTATCCCATAGTTGGTTTTTGGAACGGTACCTGTGCTTATATCAAACTCTGGTTTGATGCATCACCCCACCTCTCCTTCCCCCTTAAGCAGGCATAAGAGTGTTTTCTAAATGTGAGACTCTGTTCTCTTTCCTAACTCAGTTCATGTGTAGCCATGTTTACAGGATCTTCCTAAGTGATATCTTATGATAAGTTTCTTTTTCTGTGTGACTTCTTTCACTTAGAATCATCGTACCTGAATCCACTCATTTTGCTGCTACTGGTCTTATGACATTGATTTCATGGCTGAGGGATATTCCATCGTATGTAAGTTCCACAATGTTTTGAACCATTTTTATATTTCCTGGGATATTTCAGGTGTACCCAGGTTGAGGTTCTTGTAAGCAGTGCAGCCCTCAATTTGGGGGTGGCTCTGTCTTATGGATTTTCAGTTTTCCCAAGGTATATTCCCTAGACTGGAAGTGCCCTTGGCTCTGTAGCTCTGTTGTTTACTTGTTTTAGGGAACACAATGCACTCCTCCAGTGAGGCAGTTGGCAACTTACATCCCGCCCATCAGCATAACAAGGCTCCCTGTTCTCCAGGGCCTGTCTTGCCTTTCTGGTTTTTACACATTTTGTGGATGTCCCTTTTGACCGGTGGGAAGTGATACTTCTTTGTAGTGCAGATTTGCATTGCCCGCTTGCTTGCTTGGCCAAAAAGGGCGTATGCGTTTTCTCCTGAATATATTCAGGAGAAAACGCATACGCCCTTTTTGGCCAAGTGCATCATTGTCGAAGTTGTGCCCCTCTTCCTGTGCTTTACAGGCGATTCTAACGTACCTCTTGAAATGTGTTTCCTGCTATTCTGCCTCGCATTCAAGTCCGCCTCGTTGCCTTCCCTCAACAGATTTTTGGACGATAGTTGGCCTTGATTACTCTGCCAGTTTGTGAATTGCTGTGCCCCTGAGCTCCATTTTTCAACTCGTTTTTTGTGAGCTGAACGCAAGTCCAAACATTTGGTTCAGGACCTATACTGGTTCCCGGTGGGTGGCTGAGACTTTGGTTAATTCTTCTTCCTGCCGGGAAATTAGAGTGACATGTGCCCATCCAAATGCCTAACAGCGACTCTCTCATTGGTTCTCCCTCTTCCCTTTCTTCCTCTGCCAAATGGGCAACCTGTGTGAACCAGGAGCTTAAAGGGGCTGTCTCTCCAAGTTGGGAGATTGATAGTTAAGCTGTTGGAAAGTCAAACCGGAGCACCAGGAGAGGGACTCTTCGTTGAGTTTTAGAAACCTTTCGTATTCACAGTGTGTCCATTCTCTAGGTTTCCCGTACATGTTATAGCTGTAGTAATATTCCCTTCAACCTGGAGAGGTGGGACCCATGGAATGGTTGCCATGCATTATTGCTTTAAAGGGTCTGCATTTGCTCACCCAATCTCACCAATCCTCTCAGTCCCAAGTGTCCAGCCTCATGCCACATCCAGCTGTCATCGTAGATAGGGTCATTCCAGGTTGCATCAGAGACCCTGAAGGAATTGTAAAGAATTTCCCTGTTTCTTTGTTCTGTTTTTGAAATTCCTTTTTAGAGTGGGTTTGAGCTGATTCTCGCTGCCATGTTTATGCCAGTCTAGACACACTTGATTCCCTTACGGAGACATATCAATACATAGGTTTTAAGATTCTTACTAGTCAGATCTATTCCTCTGCGGGAAATATGGGGTTTTGAGTCCCTTTCACTGAGGAAGGTGTAGGTCTTGTCTATCCCATAGTTGGTTTTTGGAACGGTACCTGTGCTTATATCAAACTCTGGTTTGATGCATCACCCCACCTCTCCTTCCCCCTTAAGCAGGCATAAGAGTGTTTTCTAAATGTGAGACTCTGTTCTCTTTCCTAACTCAGTTCATGTGTAGCCATGTTTACAGGATCTTCCTAAGTGATATCTTATGATAAGTTTCTTTTTCTGTGTGACTTCTTTCACTTAGAATCATCGTACCTGAATCCACTCATTTCTCTGCTACTGGTCTTATGACATTGATTTCATGGCTGAGGGATATTCCATCGTACGTAAGTTCCACAATGTTTTGAACCATTTTTATATTTCCTGGGATATTTCAGGTGTACCCAGGTTGAGGTTCTTGTAAGCAGTGCAGCCCTCAATTTGGGGGTGGCTCTGTCTTATGGATTTTCAGTTTTCCCAAGGTATATTCCCTAGACTGGAAGTGCCCTTGGCTCTGTAGCTCTGTTGTTTACTTGTTTTAGGGAACACAATGCACTCCTCCAGTGAGGCAGTTGGCAACTTACATCCCGCCCATCAGCATAACAAGGCTCCCTGTTCTCCAGGGCCTGTCTTGCCTTTCTGGTTTTTACACATTTTGTGGATGTCCCTTTTGACCGTTGGGAAGTGATACTTCTTTGTAGTGCAGATTTGCATTGCCCGCTTGCTTGCTTGGCCAAAAAGGGCGTATGCGTTTTCTCCTGAATATATTCAGGAGAAAACGCATACGCCCTTTTTGGCCAAGTGCATCATTGTCGAAGTTGTGCCCCTCTTCCTGTGCTTTACAGGCGATTCTAACGTACCTCTTGAAATCTGTTTCCTGCTATTCTGCCTCGCATTCAAGTCCGCCTCGTTGCCTTCCCTCAACAGATTTTTGGACGATAGTTGGCCTTGATTACTCTGCCAGTTTCTGAATTGCTGTGCCCCTGAGCTCCATTTTTCAACTCGTTTTTTGTGAGCTGAACGCAAGTCCAAACATTTGGTTCAGGACCTATACTGGTTCCCGGTGGGTGGCTGAGACTCTGGTGAATTCTTCTTCCTGCCGGGAAATTAGAGTGACATGTGCCCATCCAAATGCCTAACAGCTACTCTCTCATTGGTTCTCCCTCTTCCCTTTCCTCCTCTGCCAAATGGGCAACCTGTGTGAACCAGGAGCTTAAAGGGGCTGTCTCTCCAAGTTGGGAGATTGATAGTAAAGCTGTTGGAAAGTCAAACCGGAGCACCAGGAGAGGGACTCTTCGTTGAGTTTTAGAAACCTTTCGTATTCACAGTGTGTCCATTCTCTAGGTTTCCCGTACATGTTATAGCTGTAGTAATATTCCCTTCAACCTGGAGAGGTGGGACCCATGGAATGGTTGCCATGCATTATTGCTTTAAAGGGTCTGCATTTGCTCACCCAATCTCACCAATCCTCTCAGTCCCAAGTGTCCAGCCTCATGCCACATCCAGCTGTCATCGTAGATAGGGTCATTCCAGGTTGCATCAGAGACCCTGAAGGAATTGTAAAGAATTTCCCTGTTTCTTTGTTCTGTTTTTGAAATTCCTTTTTAGAGTGGGTTTGAGCTGATTCTCGCTGCCATGTTTATGCCAGTCTAGACACACTTGATTCCCTTACGGAGACATATCAATACATAGGTTTTAAGATTCTTACTAGTCAGATCTATTCCTCTGCGGGAAATATGGGGTTTTGAGTCCCTTTCACTGAGGAAGGTGTAGGTCTTGTCTATCCCATAGTTGGTTTTTGGAACGGTACGTGTGCTTATATCAAACTCTGGTTTGATGCATCACCCCACCTCTCCTTCCCCCTTAAGCAGGCATAAGAGTGTTTTCTAAATGTGAGACTCTGTTCTCTTTCCTAACTCAGTTCATGTGTAGCCATGTTTACAGGATCTTCCTAAGTGATATCTTATGATAAGTTTCTTTTTCTGTGTGACTTCTTTCACTTAGAATCATCGTACCTGAATCCACTCATTTTGCTGCTACAGGTCTTATGACATTGATTTCATGGCTGAGGGATATTCCATCGTACGTAAGTTCCACAATGTTTTGAACCATTTTTATATTTCCTGGGATATTTCAGGTGTACCCAGGTTGAGGTTCTTGTAAGCAGTGCAGCCCTCAATTTGGGGGTGGCTCTGTCTTGTGGATTTTCAGTTTTCCCAAGGTATATTCCCTAGACTGGAAGTGCCCTTGGCTCTGTAGCTCTGTTGTTTACTTGTTTTAGGGAACACAATGCACTCCTCCAGTGAGGCAGTTGGCAACTTACATCCCGCCCATCAGCATAACAAGGCTCCCTGTTCTCCAGGGCCTGTCTTGCCTTTCTGGTTTTTACACATTTTGTGGATGTCCCTTTTGACCGTTGGGAAGTGATACTTCTTTGTAGTGCAGATTTGCATTGCCCGCTTGCTTGCTTGGCCAAAAAGGGCGTATGCGTTTTCTCCTGAATATATTCAGGAGAAAACGCATACGCCCTTTTTGGCCAAGTGCATCATTGTCGAAGTTGTGCCCCTCTTCCTGTGCTTTACAGGCGATTCTAACGTACCTCTTGAAATCTGTTTCCTGCTATTCTGCCTCGCATTCAAGTCCGCCTCGTTGCCTTCCCTCAACAGATTTTTGGACGATAGTTGGCCTTGATTACTCTGCCAGTTTGTGAATTGCTGTGCCCCTGAGCTCCATTTTTCAACTCGTTTTTTGTGAGCTGAACGCAAGTCCAAACATTTGGTTCAGCACCTATACTGGTTCCCGGTGGGTGGCTGAGACTTTGGTTAATTCTTCTTCCTGCCGGGAAATTAGAGTGACATGTGCCCATCCAAATGCCTAACAGCTACTCTCTCATTGGTTCTCCCTCTTCCCTTTCTTCCTCTGCCAAATGGGCAACCTGTGTGAACCAGGAGCTTAAAGGGGCTGTCTCTCCAAGTTGGGAGATTGATAGTTAAGCTGTTGGAAAGTCAAACCGGAGCACCAGGAGAGGGACTCTTCGTTGAGTTTTAGAAACCTTTCGTATTCACAGTGTGTCCATTCTCTAGGTTTCCCGTACATGTTAAAGCTGTAGTAATATTCCCTTCAACCTGGAGAGTTGGGACCCATGGAATGGTTGCCATGCATTATTGCTTTAAAGGGTCTGCATTTGCTCACCCAATCTCACCAATCCTCTCAGTCCCTGTGTCCAGCCTCATGCCGCATCCAGCTGTCATCGTAGATAGGGTCATTCCAGGTTGCATCAGAGACCCTGAAGGAATTGTAAAGAATTTCCCTGTTTCTTTGTTCTGTTTTTGAAATTCCTTTTTAGAGTGGGTTTGAGCTGATTCTCGCTGCCATGTTTATGCCAGTCTAGACACACTTGATTCCCTTACGGAGACATATCAATACATAGGTTTTAAGATTCTTACTAGTCAGGTCTATTCCTCTGCGGGAAATATGGGGTTTTGAGTCCCTTTCACTGAGGAAGGTGTAGGTCTTGTCTATTCCATAGTTGGTTTTTGGAACAGTACCTGTGCTTATATCAAACTCTGGTTTGATGCATCACCCCACCTCTCCTTCCCCCTTAAGCAGGAATAAGAGTGTTTTCTAAATGTGAGACTCTGTTCTCTTGCCTAACTCCGTTCATGTGTAGCCATGTTTACAGGATCTTCCTAAGTGATATCTTATGATAAGTTTGTTTTCCTGTGTGACTTCTTTCACTTAGAATCATCGTACCTGAATCCACTCATTTTGCTGCTACTGGTCTTATGACATTGATTTCATGGCTGAGGGATATTCCATCGTACGTAAGTTCCACAATGTTTTGAACCATTTTTATATTTCCTGGGATATTTCAGGTGTACCCAGGTTGAGGTTCTTGTAAGCAGTGCAGCCCTCAATTTGGGGGTGGCTCTGTCTTGTGGATTTTCAGTTTTCCCAAGGTATATTCCCTAGACTGGAAGTGCCCTTGGCTCTGTAGCTCTGTTGTTTACTTGTTTTAGGGAACACAATGCACTCCTCCAGTGAGGCAGTTGGCAACTTACCTCCCGCCCATCAGCATAACAAGGCTCCCTGTTCTCCAGGGCCTGTCTTGCCTTTCTGGTTTTTACACATTTTGTGGATGTCCCTTTTGACCGTTGGGAAGTGATACTTCTTTGTAGTGCAGATTTGCATTGCCCGCTTGCTTGCTTGGCCAAAAAGGGCGTATGCGTTTTCTCCTGAATATATTCAGGAGAAAACACATACGCCCTTTTTGGCCAAGTGCATCATTGTCGAAGTTGTGCCCCTCTTCCTGTGCTTTACAGGCGATTCTAACGTACCTCTTGAAATCTGTTTCCTGCTATTCTGCCTCGCATTCAAGTCCGCCTCGTTGCCTTCCCTCAACAGATTTTTGGACGATAGTTGGCCTTGATTACTCTGCCAGTTTGTGAATTGCTGTGCCCCTGAGCTCCATTTTTCAACTCGTTTTTTGTGAGCTGAACGCAAGTCCAAACATTTGGTTCAGGACCTATACTGGTTCCCGGTGGGTGGCTGAGACTTTGGTTAATTCTTCTTCCTGCCGGGAAATTAGAGTGACATGTGCCCATCCAAATGCCTAACAGCTACTCTCTCATTGGTTCTCCCTCTTCCCTTTCCTCCTCTGCCAAATGGGCAACCTGTGTGAACCAGGAGCTTAAAGGGGCTGTCTCTCCAAGTTGGGAGATTGATAGTAAAGCTGTTGGAAAGTCAAACCGGAGCACCAGGAGAGGGACTCTTCGTTGAGTTTTAGAAACCTTTCGTATTCACAGTGTGTCCATTCTCTAGGTTTCCCGTACATGTTATAGCTGTAGTAATATTCCCTTCAACCTGGAGAGTTGGGACCCATGGAATGGTTGCCATGCATTATTGCTTTAAAGGGTCTGCATTTGCTCACCCAATCTCACCAATCCTCTCAGTCCCAAGTGTCCAGCCTCATGCCACATCCAGCTGTCATCGTAGATAGGGTCATTCCAGGTTGCATCAGAGACCCTGAAGGAATTGTAAAGAATTTCCCTGTTTCTTTGTTCTGTTTTTGAAATTCCTTTTTAGAGTGGGTTTGAGCTGATTCTCGCTGCCATGTTTATGCCAGTCTAGACACACTTGATTCCCTTACGGAGACATATCAATACATAGGTTTTAAGATTCTTACTAGTCAGATCTATTCCTCTGCGGGAAATATGGGGTTTTGAGTCCCTTTCACTGAGGAAGGTGTAGGTCTTGGCTATTCCATAGTTGGTTTTTGGAACAGTACCTGTGCTTATATCAAACTCTGGTTTGATGCATCACCCCACCTCTCCTTCCCCCTTAAGCAGGCATAAGAGTGTTTTCTAAATGTGAGACTCTGTTCTCTTGCCTAACTCAGTTCATGTGTAGCCATGTTTACAGGATCTTCCTAAGTGATATCTTATGATAAGTTTCTTTTTCTGTGTGACTTCTTTCCCTTAGAATCATCGTACCTGAATCCACTCATTTTGCTGCTACAGGTCTTATGACATTGATTTCATGGCTGAGGGATATTCCATCGTACGTAAGTTCCACAATGTTTTGAACCATTTTTATATTTCCTGGGATATTTCAGGTGTACCCAGGTTGAGGTTCTTGTAAGCAGTGCAGCCCTCAATTTGGGGGTGGCTCTGTCTTGTGGATTTTCAGTTTTCCCAAGGTATATTCCCTAGACTGGAAGTGCCCTTGGCTCTGTAGCTCTGTTGTTTACTTGTTTTAGGGAACACAATGCACTCCTCCAGTGAGGCAGTTGGCAACTTACATCCCGCCCATCAGCATAACAAGGCTCCCTGTTCTCCAGGGCCTGTCTTGCCTTTCTGGTTTTTACACATTTTGTGGATGTCCCTTTTGACCGTTGGGAAGTGATACTTCTTTGTAGTGCAGATTTGCATTGCCCGCTTGCTTGCTTGGCCAAAAAGGGCGTATGCGTTTTCTCCTGAATATATTCAGGAGAAAACACATACGCCCTTTTTGGCCAAGTGCATCATTGTCGAAGTTGTGCCCCTCTTCCTGTGCTTTACAGGCGATTCTAACGTACCTCTTGAAATCTGTTTCCTGCTATTCTGCCTCGCATTCAAGTCCGCCTCGTTGCCTTCCCTCAACAGATTTTTGGACGATAGTTGGCCTTGATTACTCTGCCAGTTTGTGAATTGCTGTGCCCCTGAGCTCAATTTTTCAACTCGTTTTTTGTGAGCTGAACGCAAGTCCAAACATTTGGTTCAGGACCTATACTGGTTCCCGGTGGGTGGCTGAGACTTTGGTTAATTCTTCTTCCTGCCGGGAAATTAGAGTGACATGTGCCCATCCAAATGCCTAACAGCTACTCTCTCATTGGTTCTCCCTCTTCCCTTTCCTCCTCTGCCAAATGGGCAACCTGTGTGAACCAGGAGCTTAAAGGGGCTGTCTCTCCAAGTTGGGAGATTGATAGTAAAGCTGTTGGAAAGTCAAACCGGAGCACCAGGAGAGGGACTCTTCGTTGAGTTTTAGAAACCTTTCGTATTCACAGTGTGTCCATTCTCTAGGTTTCCCGTACATGTTATAGCTGTAGTAATATTCCCTTCAACCTGGAGAGTTGGGACCCATGGAATGGTTGCCATGCATTATTGCTTTAAAGGGTCTGCATTTGCTCACCCAATCTCACCAATCCTCTCAGTCCCAAGTGTCCAGCCTCATGCCACATCCAGCTGTCATCGTAGATAGGGTCATTCCAGGTTGCATCAGAGACCCTGAAGGAATTGTAAAGAATTTCCCTGTTTCTTTGTTCTGTTTTTGAAATTCCTTTTTAGAGTGGGTTTGAGCTGATTATCGCTGCCATGTTTATGCCAGTCTAGACACACTTGATTCCCTTACGGAGACATATCAATACATAGGTTTTAAGATTCTTACTAGTCAGATCTATTCCTCTGCGGGAAATATGGGGTTTTGAGTCCCTTTCACTGAGGAAGGTGTAGGTCTTGGCTATTCCATAGTTGGTTTTTGGAACAGTACCTGTGCTTATATCAAACTCTGGTTTGATGCATCACCCCACCTCTCCTTCCCCCTTAAGCAGGCATAAGAGTGTTTTCTAAATGTGAGACTCTGTTCTCTTGCCTAACTCAGTTCATGTGTAGCCATGTTTACAGGATCTTCCTAAGTGATATCTTATGATAAGTTTCTTTTTCTGTGTGACTTCTTTCACTTAGAATCATCGTACCTGAATCCACTCATTTTGCTGCTACTGGTCTTATGACATTGATTTCATGGCTGAGGGATATTCCATCGTACGTAAGTTCCACAATGTTTTGAACCATTTTTTATATTTCCTGGGATATTTCAGGTGTACCCAGGTTGAGGTTCTTGTAAGCAGTGCAGCCCTCAATTTGGGGGTGGCTCTGTCTTATGGATTTTCAGTTTTCCCAAGGTATATTCCCTAGACTGGAAGTGCCCTTGGCTCTGTAGCTCTGTTGTTTACTTGTTTTAGGGAACACAATGCACTCCTCCAGTGAGGCAGTTGGCAACTTACATCCCGCCCATCAGCATAACAAGGCTCCCTGTTCTCCAGTGCCTGTCTTGCCTTTCTGGTTTTTACACATTTTGTGGATGTCCCTTTTGACCGGTGGGAAGTGATACTTCTTTGTAGTTCAGATTTGCATTGCCCGCTTGCTTGCTTGGCCAAAAAAGGGCGTATGCGTTTTCTCCTGAATATATTCAGGAGAAAACGCATACGCCCTTTTTGGCCAAGTGCATCATTGTCGAAGTTGTGCCCCTCTTCCTGTGCTTTACAGGCGATTCTAACGTACCTCTTGAAATCTGTTTCCTGCTATTCTGCCTCGCATTCAAGTCCGCCTCGTTGCCTTCCCTCAACAGATTTTTGGACGATAGTTGGCCTTGATTACTCTGCCAGTTTGTGAATTGCTGTGCCCCTGAGCTCCATTTTTCAACTCGTTTTTTGTGAGCTGAACGCAAGTCCAAACATTTGGTTCAGGACCTATACTGGTTCCCGGTGGGTGGCTGAGACTTTGGTTAATTCTTCTTCCTGCCGGGAAATTAGAGTGACATGTGCCCATCCAAATGCCTAACAGCTACTCTCTCATTGGTTCTCCCTCTTCCCTTTCCTCCTCTGCCAAATGGGCAACCTGTGTGAACCAGGAGCTTAAAGGGGCTGTCTCTCCAAGTTGGGAGATTGATAGTAAAGCTGTTGGAAAGTCAAACCGGAGCACCAGGAGAGGGACTCTTCGTTGAGTTTTAGAAACCTTTCGTATTCACAGTGTGTCCATTCTCTAGGTTTCCCGTACATGTTATAGCTGTAGTAATATTCCCTTCAACCTGGAGAGTTGGGACCCATGGAATGGTTGCCATGCATTATTGCTTTAAAGGGTCTGCATTTGCTCACCCAATCTCACCAATCCTCTCAGTCCCAAGTGTCCAGCCTCATGCCACATCCAGCTGTCATCGTAGATAGGGTCATTCCAGGTTGCATCAGAGACCCTGAAGGAATTGTAAAGAATTTCCCTGTTTCTTTGTTCTGTTTTTGAAATTCCTTTTTAGAGTGGGTTTGAGCTGATTATCGCTGCCATGTTTATGCCAGTCTAGACACACTTGATTCCCTTACGGAGACATATCAATACATAGGTTTTAAGATTCTTACTAGTCAGATCTATTCCTCTGCGGGAAATATGGGGTTTTGAGTCCCTTTCACTGAGGAAGGTGTAGGTCTTGTCTATTCCATAGTTGGTTTTTGGAACAGTACCTGTGCTTATATCAAACTCTGGTTTGATGCATCACCCCACCTCTCCTTCCCCCTTAAGCAGGCATAAGAGTGTTTTCTAAATGTGAGACTCTGTTCTCTTTCCTAACTCAGTTCATGTGTAGCCATGTTTACAGGATCTTCCTAAGTGATATCTTATGATAAGTTTCTTTTTCTGTGTGACTTCTTTCACTTAGAATCATCGTACCTGAATCCACTCATTTTGCTGCTACTGGTCTTATGACATTGATTTCATGGCTGAGGGATATTCCATCGTACGTAAGTTCCACAATGTTTTGAACCATTTTTTATATTTCCTGGGATATTTCAGGTGTACCCAGGTTGAGGTTCTTGTAAGCAGTGCAGCCCTCAATTTGGGGGTGGCTCTGTCTTATGGATTTTCAGTTTTCCCAAGGTATATTCCCTAGACTGGAAGTGCCCTTGGCTCTGTAGCTCTGTTGTTTACTTGTTTTAGGGAACACAATGCACTCCTCCAGTGAGGCAGTTGGCAACTTACATCCCGCCCATCAGCATAACAAGGCTCCCTGTTCTCCAGGGCCTGTCTTGCCTTTCTGGTTTTTACACATTTTGTGGATGTCCCTTTTGACCGGTGGGAAGTGATACTTCTTTGTAGTGCAGATTTGCATTGCCCGCTTGCTTGCTTGGCCAAAAAGGGCGTATGCGTTTTCTCCTGAATATATTCAGGAGAAAACGCATACGCCCTTTTTGGCCAAGTGCATCATTGTCGAAGTTGTGCCCCTCTTCCTGTGCTTTACAGGCGATTCTAACGTACCTCTTGAAATCTGTTTCCTGCTATTCTGCCTCGCATTCAAGTCCGCCTCGTTGCCTTCCCTCAACAGATTTTTGGACGATAGTTGGCCTTGATTACTCTGCCAGTTTGTGAATTGCTGTGCCCCTGAGCTCCATTTTTCAACTCGTTTTTTGTGAGCTGAACGCAAGTCCAAACATTTGGTTCAGGACCTATACTGGTTCCCGGTGGGTGGCTGAGACTTTGGTTAATTCTTCTTCCTGCCGGGAAATTAGAGTGACATGTGCCCATCCAAATGCCTAACAGCGACTCTCTCATTGGTTCTCCCTCTTCCCTTTCATCCTCTGCCAAATTGGCAACCTGTGTGAACCAGGAGCTTAAAGGGGCTGTCTCTCCAAGTTGGGAGATTGATAGGAAAGCAGTTGGAAAGTCAAACCGGAGCACCAGGAGAGGGACTCTTCATTGAGTTTTAGAAACCTTTCGTATTCACAGTGTGTCCATTCTCTAGGTTTCCCGTACATGTTAAAGCTGTAGAAATATTCCCTTCAACCTGGAGAGTTGGGAATCATGGAATGGGTGCCATGCATTATTGCTATAAAGGGTCTGCCTTTGCTCACCCAATCTCTCCAATCCTCTCAGTCCCAAGTGTCCAGCCTCATGCCGCATCCAGCTGTCATTGTAGATAGGGTCATTCCAGGTTGCATCAGAGACCCTGAAGGAATTGTTAAGAATTTCCCTGTTTCTTTGTTCTGTTTTTGAAATTCCTTTTTAGAGTGGGTTTGAGCTGATTCTCGCTGCAATATTTATGCCAGTCTAGACACACTTGATTCCCTTACGGAGACATATCAATACATAGGTTTTAAGATTCTTACTAGTCAGATCTATTCCTCTGCGGGAAATATGGGGTTTTGAGTCCCTTTCACTGAGGAAGGTGTAGGTCTTGTCTATTCCATAGTTGGTTTTTGGAACAGTACCTGTGCTTATATCAAACTCTGGTTTGATGCATCACCCCACCTCTCCTTCCCCCTTAAGCAGGCATAAGAGTGTTTTCTAAATGTGAGACTCTGTTCTCTTTCCTAACTCAGTTCATGTGTTGCCATGTTTACAGGATCTTCCTAAGTGATATCTTATGATAAGTTTCTTTTTCTGTGTGACTTCTTTCACTTAGAATCATCGTACCTGAATCCACTCATTTTGCTGCTACTGGTCTTATGACATTGATTTCATGGCTGAGGGATATTCCATCGTACGTAAGTTCCACAATGTTTTGAACCATTTTTATATTTCCTGGGATATTTCAGGTGTACCCAGGTTGAGGTTCTTGTAAGCAGTGCAGCCCTCAATTTGGGGGTGGCTCTGTCTTATGGATTTTCAGTTTTCCCAAGGTATATTCCCTAGACTGGAAGTGCCCTTGGCTCTGTAGCTCTGTTGTTTACTTGTTTTAGGGAACACAATGCACTCCTCCAGTGAGGCAGTTGGCAACTTACATCCCGCCCATCAGCATAACAAGGCTCCCTGTTCTCCAGGGCCTGTCTTGCCTTTCTGGTTTTTACACATTTTGTGGATGTCCCTTTTGACCGGTGGGAAGTGATACTTCTTTGTAGTGCAGATTTGCATTGCCCGCTTCCTTGCTTGGCCAAAAAGGGCGTATGCGTTTTCTCCTGAATATATTCAGGAGAAAACACATACGCCCTTTTTGGCCAAGTGCATCATTGTCGAAGTTGTGCCCCTCTTCCTGTGCTTTACAGGCGATTCTAACGTACCTCTTGAAATCTGTTTCCTGCTATTCTGCCTCGCATTCAAGTCCGCCTCGTTGCCTTCCCTCAACAGATTTTTGGACGATAGTTGGCCTTGATTACTCTGCCAGTTTGTGAATTGCTGTGCCCCTGAGCTCCATTTTTCAACTCGTTTTTTGTGAGCTGAACGCAAGTCCAAACATTTGGTTCAGGACCTATACTGGTTCCCGGTGGGTGGCTGAGACTTTGGTGAATTCTTCTTCCTGCCGGGAAATTAGAGTGACATGTGCCCATCCAAATGCCTAACAGCTACTCTCTCATTGGTTCTCCCTCTTCCCTTTCCTCCTCTGCCAAATGGGCAACCTGTGTGAACCAGGAGCTTAAAGGGGCTGTCTCTCCAAGTTGGGAGATTGATAGTAAAGCTGTTGGAAAGTCAAACCGGAGCACCAGGAGAGGGACTCTTCGTTGAGTTTTAGAAACCTTTCGTATTCACAGTGTGTCCATTCTCTAGGTTTCCCGTACATGTTATAGCTGTAGTAATATTCACTTCAACCTGGAGAGGTGGGACCCATGGAATGGTTGCCATGCATTATTGCTTTAAAGGGTCTGCATTTGCTCACCCAATCTCACCAATCCTCTCAGTCCCAAGTGTCCAGCCTCATGCCACATCCAGCTGTCATCGTAGATAGGGTCATTCCAGGTTGCATCAGAGACCCTGAAGGAATTGTAAAGAATTTCCCTGTTTCTTTGTTCTGTTTTTGAAATTCCTTTTTAGAGTGGGTTTGAGCTGATTCTCGCTGCCATGTTTATGCCAGTCTAGACACACTTGATTCCCTTACGGAGACATATCAATACATAGGTTTTAAGATTCTTACTAGTCAGATCTATTCCTCTGCGGGAAATATGGGGTTTTGAGTCCCTTTCACTGAGGAAGGTGTAGGTCTTGTCTATTCCATAGTTGGTTTTTGGAACAGTACCTGTGCTTATATCAAACTCTGGTTTGATGCATCACCCCACCTCTCCTTCCCCCTTAAGCAGGCATAAGAGTGTTTTCTAAATGTGAGACTCTGTTCTCTTTCCTAACTCAGTTCATGTGTTGCCATGTTTACAGGATCTTCCTAAGTGATATCTTATGATAAGTTTCTTTTTCTGTGTGACTTCTTTCACTTAGAATCATCGTACCTGAATCCACTCATTTTGCTGCTACTGGTCTTATGACATTGATTTCATGGCTGAGGGATATTCCATCGTACGTAAGTTCCACAATGTTTGGAACCATTTTTATATTTCCTGGGATATTTCAGGTGTACCCAGGTTGAGGTTCTTGTAAGCAGTGCAGCCCTCAATTTGGGGGTGGCTCTGTCTTATGGATTTTCAGTTTTCCCAAGGTATATTCCCTAGACTGGAAGTGCCCTTGGCTCTGTAGCTCTGTTGTTTACTTGTTTTAGGGAACACAATGCACTCCTCCAGTGAGGCAGTTGGCAACTTACATCCCGCCCATCAGCATAACAAGGCTCCCTGTTCTCCAGGGCCTGTCTTGCCTTTCTGGTTGTTACACATTTTGTGGATGTCCCTTTTGACCGGTGGGAAGTGATACTTCTTTGTAGTGCAGATTTGCATTGCCCGCTTGCTTGCTTGGCCAAAAAGGGCGTATGCGTTTTCTCCTGAATATATTCAGGAGAAAACGCATACGCCCTTTTTGGCCAAGTGCATCATTGTCGAAGTTGTGCCCCTCTTCCTGTGCTTTACAGGCGATTCTAACGTACCTCTTGAAATCTGTTTCCTGCTATTCTGCCTCGCATTCAAGTCCGCCTCGTTGCCTTCCCTCAACAGATTTTTGGACGATAGTTGGCCTTGATTACTCTGCCAGTTTGTGAATTGCTGTGCCCCTGAGCTCCATTTTTCAACTCGTTTTTTGTGAGCTGAACGCAAGTCCAAACATTTGGTTCAGGACCTATACTGGTTCCCGGTGGGTGGCTGAGACTTTGGTTAATTCTTCTTCCTGCCGGGAAATTAGAGTGACATGTGCCCATCCAAATGCCTAACAGCTACTCTCTCATTGGTTCTCCCTCTTCCCTTTCCTCCTCTGCCAAATGGGCAACCTGTGTGAACCAGGAGCTTAAAGGGGCTGTCTCTCCAAGTTGGGAGATTGATAGTAAAGCTGTTGGAAAGTCAAACCGGAGCACCAGGAGAGGGACTCTTCGTTGAGTTTTAGAAACCTTTCGTATTCACAGTGTGTCCATTCTCTAGGTTTCCCGTACATGTTATAGCTGTAGTAATATTCCCTTCAACCTGGAGAGGTGGGACCCATGGAATGGTTGCCATGCATTATTGCTTTAAAGGGTCTGCATTTGCTCACCCAATCTCACCAATCCTCTCAGTCCCAAGTGTCCAGCCTCATGCCACATCCAGCTGTCATCATAGATAGGGTCATTCCAGGTTGCATCAGAGACCCTGAAGGAATTGTAAAGAATTTCCCTGTTTCTTTGTTCTGTTTTTGAAATTCCTTTTTAGAGTGGGTTTGAGCTGATTCTCGCTGCCATGTTTATGCCAGTCTAGACACACTTGATTCCCTTACGGAGACATATCAATACATAGGTTTTAAGATTCTTACTAGTCAGATCTATTCCTCTGCGGGAAATATGGGGTTTTGAGTCCCTTTCACTGAGGAAGGTGTAGGTTTTGTCTATTCCATAGTTGGTTTTTGGAACAGTACCTGTGCTTATATCAAACTCTGGTTTGATGCATCACCCCACCTCTCCTTCCCCCTTAAGCAGGCATAAGAGTGTTTTCTAAATGTGAGACTCTGTTCTCTTTCCTAACTCAATTCATGTGTAGCCATGTTTACAGGATCTTCCTAAGTGATATCTTATGATAAGTTTCTTTTTCTGTGTGACTTCTTTCACTTAGAATCATCGTACCTGAATCCACTCATTTTGCTGCTACTGGTCTTATGACATTGATTTCATGGCTGAGGGATATTCCATCGTACGTAAGTTCCACAATGTTTTGAACCATTTTTATATTTCCTGGGATATTTCAGGTGTACCCAGGTTGAGGTTCTTGTAAGCAGTGCAGCCCTCAATTTGGGGGTGGCTCTGTCTTATGGATTTTCAGTTTTCCCAAGGTATATTCCCTAGACTGGAAGTGCCCTTGGCTCTGTAGCTCTGTTGTTTACTTGTTTTAGGGAACACAATGCACTCCTCCAGTGAGGCAGTTGGCAACTTACATCCCGCCCATCAGCATAACAAGGCTCCCTGTTCTCCAGGGCCTGTCTTGCCTTTCTGGTTTTTACACATTTTGTGGATGTCCCTTTTGACCGGTGGGAAGTGATACTTCTTTGTAGTGCAGATTTGCATTGCCCGCTTGCTTGCTTGGCCAAAAGGGCGTATGCGTGTTCTCCTGAATATATTCAGGAGAAAACGCATACGCCCTTTTTGGCCAAGTGCATCATTGTCGAAGTTGTGCCCCTCTTCCTGTGCTTTACAGGTGATTCCAACGTACCTCTTGAAATCTGTTTCCTGCTATTCTGCCTCGATTTCAAGTCCGCCTCGTTGCCTTCCCTCAACAGATTTTTGGACGATAGTTGGCCTTGATTACTCTGCCTGTTTGTGAATTGCTGTGCCCCTGAACTCCATTTTCAAACTCGTTTTTTGTGAGCTGAACTCAAGTCCAAACTTTTGGTTCAGGACCTATACTGGTTCCCGGTGGGTGGCTGAGACTTTGGTTAATTCTTCTTCCTGCCGGGAAATTAGAGTGACATGTGCCCATCCAAATGCCTAACAGCGACTCTCTCATTGGTTCTCCCTCTTCCCTTTCATCCTCTGCCAAATTGGCAACCTGTGTGAACCAGGAGCTTAAAGGGGCTGTCTCTCCAAGTTGGGAGATTGATAGGAAAGCAGTTGGAAAGTCAAACCGGAGCACCAGGAGAGGGACTCTTCATTGAGTTTTAGAAACCTTTCGTATTCACAGTGTGTCCATTCTCTAGGTTTCCCGTACATGTTAAAGCTGTAGAAATATTCCCTTCAACCTGGAGAGTTGGGAATCATGGAATGGGTGCCATGCATTATTGCTATAAAGGGTCTGCCTTTGCTCACCCAATCTCTCCAATCCTCTCAGTCCCAAGTGTCCAGCCTCATGCCGCATCCAGCTGTCATTGTAGATAGGGTCATTCCAGGTTGCATCAGAGACCCTGAAGGAATTGTTAAGAATTTCCCTGTTTCTTTGTTCTGTTTTTGAAATTCCTTTTTAGAGTGGGTTTGAGCTGATTCTCGCTGCAATATTTATGCCACTCTAGACACACTTGATTCCCTTACGGAGACATATCAATACATAGGTTTTAAGATTCTTACTAGTCAGATCTATTCCTCTGCGGGAAATATGGGGTTTTGAGTCCCTTTCACTGAGGAAGGTGTAGGTCTTGTCTATTCCATAGTTGGTTTTTGGAACAGTACCTGTGCTTATATCAAACTCTGGTTTGATGCATCACCCCACCTCTCCTTCCCCCTTAAGCAGGCATAAGAGTGTTTTCTAAATGTGAGACTCTGTTCTCTTTCCTAACTCAGTTCATGTGTTGCCATGTTTACAGGATCTTCCTAAGTGATATCTTATGATAAGTTTCTTTTTCTGTGTGACTTCTTTCACTTAGAATCATCGTACCTGAATCCACTCATTTTGCTGCTACTGGTCTTATGACATTGATTTCATGGCTGAGGGATATTCCATCGTACGTAAGTTCCACAATGTTTTGAACCATTTTTATATTTCCTGGGATATTTCAGGTGTACCCAGGTTGAGGTTCTTGTAAGCAGTGCAGCCCTCAATTTGGGGGTGGCTCTGTCTTATGGATTTTCAGTTTTCCCAAGGTATATTCCCTAGACTGGAAGTGCCCTTGGCTCTGTAGCTCTGTTGTTTACTTGTTTTAGGGAACACAATGCACTCCTCCAGTGAGGCAGTTGGCAACTTACATCCCGCCCATCAGCATAACAAGGCTCCCTGTTCTCCAGGGCCTGTCTTGCCTTTCTGGTTTTTACACATTTTGTGGATGTCCCTTTTGACCGGTGGGAAGTGATACTTCTTTGTAGTGCAGATTTGCATTGCCCGCTTCCTTGCTTGGCCAAAAAGGGCGTATGCGTTTTCTCCTGAATATATTCAGGAGAAAACACATACGCCCTTTTTGGCCAAGTGCATCATTGTCGAAGTTGTGCCCCTCTTCCTGTGCTTTACAGGCGATTCTAACGTACCTCTTGAAATCTGTTTCCTGCTATTCTGCCTCGCATTCAAGTCCGCCTCGTTGCCTTCCCTCAACAGATTTTTGGACGATAGTTGGCCTTGATTACTCTGCCAGTTTGTGAATTGCTGTGCCCCTGAGCTCCATTTTTCAACTCGTTTTTTGTGAGCTGAACGCAAGTCCAAACATTTGGTTCAGGACCTATACTGGTTCCCGGTGGGTGGCTGAGACTTTGGTGAATTCTTCTTCCTGCCGGGAAATTAGAGTGACATGTGCCCATCCAAATGCCTAACAGCTACTCTCTCATTGGTTCTCCCTCTTCCCTTTCCTCCTCTGCCAAATGGGCAACCTGTGTGAACCAGGAGCTTAAAGGGGCTGTCTCTCCAAGTTGGGAGATTGATAGTAAAGCTGTTGGAAAGTCAAACCGGAGCACCAGGAGAGGGACTCTTCGTTGAGTTTTAGAAACCTTTCGTATTCACAGTGTGTCCATTCTCTAGGTTTCCCGTACATGTTATAGCTGTAGTAATATTCACTTCAACCTGGAGAGGTGGGACCCATGGAATGGTTGCCATGCATTATTGCTTTAAAGGGTCTGCATTTGCTCACCCAATCTCACCAATCCTCTCAGTCCCAAGTGTCCAGCCTCATGCCACATCCAGCTGTCATCGTAGATAGGGTCATTCCAGGTTGCATCAGAGACCCTGAAGGAATTGTAAAGAATTTCCCTGTTTCTTTGTTCTGTTTTTGAAATTCCTTTTTAGAGTGGGTTTGAGCTGATTCTCGCTGCCATGTTTATGCCAGTCTAGACACACTTGATTCCCTTACGGAGACATATCAATACATAGGTTTTAAGATTCTTACTAGTCAGATCTATTCCTCTGCGGGAAATATGGGGTTTTGAGTCCCTTTCACTGAGGAAGGTGTAGGTCTTGTCTATTCCATAGTTGGTTTTTGGAACAGTACCTGTGCTTATATCAAACTCTGGTTTGATGCATCACCCCACCTCTCCTTCCCCCTTAAGCAGGCATAAGAGTGTTTTCTAAATGTGAGACTCTGTTCTCTTTCCTAACTCAGTTCATGTGTTGCCATGTTTACAGGATCTTCCTAAGTGATATCTTATGATAAGTTTCTTTTTCTGTGTGACTTCTTTCACTTAGAATCATCGTACCTGAATCCACTCATTTTGCTGCTACTGGTCTTATGACATTGATTTCATGGCTGAGGGATATTCCATCGTACGTAAGTTCCACAATGTTTGGAACCATTTTTATATTTCCTGGGATATTTCAGGTGTACCCAGGTTGAGGTTCTTGTAAGCAGTGCAGCCCTCAATTTGGGGGTGGCTCTGTCTTATGGATTTTCAGTTTTCCCAAGGTATATTCCCTAGACTGGAAGTGCCCTTGGCTCTGTAGCTCTGTTGTTTACTTGTTTTAGGGAACACAATGCACTCCTCCAGTGAGGCAGTTGGCAACTTACATCCCGCCCATCAGCATAACAAGGCTCCCTGTTCTCCAGGGCCTGTCTTGCCTTTCTGGTTTTTACACATTTTGTGGATGTCCCTTTTGACCGGTGGGAAGTGATACTTCTTTGTAGTGCAGATTTGCATTGCCCGCTTGCTTGCTTGGCCAAAAAGGGCGTATGCGTTTTCTCCTGAATATATTCAGGAGAAAACGCATACGCCCTTTTTGGCCAAGTGCATCATTGTCGAAGTTGTGCCCCTCTTCCCGTGCTTTACAGGCGATTCTAACGTACCTCTTGAAATCTGTTTCCTGCTATTCTGCCTCGCATTCAAGTCCGCCTCGTTGCCTTCCCTCAACAGATTTTTGGACGATAGTTGGCCTTGATTACTCTGCCAGTTTGTGAATTGCTGTGCCCCTGAGCTCCATTTTTCAACTCGTTTTTTGTGAGCTGAACGCAAGTCCAAACATTTGGTTCAGGACCTATACTGGTTCCCGGTGGGTGGCTGAGACTTTGGTTAATTCTTCTTCCTGCCGGGAAATTAGAGTGACATGTGCCCATCCAAATGCCTAACAGCTACTCTCTCATTGGTTCTCCCTCTTCCCTTTCCTCCTCTGCCAAATGGGCAACCTGTGTGAACCAGGAGCTTAAAGGGGCTGTCTCTCCAATTTGGGAGATTGATAGTAAAGCTGTTGGAAAGTCAAACCGGAGCACCAGGAGAGGGACTCTTCGTTGAGTTTTAGAAACCTTTCGTATTCACAGTGTGTCCATTCTCTAGGTTTCCCGTACATGTTATAGCTGTAGTAATATTCCCTTCAACCTGGAGAGGTGGGACCCATGGAATGGTTGCCATGCATTATTGCTTTAAAGGGTCTGCATTTGCTCACCCAATCTCACCAATCCTCTCAGTCCCAAGTGTCCAGCCTCATGCCACATCCAGCTGTCATCGTAGATAGGGTCATTCCAGGTTGCATCAGAGACCCTGAAGGAATTGTAAAGAATTTCCCTGTTTCTTTGTTCTGTTTTTGAAATTCCTTTTTAGAGTGGGTTTGAGCTGATTCTCGCTGCCATGTTTATGCCAGTCTAGACACACTTGATTCCCTTATGGAGACATATCAATACATAGGTTTTAAGATTCTTACTAGTCAGATCTATTCCTCTGTGGGAAATATGGGGTTTTGAGTCCCTTTCACTGAGGAAGGTGTAGGTCTTGTCTATTCCATAGTTGGTTTTTGGAACAGTACCTGTGCTTATATCAAACTCTGGTTTGATGCATCACCCCACCTCTCCTTCCCCCTTAAGCAGGCATAAGAGTGTTTTCTAAATGTGAGACTCTGTTCTCTTTCCTAACTCAGTTCATGTGTAGCCATGTTTACAGGATCTTCCTAAGTGATATCTTATGATAAGTTTCTTTTTCTGTGTGACTTCTTTCACTTAGAATCATCGTACCTGAATCCACTCATTTTGCTGCTACTGGTCTTATGACATTGATTTCATGGCTGAGGGATATTCCATCGTATGTAATTTCCACAATTTTTTGAACCATTTTTATATTTCCTGGGATATTTCCGGTGTACCCAGGTTGAGGTTCTTGTAAGCAGTGCAGCCCTCAATTTGGGGGTGGCTGTGTCTTATTGATTTTCAGTTTTCCCAAGGTATATTCCCTAGACTGGAAGTGCCCTTGGCTCTGTAGCTCTGTTGTTTACTTGTTTTAGGGAGCACAATGCACTCCTCCAGTGAGGCAGTTGGCAACTTACATCCTGCCCATCAGCATAACAAGGCTCCCATTTCGCCACGGCCTGTCTTGCCTTTCTGTTTTTTACACATTTTGTGGATGTCCCTTTTGACCCGTGGGAAGTGATACTTCTTTGTAGTGCAGATTTGCATTGCCAGCTTGCTTGCTTGGCCAAAAGGGCGTATGCGTGTTCTCCTGAATATATTCAGGAGAAAACGCATACGCCCTTTTTGGCCAAGTGCATCATTGTCGAAGTTGTGCCCCTCTTCCTGTGCTTTACCTGTGATTCCAACGTACCTCTTGAAATCTGTTTCCTGCTATTCTGCCTCGATTTCAAGTCCGCCTCGTTGCCTTCCCTCAACAGATTTTTGGACGATTGTTGGCCTTGATTACTCTGCCTGTTTGTGAATTGCTGTGCCCCTGAGCTCCATTTTCAAACTCGTTTTTTGTGAGCTGAACGCAAGTCCAAACTTTTGGTTCAGGACCTATACTGGTTCCCGGTGGGTGGCTGAGACTTTGGTTAATTCTTCTTCCTGCCGGGAAATTAGAGTGACATGTGCCCATCCAAATGCCTAACAGCGACTCTCTCATTGGTTCTCCCTCTTCCCTTTCCTCCTCTGCCAAATTGGCAACCTGTGTGAACCAGGAGCTTAAAGGGGCTGTCTCTCCAAGTTGGGAGATTGATAGTAAAGCAGTTGGAAAGTCAAACCAGAGCACCAGGAGAGGGACTCTTCGTTGAGTTTTAGAAACCTTTCGTATTCACAGTGTGTCCATTCTCTAGGTTTCCCGTACATGTTAAACCTGTAGTAATATTCCCTTCAACCTGGAGAGTTGGGAATCATGGAATGGGTGCCATGCATTATTGCTATAAAGGGTCTGCCTTTGCTCACCCAATATCTCCAATCCTCTCAGTCCCAAGTGTCCAGCCTCATGCCGCATCCAGCTGTCATCGTAGATAGGGTCATTCCAGGTTGCATCAGAGACCCTGAAGGAATTTTTAAGAATTTCCCTGTTTCTTTGATCTGTTTTTGAAATTCCTTTTTAGAGTGGGTTTGAGGTGATTCTCGCTGCCATATTTATGCCAGTCTAGACACACTTGATTCCCTTACGGAGACATATCAATACATAGGTTTTAAGATTCTTACTAGTCAGATCTATTCCTCTGCGGGAAATATGGGGTTTTGAGTCCCTTTCACTGAGGAAGGTGTAGGTCTTGTCTATTCCATAGTTGGTTTTTGGAACAGTACCTGTGCTTATATCAAACTCTGGTTTGATGCATCACCCCACCTCTCCTTCCCCCTTAAGCAGGCATAAGAGTGTTTTCTAAATGTGAGACTCTGTTCTCTTTCCTAACTCAGTTCATGTGTAGCCATGTTTACAGGATCTTCCTAAGTGATATCTTATGATAAGTTTCTTTTTCTGTGTGACTTCTTTCACTTAGAATCATCGTACCTGAATCCACTCATTTTGCTGCTACTGGTCTTATGACATTGATTTCATGGCTGAGGGATATTCCATCGTACGTAAGTTCCACAATGTTTTGAACCATTTTTATATTTCCTGGGATATTTCAGGTGTACCCAGGTTGAGGTTCTTGTAAGCAGTGCAGCCCTCAATTTGGGGGTGGCTCTGTCTTATGGATTTTCAGTTTTCCCAAGGTATATTCCCTAGACTGGAAGTGCCCTTGGCTCTGTAGCTCTGTTGTTTACTTGTTTTAGGGAACACAATGCACTCCTCCAGTGAGGCAGTTGGCAACTTACATCCCGCCCATCAGCATAACAAGGCTCCCTGTTCTCCAGGGCCTGTCTTGCCTTTCTGGTTTTTACACATTTTGTGGATGTCCCTTTTGACCGTTGGGAAGTGATACTTCTTTGTAGTGCAGATTTGCATTGCCCGCTTGCTTGCTTGGCCAAAAAGGGCGTATGCGTTTTCTCCTGAATATATTCAGGAGAAAACGCATACGCCCTTTTTGGCCAAGTGCATCATTGTCGAAGTTGTGCCCCTCTTCCTGTGCTTTACAGGCGATTCTAACGTACCTCTTGAAATCTGTTTCCTGCTATTCTGCCTCGCATTCAACTCCGCCTCGTTGCCTACCCTCAACAGATTTTTGGACGATAGTTGGCCTTGATTACTCTGCCAGTTTGTGAATTGCTGTGCCCCTGAGCTCCATTTTTCAACTCGTTTTTTGTGAGCTGAACGCAAGTCCAAACATTTGGTTCAGGACCTATACTGGTTCCCGGTGGGTGGCTGAGACTTTGGTGAATTCTTCTTCCTGCCGGGAAATTAGAGTGACATGTGCCCATCCAAATGCCTAACAGCTACTCTCTCATTGGTTCTCCCTCTTCCCTTTCCTCCTCTGCCAAATGGGCAACCTGTGTGAACCAGGAGCTTAAAGGGGCTGTCTCTCCAAGTTGGGAGATTGATAGTAAAGCTGTTGGAAAGTCAAACCGGAGCACCAGGAGAGGGACTCTTCGTTGAGTTTTAGAAACCTTTCGTATTCACAGTGTGTCCATTCTCTAGGGTTCCCGTACATGTTATAGCTGTAGTAATATTCCCTTCAACCTGGAGAGGTGGGACCCATGGAATGGTTGCCATGCATTATTGCTTTAAAGGGTCTGCATTTGCTCACCCAATCTCACCAATCCTCTCAGTCCCAAGTGTCCAGCCTCATGCCACATCCAGCTGTCATCGTAGATAGGGTCATTCCAGGTTGCATCAGAGACCCTGAAGGAATTGTAAAGAATTTCCCTGTTTCTTTGTTCTGTTTTTGAAATTCCTTTTTAGAGTGGGTTTGAGCTGATTCTCGCTGCCATGTTTATGCCAGTCTAGACACACTTGATTCCCTTACGGAGACATATCAATACATAGGTTTTAAGATTCTTACTAGTCAGATCTATTCCTCTGTGGGAAATATGGGGTTTTGAGTCCCTTTCACTGAGGAAGGTGTAGGTCTTGTCTATTCCATAGTTGGTTTTTGGAACAGTACCTGTGCTTATATCAAACTCTGGTTTGATGCATCACCCCACCTCTCCTTCCCCCTTAAGCAGGCATAAGAGTGTTTTCTAAATGTGAGACTCTGTTCTCTTTCCTAACTCAGTTCATGTGTAGCCATGTTTACAGGATCTTCCTAAGTGATATCTTATGATAAGTTTCTTTTTCTGTGTGACTTCTTTCACTTAGAATCATCGTACCTGAATCCACTCATTTTGCTGCTACTGGTCTTATGACATTGATTTCATGGCTGAGGGATATTCCATCGTATGTAATTTCCACAATTTTTTGAACCATTTTTATATTTCCTGGGATATTTCCGGTGTACCCAGGTTGAGGTTCTTGTAAGCAGTGCAGCCCTCAATTTGGGGGTGGCTGTGTCTTATTGATTTTCAGTTTTCCCAAGGTATATTCCCTAGACTGGAAGTGCCCTTGGCTCTGTAGCTCTGTTGTTTACTTGTTTTAGGGAGCACAAGGCACTCCTCCAGTGAGGCAGTTGGCAACTTACATCCTGCCCATCAGCATAACAAGGCTCCCATTTCGCCACGGCCTGTCTTGCCTTTCTGGTTTTTACACATTTTGTGGATGTCCCTTTTGACCCGTGGGAAGTGATACTTCTTTGTAGTGCAGATTTGCATTGCCAGCTTGCTTGCTTGGCCAAAAAGGGCGTATGCGTGTTCTCCTGAATATATTCAGGAGAAAACGCATACGCCCTTTTTGGCCAAGTGCATCATTGTCGAAGTTGTGCCCCTCTTCCTGTGCTTTACCTGTGATTCCAACGTACCTCTTGAAATCTGTTTCCTGCTATTCTGCCTCGATTTCAAGTCCGCCTCGTTGCCTTCCCTCAACAGATTTTTGGACGATTGTTGGCCTTGATTACTTTGCCTGTTTGTGAATTGCTGTGCCTCTGAGCTCCATTTTCAAACTCGTTTTTTGTGAGCTGAACGCAAGTCCAAACTTTTGGTTCAGGACCTATACTGGTTCCCGGTGGGTGGCTGAGACTTTGGTTAATTCTTCTTCCTGCCGGGAAATTAGAGTGACATGTGCCCATCCAAATGCCTAACAGCGACTCTCTCATTGGTTCTCCCTCTTCCCTTTCCTCCTCTGCCAAATGGGCAACCTGTGTGAACCAGGAGCTTAAAGGGGCTGTCTCTCCAAGTTGGGATATTGATAGTAAAGCAGTTGGAAATTCAAACCAGAGCACCAGGAGAGGGACTCTTCGTTGAGTTTTAGAAACCTTTCGTATTCACAGTGTGTCCATTCTCTAGGTTTCCCGTACATGTTAAAGCTGTAGTAATATTCCCTTCAACCTGGAGAGTTGGGAATCATGGAAAGGGTGCCATGCATTATTGCTATAAAGGGTCTGCCTTTGCTCACCCAATATCTCCAATCCTCTCAGTCCCAAGTGTCCAGCCTCATGCCGCATCCAGCTGTCATCGTAGATAGGGTCATTCCAGGTTGCATCAGAGACCCTGAAGGAATTGTAAAGAATTTCCCTGTTTCTTTGTTCTGTTTTTGAAATTCCTTTTTAGAGTGGGTTTGAGCTGATTCTCGCTGCCATATTTATGCCAGTCTAGACACACTTGATTCCCTTACGGAGACATATCAATACATAGGTTTTAAGATTCTTACTAGTCAGATCTATTCCTCTGCGGGAAATATGGGGTTTTGAGTCCCTTTCACTGAGGAAGGTGTAGGTCTTGTCTATTCCATAGTTGGTTTTTGGAACAGTACCTGTGCTTATATCAAACTCTGGTTTGATGCATCACCCCACCTCTCCTTCCCCCTTAAGCAGGCATAAGAGTGTTTTCTAAATGTGAGACTCTGTTCTCTTTCCTAACTCAGTTCATGTGTTGCCATGTTTACAGGATCTTCCTAAGTGATATCTTATGATAAGTTTCTTTTTCTGTGTGACTTCTTTCACTTAGAATCATCGTACCTGAATCCACTCATTTTGCTGCTACTGGTCTTATGACATTGATTTCATGGCTGAGGGATATTCCATCGTACGTAAGTTCCACAATGTTTTGAACCATTTTTATATTTCCTGGGATATTTCAGGTGTACCCAGGTTGAGGTTCTTGTAAGCAGTGCAGCCCTCAATTTGGGGGTGGCTCTGTCTTATGGATTTTCAGTTTTCCCAAGGTATATTCCCTAGACTGGAAGTGCCCTTGGCTCTGTAGCTCTGTTGTTTACTTGTTTTAGGGAACACAATGCACTCCTCCAGTGAGGCAGTTGGCAACTTACATCCCGCCCATCAGCATAACAAGGCTCCCTGTTCTCCAGGGCCTGTCTTGCCTTTCTGGTTTTTACACATTTTGTGGATGTCCCTTTTGACCGGTGGGAAGTGATACTTCTTTGTAGTGCAGATTTGCATTGCCCGCTTGCTTGCTTGGCCAAAAAGGGCGTATGCGTTTTCTCCTGAATATATTCAGGAGAAAACGCATACGCCCTTTTTGGCCAAGTGCATCATTGTCGAAGTTGTGCCCCTCTTCCTGTGCTTTACAGGCGATTCTAACGTACCTCTTGAAATCTGTTTCCTGCTATTCTGCCTCGCATTCAAGTCCGCCTCGTTGCCTTCCCTCAACAGATTTTTGGACGATAGTTGGCCTTGATTACTCTGCCAGTTTGTGAATTGCTGTGCCCCTGAGCTCCATTTTTCAACTCGTTTTTTGTGAGCTGAACGCAAGTCCAAACATTTGGTTCAGGACCTATACTGGTTCCCGGTGGGTGGCTGAGACTTTGGTTAATTCTTCTTCCTGCCGGGAAATTAGAGTGACATGTGCCCATCCAAATGCCTAACAGCTACTCTCTCATTGGTTCTCCCTCTTCCCTTTCCTCCTCTGCCAAATGGGCAACCTGTGTGAACCAGGAGCTTAAAGGGGCTGTCTCTCCAAGTTGGGAGATTGATAGTAAAGCTGTTGGAAAGTCAAACCGGAGCACCAGGAGAGGGACTCTTCGTTGAGTTTTAGAAACCTTTCGTATTCACAGTGTGTCCATTCTCTAGGTTTCCCGTACATGTTATAGCTGTAGTAATATTCCCTTCAACCTGGAGAGGTGGGACCCATGGAATGGTTGCCATGCATTATTGCTTTAAAGGGTCTGCATTTGCTCACCCAATCTCACCAATCCTCTCAGTCCCAAGTGTCCAGCCTCAGGCCACGTCCAGCTGTCATCGTAGATAGGGTCATTCCAGGTTGCATCAGAGACCCTGAAGGAATTGTAAAGAATTTCCCTGTTTCTTTGTTCTGTTTTTGAAATTCCTTTTTAGAGTGGGTTTGAGCTGATTCTCGCTGCCATATTTATGCCAGTCTAGACACACTTGATTCCCTTACGGAGACATATCAATACATAGGTTTTAAGATTCTTACTAGTCAGATCTATTCCTCTGCGGGAAATATGGGGTTTTGAGTCCCTTTCACTGAGGAAGGTGTAGGTCTTGTCTATTCCATAGTTGGTTTTTGGAACAGTACCTGTGCTTATATCAAACTCTGGTTTGATGCATCACCCCACCTCT
Source organism: Mesoplodon mirus (assembly GCF_964341445.2). Lineage (NCBI taxonomy): Eukaryota > Metazoa > Chordata > Mammalia > Artiodactyla > Ziphiidae > Mesoplodon > Mesoplodon mirus. The sequence goes on from NW_028295725.1 coordinate 485,961, forward strand.
CCTTCCCCCTTAAGCAGGCATAAGAGTGTTTTCTAAATGTGAGACTCTGTTCTCTTTCCTAACTCAGTTCATGTGTTGCCATGTTTACAGGATCTTCCTAAGTGATATCTTATGATAAGTTTCTTTTTCTGTGTGACTTCTTTCACTTAGAATCATCGTACCTGAATCCACTCATTTTGCTGCTACTGGTCTTATGACATTGATTTCATGGCTGAGGGATATTCCATCGTACGTAAGTTCCACAATGTTTTGAACCATTTTTATATTTCCTGGGATATTTCAGGTGTACCCAGGTTGAGGTTCTTGTAAGCAGTGCAGCCCTCAATTTGGGGGTGGCTCTGTCTTATGGATTTTCAGTTTTCCCAAGGTATATTCCCTAGACTGGAAGTGCCCTTGGCTCTGTAGCTCTGTTGTTTACTTGTTTTAGGGAACACAATGCACTCCTCCAGTGAGGCAGTTGGCAACTTACATCCCGCCCATCAGCATAACAAGGCTCCCTGTTCTCCAGGGCCTGTCTTGCCTTTCTGGTTTTTACACATTTTGTGGATGTCCCTTTTGACCGGTGGGAAGTGATACTTCTTTGTAGTGCAGATTTGCATTGTCCACTTGCTTGCTTGGCCAAAAAGGGCGTATGCGTTTTCTCCTGAATATATTCAGGAGAAAACGCATACGCCCTTTTTGGCCAAGTGCATCATTGTCGAAGTTGTGCCCCTCTTCCTGTGCTTTACAGGCGATTCTAACGTACCTCTTGAAATCTGTTTCCTGCTATTCTGCCTCGCATTCAAGTCCGCGTCGTTGCCTTCCCTCAACAGATTTTTGGACGATAGTTGGCCTTGATTACTCTGCCAGTTTGTGAATTGCTGTGCCCCTGAGCTCCATTTTTCAACTCGTTTTTTGTGAGCTGAACGCAAGTCCAAACTTTTGGTTCAGGACCTATACTGGTTCCCGGTGGGTGGCTGAGACTTTGGTTAATTCTTCTTCCTGCCGGGAAATTAGAGTGACATGTGCCCATCCAAATGCCTAACAGCTACTCTCTCATTGGTTCTCCCTCTTCCCTTTCCTCCTCTGCCAAATGGGCAACCTGTGTGAACCAGGAGCTTAAAGGGGCTGTCTCTCCAAGTTGGGAGATTGATAGTAAAGCTGTTGGAAAGTCAAACCGGAGCACCAGGAGAGGGACTCTTCGTTGAGTTTTAGAAACCTTTCGTATTCACAGTGTGTCCATTCTCTAGGTTTCCCGTACATGTTATAGCTCTAGTAATATTCCCTTCAACCTGGAGAGGTGGGACCCATGGAATGGTTGCCATGCATTATTGCTTTAAAGGGTCTGCATTTGCTCACCCAATCTCACCAATCCTCTCAGTCCCAAGTGTCCAGCCTCATGCCACATCCAGCTGTCATCGTAGATAGGGTCATTCCAGGTTGCATCAGAGACCCTGAAGGAATTGTAAAGAATTTCCCTGTTTCTTTGTTCTGTTTTTGAAATTCCTTTTTAGAGTGGGTTTGAGCTGATTCTCGCTGCCATGTTTATGCCAGTCTAGACACACTTGATTCCCTTACGGAGACATATCAATACATAGGTTTTAAGATTCTTACTAGTCAGATCTATTCCTCTGCGGGAAATATGGGGTTTTGAGTCCCTTTCACTGAGGAAGGTGTAGGTCTTGTCTATTCCATAGTTGGTTTTTGGAACAGTACCTGTGCTTATATCAAACTCTGGTTTGATGCATCACCCCACCTCTCCTTCCCCCTTAAGCAGGCATAAGAGTGTTTTCTAAATGTGAGACTCTGTTCTCTTTCCTAACTCAGTTCATGTGTTGCCATGTTTACAGGATCTTCCTAAGTGATATCTTATGATAAGTTTCTTTTCCTGTGTGACTTCTTTCACTTAGAATCATCGTACCTGAATCCACTCATTTTGCTGCTACTGGTCTTATGACATTGATTTCATGGCTGAGGGATATTCCATCGTACGTAAGTTCCACAATGTTTTGAACCATTTTTACATTTCCTGGGATATTTCAGGTGTACCCAGGTTGAGGTTCTTGTAAGCAGTGCAGCCCTCAATTTGGGGGTGGCTCTGTCTTATGGATTTTCAGTTTTCCCAAGTTATATTCCCTAGACTGGAAGTGCCCTTGGCTCTGTAGCTCTGTTGTTTACTTGTTTTAGGGAACACAATGCACTCCTCCAGTGAGGCAGTTGGCAACTTACATCCCGCCCATCAGCATAACAAGGCTCCCTGTTCTCCAGGGCCTGTCTTGCCTTTCTGGTTTTTACACATTTTGTGGATGTCCCTTTTGACCGGTGGGAAGTGATACTTCTTTGTAGTGCAGATTTGCATTGCCCGCTTGCTTGCTTGGCCAAAAAGGGCGTATGCGTTTTCTCCTGAATATATTCAGGAGAAAACGCATACGCCCTTTTTGGCCAAGTGCATCATTGTCGAAGTTGTGCCCCTCTTCCTGTGCTTTACAGGCGATTCTAACGTACCTCTTGAAATCTGTTTCCTGCTATTCTGCCTCGCATTCAAGTCCGCCTCGTTGCCTTCCCTCAACAGATTTTTGGACGATAGTTGGCCTTGATTACTCTGCCAGTTTGTGAATTGCTGTGCCCCTGAGCTCCATTTTTCAACTCGTTTTTTGTGAGCTGAACGCAAGTCCAAACATTTGGTTCAGGACCTATACTGGTTCCCGGTGGGTGGCTGAGACTTTGGTGAATTCTTCTTCCTGCCGGGAAATTAGAGTGACATGTGCCCATCCAAATGCCTAACAGCTACTCTCTCATTGGTTCTCCCTCTTCCCTTTCCTCCTCTGCCAAATGGGCAACCTGTGTGAACCAGGAGCTTAAAGGGGCTGTCTCTCCAAGTTGGGAGATTGATAGTAAAGCTGTTGGAAAGTCAAACCGGAGCACCAGGAGAGGGACTCTTCGTTGAGTTTTAGAAACCTTTCGTATTCACAGTGTGTCCATTCTCTAGGGTTCCCGTACATGTTATAGCTGTAGTAATATTCCCTTCAACCTGGAGAGGTGGGACCCATGGAATGGTTGCCATGCATTATTGCTTTAAAGGGTCTGCATTTGCTCACCCAATCTCACCAATCCTCTCAGTCCCAAGTGTCCAGCCTCATGCCACATCCAGCTGTCATCGTAGATAGGGTCATTCCAGGTTGCATCAGAGACCCTGAAGGAATTGTAAAGAATTTCCCTGTTTCTTTGTTCTGTTTTTGAAATTCCTTTTTAGAGTGGGTTTGAGCTGATTCTCGCTGCCATGTTTATGCCAGTCTAGACACACTTGATTCCCTTACGGAGACATATCAATACATAGGTTTTAAGATTCTTACTAGTCAGATCTATTCCTCTGTGGGAAATATGGGGTTTTGAGTCCCTTTCACTGAGGAAGGTGTAGGTCTTGTCTATTCCATAGTTGGTTTTTGGAACAGTACCTGTGCTTATATCAAACTCTGGTTTGATGCATCACCCCACCTCTCCTTCCCCCTTAAGCAGGCATAAGAGTGTTTTCTAAATGTGAGACTCTGTTCTCTTTCCTAACTCAGTTCATGTGTAGCCATGTTTACAGGATCTTCCTAAGTGATATCTTATGATAAGTTTCTTTTTCTGTGTGACTTCTTTCACTTAGAATCATCGTACCTGAATCCACTCATTTTGCTGCTACTGGTCTTATGACATTGATTTCATGGCTGAGGGATATTCCATCGTACGTAAGTTCCACAATGTTTTGAACCATTTTTATATTTCCTGGGATATTTCCGGTGTACCCAGGTTGAGGTTCTTGTAAGCAGTGCAGCCCTCAATTTGGGGGTGGCTCTGTCTTATGGATTTTCAGTTTTCCCAAGGTATATTCCCTAGACTGGAAGTGCCCTTGGCTCTGTAGCTCTGTTGTTTACTTGTTTTAGGGAACACAATGCACTCCTCCAGTGAGGCAGTTGGCAATTTACATCCCGCCCATCAGCATAACAAGGCTCCCTGTTCTCCAGGGCCTGTCTTGCCTTTCTGGTTTTTACACATTTTGTGGATGTCCCTTTTGACCGGTGGGAAGTGATACTTCTTTGTAGTGCAGATTTGCATTGCCCGCTTGCTTGCTTGGCCAAAAAGGGCGTATGCGTTTTCTCCTGAATATATTCAGGAGAAAACGCATACGCCCTTTCTGGCCAAGTGCATCATTGTCGAAGTTGTGCCCCTCTTCCTGTGCTTTACAGGCGATTCTAACGTACCTCTTGAAATCTGTTTCCTGCTATTCTGCCTCGCATTCAAGTCCGCCTCGTTGCCTTCCCTCAACAGATTTTTGGACGATAGTTGGCCTTGATTACTCTGCCAGTTTGTGAATTGCTGTGCCCCTGAGCTCCATTTTTCAAGTCGTTGTTTTGTGAGCTGAACGCAAGTCCAAACTTTTGGTTCAGGACCTATACTTGTTCCCGGTGGGTGGCTGAGACTTTGGTTAATTCTTCTTCCTGCCGGGAAATTAGAGTGACATGTGCCCATCCAAATGCCTAACAGCTACTCTCTCATTGGTTCTCCCTCTTCCCTTTCATCCTCTGCCAAATTGGCAAACTGTGCGAACCAGGAGCTTAAAGGGGCTGTCTCTCCAAGTTTGGAGATTGATAGGAAAGCAGTTGGAAAGTCAAACCGGAGCACCAGGAGAGGGACTCTTCGTTGAGTTTTAGAGACCTTTCGTATTCACAGTGTGTCCATTCTCTAGGTTTCCCGTACACGTTATAGCTGTAGTAATATTCCCTTCCACCTGGAGAGCTGGGACCCATGGAATGGGTGCCATGCATTATTGCTTTAAAGGGTCTGCATTTGCTCACCCAATCTCACCAATCCTCTCAGTCCCAAGTGTCCAGCCTCATGCCACATCCAGCTGTCATCGTAGATAGGGTCATTCCAGGTTGCATCAGAGACCCTGAAGGAATTGTAAAGAATTTCCCTGTTTCTTTGTTCTGTTTTTGAAATTCCTTTTTAGAGTGGGTTTGAGCTGATTCTCGCTGCCATGTTTATGCCAGTCTAGACACACTTGATTCCCTTACGGAGACATATCAATACATAGGTTTTAAGATTCTTACTAGTCAGATCTATTCCTCTGTGGGAAATATGGGGTTTTGAGTCCCTTTCACTGAGGAAGGTGTAGGTCTTGTCTATTCCATAGTTGGTTTTTGGAACAGTACCTGTGCTTATATCAAACTCTGGTTTGATGCATCACCCCACCTCTCCTTCCCCCTTAAGCAGGCATAAGAGTGTTTTCTAAATGTGAGACTCTGTTCTCTTTCCTAACTCAGTTCATGTGTAGCCATGTTTACAGGATCTTCCTAAGTGATATCTTATGATAAGTTTCTTTTTCTGTGTGACTTCTTTCACTTAGAATCATCGTACCTGAATCCACTCATTTTGCTGCTACTGGTCTTATGACATTGATTTCATGGCTGAGGGATATTCCATCGTATGTAATTTCCACAATTTTTTGAACCATTTTTATATTTCCTGGGATATTTCCGGTGTACCCAGGTTGAGGTTCTTGTAAGCAGTGCAGCCCTCAATTTGGGGGTGGCTCTGTCTTATTGATTTTCAGTTTTCCCAAGGTATATTCCCTAGACTGGAAGTGCCCTTGGCTCTGTAGCTCTGTTGTTTACTTGTTTTAGGGAGCACAATGCACTCCTCCAGTGAGGCAGTTGGCAACTTACATCCTGCCCATCAGCATAACAAGGCTCCCATTTCGCCACGGCCTGTCTTGCCTTTCTGGTTTTTACACATTTTGTGGATGTCCCTTTTGACCCGTGGGAAGTGATACTTCTTTGTAGTGCAGATTTGCATTGTCCGCTTGCTTGCTTGGCCAAAAAGGGCGTATGCGTTTTCTCCTGAATATATTCAGGAGAAAACGCATACGCCCTTTTTGGCCAAGTGCATCATTGTCGAAGTTGTGCCCCTCTTCCTGTGCTTTACAGGCGATTCTAACGTACCTCTTGAAATCTGTTTCCTGCTATTCTGCCTCGCATTCAAGTCCGCGTCGTTGCCTTCCCTCAACAGATTTTTGGACGATAGTTGGCCTTGATTACTCTGCCAGTTTGTGAATTGCTGTGCCCCTGAGCTCCATTTTTCAACTCGTTTTTTGTGAGCTGAACGCAAGTCCAAACTTTTGGTTCAGGACCTATACTGGTTCCCGGTGGGTGGCTGAGACTTTGGTTAATTCTTCTTCCTGCCGGGAAATTAGAGTGACATGTGCCCATCCAAATGCCTAACAGCTACTCTCTCATTGGTTCTCCCTCTTCCCTTTCCTCCTCTGCCAAATGGGCAACCTGTGTGAACCAGGAGCTTAAAGGGGCTGTCTCTCCAAGTTGGGAGATTGATAGTAAAGCTGTTGGAAAGTCAAACCGGAGCACCAGGAGAGGGACTCTTCGTTGAGTTTTAGAAACCTTTCGTATTCACCGTGTGTCCATTCTCTAGGTTTCCCGTACATGTTATAGCTGTAGTAATATTCCCTTCAACCTGGAGAGGTGGGACCCATGGAATGGTTGTCATGCATTATTGCTTTAAAGGGTCTGCATTTGCTCACCCAATCTCACCAATCCTCTCAGTCCCAAGTGTCCAGCCTCATGCCACATCCAGCTGTCATCGTAGATAGGGTCATTCCAGGTTGCATCAGAGACCCTGAAGGAATTGTAAAGAATTTCCCTGTTTCTTTGTTCTGTTTTTGAAATTCCTTTTTAGAGTGGGTTTGAGCTGATTCTCGCTGCCATGTTTATGCCAGTCTAGACACACTTGATTCCCTTACGGAGACATATCAATACATAGGTTTTAAGATTCTTACTAGTCAGATCTATTCCTCTGTGGGAAATATGGGGTTTTGAGTCCCTTTCACTGAGGAAGGTGTAGGTCTTGTCTATTCCATAGTTGGTTTTTGGAACAGTACCTGTGCTTATATCAAACTCTGGTTTGATGCATCACCCCACCTCTCCTTCCCCCTTAAGCAGGCATAAGAGTGTTTTCTAAATGTGAGACTCTGTTCTCTTGCCTAACTCAGTTCATGTGTAGCCATGTTTACAGGATCTTCCTAAGTGATATCTTATGATAAGTTTCTTTTTCTGTGTGACTTCTTTCACTTAGAATCATCGTACCTGAATCCACTCATTTTGCTGCTACTGGTCTTATGACATTGATTTCATGGCTGAGGGATATTCCATCGTACGTAAGTTCCACAATGTTTTGAACCATTTTTATATTTCCTGGGATATTTCCGGTGTACCCAGGTTGAGGTTCTTGTAAGCAGTGCAGCCCTCAATTTGGGGGTGGCTCTGTCTTATGGATTTTCAGTTTTCCCAAGGTATATTCCCTAGACTGGAAGTGCCCTTGGCTCTGTAGCTCTGTTGTTTACTTGTTTTAGGGAACACAATGCACTCCTCCAGTGAGGCAGTTGGCAACTTACATCCCGCCCATCAGCATAACAAGGCTCCCTGTTCTCCAGGGCCTGTCTTGCCTTTCTGGTTTTTACACATTTTGTGGATGTCCCTTTTGACCGGTGGGAAGTGATACTTCTTTGTAGTGCAGATTTGCATTGCCCGCTTGCTTGCTTGGCCAAAAAGGGCGTATGCGTTTTCTCCTGAATATATTCAGGAGAAAACGCATACGCCCTTTCTGGCCAAGTGCATCATTGTCGAAGTTGTGCCCCTCTTCCTGTGCTTTACAGGCGATTCTAACGTACCTCTTGAAATCTGTTTCCTGCTATTCTGCCTCGCATTCAAGTCCGCCTCGTTGCCTTCCCTCAACAGATTTTTGGACGATAGTTGGCCTTGATTACTCTGCCAGTTTGTGAATTGCTGTGCCCCTGAGCTCCATTTTTCAAGTCGTTGTTTTGTGAGCTGAACGCAAGTCCAAACTTTTGGTTCAGGACCTATACTTGTTCCCGGTGGGTGGCTGAGACTTTGGTTAATTCTTCTTCCTGCCGGGAAATTAGAGTGACATGTGCCCATCCAAATGCCTAACAGCTACTCTCTCATTGGTTCTCCCTCTTCCCTTTCATCCTCTGCCAAATTGGCAAACTGTGCGAACCAGGAGCTTAAAGGGGCTGTCTCTCCAAGTTTGGAGATTGATAGGAAAGCAGTTGGAAAGTCAAACCGGAGCACCAGGAGAGGGACTCTTCGTTGAGTTTTAGAGACCTTTCGTATTCACAGTGTGTCCATTCTCTAGGTTTCCCGTACACGTTATAGCTGTAGTAATATTCCCTTCCACCTGGAGAGCTGGGACCCATGGAATGGGTGCCATGCATTATTGCTTTAAAGGGTCTGCATTTGCTCACCCAATCTCACCAATCCTCTCAGTCCCAAGTGTCCAGCCTCATGCCACATCCAGCTGTCATCGTAGATAGGGTCATTCCAGGTTGCATCAGAGACCCTGAAGGAATTGTAAAGAATTTCCCTGTTTCTTTGTTCTGTTTTTGAAATTCCTTTTTAGAGTGGGTTTGAGCTGATTCTCGCTGCCATGTTTATGCCAGTCTAGACACACTTGATTCCCTTACGGAGACATATCAATACATAGGTTTTAAGATTCTTACTAGTCAGATCTATTCCTCTGTGGGAAATATGGGGTTTTGAGTCCCTTTCACTGAGGAAGGTGTAGGTCTTGTCTATTCCATAGTTGGTTTTTGGAACAGTACCTGTGCTTATATCAAACTCTGGTTTGATGCATCACCCCACCTCTCCTTCCCCCTTAAGCAGGCATAAGAGTGTTTTCTAAATGTGAGACTCTGTTCTCTTTCCTAACTCAGTTCATGTGTAGCCATGTTTACAGGATCTTCCTAAGTGATATCTTATGATAAGTTTCTTTTTCTGTGTGACTTCTTTCACTTAGAATCATCGTACCTGAATCCACTCATTTTGCTGCTACTGGTCTTATGACATTGATTTCATGGCTGAGGGATATTCCATCGTATGTAATTTCCACAATTTTTTGAACCATTTTTATATTTCCTGGGATATTTCCGGTGTACCCAGGTTGAGGTTCTTGTAAGCAGTGCAGCCCTCAATTTGGGGGTGGCTCTGTCTTATTGATTTTCAGTTTTCCCAAGGTATATTCCCTAGACTGGAAGTGCCCTTGGCTCTGTAGCTCTGTTGTTTACTTGTTTTAGGGAGCACAATGCACTCCTCCAGTGAGGCAGTTGGCAACTTACATCCTGCCCATCAGCATAACAAGGCTCCCATTTCGCCACGGCCTGTCTTGCCTTTCTGGTTTTTACACATTTTGTGGATGTCCCTTTTGACCCGTGGGAAGTGATACTTCTTTGTAGTGCAGATTTGCATTGCCCGCTTGCTTGCTTGGCCAAAAGGGCGTATGCGTGTTCTCCTGAATATATTCAGGAGAAAACGCATACGCCCTTTTTGGCCAAGTGCATCATTGTCGAAGTTGTGCCCCTCTTCCTGTGCTTTACCTGTGATTCCAACGTACCTCTTGAAATCTGTTTCCTGCTATTCTGCCTCGATTTCAAGTCCGCCTCGTTGCCTTCCCTCAACAGATTTTTGGACGATTGTTGGCCTTGATTACTCTGCCAGTTTGTGAATTGCTGTGCCCCTGAGCTCCATTTTTCAACTCGTTTTTTGTGAGCTGAACGCAAGTCCAAACTTTTGGTTCAGGACCTATACTGGTTCCCGGTGGGTGGCTGAGACTTTGGTTAATTCTTCTTCCTGCCGGGAAATTAGAGTGACATGTGCCCATCCAAATGCCTAACAGCGACTCTCTCATTGGTTCTCCCTCTTCCCTTTCCTCCTCTGCCAAATTGGCAACCTGTGTGAACCAGGAGCTTAAAGGGGCTGTCTCTCCAAGTTGGGAGATTGATAGTAAAGCAGTTGGAAAGTCAAACCAGAGCACCAGGAGAGGGACTCTTCGTTGAGTTTTAGAAACCTTTCGTATTCACAGTGTGTCCATTCTCTAGGTTTCCCGTACATGTTAAAGCTGTAGTAATATTCCCTTCAACCTGGAGAGTTGGGAATCATGGAATGGGTGCCATGCATTATTGCTATAAAGGGTCTGCCTTTGCTCACCCAATATCTCCAATCCTCTCAGTCCCAAGTGTCCAGCCTCATGCCGCATCCAGCTGTCATCGTAGATAGGGTCATTCCAGGTTGCATCAGAGACCCTGAAGGAATTGTTAAGAATTTCCCTGTTTCTTTGTTCTGTTTTTGAAATTCCTTTTTAGAGTGGGTTTGAGCTGATTCTCGCTGCCATATTTATGCCAGTCTAGACACACTTGATTCCCTTATGGAGACATATCAATACATAGGTTTTAAGATTCTTACTAGTCAGATCTATTCCTCTGCGGGAAATATGGGGTTTTGAGTCCCTTTCACTGAGGAAGGTGTAGGTCTTGTCTATTCCATAGTTGGTTTTTGGAACAGTACCTGTGCTTATATCAAACTCTGGTTTGATGCATCACCCCACCTCTCCTTCCCCCTTAAGCAGGCATAAGAGTGTTTTCTAAATGTGAGACTCTGTTCTCTTTCCTAACTCAGTTCATGTGTAGCCATGTTTACAGGATCTTCCTAAGTGATATCTTATGATAAGTTTCTTTTTCTGTGTGACTTCTTTCACTTAGAATCATCGTACCTGAATCCACTCATTTTGCTGCTACTGGTCTTATGACATTGATTTCATGGCTGAGGGATATTCCATCGTACGTAAGTTCCACAATGTTTTGAACCATTTTTATATTTCCTGGGATATTTCAGGTGTACCCAGGTTGAGGTTCTTGTAAGCAGTGCAGCCCTCAATTTGGGGGTGGCTCTGTCTTATGGATTTTCAGTTTTCCCAAGGTATATTCCCTAGACTGGAAGTGCCCTTGGCTCTGTAGCTCTGTTGTTTACTTGTTTTAGGGAACACAATGCACTCCTCCAGTGAGGCAGTTGGCAACTTACATCCCGCCCATCAGCATAACAAGGCTCCCTGTTCTCCAGGGCCTGTCTTGCCTTTCTGGTTTTTACACATTTTGTGGATGTCCCTTTTGACCGGTGGGAAGTGATACTTCTTTGTAGTGCAGATTTGCATTGTCCGCTTGCTTGCTTGGCCAAAAAGGGCGTATGCGTTTTCTCCTGAATATATTCAGGAGAAAACGCATACGCCCTTTTTGGCCAAGTGCATCATTGTCGAAGTTGTGCCCCTCTTCCTGTGCTTTACAGGCGATTCTAACGTACCTCTTGAAATCTGTTTCCTGCTATTCTGCCTCGCATTCAAGTCCGCGTCGTTGCCTTCCCTCAACAGATTTTTGGACGATAGTTGGCCTTGATTACTCTGCCAGTTTGTGAATTGCTGTGCCCCTGAGCTCCATTTTTCAACTCGTTTTTTGTGAGCTGAACGCAAGTCCAAACTTTTGGTTCAGGACCTATACTGGTTCCCGGTGGGTGGCTGAGACTTTGGTTAATTCTTCTTCCTGCCGGGAAATTAGAGTGACATGTGCCCATCCAAATGCCTAACAGCTACTCTCTCATTGGTTCTCCCTCTTCCCTTTCCTCCTCTGCCAAATGGGCAACCTGTGTGAACCAGGAGCTTAAAGGGGCTGTCTCTCCAAGTTGGGAGATTGATAGTAAAGCTGTTGGAAAGTCAAACCGGAGCACCAGGAGAGGGACTCTTCGTTGAGTTTTAGAAACCTTTCGTATTCACAGTGTGTCCATTCTCTAGGTTTCCCGTACATGTTATAGCTGTAGTAATATTCCCTTCAACCTGGAGAGGTGGGACCCATGGAATGGTTGTCATGCATTATTGCTTTAAAGGGTCTGCATTTGCTCACCCAATCTCACCAATCCTCTCAGTCCCAAGTGTCCAGCCTCATGCCACATCCAGCTGTCATCGTAGATAGGGTCATTCCAGGTTGCATCAGAGACCCTGAAGGAATTGTAAAGAATTTCCCTGTTTCTTTGTTCTGTTTTTGAAATTCCTTTTTAGAGTGGGTTTGAGCTGATTCTCGCTGCCATGTTTATGCCAGTCTAGACACACTTGATTCCCTTACGGAGACATATCAATACATAGGTTTTAAGATTCTTACTAGTCAGATCTATTCCTCTGCAGGAAATATGGGGTTTTGAGTCCCTTTCACTGAGGAAGGTGTAGGTCTTGTCTATTCCATAGTTGGTTTTTGGAACAGTACCTGTGCTTATATCAAACTCTGGTTTGATGCATCACCCCACCTCTCCTTCCCCCTTAAGCAGGCATAAGAGTGTTTTCTAAATGTGAGACTCTGTTCTCTTTCCTAACTCAGTTCATGTGTAGCCATGTTTACAGGATCTTCCTAAGTGATATCTTATGATAAGTTTCTTTTTCTGTGTGACTTCTTTCACTTAGAATCATCGTACCTGAATCCACTCATTTTGCTGCTACTGGTCTTATGACATTGATTTCATGGCTGAGGGATATTCCATCGTATGTAATTTCCACAATTTTTTGAACCATTTTTATATTTCCTGGGATATTTCCGGTGTACCCAGGTTGAGGTTCTTGTAAGCAGTGCAGCCCTCAATTTGGGGGTGGCTCTGTCTTATTGATTTTCAGTTTTCCCAAGGTATATTCCCTAGACTGGAAGTGCCCTTGGCTCTGTAGCTCTGTTGTTTACTTGTTTTAGGGAGCACAATGCACTCCTCCAGTGAGGCAGTTGGCAACTTACATCCTGCCCATCAGCATAACAAGGCTCCCATTTCGCCACGGCCTGTCTTGCCTTTCTGGTTTTTACACATTTTGTGGATGTCCCTTTTGACCCGTGGGAAGTGATACTTCTTTGTAGTGCAGATTTGCATTGCCCGCTTGCTTGCTTGGCCAAAAGGGCGTATGCGTGTTCTCCTGAATATATTCAGGAGAAAACGCATACGCCCTTTTTGGCCAAGTGCATCATTGTCGAAGTTGTGCCCCTCTTCCTGTGCTTTACCTGTGATTCCAACGTACCTCTTGAAATCTGTTTCCTGCTATTCTGCCTCGATTTCAAGTCCGCCTCGTTGCCTTCCCTCAACAGATTTTTGGACGATTGTTGGCCTTGATTACTCTGCCAGTTTGTGAATTGCTGTGCCCCTGAGCTCCATTTTTCAACTCGTTTTTTGTGAGCTGAACGCAAGTCCAAACTTTTGGTTCAGGACCTATACTGGTTCCCGGTGGGTGGCTGAGACTTTGGTTAATTCTTCTTCCTGCCGGGAAATTAGAGTGACATGTGCCCATCCAAATGCCTAACAGCGACTCTCTCATTGGTTCTCCCTCTTCCCTTTCCTCCTCTGCCAAATTGGCAACCTGTGTGAACCAGGAGCTTAAAGGGGCTGTCTCTCCAAGTTGGGAGATTGATAGTAAAGCAGTTGGAAAGTCAAACCAGAGCACCAGGAGAGGGACTCTTCGTTGAGTTTTAGAAACCTTTCGTATTCACAGTGTGTCCATTCTCTAGGTTTCCCGTACATGTTAAAGCTGTAGTAATATTCCCTTCAACCTGGAGAGTTGGGAATCATGGAATGGGATCCATGCATTATTGCTATAAAGGGTCTGCCTTTGCTCACCCAATATCTCCAATCCTCTCAGTCCCAAGTGTCCAGCCTCATGCCGCATCCAGCTGTCATCGTAGATAGGGTCATTCCAGGTTGCATCAGAGACCCTGAAGGAATTGTTAAGAATTTCCCTGTTTCTTTGTTCTGTTTTTGAAATTCCTTTTTAGAGTGGGTTTGAGCTGATTCTCGCTGCCATATTTATGCCAGTCTAGACACACTTGATTCCCTTACGGAGACATATCAATACATAGGTTTTAAGATTCTTACTAGTCAGATCTATTCCTCTGCGGGAAATATGGGGTTTTGAGTCCCTTTCACTGAGGAAGGTGTAGGTCTTGTCTATCCCATAGTTGGTTTTTGGAACGGTACCTGTGCTTATATCAAACTCTGGTTTGATGCATCACCCCACCTCTCCTTCCCCCTTAAGCAGGCATAAGAGTGTTTTCTAAATGTGAGACTCTGTTCTCTTTCCTAACTCAGTTCATGTGTAGCCATGTTTACAGGATCTTCCTAAGTGATATCTTATGATAAGTTTCTTTTTCTGTGTGACTTCTTTCACTTAGAATCATCGTACCTGAATCCACTCATTTTGCTGCTACTGGTCTTATGACATTGATTTCATGGCTGAGGGATATTCCATCGTACGTAAGTTCCACAATGTTTTGAACCATTTTTATATTTCCTGGGATATTTCAGGTGTACCCAGGTTGAGGTTCTTGTAAGCAGTGCAGCCCTCAATTTGGGGGTGGCTCTGTCTTATGGATTTTCAGTTTTCCCAAGGTATATTCCCTAGACTGGAAGTGCCCTTGGCTCTGTAGCTCTGTTGTTTACTTGTTTTAGGGAACACAATGCACTCCTCCAGTGAGGCAGTTGGCAACTTACATCCCGCCCATCAGCATAACAAGGCTCCCTGTTCTCCAGGGCCTGTCTTGCCTTTCTGGTTTTTACACATTTTGTGGATGTCCCTTTTGACCGGTGGGAAGTGATACTTCTTTGTAGTGCAGATTTGCATTGTCCGCTTGCTTGCTTGGCCAAAAAGGGCGTATGCGTTTTCTCCTGAATATATTCAGGAGAAAACGCATACGCCCTTTTTGGCCAAGTGCATCATTGTCGAAGTTGTGCCCCTCTTCCTGTGCTTTACAGGCGATTCTAACGTACCTCTTGAAATCTGTTTCCTGCTATTCTGCCTCGCATTCAAGTCCGCGTCGTTGCCTTCCCTCAACAGATTTTTGGACGATAGTTGGCCTTGATTACTCTGCCAGTTTGTGAATTGCTGTGCCCCTGAGCTCCATTTTTCAACTCGTTTTTTGTGAGCTGAACGCAAGTCCAAACTTTTGGTTCAGGACCTATACTGGTTCCCGGTGGGTGGCTGAGACTTTGGTTAATTCTTCTTCCTGCCGGGAAATTAGAGTGACATGTGCCCATCCAAATGCCTAACAGCTACTCTCTCATTGGTTCTCCCTCTTCCCTTTCCTCCTCTGCCAAATGGGCAACCTGTGTGAACCAGGAGCTTAAAGGGGCTGTCTCTCCAAGTTGGGAGATTGATAGTAAAGCTGTTGGAAAGTCAAACCGGAGCACCAGGAGAGGGACTCTTCGTTGAGTTTTAGAAACCTTTCGTATTCACAGTGTGTCCATTCTCTAGGTTTCCCGTACATGTTATAGCTGTAGTAATATTCCCTTCAACCTGGAGAGGTGGGACCCATGGAATGGTTGTCATGCATTATTGCTTTAAAGGGTCTGCATTTGCTCACCCAATCTCACCAATCCTCTCAGTCCCAAGTGTCCAGCCTCATGCCACATCCAGCTGTCATCGTAGATAGGGTCATTCCAGGTTGCATCAGAGACCCTGAAGGAATTGTAAAGAATTTCCCTGTTTCTTTGTTCTGTTTTTGAAATTCCTTTTTAGAGTGGGTTTGAGCTGATTCTCGCTGCCATGTTTATGCCAGTCTAGACACACTTGATTCCCTTACGGAGACATATCAATACATAGGTTTTAAGATTCTTACTAGTCAGATCTATTCCTCTGCGGGAAATATGGGGTTTTGAGTCCCTTTCACTGAGGAAGGTGTAGGTCTTGTCTATTCCATAGTTGGTTTTTGGAACAGTACCTGTGCTTATATCAAACTCTGGTTTGATGCATCACCCCACCTCTCCTTCCCCCTTAAGCAGGCATAAGAGTGTTTTCTAAATGTGAGACTCTGTTCTCTTTCCTAACTCAGTTCATGTGTAGCCATGTTTACAGGATCTTCCTAAGTGATATCTTATGATAAGTTTCTTTTTCTGTGTGACTTCTTTCACTTAGAATCATCGTACCTGAATCCACTCATTTTGCTGCTACTGGTCTTATGACATTGATTTCATGGCTGAGGGATATTCCATCGTACGTAAGTTCCACAATGTTTTGAACCATTTTTATATTTCCTGGGATATTTCAGGTGTACCCAGGTTGAGGTTCTTGTAAGCAGTGCAGCCCTCAATTTGGGGGTGGCTCTGTCTTATGGATTTTCAGTTTTCCCAAGGTATATTCCCTAGACTGGAAGTGCCCTTGGCTCTGTAGCTCTGTTGTTTACTTGTTTTAGGGAACACAATGCACTCCTCCAGTGAGGCAGTTGGCAACTTACATCCCGCCCATCAGCATAACAAGGCTCCCTGTTCTCCAGGGCCTGTCTTGCCTTTCTGGTTTTTACACATTTTGTGGATGTCCCTTTTGACCGGTGGGAAGTGATACTTCTTTGTAGTGCAGATTTGCATTGTCCGCTTGCTTGCTTGGCCAAAAAGGGCGTATGCGTTTTCTCCTGAATATATTCAGGAGAAAACGCATACGCCCTTTTTGGCCAAGTGCATCATTGTCGAAGTTGTGCCCCTCTTCCTGTGCTTTACAGGCGATTCTAACGTACCTCTTGAAATCTGTTTCCTGCTATTCTGCCTCGCATTCAAGTCCGCGTCGTTGCCTTCCCTCAACAGATTTTTGGACGATAGTTGGCCTTGATTACTCTGCCAGTTTGTGAATTGCTGTGCCCCTGAGCTCCATTTTTCAACTCGTTTTTTGTGAGCTGAACGCAAGTCCAAACTTTTGGTTCAGGACCTATACTGGTTCCCGGTGGGTGGCTGAGTCTTTGGTTAATTCTTCTTCCTGCCGGGAAATTAGAGTGACATGTGCCCATCCAAATGCCTAACAGCTACTCTCTCATTGGTTCTCCCTCTTCCCTTTCCTCCTCTGCCAAATGGGCAACCTGTGTGAACCAGGAGCTTAAAGGGGCTGTCTCTCCAAGTTGGGAGATTGATAGTAAAGCTGTTGGAAAGTCAAACCGGAGCACCAGGAGAGGGACTCTTCGTTGAGTTTTAGAAACCTTTCGTATTCACAGTGTGTCCATTCTCTAGGTTTCCCGTACATGTTATAGCTGTAGTAATATTCCCTTCAACCTGGAGAGGTGGGACCCATGGAATGGTTGTCATGCATTATTGCTTTAAAGGGTCTGCATTTGCTCACCCAATCTCACCAATCCTCTCAGTCCCAAGTGTCCAGCCTCATGCCACATCCAGCTGTCATCGTAGATAGGGTCATTCCAGGTTGCATCAGAGACCCTGAAGGAATTGTAAAGAATTTCCCTGTTTCTTTGTTCTGTTTTTGAAATTCCTTTTTAGAGTGGGTTTGAGCTGATTCTCGCTGCCATGTTTATGCCAGTCTAGACACACTTGATTCCCTTACGGAGACATATCAATACATAGGTTTTAAGATTCTTACTAGTCAGATCTATTCCTCTGCGGGAAATATGGGGTTTTGAGTCCCTTTCACTGAGGAAGGTGTAGGTCTTGTCTATTCCATAGTTGGTTTTTGGAACAGTACCTGTGCTTATATCAAACTCTGGTTTGATGCATCACCCCACCTCTCCTTCCCCCTTAAGCAGGCATAAGAGTGTTTTCTAAATGTGAGACTCTGTTCTCTTTCCTAACTCAGTTCATGTGTAGCCATGTTTACAGGATCTTCCTAAGTGATATCTTATGATAAGTTTCTTTTTCTGTGTGACTTCTTTCACTTAGAATCATCGTACCTGAATCCACTCATTTTGCTGCTACTGGTCTTATGACATTGATTTCATGGCTGAGGGATATTCCATCGTACGTAAGTTCCACAATGTTTTGAACCATTTTTATATTTCCTGGGATATTTCAGGTGTACCCAGGTTGAGGTTCTTGTAAGCAGTGCAGCCCTCAATTTGGGGGTGGCTCTGTCTTATGGATTTTCAGTTTTCCCAAGGTATATTCCCTAGACTGGAAGTGCCCTTGGCTCTGTAGCTCTGTTGTTTACTTGTTTTAGGGAACACAATGCACTCCTCCAGTGAGGCAGTTGGCAACTTACATCCCGCCCATCAGCATAACAAGGCTCCCTGTTCTCCAGGGCCTGTCTTGCCTTTCTGGTTTTTACACATTTTGTGGATGTCCCTTTTGACCGGTGGGAAGTGATACTTCTTTGTAGTGCAGATTTGCATTGTCCGCTTGCTTGCTTGGCCAAAAAGGGCGTATGCGTTTTCTCCTGAATATATTCAGGAGAAAACGCATACGCCCTTTTTGGCCAAGTGCATCATTGTCGAAGTTGTGCCCCTCTTCCTGTGCTTTACAGGCGATTCTAACGTACCTCTTGAAATCTGTTTCCTGCTATTCTGCCTCGCATTCAAGTCCGCGTCGTTGCCTTCCCTCAACAGATTTTTGGACGATAGTTGGCCTTGATTACTCTGCCAGTTTGTGAATTGCTGTGCCCCTGAGCTCCATTTTTCAACTCGTTTTTTGTGAGCTGAACGCAAGTCCAAACTTTTGGTTCAGGACCTATACTGGTTCCCGGTGGGTGGCTGAGACTTTGGTTAATTCTTCTTCCTGCCGGGAAATTAGAGTGACATGTGCCCATCCAAATGCCTAACAGCTACTCTCTCATTGGTTCTCCCTCTTCCCTTTCCTCCTCTGCCAAATGGGCAACCTGTGTGAACCAGGAGCTTAAAGGGGCTGTCTCTCCAAGTTGGGAGATTGATAGTAAAGCTGTTGGAAAGTCAAACCGGAGCACCAGGAGAGGGACTCTTCGTTGAGTTTTAGAAACCTTTCGTATTCACAGTGTGTCCATTCTCTAGGTTTCCCGTACATGTTATAGCTCTAGTAATATTCCCTTCAACCTGGAGAGGTGGGACCCATGGAATGGTTGTCATGCATTATTGCTTTAAAGGGTCTGCATTTGCTCACCCAATCTCACCAATCCTCTCAGTCCCAAGTGTCCAGCCTCATGCCACATCCAGCTGTCATCGTAGATAGGGTCATTCCAGGTTGCATCAGAGACCCTGAAGGAATTGTAAAGAATTTCCCTGTTTCTTTGTTCTGTTTTTGAAATTCCTTTTTAGAGTGGGTTTGAGCTGATTCTCGCTGCCATGTTTATGCCAGTCTAGACACACTTGATTCCCTTACGGAGACATATCAATACATAGGTTTTAAGATTCTTACTAGTCAGATCTATTCCTCTGCGGGAAATATGGGGTTTTGAGTCCCTTTCACTGAGGAAGGTGTAGGTCTTGTCTATTCCATAGTTGGTTTTTGGAACAGTACCTGTGCTTATATCAAACTCTGGTTTGATGCATCACCCCACCTCTCCTTCCCCCTTAAGCAGGCATAAGAGTGTTTTCTAAATGTGAGACTCTGTTCTCTTTCCTAACTCAGTTCATGTGTAGCCATGTTTACAGGATCTTCCTAAGTGATATCTTATGATAAGTTTCTTTTTCTGTGTGACTTCTTTCACTTAGAATCATCGTACCTGAATCCACTCATTTTGCTGCTACTGGTCTTATGACATTGATTTCATGGCTGAGGGATATTCCATCGTATGTAATTTCCACAATTTTTTGAACCATTTTTATATTTCCTGGGATATTTCCGGTGTACCCAGGTTGAGGTTCTTGTAAGCAGTGCAGCCCTCAATTTGGGGGTGGCTCTGTCTTATTGATTTTCAGTTTTCCCAAGGTATATTCCCTAGACTGGAAGTGCCCTTGGCTCTGTAGCTCTGTTGTTTACTTGTTTTAGGGAGCACAATGCACTCCTCCAGTGAGGCAGTTGGCAACTTACATCCTGCCCATCAGCATAACAAGGCTCCCATTTCGCCACGGCCTGTCTTGCCTTTCTGGTTTTTACACATTTTGTGGATGTCCCTTTTGACCCGTGGGAAGTGATACTTCTTTGTAGTGCAGATTTGCATTGCCCGCTTGCTTGCTTGGCCAAAAGGGCGTATGCGTGTTCTCCTGAATATATTCAGGAGAAAACGCATACGCCCTTTTTGGCCAAGTGCATCATTGTCGAAGTTGTGCCCCTCTTCCTGTGCTTTACCTGTGATTCCAACGTACCTCTTGAAATCTGTTTCCTGCTATTCTGCCTCGATTTCAAGTCCGCCTCGTTGCCTTCCCTCAACAGATTTTTGGACGATTGTTGGCCTTGATTACTCTGCCAGTTTGTGAATTGCTGTGCCCCTGAGCTCCATTTTTCAACTCGTTTTTTGTGAGCTGAACGCAAGTCCAAACTTTTGGTTCAGGACCTATACTGGTTCCCGGTGGGTGGCTGAGACTTTGGTTAATTCTTCTTCCTGCCGGGAAATTAGAGTGACATGTGCCCATCCAAATGCCTAACAGCGACTCTCTCATTGGTTCTCCCTCTTCCCTTTCCTCCTCTGCCAAATTGGCAACCTGTGTGAACCAGGAGCTTAAAGGGGCTGTCTCTCCAAGTTGGGAGATTGATAGTAAAGCAGTTGGAAAGTCAAACCAGAGCACCAGGAGAGGGACTCTTCGTTGAGTTTTAGAAACCTTTCGTATTCACAGTGTGTCCATTCTCTAGGTTTCCCGTACATGTTAAAGCTGTAGTAATATTCCCTTCAACCTGGAGAGTTGGGAATCATGGAATGGGATCCATGCATTATTGCTATAAAGGGTCTGCCTTTGCTCACCCAATATCTCCAATCCTCTCAGTCCCAAGTGTCCAGCCTCATGCCGCATCCAGCTGTCATCGTAGATAGGGTCATTCCAGGTTGCATCAGAGACCCTGAAGGAATTGTTAAGAATTTCCCTGTTTCTTTGTTCTGTTTTTGAAATTCCTTTTTAGAGTGGGTTTGAGCTGATTCTCGCTGCCATATTTATGCCAGTCTAGACACACTTGATTCCCTTACGGAGACATATCAATACATAGGTTTTAAGATTCTTACTAGTCAGATCTATTCCTCTGCGGGAAATATGGGGTTTTGAGTCCCTTTCACTGAGGAAGGTGTAGGTCTTGTCTATCCCATAGTTGGTTTTTGGAACGGTACCTGTGCTTATATCAAACTCTGGTTTGATGCATCACCCCACCTCTCCTTCCCCCTTAAGCAGGCATAAGAGTGTTTTCTAAATGTGAGACTCTGTTCTCTTTCCTAACTCAGTTCATGTGTAGCCATGTTTACAGGATCTTCCTAAGTGATATCTTATGATAAGTTTCTTTTTCTGTGTGACTTCTTTCACTTAGAATCATCGTACCTGAATCCACTCATTTTGCTGCTACTGGTCTTATGACATTGATTTCATGGCTGAGGGATATTCCATCGTACGTAAGTTCCACAATGTTTTGAACCATTTTTATATTTCCTGGGATATTTCAGGTGTACCCAGGTTGAGGTTCTTGTAAGCAGTGCAGCCCTCAATTTGGGGGTGGCTCTGTCTTATGGATTTTCAGTTTTCCCAAGGTATATTCCCTAGACTGGAAGTGCCCTTGGCTCTGTAGCTCTGTTGTTTACTTGTTTTAGGGAACACAATGCACTCCTCCAGTGAGGCAGTTGGCAACTTACATCCCGCCCATCAGCATAACAAGGCTCCCTGTTCTCCAGGGCCTGTCTTGCCTTTCTGGTTTTTACACATTTTGTGGATGTCCCTTTTGACCGGTGGGAAGTGATACTTCTTTGTAGTGCAGATTTGCATTGTCCGCTTGCTTGCTTGGCCAAAAAGGGCGTATGCGTTTTCTCCTGAATATATTCAGGAGAAAACGCATACGCCCTTTTTGGCCAAGTGCATCATTGTCGAAGTTGTGCCCCTCTTCCTGTGCTTTACAGGCGATTCTAACGTACCTCTTGAAATCTGTTTCCTGCTATTCTGCCTCGCATTCAAGTCCGCGTCGTTGCCTTCCCTCAACAGATTTTTGGACGATAGTTGGCCTTGATTACTCTGCCAGTTTGTGAATTGCTGTGCCCCTGAGCTCCATTTTTCAACTCGTTTTTTGTGAGCTGAACGCAAGTCCAAACTTTTGGTTCAGGACCTATACTGGTTCCCGGTGGGTGGCTGAGACTTTGGTTAATTCTTCTTCCTGCCGGGAAATTAGAGTGACATGTGCCCATCCAAATGCCTAACAGCTACTCTCTCATTGGTTCTCCCTCTTCCCTTTCCTCCTCTGCCAAATGGGCAACCTGTGTGAACCAGGAGCTTAAAGGGGCTGTCTCTCCAAGTTGGGAGATTGATAGTAAAGCTGTTGGAAAGTCAAACCGGAGCACCAGGAGAGGGACTCTTCGTTGAGTTTTAGAAACCTTTCGTATTCACAGTGTGTCCATTCTCTAGGTTTCCCGTACATGTTATAGCTGTAGTAATATTCCCTTCAACCTGGAGAGGTGGGACCCATGGAATGGTTGTCATGCATTATTGCTTTAAAGGGTCTGCATTTGCTCACCCAATCTCACCAATCCTCTCAGTCCCAAGTGTCCAGCCTCATGCCACATCCAGCTGTCATCGTAGATAGGGTCATTCCAGGTTGCATCAGAGACCCTGAAGGAATTGTAAAGAATTTCCCTGTTTCTTTGTTCTGTTTTTGAAATTCCTTTTTAGAGTGGGTTTGAGCTGATTCTCGCTGCCATGTTTATGCCAGTCTAGACACACTTGATTCCCTTACGGAGACATATCAATACATAGGTTTTAAGATTCTTACTAGTCAGATCTATTCCTCTGCGGGAAATATGGGGTTTTGAGTCCCTTTCACTGAGGAAGGTGTAGGTCTTGTCTATTCCATAGTTGGTTTTTGGAACAGTACCTGTGCTTATATCAAACTCTGGTTTGATGCATCACCCCACCTCTCCTTCCCCCTTAAGCAGGCATAAGAGTGTTTTCTAAATGTGAGACTCTGTTCTCTTTCCTAACTCAGTTCATGTGTAGCCATGTTTACAGGATCTTCCTAAGTGATATCTTATGATAAGTTTCTTTTTCTGTGTGACTTCTTTCACTTAGAATCATCGTACCTGAATCCACTCATTTTGCTGCTACTGGTCTTATGACATTGATTTCATGGCTGAGGGATATTCCATCGTATGTAATTTCCACAATTTTTTGAACCATTTTTATATTTCCTGGGATATTTCCGGTGTACCCAGGTTGAGGTTCTTGTAAGCAGTGCAGCCCTCAATTTGGGGGTGGCTCTGTCTTATTGATTTTCAGTTTTCCCAAGGTATATTCCCTAGACTGGAAGTGCCCTTGGCTCTGTAGCTCTGTTGTTTACTTGTTTTAGGGAGCACAATGCACTCCTCCAGTGAGGCAGTTGGCAACTTACATCCTGCCCATCAGCATAACAAGGCTCCCATTTCGCCACGGCCTGTCTTGCCTTTCTGGTTTTTACACATTTTGTGGATGTCCCTTTTGACCCTTGGGAAGTGATACTTCTTTGTAGTGCAGATTTGCATTGCCCGCTTGCTTGCTTGGCCAAAAGGGCGTATGCGTGTTCTCCTGAATATATTCAGGAGAAAACGCATACGCCCTTTTTGGCCAAGTGCATCATTGTCGAAGTTGTGCCCCTCTTCCTGTGCTTTACCTGTGATTCCAACGTACCTCTTGAAATCTGTTTCCTGCTATTCTGCCTCGATTTCAAGTCCGCCTCGTTGCCTTCCCTCAACAGATTTTTGGACGATTGTTGGCCTTGATTACTCTGCCTGTTTGTGAATTGCTGTGCCCCTGAGCTCCATTTTCAAACTCGTTTTTTGTGAGCTGAACGCAAGTCCAAACTTTTGGTTCAGGACCTATACTGGTTCCCGGTGGGTGGCTGAGACTTTGGTTTATTCTTCTTCCTGCCGGGAAATTAGAGTGACATGTGCCCATCCAAATGCCTAACAGCGACTCTCTCATTGGTTCTCCCTCTTCCCTTTCCTCCTCTGCCAAATGGGCAACCTGTGTGAACCAGGAGCTTAAAGGGGCTGTCTCTCCAAGTTGGGAGATTGATAGTAAAGCAGTTGGAAAGTCAAACCAGAGCACCAGGAGAGGGACTCTTCGTTGAGTTTTAGAAACCTTTCGTATTCACAGTGTGTCCATTCTCTAGGTTTCCCGTACATGTTAAAGCTGTAGTAATATTCCCTTCAACCTGGAGAGTTGGGAATCATGGAATGGGTGCCATGCATTATTGCTATAAAGGGTCTGCCTTTGCTCACCCAATATCTCCAATCCTCTCAGTCCCAAGTGTCCAGCCTCATGCCGCATCCAGCTGTCATCGTAGATAGGGTCATTCCAGGTTGCATCAGAGACCCTGAAGGAATTGTAAAGAATTTCCCTGTTTCTTTGTTCTGTTTTTGAAATTCCTTTTTAGAGTGGGTTTGAGCTGATTCTCGCTGCCATGTTTATGCCAGTCTAGACACACTTGATTCCCTTACGGAGACATATCAATACATAGGTTTTAAGATTCTTACTAGTCAGATCTATTCCTCTGCGGGAAATATGGGGTTTTGAGTCCCTTTCACTGAGGAAGGTGTAGGTCTTGTCTATTCCATAGTTGGTTTTTGGAACAGTACCTGTGCTTATATCAAACTCTGGTTTGATGCATCACCCCACCTCTCCTTCCCCCTTAAGCAGGCATAAGAGTGTTTTCTAAATGTGAGACTCTGTTCTCTTTCCTAACTCAGTTCATGTGTTGCCATGTTTACAGGATCTTCCTAAGTGATATCTTATGATAAGTTTCTTTTTCTGTGTGACTTCTTTCACTTAGAATCATCGTACCTGAATCCACTCATTTTGCTGCTACTGGTCTTATGACATTGATTTCATGGCTGAGGGATATTCCATCGTACGTAAGTTCCACAATGTTTTGAACCATTTTTATATTTCCTGGGATATTTCAGGTGTACCCAGGTTGAGGTTCTTGTAAGCAGTGCAGCCCTCAATTTGGGGGTGGCTCTGTCTTATGGATTTTCAGTTTTCCCAAGGTATATTCCCTAGACTGGAAGTGCCCTTGGCTCTGTAGCTCTGTTGTTTACTTGTTTTAGGGAACACAATGCACTCCTCCAGTGAGGCAGTTGGCAACTTACATCCCGCCCATCAGCATAACAAGGCTCCCTGTTCTCCAGGGCCTGTCTTGCCTTTCTGGTTTTTACACATTTTGTGGATGTCCCTTTTGACCCTTGGGAAGTGATACTTCTTTGTAGTGCAGATTTGCATTGCCCGCTTGCTTGCTTGGCCAAAAAGGGCGTATGCGTTTTCTCCTGAATATATTCAGGAGAAAACGCATACGCCCTTTTTGGCCAAGTGCATCATTGTCGAAGTTGTGCCCCTCTTCCTGTGCTTTACAGGCGATTCTAACGTACCTCTTGAAATCTGTTTCCTGCTATTCTGCCTCGCATTCAAGTCCGCCTCGTTGCCTTCCCTCAACAGATTTTTGGACGATAGTTGGCCTTGATTACTCTGCCAGTTTGTGAATTGCTGTGCCCCTGAGCTCCATTTTTCAACTCGTTTTTTGTGAGCTGAACGCAAGTCCAAACATTTGGTTCAGGACCTATACTGGTTCCCGGTGGGTGGCTGAGACTTTGGTTAATTCTTCTTCCTGCCGGGAAATTAGAGTGACATGTGCCCATCCAAATGCCTAACAGCTACTCTCTCATTGGTTCTCCCTCTTCCCTTTCCTCCTCTGCCAAATGGGCAACCTGTGTGAACCAGGAGCTTAAAGGGGCTGTCTCTCCAAGTTGGGAGATTGATAGTAAAGCTGTTGGAAAGTCAAACCGGAGCACCAGGAGAGGGACTCTTCGTTGAGTTTTAGAAACCTTTCGTATTCACAGTGTGTCCATTCTCTAGGTTTCCCGTACATGTTATAGCTGTAGTAATATTCCCTTCAACCTGGAGAGGTGGGACCCATGGAATGGTTGCCATGCATTATTGCTTTAAAGGGTCTGCATTTGCTCACCCAATCTCACCAATCCTCTCAGTCCCAAGTGTCCAGCCTCATGCCACATCCAGCTGTCATCGTAGATAGGGTCATTCCAGGTTGCATCAGAGACCCTGAAGGAATTGTAAAGAATTTCCCTGTTTCTTTGTTCTGTTTTTGAAATTCCTTTTTAGAGTGGGTTTGAGCTGATTCTCGCTGCCATGTTTATGCCAGTCTAGACACACTTGATTCCCTTACGGAGACATATCAATACATAGGTTTTAAGATTCTTACTAGTCAGATCTATTCCTCTGCGGGAAATATGGGGTTTTGAGTCCCTTTCACTGAGGAAGGTGTAGGTCTTGTCTATTCCATAGTTGGTTTTTGGAACAGTACCTGTGCTTATATCAAACTCTGGTTTGATGCATCACCCCACCTCTCCTTCCCCCTTAAGCAGGCATAAGAGTGTTTTCTAAATGTGAGACTCTGTTCTCTTTCCTAACTCAGTTCATGTGTAGCCATGTTTACAGGATCTTCCTAAGTGATATCTTATGATAAGTTTCTTTTTCTGTGTGACTTCTTTCACTTAGAATCATCGTACCTGAATCCACTCATTTTGCTGCTACTGGTCTTATGACATTGATTTCATGGCTGAGGGATATTCCATCGTATGTAATTTCCACAATTTTTTGAACCATTTTTATATTTCCTGGGATATTTCCGGTGTACCCAGGTTGAGGTTCTTGTAAGCAGTGCAGCCCTCAATTTGGGGGTGGCTCTGTCTTATTGATTTTCAGTTTTCCCAAGGTATATTCCCTAGACTGGAAGTGCCCTTGGCTCTGTAGCTCTGTTGTTTACTTGTTTTAGGGAGCACAATGCACTCCTCCAGTGAGGCAGTTGGCAACTTACATCCTGCCCATCAGCATAACAAGGCTCCCATTTCGCCACGGCCTGTCTTGCCTTTCTGGTTTTTACACATTTTGTGGATGTCCCTTTTGACCCGTGGGAAGTGATACTTCTTTGTAGTGCAGATTTGCATTGCCCGCTTGCTTGCTTGGCCAAAAGGGCGTATGCGTGTTCTCCTGAATATATTCAGGAGAAAACGCATACGCCCTTTTTGGCCAAGTGCATCATTGTCGAAGTTGTGCCCCTCTTCCTGTGCTTTACCTGTGATTCCAACGTACCTCTTGAAATCTGTTTCCTGCTATTCTGCCTCGATTTCAAGTCCGCCTCGTTGCCTTCCCTCAACAGATTTTTGGACGATTGTTGGCCTTGATTACTCTGCCTGTTTGTGAATTGCTGTGCCCCTGAGCTCCATTTTCAAACTCGTTTTTTGTGAGCTGAACGCAAGTCCAAACTTTTGGTTCAGGACCTATACTGGTTCCCGGTGGGTGGCTGAGACTTTGGTTTATTCTTCTTCCTGCCGGGAAATTAGAGTGACATGTGCCCATCCAAATGCCTAACAGCGACTCTCTCATTGGTTCTCCCTCTTCCCTTTCCTCCTCTGCCAAATTGGCAACCTGTGTGAACCAGGAGCTTAAAGGGGCTGTCTCTCCAAGTTGGGAGATTGATAGTAAAGCAGTTGGAAAGTCAAACCAGAGCACCAGGAGAGGGACTCTTCGTTGAGTTTTAGAAACCTTTCGTATTCACAGTGTGTCCATTCTCTAGGTTTCCCGTACATGTTAAAGCTGTAGTAATATTCCCTTCAACCTGGAGAGTTGGGAATCATGGAATGGGTGCCATGCATTATTGCTATAAAGGGTCTGCCTTTGCTCACCCAATATCTCCAATCCTCTCAGTCCCAAGTGTCCAGCCTCATGCCGCATCCAGCTGTCATCGTAGATAGGGTCATTCCAGGTTGCATCAGAGACCCTGAAGGAATTGTAAAGAATTTCCCTGTTTCTTTGTTCTGTTTTTGAAATTCCTTTTTAGAGTGGGTTTGAGCTGATTCTCGCTGCCATGTTTATGCCAGTCTAGACACACTTGATTCCCTTACGGAGACATATCAATACATAGGTTTTAAGATTCTTACTAGTCAGATCTATTCCTCTGCGGGAAATATGGGGTTTTGAGTCCCTTTCACTGAGGAAGGTGTAGGTCTTGTCTATTCCATAGTTGGTTTTTGGAACAGTACCTGTGCTTATATCAAACTCTGGTTTGATGCATCACCCCACCTCTCCTTCCCCCTTAAGCAGGCATAAGAGTGTTTTCTAAATGTGAGACTCTGTTCTCTTTCCTAACTCAGTTCATGTGTTGCCATGTTTACAGGATCTTCCTAAGTGATATCTTATGATAAGTTTCTTTTTCTGTGTGACTTCTTTCACTTAGAATCATCGTACCTGAATCCACTCATTTTGCTGCTACTGGTCTTATGACATTGATTTCATGGCTGAGGGATATTCCATCGTACGTAAGTTCCACAATGTTTTGAACCATTTTTATATTTCCTGGGATATTTCAGGTGTACCCAGGTTGAGGTTCTTGTAAGCAGTGCAGCCCTCAATTTGGGGGTGGCTCTGTCTTATGGATTTTCAGTTTTCCCAAGGTATATTCCCTAGACTGGAAGTGCCCTTGGCTCTGTAGCTCTGTTGTTTACTTGTTTTAGGGAACACAATGCACTCCTCCAGTGAGGCAGTTGGCAACTTACATCCCGCCCATCAGCATAACAAGGCTCCCTGTTCTCCAGGGCCTGTCTTGCCTTTCTGGTTTTTACACATTTTGTGGATGTCCCTTTTGACCGGTGGGAAGTGATACTTCTTTGTAGTGCAGATTTGCATTGCCCGCTTGCTTGCTTGGCCAAAAAGGGCGTATGCGTTTTCTCCTGAATATATTCAGGAGAAAACGCATACGCCCTTTTTGGCCAAGTGCATCATTGTCGAAGTTGTGCCCCTCTTCCTGTGCTTTACAGGCGATTCTAACGTACCTCTTGAAATCTGTTTCCTGCTATTCTGCCTCGCATTCAAGTCCACCTCGTTGCCTTCCCTCAACAGATTTTTGGACGATAGTTGGCCTTGATTACTCTGCCAGTTTGTGAATTGCTGTGCCCCTGAGCTCCATTTTTCAACTCGTTTTTTGTGAGCTGAACGCAAGTCCAAACATTTGGTTCAGGACCTATACTGGTTCCCGGTGGGTGGCTGAGACTCTGGTGAATTCTTCTTCCTGCCGGGAAATTAGAGTGACATGTGCCCATCCAAATGCCTAACAGCTACTCTCTCATTGGTTCTCCCTCTTCCCTTTCCTCCTCTGCCAAATGGGCAACCTGTGTGAACCAGGAGCTTAAAGGGGCTGTCTCTCCAAGTTGGGAGATTGATAGTAAAGCTGTTGGAAAGTCAAACCGGAGCACCAGGAGAGGGACTCTTCGTTGAGTTTTAGAAACCTTTCGTATTCACAGTGTGTCCATTCTCTAGGTTTCCCGTACATGTTATAGCTGTAGTAATATTCCCTTCAACCTGGAGAGGTGGGACCCATGGAATGGTTGCCATGCATTATTGCTTTAAAGGGTCTGCATTTGCTCACCCAATCTCACCAATCCTCTCAGTCCCAAGTGTCCAGCCTCATGCCACATCCAGCTGTCATCGTAGATAGGGTCATTCCAGGTTGCATCAGAGACCCTGAAGGAATTGTAAAGAATTTCCCTGTTTCTTTGTTCTGTTTTTGAAATTCCTTTTTAGAGTGGGTTTGAGCTGATTCTCGCTGCCATGTTTATGCCAGTCTAGACACACTTGATTCCCTTACGGAGACATATCAATACATAGGTTTTAAGATTCTTACTAGTCAGATCTATTCCTCTGCGGGAAATATGGGGTTTTGAGTCCCTTTCACTGAGGAAGGTGTAGGTCTTGTCTATTCCATAGTTGGTTTTTGGAACAGTACCTGTGCTTATATCAAACTCTGGTTTGATGCATCACCCCACCTCTCCTTCCCCCTTAAGCAGGCATAAGAGTGTTTTCTAAATGTGAGACTCTGTTCTCTTTCCTAACTCAGTTCATGTGTTGCCATGTTTACAGGATCTTCCTAAGTGATATCTTATGATAAGTTTCTTTTTCTGTGTGACTTCTTTCACTTAGAATCATCGTACCTGAATCCACTCATTTTGCTGCTACTGGTCTTATGACATTGATTTCATGGCTGAGGGATATTCCATCGTACGTAAGTTCCACAATGTTTTGAACCATTTTTATATTTCCTGGGATATTTCCGGTGTACCCAGGTTGAGGTTCTTGTAAGCAGTGCAGCCCTCAATTTGGGGGTGGCTCTGTCTTATGGATTTTCAGTTTTCCCAAGGTATATTCCCTAGACTGGAAGTGCCCTTGGCTCTGTAGCTCTGTTGTTTACTTGTTTTAGGGAACACAATGCACTCCTCCAGTGAGGCAGTTGGCAACTTACATCCCGCCCATCAGCATAACAAGGCTCCCTGTTCTCCAGGGCCTGTCTTGCCTTTCTGGTTTTTACACATTTTGTGGATGTCCCTTTTGACCGGTGGGAAGTGATACTTCTTTGTAGTGCAGATTTGCATTGCCCGCTTGCTTGCTTGGCCAAAAAGGGCGTATGCGTTTTCTCCTGAATATATTCAGGAGAAAACGCATACGCCCTTTTTGGCCAAGTGCATCATTGTCGAAGTTGTGCCCCTCTTCCTGTGCTTTACAGGCGATTCTAACGTACCTCTTGAAATCTGTTTCCTGCTATTCTGCCTCGCATTCAAGTCCGCCTCGTTGCCTTCCCTCAACAGATTTTTGGACGATAGTTGGCCTTGATTACTCTGCCAGTTTGTGAATTGCTGTGCCCCTGAGCTCCATTTTTCAACTCGTTTTTTGTGAGCTGAACGCAAGTCCAAACATTTGGTTCAGGACCTATACTGGTTCCCGGTGGGTGGCTGAGACTTTGGTGAATTCTTCTTCCTGCCGGGAAATTAGAGTGACATGTGCCCATCCAAATGCCTAACAGCTACTCTCTCATTGGTTCTCCCTCTTCCCTTTCCTCCTCTGCCAAATGGGCAACCTGTGTGAACCAGGAGCTTAAAGGGGCTGTCTCTCCAAGTTGGGAGATTGATAGTAAAGCTGTTGGAAAGTCAAACCGGAGCACCAGGAGAGGGACTCTTCGTTGAGTTTTAGAAACCTTTCGTATTCACAGTGTGTCCATTCTCTAGGTTTCCCGTACATGTTATAGCTGTAGTAATATTCCCTTCAACCTGGAGAGGTGGGACCCATGGAATGGTTGCCATGCATTATTGCTTTAAAGGGTCTGCATTTGCTCACCCAATCTCACCAATCCTCTCAGTCCCAAGTGTCCAGCCTCATGCCACATCCAGCTGTCATCGTAGATAGGGTCATTCCAGGTTGCATCAGAGACCCTGAAGGAATTGTAAAGAATTTCCCTGTTTCTTTGTTCTGTTTTTGAAATTCCTTTTTAGAGTGGGTTTGAGCTGATTCTCGCTGCCATGTTTATGCCAGTCTAGACACACTTGATTCCCTTACGGAGACATATCAATACATAGGTTTTAAGATTCTTACTAGTCAGATCTATTCCTCTGTGGGAAATATGGGGTTTTGAGTCCCTTTCACTGAGGAAGGTGTAGGTCTTGTCTATTCCATAGTTGGTTTTTGGAACAGTACCTGTGCTTATATCAAACTCTGGTTTGATGCATCACCCCACCTCTCCTTCCCCCTTAAGCAGGCATAAGAGTGTTTTCTAAATGTGAGACTCTGTTCTCTTTCCTAACTCAGTTCATGTGTAGCCATGTTTACAGGATCTTCCTAAGTGATATCTTATGATAAGTTTCTTTTTCTGTGTGACTTCTTTCACTTAGAATCATCGTACCTGAATCCACTCATTTTGCTGCTACTGGTCTTATGACATTGATTTCATGGCTGAGGGATATTCCATCGTACGTAATTTCCACAATTTTTTGAACCATTTTTATATTTCCTGGGATATTTCCGGTGTACCCAGGTTGAGGTTCTTGTAAGCAGTGCAGCCCTCAATTTGGGGGTGGCTCTGTCTTATTGATTTTCAGTTTTCCCAAGGTATATTCCCTAGACTGGAAGTGCCCTTGGCTCTGTAGCTCTGTTGTTTACTTGTTTTAGGGAGCACAATGCACTCCTCCAGTGAGGCAGTTGGCAACTTACATCCTGCCCATCAGCATAACAAGGCTCCCATTTCGCCACGGCCTGTCTTGCCTTTCTGGTTTTTACACATTTTGTGGATGTCCCTTTTGACCCGTGGGAAGTGATACTTCTTTGTAGTGCAGATTTGCATTGCCAGCTTGCTTGCTTGGCCAAAAGGGCGTATGCGTGTTCTCCTGAATATATTCAGGAGAATACGCATACGCCCTTTTTGGCCAAGTGCATCATTGTCGAAGTTGTGCCCCTCTTCCTGTGCTTTACCTGTGATTCCAACGTACCTCTTGAAATCTGTTTCCTGCTATTCTGCCTCGATTTCAAGTCCGCCTCGTTGCCTTCCCTCAACAGATTTTTGGACGATTGTTGGCCTTGATTACTTTGCCTGTTTGTGAATTGCTGTGCCCCTGAGCTCCATTTTCAAACTCGTTTTTTGTGAGCTGAACGCAAGTCCAAACTTTTGGTTCAGGACCTATACTGGTTCCCGGTGGGTGGCTGAGACTTTGGTTAATTCTTCTTCCTGCCGGGAAATTAGAGTGACATGTGCCCATCCAAATGCCTAACAGCGACTCTCTCATTGGTTCTCCCTCTTCCCTTTCCTCCTCTGCCAAATGGGCAACCTGTGTGAACCAGGAGCTTAAAGGGGCTGTCTCTCCAAGTTGGGAGATTGATAGTAAAGCAGTTGGAAATTCAAACCAGAGCACCAGGAGAGGGACTCTTCGTTGAGTTTTAGAAACCATTCGTATTCACAGTGTGTCCATTCTCTAGGTTTCCCGTACATGTTAAAGCTGTAGTAATATTCCCTTCAACCTGGAGAGTTGGGAATCATGGAAAGGGTGCCATGCATTATTGCTATAAAGGGTCTGCCTTTGCTCACCCAATATCTCCAATCCTCTCAGTCCCAAGTGTCCAGCCTCATGCCGCATCCAGCTGTCATCGTAGATAGGGTCATTCCAGGTTGCATCAGAGACCCTGAAGGAATTGTTAAGAATTTCCCTGTTTCTTTGTTCTGTTTTTGAAATTCCTTTTTAGAGTGGGTTTGAGCTGATTCTCGCTGCCATATTTATGCCAGTCTAGACACACTTGATTCCCTTACGGAGACATATCAATACATAGGTTTTAAGATTCTTACTAGTCAGATCTATTCCTCTGCGGGAAATATGGGGTTTTGAGTCCCTTTCACTGAGGAAGGTGTAGGTCTTGTCTATTCCATAGTTGGTTTTTGGAACAGTACCTGTGCTTATATCAAACTCTGGTTTGATGCATCACCCCACCTCTCCTTCCCCCTTAAGCAGGCATAAGAGTGTTTTCTAAATGTGAGACTCTGTTCTCTTTCCTAACTCAGTTCATGTGTTGCCATGTTTACAGGATCTTCCTAAGTGATATCTTATGATAAGTTTCTTTTTCTGTGTGACTTCTTTCACTTAGAATCATCGTACCTGAATCCACTCATTTTGCTGCTACTGGTCTTATGACATTGATTTCATGGCTGAGGGATATTCCATCGTACGTAAGTTCCACAATGTTTTGAACCATTTTTATATTTCCTGGGATATTTCAGGTGTACCCAGGTTGAGGTTCTTGTAAGCAGTGCAGCCCTCAATTTGGGGGTGGCTCTGTCTTATGGATTTTCAGTTTTCCCAAGGTATATTCCCTAGACTGGAAGTGCCCTTGGCTCTGTAGCTCTGTTGTTTACTTGTTTTAGGGAACACAATGCACTCCTCCAGTGAGGCAGTTGGCAACTTACATCCCGCCCATCAGCATAACAAGGCTCCCTGTTCTCCAGGGCCTGTCTTGCCTTTCTGGTTTTTACACATTTTGTGGATGTCCCTTTTGACCGTTGGGAAGTGATACTTCTTTGTAGTGCAGATTTGCATTGCCCGCTTGCTTGCTTGGCCAAAAAGGGCGTATGCGTTTTCTCCTGAATATATTCAGGAGAAAACGCATACGCCCTTTTTGGCCAAGTGCATCATTGTCGAAGTTGTGCCCCTCTTCCTGTGCTTTACAGGCGATTCTAACGTACCTCTTGAAATCTGTTTCCTGCTATTCTGCCTCGCATTCAAGTCCGCCTCGTTGCCTTCCCTCAACAGATTTTTGGACGATAGTTGGCCTTGATTACTCTGCCAGTTTGTGAATTGCTGTGCCCCTGAGCTCCATTTTTCAACTCGTTTTTTGTGAGCTGACCGCAAGTCCAAACATTTGGTTCAGGACCTATACTGGTTCCCGGTGGGTGGCTGAGACTTTGGTTAATTCTTCTTCCTGCCGGGAAATTAGAGTGACATGTGCCCATCCAAATGCCTAACAGCTACTCTCTCATTGGTTCTCCCTCTTCCCTTTCCTCCTCTGCCAAATGGGCAACCTGTGTGAACCAGGAGCTTAAAGGGGCTGTCTCTCCAAGTTGGGAGATTGATAGTAAAGCTGTTGGAAAGTCAAACCGGAGCACCAGGAGAGGGACTCTTCGTTGAGTTTTAGAAACCTTTCGTATTCACAGTGTGTCCATTCTCTAGGGTTCCCGTACATGTTATAGCTGTAGTAATATTCCCTTCAACCTGGAGAGGTGGGACCCATGGAATGGTTGCCATGCATTATTGCTTTAAAGGGTCTGCATTTGCTCACCCAATCTCACCAATCCTCTCAGTCCCAAGTGTCCAGCCTCATGCCACATCCAGCTGTCATCGTAGATAGGGTCATTCCAGGTTGCATCAGAGACCCTGAAGGAATTGTAAAGAATTTCCCTGTTTCTTTGTTCTGTTTTTGAAATTCCTTTTTAGAGTGGGTTTGAGCTGATTCTCGCTGCCATGTTTATGCCAGTCTAGACACACTTGATTCCCTTACGGAGACATATCAATACATAGGTTTTAAGATTCTTACTAGTCAGATCTATTCCTCTGCGGGAAATATGGGGTTTTGAGTCCCTTTCACTGAGGAAGGTGTAGGTCTTGTCTATTCCATAGTTGGTTTTTGGAACAGTACCTGTGCTTATATCAAACTCTGGTTTGATGCATCACCCCACCTCTCCTTCCCCCTTAAGCAGGCATAAGAGTGTTTTCTAAATGTGAGACTCTGTTCTCTTTCCTAACTCAGTTCATGTGTTGCCATGTTTACAGGATCTTCCTAAGTGATATCTTATGATAAGTTTCTTTTTCTGTGTGACTTCTTTCACTTAGAATCATCGTACCTGAATCCACTCATTTTGCTGCTACTGGTCTTATGACATTGATTTCGTGGCTGAGGGATATTCCATCGTACGTAAGTTCCACAATGTTTTGAACCATTTTTATATTTCCTGGGATATTTCCGGTGTACCCAGGTTGAGGTTCTTGTAAGCAGTGCAGCCCTCAATTTGGGGGTGGCTCTGTCTTATGGATTTTCAGTTTTCCCAAGGTATATTCCCTAGACTGGAAGTGCCCTTGGCTCTGTAGCTCTGTTGTTTACTTGTTTTAGGGAACACAATGCACTCCTCCAGTGAGGCAGTTGGCAACTTACATCCCGCCCATCAGCATAACAAGGCTCCCTGTTCTCCAGGGCCTGTCTTGCCTTTCTGGTTTTTACACATTTTGTGGATGTCCCTTTTGACCGGTGGGAAGTGATACTTCTTTGTAGTGCAGATTTGCATTGTCCGCTTGCTTGCTTGGCCAAAAAGGGCGTATGCGTTTTCTCCTGAATATATTCAGGAGAAAACGCATACGCCCTTTTTGGCCAAGTGCATCATTGTCGAAGTTGTGCCCCTCTTCCTGTGCTTTACAGGCGATTCTAACGTACCTCTTGAAATCTGTTTCCTGCTATTCTGCCTCGCATTCAAGTCCGCCTCGTTGCCTTCCCTCAACAGATTTTTGGACGATAGTTGGCCTTGATTACTCTGCCAGTTTGTGAATTGCTGTGCCCCTGAGCTCCATTTTTCAACTCGTTTTTTGTGAGCTGACCGCAAGTCCAAACATTTGGTTCAGGACCTATACTGGTTCCCGGTGGGTGGCTGAGACTTTGGTTAATTCTTCTTCCTGCCGGGAAATTAGAGTGACATGTGCCCATCCAAATGCCTAACAGCTACTCTCTCATTGGTTCTCCCTCTTCCCTTTCCTCCTCTGCCAAATGGGCAACCTGTGTGAACCAGGAGCTTAAAGGGGCTGTCTCTCCAAGTTGGGAGATTGATAGTAAAGCTGTTGGAAAGTCAAACCGGAGCACCAGGAGAGGGACTCTTCGTTGAGTTTTAGAAACCTTTCGTATTCACAGTGTGTCCATTCTCTAGGTTTCCCGTACATGTTATAGCTGTAGTAATATTCCCTTCAACCTGGAGAGGTGGGACCCATGGAATGGTTGCCATGCATTATTGCTTTAAAGGGTCTGCATTTGCTCACCCAATCTCACCAATCCTCTCAGTCCCAAGTGTCCAGCCTCAGGCCACATCCAGCTGTCATCGTAGATAGGGTCATTCCAGGTTGCATCAGAGACCCTGAAGGAATTGTAAAGAATTTCCCTGTTTCTTTGTTCTGTTTTTGAAATTCCTTTTTAGAGTGGGTTTGAGCTGATTCTCGCTGCCATATTTATGCCAGTCTAGACACACTTGATTCCCTTACGGAGACATATCAATACATAGGTTTTAAGATTCTTACTAGTCAGATCTATTCCTCTGCGGGAAATATGGGGTTTTGAGTCCCTTTCACTGAGGAAGGTGTAGGTCTTGTCTATTCCATAGTTGGTTTTTGGAACAGTACCTGTGCTTATATCAAACTCTGGTTTGATGCATCACCCCACCTCTCCTTCCCCCTTAAGCAGGCATAAGAGTGTTTTCTAAATGTGAGACTCTGTTCTCTTTCCTAACTCAGTTCATGTGTAGCCATGTTTACAGGATCTTCCTAAGTGATATCTTATGATAAGTTTCTTTTTCTGTGTGACTTCTTTCACTTAGAATCATCGTACCTGAATCCACTCATTTTGCTGCTACTGGTCTTATGACATTGATTTCATGGCTGAGGGATATTCCATCGTACGTAAGTTCCACAATGTTTTGAACCATTTTTATATTTCCTGGGATATTTCAGGTGTACCCAGGTTGAGGTTCTTGTAAGCAGTGCAGCCCTCAATTTGGGGGTGGCTCTGTCTTATGGATTTTCAGTTTTCCCAAGGTATATTCCCTAGACTGGAAGTGCCCTTGGCTCTGTAGCTCTGTTGTTTACTTGTTTTAGGGAACACAATGCACTCCTCCAGTGAGGCAGTTGGCAACTTACATCCCGCCCATCAGCATAACAAGGCTCCCTGTTCTCCAGGGCCTGTCTTGCCTTTCTGGTTTTTACACATTTTGTGGATGTCCCTTTTGACCGTTGGGAAGTGATACTACTTTGTAGTGCAGATTTGCATTGCCCGCTTGCTTTCTTGGCCAAAAAGGGCGTATGCGTTTTCTCCTGAATATATTCAGGAGAAAACGCATACGCCCTTTCTGGCCAAGTGCATCATTGTCGAAGTTGTGCCCCTCTTCCTGTGCTTTACAGGCGATTCTAACGTACCTCTTGAAATCTGTTTCCTGCTATTCTGCCTCGCATTCAAGTCGGCCTCGTCGCCTTCCCTCAACAGATTTTTGGACGATAGTTGGCCTTGATTACTCTGCCAGTTTGTGAATTGCTGTGCCCCTGAGCTCCATTTTTCAACTCGTTTTTTGTGAGCTGAACGCAAGTCCAAACATTTGGTTCAGGACCTATACTGGTTCCCGGTGGGTGGCTGAGACTTTGGTTAATTCTTCTTCCTGCCGGGAAATTAGAGTGACATGTGCCCATCCAAATGCCTAACAGCTACTCTCTCATTGGTTCTCCCTCTTCCCTTTCCTCCTCTGCCAAATGGGCAACCTGTGTGAACCAGGAGCTTAAAGGGGCTGTCTCTCCAAGTTGGGAGATTGATAGTAAAGCTGTTGGAAAGTCAAACCGGAGCACCAGGAGAGGGACTCTTCGTTGAGTTTTAGAAACCTTTCGTATTCACAGTGTGTCCATTCTCTAGGTTTCCCGTACATGTTATAGCTGTAGTAATATTCCCTTCAACCTGGAGAGGTGGGACCCATGGAATGGTTGCCATGCATTATTGCTTTAAAGGGTCTGCATTTGCTCACCCAATCTCACCAATCCTCTCAGTCCCAAGTGTCCAGCCTCATGCCACATCCAGCTGTCATCGTAGATAGGGTCATTCCAGGTTGCATCAGAGACCCTGAAGGAATTGTAAAGAATTTCCCTGTTTCTTTGTTCTGTTTTTGAAATTCCTTTTTAGAGTGGGTTTGAGCTGATTCTCGCTGCCATGTTTATGCCAGTCTAGACACACTTGATTCCCTTACGGAGACATATCAATACATAGGTTTTAAGATTCTTACTAGTCAGATCTATTCCTCTGCGGGAAATATGGGGTTTTGAGTCCCTTTCACTGAGGAAGGTGTAGGTCTTGTCTATTCCATAGTTGGTTTTTGGAACAGTACCTGTGCTTATATCAAACTCTGGTTTGATGCATCACCCCACCTCTCCTTCCCCCTTAAGCAGGCATAAGAGTGTTTTCTAAATGTGAGACTCTGTTCTCTTTCCTAACTCAGTTCATGTGTTGCCATGTTTACAGGATCTTCCTAAGTGATATCTTATGATAAGTTTCTTTTCCTGTGTGACTTCTTTCACTTAGAATCATCGTACCTGAATCCACTCATTTTGCTGCTACTGGTCTTATGACATTGATTTCATGGCTGAGCGATATTCCATCGTACGTAAGTTCCACAATGTTTTGAACCATTTTTACATTTCCTGGGATATTTCAGGTGTACCCAGGTTGAGGTTCTTGTAAGCAGTGCAGCCCTCAATTTGGGGGTGGCTCTGTCTTATGGATTTTCAGTTTTCCCAAGTTATATTCCCTAGACTGGAAGTGCCCTTGGCTCTGTATCTCTGTTGTTTACTTGTTTTAGGGAACACAATGCACTCCTCCAGTGAGGCAGTTGGCAACTTACATCCCGCCCATCAGCATAACAAGGCTCCCTGTTCTCCAGGGCCTGTCTTGCCTTTCTGGTTTTTACACATTTTGTGGATGTCCCTTTTGACCGTTGGGAAGTGATACTTCTTTGTAGTGCAGATTTGCATTGCCCGCTTGCTTTCTTGGCCAAAAAGGGCGTATGCGTTTTCTCCTGAATATATTCAGGAGAAAACGCATACGCCCTTTCTGGCCAAGTGCATCATTGTCGAAGTTGTGCCCCTCTTCCTGTGCTTTACAGGCGATTCTAACGTACCTCTTGAAATCTGTTTCCTGCTATTCTGCCTCGCATTCAAGTCGGCCTCGTCGCCTTCCCTCAACAGATTTTTGGACGATAGTTGGCCTTGATTACTCTGCCAGTTTGTGAATTGCTGTGCCCCTGAGCTCCATTTTTCAACTCGTTTTTTGTGAGCTGAACGCAAGTCCAAACATTTGGTTCAGGACCTATACTGGTTCCCGGTGGGTGGCTGAGACTTTGGTTAATTCTTCTTCCTGCCGGGAAATTAGAGTGACATGTGCCCATCCAAATGCCTAACAGCTACTCTCTCATTGGTTCTCCCTCTTCCCTTTCCTCCTCTGCCAAATGGGCAACCTGTGTGAACCAGGAGCTTAAAGGGGCTGTCTCTCCAAGTTGGGAGATTGATAGTAAAGCTGTTGGAAAGTCAAACCGGAGCACCAGGAGAGGGACTCTTCGTTGAGTTTTAGAAACCTTTCGTATTCACAGTGTGTCCATTCTCTAGGTTTCCCGTACATGTTATAGCTGTAGTAATATTCCCTTCAACCTGGAGAGGTGGGACCCATGGAATGGTTGCCATGCATTATTGCTTTAAAGGGTCTGCA
Organism: Mesoplodon mirus; assembly: GCF_964341445.2. Taxonomy (NCBI): domain Eukaryota; kingdom Metazoa; phylum Chordata; class Mammalia; order Artiodactyla; family Ziphiidae; genus Mesoplodon; species Mesoplodon mirus. The sequence continues at coordinate 525,544 of NW_028295725.1, forward strand.
TTTGCTCACCCAATCTCACCAATCCTCTCAGTCCCAAGTGTCCAGCCTCATGCCACATCCAGCTGTCATCGTAGATAGGGTCATTCCAGGTTGCATCAGAGACCCTGAAGGAATTGTAAAGAATTTCCCTGTTTCTTTGTTCTGTTTTTGAAATTCCTTTTTAGAGTGGGTTTGAGCTGATTCTCGCTGCCATGTTTATGCCAGTCTAGACACACTTGATTCCCTTACGGAGACATATCAATACATAGGTTTTAAGATTCTTACTAGTCAGATCTATTCCTCTGCGGGAAATATGGGGTTTTGAGTCCCTTTCACTGAGGAAGGTGTAGGTCTTGTCTATTCCATAGTTGGTTTTTGGAACAGTACCTGTGCTTATATCAAACTCTGGTTTGATGCATCACCCCACCTCTCCTTCCCCCTTAAGCAGGCATAAGAGTGTTTTCTAAATGTGAGACTCTGTTCTCTTTCCTAACTCAGTTCATGTGTTGCCATGTTTACAGGATCTTCCTAAGTGATATCTTATGATAAGTTTCTTTTCCTGTGTGACTTCTTTCACTTAGAATCATCGTACCTGAATCCACTCATTTTGCTGCTACTGGTCTTATGACATTGATTTCATGGCTGAGCGATATTCCATCGTACGTAAGTTCCACAATGTTTTGAACCATTTTTACATTTCCTGGGATATTTCAGGTGTACCCAGGTTGAGGTTCTTGTAAGCAGTGCAGCCCTCAATTTGGGGGTGGCTCTGTCTTATGGATTTTCAGTTTTCCCAAGTTATATTCCCTAGACTGGAAGTGCCCTTGGCTCTCTAGCTCTGTTGTTTACTTGTTTTAGGGAACACAATGCACTCCTCCAGTGAGGCAGTTGGCAACTTACATCCCGCCCATCAGCATAACAAGGCTCCCTGTTCTCCAGGGCCTGTCTTGCCTTTCTGGTTTTTACACATTTTGTGGATGTCCCTTTTGACCGGTGGGAAGTGATACTTCTTTGTAGTGCAGATTTGCATTGCCCGCTTGCTTGCTTGGCCAAAAAGGGCGTATGCGTTTTCTCCTGAATATATTCAGGAGAAAACGCATACGCCCTTTTTGGCCAAGTGCATCATTGTCGAAGTTGTGCCCCTCTTCCTGTGCTTTACAGGCGATTCTAACGTACCTCTTGAAATCTGTTTCCTGCTATTCTGCCTCGCATTCAAGTCCGCCTCGTTGCCTTCCCTCAACAGATTTTTGGACGATAGTTGGCCTTGATTACTCTGCCAGTTTGTGAATTGCTGTGCCCCTGAGCTCCATTTTTCAACTCGTTTTTTGTGAGCTGAACGCAAGTCCAAACATTTGGTTCAGGACCTATACTGGTTCCCGGTGGGTGGCTGAGACTTTGGTGAATTCTTCTTCCTGCCGGGAAATTAGAGTGACATGTGCCCATCCAAATGCCTAACAGCTACTCTCTCATTGGTTCTCCCTCTTCCCTTTCCTCCTCTGCCAAATGGGCAACCTGTGTGAACCAGGAGCTTAAAGGGGCTGTCTCTCCAAGTTGGGAGATTGATAGTAAAGCTGTTGGAAAGTCAAACCGGAGCACCAGGAGAGGGACTCTTCGTTGAGTTTTAGAAACCTTTCGTATTCACAGTGTGTCCATTCTCTAGGGTTCCCGTACATGTTATAGCTGTAGTAATATTCCCTTCAACCTGGAGAGGTGGGACCCATGGAATGGTTGCCATGCATTATTGCTTTAAAGGGTCTGCATTTGCTCACCCAATCTCACCAATCCTCTCAGTCCCAAGTGTCCAGCCTCATGCCACATCCAGCTGTCATCGTAGATAGGGTCATTCCAGGTTGCATCAGAGACCCTGAAGGAATTGTAAAGAATTTCCCTGTTTCTTTGTTCTGTTTTTGAAATTCCTTTTTAGAGTGGGTTTGAGCTGATTCTCGCTGCCATGTTTATGCCAGTCTAGACACACTTGATTCCCTTACGGAGACATATCAATACATAGGTTTTAAGATTCTTACTAGTCAGATCTATTCCTCTGTGGGAAATATGGGGTTTTGAGTCCCTTTCACTGAGGAAGGTGTAGGTCTTGTCTATTCCATAGTTGGTTTTTGGAACAGTACCTGTGCTTATATCAAACTCTGGTTTGATGCATCACCCCACCTCTCCTTCCCCCTTAAGCAGGCATAAGAGTGTTTTCTAAATGTGAGACTCTGTTCTCTTTCCTAACTCAGTTCATGTGTAGCCATGTTTACAGGATCTTCCTAAGTGATATCTTATGATAAGTTTCTTTTTCTGTGTGACTTCTTTCACTTAGAATCATCGTACCTGAATCCACTCATTTTGCTGCTACTGGTCTTATGACATTGATTTCATGGCTGAGGGATATTCCATCGTACGTAAGTTCCACAATGTTTTGAACCATTTTTATATTTCCTGGGATATTTCCGGTGTACCCAGGTTGAGGTTCTTGTAAGCAGTGCAGCCCTCAATTTGGGGGTGGCTCTGTCTTATGGATTTTCAGTTTTCCCAAGGTATATTCCCTAGACTGGAAGTGCCCTTGGCTCTGTAGCTCTGTTGTTTACTTGTTTTAGGGAACACAATGCACTCCTCCAGTGAGGCAGTTGGCAACTTACATCCCGCCCATCAGCATAACAAGGCTCCCTGTTCTCCAGGGCCTGTCTTGCCTTTCTGGTTTTTACACATTTTGTGGATGTCCCTTTTGACCGGTGGGAAGTGATACTTCTTTGTAGTGCAGATTTGCATTGCCCGCTTGCTTGCTTGGCCAAAAAGGGCGTATGCGTTTTCTCCTGAATATATTCAGGAGAAAACGCATACGCCCTTTCTGGCCAAGTGCATCATTGTCGAAGTTGTGCCCCTCTTCCTGTGCTTTACAGGCGATTCTAACGTACCTCTTGAAATCTGTTTCCTGCTATTCTGCCTCGCATTCAAGTCCGCCTCGTTGCCTTCCCTCAACAGATTTTTGGACGATAGTTGGCCTTGATTACTCTGCCAGTTTGTGAATTGCTGTGCCCCTGAGCTCCATTTTTCAAGTCGTTGTTTTGTGAGCTGAACGCAAGTCCAAACTTTTGGTTCAGGACCTATACTTGTTCCCGGTGGGTGGCTGAGACTTTGGTTAATTCTTCTTCCTGCCGGGAAATTAGAGTGACATGTGCCCATCCAAATGCCTAACAGCTACTCTCTCATTGGTTCTCCCTCTTCCCTTTCATCCTCTGCCAAATTGGCAAACTGTGCGAACCAGGAGCTTAAAGGGGCTGTCTCTCCAAGTTTGGAGATTGATAGGAAAGCAGTTGGAAAGTCAAACCGGAGCACCAGGAGAGGGACTCTTCGTTGAGTTTTAGAGACCTTTCGTATTCACAGTGTGTCCATTCTCTAGGTTTCCCGTACACGTTATAGCTGTAGTAATATTCCCTTCCACCTGGAGAGCTGGGACCCATGGAATGGGTGCCATGCATTATTGCTTTAAAGGGTCTGCATTTGCTCACCCAATCTCACCAATCCTCTCAGTCCCAAGTGTCCAGCCTCATGCCACATCCAGCTGTCATCGTAGATAGGGTCATTCCAGGTTGCATCAGAGACCCTGAAGGAATTGTAAAGAATTTCCCTGTTTCTTTGTTCTGTTTTTGAAATTCCTTTTTAGAGTGGGTTTGAGCTGATTCTCGCTGCCATGTTTATGCCAGTCTAGACACACTTGATTCCCTTACGGAGACATATCAATACATAGGTTTTAAGATTCTTACTAGTCAGATCTATTCCTCTGTGGGAAATATGGGGTTTTGAGTCCCTTTCACTGAGGAAGGTGTAGGTCTTGTGTATTCCATAGTTGGTTTTTGGAACAGTACCTGTGCTTATATCAAACTCTGGTTTGATGCATCACCCCACCTCTCCTTCCCCCTTAAGCAGGCATAAGAGTGTTTTCTAAATGTGAGACTCTGTTCTCTTTCCTAACTCAGTTCATGTGTAGCCATGTTTACAGGATCTTCCTAAGTGATATCTTATGATAAGTTTCTTTTTCTGTGTGACTTCTTTCACTTAGAATCATCGTACCTGAATCCACTCATTTTGCTGCTACTGGTCTTATGACATTGATTTCATGGCTGAGGGATATTCCATCGTATGTAATTTCCACAATTTTTTGAACCATTTTTATATTTCCTGGGATATTTCCGGTGTACCCAGGTTGAGGTTCTTGTAAGCAGTGCAGCCCTCAATTTGGGGGTGGCTCTGTCTTATTGATTTTCAGTTTTCCCAAGGTATATTCCCTAGACTGGAAGTGCCCTTGGCTCTGTAGCTCTGTTGTTTACTTGTTTTAGGGAGCACAATGCACTCCTCCAGTGAGGCAGTTGGCAACTTACATCCTGCCCATCAGCATAACAAGGCTCCCATTTCGCCACGGCCTGTCTTGCCTTTCTGGTTTTTACACATTTTGTGGATGTCCCTTTTGACCCGTGGGAAGTGATACTTCTTTGTAGTGCAGATTTGCATTGCCCGCTTGCTTGCTTGGCCAAAAGGGCGTATGCGTGTTCTCCTGAATATATTCAGGAGAAAACGCATACGCCCTTTTTGGCCAAGTGCATCATTGTCGAAGTTGTGCCCCTCTTCCTGTGCTTTACCTGTGATTCCAACGTACCTCTTGAAATCTGTTTCCTGCTATTCTGCCTCGATTTCAAGTCCGCCTCGTTGCCTTCCCTCAACAGATTTTTGGACGATTGTTGGCCTTGATTACTCTGCCAGTTTGTGAATTGCTGTGCCCCTGAGCTCCATTTTTCAACTCGTTTTTTGTGAGCTGAACGCAAGTCCAAACTTTTGGTTCAGGACCTATACTGGTTCCCGGTGGGTGGCTGAGACTTTGGTTAATTCTTCTTCCTGCCGGGAAATTAGAGTGACATGTGCCCATCCAAATGCCTAACAGCGACTCTCTCATTGGTTCTCCCTCTTCCCTTTCCTCCTCTGCCAAATTGGCAACCTGTGTGAACCAGGAGCTTAAAGGGGCTGTCTCTCCAAGTTGGGAGATTGATAGTAAAGCAGTTGGAAAGTCAAACCAGAGCACCAGGAGAGGGACTCTTCGTTGAGTTTTAGAAACCTTTCGTATTCACAGTGTGTCCATTCTCTAGGTTTCCCGTACATGTTAAAGCTGTAGTAATATTCCCTTCAACCTGGAGAGTTGGGAATCATGGAATGGGTTCCATGCATTATTGCTATAAAGGGTCTGCCTTTGCTCACCCAATATCTCCAATCCTCTCAGTCCCAAGTGTCCAGCCTCATGCCGCATCCAGCTGTCATCGTAGATAGGGTCATTCCAGGTTGCATCAGAGACGCTGAAGGAATTGTTAAGAATTTCCCTGTTTCTTTGTTCTGTTTTTGAAATTCCTTTTTAGAGTGGGTTTGAGCTGATTCTCGCTGCCATATTTATGCCAGTCTAGACACACTTGATTCCCTTACGGAGACATATCAATACATAGGTTTTAAGATTCTTACTAGTCAGATCTATTCCTCTGCGGGAAATATGGGGTTTTGAGTCCCTTTCACTGAGGAAGGTGTAGGTCTTGTCTATTCCATAGTTGGTTTTTGGAACAGTACCTGTGCTTATATCAAACTCTGGTTTGATGCATCACCCCACCTCTCCTTCCCCCTTAAGCAGGCATAAGAGTGTTTTCTAAATGTGAGACTCTGTTCTCTTTCCTAACTCAGTTCATGTGTAGCCATGTTTACAGGATCTTCCTAAGTGATATCTTATGATAAGTTTCTTTTTCTGTGTGACTTCTTTCACTTAGAATCATCGTACCTGAATCCACTCATTTTGCTGCTACTGGTCTTATGACATTGATTTCATGGCTGAGGGATATTCCATCGTACGTAAGTTCCACAATGTTTTGAACCATTTTTATATTTCCTGGGATATTTCAGGTGTACCCAGGTTGAGGTTCTTGTAAGCAGTGCAGCCCTCAATTTGGGGGTGGCTCTGTCTTATGGATTTTCAGTTTTCCCAAGGTATATTCCCTAGACTGGAAGTGCCCTTGGCTCTGTAGCTCTGTTGTTTACTTGTTTTAGGGAACACAATGCACTCCTCCAGTGAGGCAGTTGGCAACTTACATCCCGCCCATCAGCATAACAAGGCTCCCTGTTCTCCAGGGCCTGTCTTGCCTTTCTGGTTTTTACACATTTTGTGGATGTCCCTTTTGACCGGTGGGAAGTGATACTTCTTTGTAGTGCAGATTTGCATTGTCCGCTTGCTTGCTTGGCCAAAAAGGGCGTATGCGTTTTCTCCTGAATATATTCAGGAGAAAACGCATACGCCCTTTTTGGCCAAGTGCATCATTGTCGAAGTTGTGCCCCTCTTCCTGTGCTTTACAGGCGATTCTAACGTACCTCTTGAAATCTGTTTCCTGCTATTCTGCCTCGCATTCAAGTCCGCGTCGTTGCCTTCCCTCAACAGATTTTTGGACGATAGTTGGCCTTGATTACTCTGCCAGTTTGTGAATTGCTGTGCCCCTGAGCTCCATTTTTCAACTCGTTTTTTGTGAGCTGAACGCAAGTCCAAACTTTTGGTTCAGGACCTATACTGGTTCCCGGTGGGTGGCTGAGACTTTGGTTAATTCTTCTTCCTGCCGGGAAATTAGAGTGACATGTGCCCATCCAAATGCCTAACAGCTACTCTCTCATTGGTTCTCCCTCTTCCCTTTCCTCCTCTGCCAAATGGGCAACCTGTGTGAACCAGGAGCTTAAAGGGGCTGTCTCTCCAAGTTGGGAGATTGATAGTAAAGCTGTTGGAAAGTCAAACCGGAGCACCAGGAGAGGGACTCTTCGTTGAGTTTTAGAAACCTTTCGTATTCACCGTGTGTCCATTCTCTAGGTTTCCCGTACATGTTATAGCTGTAGTAATATTCCCTTCAACCTGGAGAGGTGGGACCCATGGAATGGTTGTCATGCATTATTGCTTTAAAGGGTCTGCATTTGCTCACCCAATCTCACCAATCCTCTCAGTCCCAAGTGTCCAGCCTCATGCCACATCCAGCTGTCATCGTAGATAGGGTCATTCCAGGTTGCATCAGAGACCCTGAAGGAATTGTAAAGAATTTCCCTGTTTCTTTGTTCTGTTTTTGAAATTCCTTTTTAGAGTGGGTTTGAGCTGATTCTCGCTGCCATGTTTATGCCAGTCTAGACACACTTGATTCCCTTACGGAGACATATCAATACATAGGTTTTAAGATTCTTACTAGTCAGATCTATTCCTCTGCGGGAAATATGGGGTTTTGAGTCCCTTTCACTGAGGAAGGTGTAGGTCTTGTCTATTCCATAGTTGGTTTTTGGAACAGTACCTGTGCTTATATCAAACTCTGGTTTGATGCATCACCCCACCTCTCCTTCCCCCTTAAGCAGGCATAAGAGTGTTTTCTAAATGTGAGACTCTGTTCTCTTGCCTAACTCAGTTCATGTGTAGCCATGTTTACAGGATCTTCCTAAGTGATATCTTATGATAAGTTTCTTTTTCTGTGTGACTTCTTTCACTTAGAATCATCGTACCTGAATCCACTCATTTTGCTGCTACTGGTCTTATGACATTGATTTCATGGCTGAGGGATATTCCATCGTACGTAAGTTCCACAATGTTTTGAACCATTTTTATATTTCCTGGGATATTTCAGGTGTACCCAGGTTGAGGTTCTTGTAAGCAGTGCAGCCCTCAATTTGGGGGTGGCTCTGTCTTATGGATTTTCAGTTTTCCCAAGGTATATTCCCTAGACTGGAAGTGCCCTTGGCTCTGTAGCTCTGTTGTTTACTTGTTTTAGGGAACACAATGCACTCCTCCAGTGAGGCAGTTGGCAACTTACATCCCGCCCATCAGCATAACAAGGCTCCCTGTTCTCCAGGGCCTGTCTTGCCTTTCTGGTTTTTACACATTTTGTGGATGTCCCTTTTGACCGTTGGGAAGTGATACTTCTTTGTAGTGCAGATTTGCATTGCCCGCTTGCTTTCTTGGCCAAAAAGGGCGTATGCGTTTTCTCCTGAATATATTCAGGAGAAAACGCATACGCCCTTTCTGGCCAAGTGCATCATTGTCGAAGTTGTGCCCCTCTTCCTGTGCTTTACAGGCGATTCTAACGTACCTCTTGAAATCTGTTTCCTGCTATTCTGCCTCGCATTCAAGTCGGCCTCGTCGCCTTCCCTCAACAGATTTTTGGACGATAGTTGGCCTTGATTACTCTGCCAGTTTGTGAATTGCTGTGCCCCTGAGCTCCATTTTTCAACTCGTTTTTTGTGAGCTGAACGCAAGTCCAAACATTTGGTTCAGGACCTATACTGGTTCCCGGTGGGTGGCTGAGACTTTGGTTAATTCTTCTTCCTGCCGGGAAATTAGAGTGACATGTGCCCATCCAAATGCCTAACAGCTACTCTCTCATTGGTTCTCCCTCTTCCCTTTCCTCCTCTGCCAAATGGGCAACCTGTGTGAACCAGGAGCTTAAAGGGGCTGTCTCTCCAAGTTGGGAGATTGATAGTAAAGCTGTTGGAAAGTCAAACCGGAGCACCAGGAGAGGGACTCTTCGTTGAGTTTTAGAAACCTTTCGTATTCACAGTGTGTCCATTCTCTAGGTTTCCCGTACATGTTATAGCTGTAGTAATATTCCCTTCAACCTGGAGAGGTGGGACCCATGGAATGGTTGCCATGCATTATTGCTTTAAAGGGTCTGCATTTGCTCACCCAATCTCACCAATCCTCTCAGTCCCAAGTGTCCAGCCTCATGCCACATCCAGCTGTCATCGTAGATAGGGTCATTCCAGGTTGCATCAGAGACCCTGAAGGAATTGTAAAGAATTTCCCTGTTTCTTTGTTCTGTTTTTGAAATTCCTTTTTAGAGTGGGTTTGAGCTGATTCTCGCTGCCATGTTTATGCCAGTCTAGACACACTTGATTCCCTTACGGAGACATATCAATACATAGGTTTTAAGATTCTTACTAGTCAGATCTATTCCTCTGCGGGAAATATGGGGTTTTGAGTCCCTTTCACTGAGGAAGGTGTAGGTCTTGTCTATTCCATAGTTGGTTTTTGGAACAGTACCTGTGCTTATATCAAACTCTGGTTTGATGCATCACCCCACCTCTCCTTCCCCCTTAAGCAGGCATAAGAGTGTTTTCTAAATGTGAGACTCTGTTCTCTTTCCTAACTCAGTTCATGTGTTGCCATGTTTACAGGATCTTCCTAAGTGATATCTTATGATAAGTTTCTTTTCCTGTGTGACTTCTTTCACTTAGAATCATCGTACCTGAATCCACTCATTTTGCTGCTACTGGTCTTATGACATTGATTTCATGGCTGAGCGATATTCCATCGTACGTAAGTTCCACAATGTTTTGAACCATTTTTACATTTCCTGGGATATTTCAGGTGTACCCAGGTTGAGGTTCTTGTAAGCAGTGCAGCCCTCAATTTGGGGGTGGCTCTGTCTTATGGATTTTCAGTTTTCCCAAGTTATATTCCCTAGACTGGAAGTGCCCTTGGCTCTGTATCTCTGTTGTTTACTTGTTTTAGGGAACACAATGCACTCCTCCAGTGAGGCAGTTGGCAACTTACATCCCGCCCATCAGCATAACAAGGCTCCCTGTTCTCCAGGGCCTGTCTTGCCTTTCTGGTTTTTACACATTTTGTGGATGTCCCTTTTGACCGTTGGGAAGTGATACTTCTTTGTAGTGCAGATTTGCATTGCCCGCTTGCTTTCTTGGCCAAAAAGGGCGTATGCGTTTTCTCCTGAATATATTCAGGAGAAAACGCATACGCCCTTTCTGGCCAAGTGCATCATTGTCGAAGTTGTGCCCCTCTTCCTGTGCTTTACAGGCGATTCTAACGTACCTCTTGAAATCTGTTTCCTGCTATTCTGCCTCGCATTCAAGTCGGCCTCGTCGCCTTCCCTCAACAGATTTTTGGACGATAGTTGGCCTTGATTACTCTGCCAGTTTGTGAATTGCTGTGCCCCTGAGCTCCATTTTTCAACTCGTTTTTTGTGAGCTGAACGCAAGTCCAAACATTTGGTTCAGGACCTATACTGGTTCCCGGTGGGTGGCTGAGACTTTGGTTAATTCTTCTTCCTGCCGGGAAATTAGAGTGACATGTGCCCATCCAAATGCCTAACAGCTACTCTCTCATTGGTTCTCCCTCTTCCCTTTCCTCCTCTGCCAAATGGGCAACCTGTGTGAACCAGGAGCTTAAAGGGGCTGTCTCTCCAAGTTGGGAGATTGATAGTAAAGCTGTTGGAAAGTCAAACCGGAGCACCAGGAGAGGGACTCTTCGTTGAGTTTTAGAAACCTTTCGTATTCACAGTGTGTCCATTCTCTAGGTTTCCCGTACATGTTATAGCTGTAGTAATATTCCCTTCAACCTGGAGAGGTGGGACCCATGGAATGGTTGCCATGCATTATTGCTTTAAAGGGTCTGCATTTGCTCACCCAATCTCACCAATCCTCTCAGTCCCAAGTGTCCAGCCTCATGCCACATCCAGCTGTCATCGTAGATAGGGTCATTCCAGGTTGCATCAGAGACCCTGAAGGAATTGTAAAGAATTTCCCTGTTTCTTTGTTCTGTTTTTGAAATTCCTTTTTAGAGTGGGTTTGAGCTGATTCTCGCTGCCATGTTTATGCCAGTCTAGACACACTTGATTCCCTTACGGAGACATATCAATACATAGGTTTTAAGATTCTTACTAGTCAGATCTATTCCTCTGCGGGAAATATGGGGTTTTGAGTCCCTTTCACTGAGGAAGGTGTAGGTCTTGTCTATTCCATAGTTGGTTTTTGGAACAGTACCTGTGCTTATATCAAACTCTGGTTTGATGCATCACCCCACCTCTCCTTCCCCCTTAAGCAGGCATAAGAGTGTTTTCTAAATGTGAGACTCTGTTCTCTTTCCTAACTCAGTTCATGTGTTGCCATGTTTACAGGATCTTCCTAAGTGATATCTTATGATAAGTTTCTTTTCCTGTGTGACTTCTTTCACTTAGAATCATCGTACCTGAATCCACTCATTTTGCTGCTACTGGTCTTATGACATTGATTTCATGGCTGAGCGATATTCCATCGTACGTAAGTTCCACAATGTTTTGAACCATTTTTACATTTCCTGGGATATTTCAGGTGTACCCAGGTTGAGGTTCTTGTAAGCAGTGCAGCCCTCAATTTGGGGGTGGCTCTGTCTTATGGATTTTCAGTTTTCCCAAGTTATATTCCCTAGACTGGAAGTGCCCTTGGCTCTGTAGCTCTGTTGTTTACTTGTTTTAGGGAACACAATGCACTCCTCCAGTGAGGCAGTTGGCAACTTACATCCCGCCCATCAGCATAACAAGGCTCCCTGTTCTCCAGGGCCTGTCTTGCCTTTCTGGTTTTTACACATTTTGTGGATGTCCCTTTTGACCGGTGGGAAGTGATACTTCTTTGTAGTGCAGATTTGCATTGCCCGCTTGCTTGCTTGGCCAAAAAGGGCGTATGCGTTTTCTCCTGAATATATTCAGGAGAAAACGCATACGCCCTTTTTGGCCAAGTGCATCATTGTCGAAGTTGTGCCCCTCTTCCTGTGCTTTACAGGCGATTCTAACGTACCTCTTGAAATCTGTTTCCTGCTATTCTGCCTCGCATTCAAGTCCGCCTCGTTGCCTTCCCTCAACAGATTTTTGGACGATAGTTGGCCTTGATTACTCTGCCAGTTTGTGAATTGCTGTGCCCCTGAGCTCCATTTTTCAACTCGTTTTTTGTGAGCTGAACGCAAGTCCAAACATTTGGTTCAGGACCTATACTGGTTCCCGGTGGGTGGCTGAGACTTTGGTGAATTCTTCTTCCTGCCGGGAAATTAGAGTGACATGTGCCCATCCAAATGCCTAACAGCTACTCTCTCATTGGTTCTCCCTCTTCCCTTTCCTCCTCTGCCAAATGGGCAACCTGTGTGAACCAGGAGCTTAAAGGGGCTGTCTCTCCAAGTTGGGAGATTGATAGTAAAGCTGTTGGAAAGTCAAACCGGAGCACCAGGAGAGGGACTCTTCGTTGAGTTTTAGAAACCTTTCGTATTCACAGTGTGTCCATTCTCTAGGGTTCCCGTACATGTTATAGCTGTAGTAATATTCCCTTCAACCTGGAGAGGTGGGACCCATGGAATGGTTGCCATGCATTATTGCTTTAAAGGGTCTGCATTTGCTCACCCAATCTCACCAATCCTCTCAGTCCCAAGTGTCCAGCCTCATGCCACATCCAGCTGTCATCGTAGATAGGGTCATTCCAGGTTGCATCAGAGACCCTGAAGGAATTGTAAAGAATTTCCCTGTTTCTTTGTTCTGTTTTTGAAATTCCTTTTTAGAGTGGGTTTGAGCTGATTCTCGCTGCCATGTTTATGCCAGTCTAGACACACTTGATTCCCTTACGGAGACATATCAATACATAGGTTTTAAGATTCTTACTAGTCAGATCTATTCCTCTGTGGGAAATATGGGGTTTTGAGTCCCTTTCACTGAGGAAGGTGTAGGTCTTGTCTATTCCATAGTTGGTTTTTGGAACAGTACCTGTGCTTATATCAAACTCTGGTTTGATGCATCACCCCACCTCTCCTTCCCCCTTAAGCAGGCATAAGAGTGTTTTCTAAATGTGAGACTCTGTTCTCTTTCCTAACTCAGTTCATGTGTAGCCATGTTTACAGGATCTTCCTAAGTGATATCTTATGATAAGTTTCTTTTTCTGTGTGACTTCTTTCACTTAGAATCATCGTACCTGAATCCACTCATTTTGCTGCTACTGGTCTTATGACATTGATTTCATGGCTGAGGGATATTCCATCGTACGTAAGTTCCACAATGTTTTGAACCATTTTTATATTTCCTGGGATATTTCCGGTGTACCCAGGTTGAGGTTCTTGTAAGCAGTGCAGCCCTCAATTTGGGGGTGGCTCTGTCTTATGGATTTTCAGTTTTCCCAAGGTATATTCCCTAGACTGGAAGTGCCCTTGGCTCTGTAGCTCTGTTGTTTACTTGTTTTAGGGAACACAATGCACTCCTCCAGTGAGGCAGTTGGCAACTTACATCCCGCCCATCAGCATAACAAGGCTCCCTGTTCTCCAGGGCCTGTCTTGCCTTTCTGGTTTTTACACATTTTGTGGATGTCCCTTTTGACCGGTGGGAAGTGATACTTCTTTGTAGTGCAGATTTGCATTGCCCGCTTGCTTGCTTGGCCAAAAAGGGCGTATGCGTTTTCTCCTGAATATATTCAGGAGAAAACGCATACGCCCTTTCTGGCCAAGTGCATCATTGTCGAAGTTGTGCCCCTCTTCCTGTGCTTTACAGGCGATTCTAACGTACCTCTTGAAATCTGTTTCCTGCTATTCTGCCTCGCATTCAAGTCCGCCTCGTTGCCTTCCCTCAACAGATTTTTGGACGATAGTTGGCCTTGATTACTCTGCCAGTTTGTGAATTGCTGTGCCCCTGAGCTCCATTTTTCAAGTCGTTGTTTTGTGAGCTGAACGCAAGTCCAAACTTTTGGTTCAGGACCTATACTTGTTCCCGGTGGGTGGCTGAGACTTTGGTTAATTCTTCTTCCTGCCGGGAAATTAGAGTGACATGTGCCCATCCAAATGCCTAACAGCTACTCTCTCATTGGTTCTCCCTCTTCCCTTTCATCCTCTGTCAAATTGGCAAACTGTGCGAACCAGGAGCTTAAAGGGGCTGTCTCTCCAAGTTTGGAGATTGATAGGAAAGCAGTTGGAAAGTCAAACCGGAGCACCAGGAGAGGGACTCTTCGTTGAGTTTTAGAGACCTTTCGTATTCACAGTGTGTCCATTCTCTAGGTTTCCCGTACACGTTATAGCTGTAGTAATATTCCCTTCCACCTGGAGAGCTGGGACCCATGGAATGGGTGCCATGCATTATTGCTTTAAAGGGTCTGCATTTGCTCACCCAATCTCACCAATCCTCTCAGTCCCAAGTGTCCAGCCTCATGCCACATCCAGCTGTCATCGTAGATAGGGTCATTCCAGGTTGCATCAGAGACCCTGAAGGAATTGTAAAGAATTTCCCTGTTTCTTTGTTCTGTTTTTGAAATTCCTTTTTAGAGTGGGTTTGAGCTGATTCTCGCTGCCATGTTTATGCCAGTCTAGACACACTTGATTCCCTTACGGAGACATATCAATACATAGGTTTTAAGATTCTTACTAGTCAGATCTATTCCTCTGTGGGAAATATGGGGTTTTGAGTCCCTTTCACTGAGGAAGGTGTAGGTCTTGTCTATTCCATAGTTGGTTTTTGGAACAGTACCTGTGCTTATATCAAACTCTGGTTTGATGCATCACCCCACCTCTCCTTCCCCCTTAAGCAGGCATAAGAGTGTTTTCTAAATGTGAGACTCTGTTCTCTTTCCTAACTCAGTTCATGTGTAGCCATGTTTACAGGATCTTCCTAAGTGATATCTTATGATAAGTTTCTTTTTCTGTGTGACTTCTTTCACTTAGAATCATCGTACCTGAATCCACTCATTTTGCTGCTACTGGTCTTATGACATTGATTTCATGGCTGAGGGATATTCCATCGTATGTAATTTCCACAATTTTTTGAACCATTTTTATATTTCCTGGGATATTTCCGGTGTACCCAGGTTGAGGTTCTTGTAAGCAGTGCAGCCCTCAATTTGGGGGTGGCTCTGTCTTATTGATTTTCAGTTTTCCCAAGGTATATTCCCTAGACTGGAAGTGCCCTTGGCTCTGTAGCTCTGTTGTTTACTTGTTTTAGGGAGCACAATGCACTCCTCCAGTGAGGCAGTTGGCAACTTACATCCTGCCCATCAGCATAACAAGGCTCCCATTTCGCCACGGCCTGTCTTGCCTTTCTGGTTTTTACACATTTTGTGGATGTCCCTTTTGACCCGTGGGAAGTGATACTTCTTTGTAGTGCAGATTTGCATTGCCCGCTTGCTTGCTTGGCCAAAAGGGCGTATGCGTGTTCTCCTGAATATATTCAGGAGAAAACGCATACGCCCTTTTTGGCCAAGTGCATCATTGTCGAAGTTGTGCCCCTCTTCCTGTGCTTTACCTGTGATTCCAACGTACCTCTTGAAATCTGTTTCCTGCTATTCTGCCTCGATTTCAAGTCCGCCTCGTTGCCTTCCCTCAACAGATTTTTGGACGATTGTTGGCCTTGATTACTCTGCCAGTTTGTGAATTGCTGTGCCCCTGAGCTCCATTTTTCAACTCGTTTTTTGTGAGCTGAACGCAAGTCCAAACTTTTGGTTCAGGACCTATACTGGTTCCCGGTGGGTGGCTGAGACTTTGGTTAATTCTTCTTCCTGCCGGGAAATTAGAGTGACATGTGCCCATCCAAATGCCTAACAGCGACTCTCTCATTGGTTCTCCCTCTTCCCTTTCCTCCTCTGCCAAATTGGCAACCTGTGTGAACCAGGAGCTTAAAGGGGCTGTCTCTCCAAGTTGGGAGATTGATAGTAAAGCAGTTGGAAAGTCAAACCAGAGCACCAGGAGAGGGACTCTTCGTTGAGTTTTAGAAACCTTTCGTATTCACAGTGTGTCCATTCTCTAGGTTTCCCGTACATGTTAAAGCTGTAGTAATATTCCCTTCAACCTGGAGAGTTGGGAATCATGGAATGGGTTCCATGCATTATTGCTATAAAGGGTCTGCCTTTGCTCACCCAATATCTCCAATCCTCTCAGTCCCAAGTGTCCAGCCTCATGCCGCATCCAGCTGTCATCGTAGATAGGGTCATTCCAGGTTGCATCAGAGACGCTGAAGGAATTGTTAAGAATTTCCCTGTTTCTTTGTTCTGTTTTTGAAATTCCTTTTTAGAGTGGGTTTGAGCTGATTCTCGCTGCCATATTTATGCCAGTCTAGACACACTTGATTCCCTTACGGAGACATATCAATACATAGGTTTTAAGATTCTTACTAGTCAGATCTATTCCTCTGCGGGAAATATGGGGTTTTGAGTCCCTTTCACTGAGGAAGGTGTAGGTCTTGTCTATTCCATAGTTGGTTTTTGGAACAGTACCTGTGCTTATATCAAACTCTGGTTTGATGCATCACCCCACCTCTCCTTCCCCCTTAAGCAGGCATAAGAGTGTTTTCTAAATGTGAGACTCTGTTCTCTTTCCTAACTCAGTTCATGTGTAGCCATGTTTACAGGATCTTCCTAAGTGATATCTTATGATAAGTTTCTTTTTCTGTGTGACTTCTTTCACTTAGAATCATCGTACATGAATCCACTCATTTTGCTGCTACTGGTCTTATGACATTGATTTCGTGGCTGAGGGATATTCCATCGTACGTAAGTTCCACAATGTTTTGAACCATTTTTATATTTCCTGGGATATTTCAGGTGTACCCAGGTTGAGGTTCTTGTAAGCAGTGCAGCCCTCAATTTGGGGGTGGCTCTGTCTTATGGATTTTCAGTTTTCCCAAGGTATATTCCCTAGACTGGAAGTGCCCTTGGCTCTGTAGCTCTGTTGTTTACTTGTTTTAGGGAACACAATGCACTCCTCCAGTGAGGCAGTTGGCAACTTACATCCCGCCCATCAGCATAACAAGGCTCCCTGTTCTCCAGGGCCTGTCTTGCCTTTCTGGTTTTTACACATTTTGTGGATGTCCCTTTTGACCGGTGGGAAGTGATACTTCTTTGTAGTGCAGATTTGCATTGTCCGCTTGCTTGCTTGGCCAAAAAGGGCGTATGCGTTTTCTCCTGAATATATTCAGGAGAAAACGCATACGCCCTTTTTGGCCAAGTGCATCATTGTCGAAGTTGTGCCCCTCTTCCTGTGCTTTACAGGCGATTCTAACGTACCTCTTGAAATCTGTTTCCTGCTATTCTGCCTCGCATTCAAGTCCGCGTCGTTGCCTTCCCTCAACAGATTTTTGGACGATAGTTGGCCTTGATTACTCTGCCAGTTTGTGAATTGCTGTGCTCCTGAGCTCCATTTTTCAACTCGTTTTTTGTGAGCTGAACGCAAGTCCAAACTTTTGGTTCAGGACCTATACTGGTTCCCGGTGGGTGGCTGAGACTTTGGTTAATTCTTCTTCCTGCCGGGAAATTAGAGTGACATGTGCCCATCCAAATGCCTAACAGCTACTCTCTCATTGGTTCTCCCTCTTCCCTTTCCTCCTCTGCCAAATGGGCAACCTGTGTGAACCAGGAGCTTAAAGGGGCTGTCTCTCCAAGTTGGGAGATTGATAGTAAAGCTGTTGGAAAGTCAAACCGGAGCACCAGGAGAGGGACTCTTCGTTGAGTTTTAGAAACCTTTCGTATTCACCGTGTGTCCATTCTCTAGGTTTCCCGTACATGTTATAGCTGTAGTAATATTCCCTTCAACCTGGAGAGGTGGGACCCATGGAATGGTTGTCATGCATTATTGCTTTAAAGGGTCTGCATTTGCTCACCCAATCTCACCAATCCTCTCAGTCCCAAGTGTCCAGCCTCATGCCACATCCAGCTGTCATCGTAGATAGGGTCATTCCAGGTTGCATCAGAGACCCTGAAGGAATTGTAAAGAATTTCCCTGTTTCTTTGTTCTGTTTTTGAAATTCCTTTTTAGAGTGGGTTTGAGCTGATTCTCGCTGCCATGTTTATGCCAGTCTAGACACACTTGATTCCCTTACGGAGACATATCAATACATAGGTTTTAAGATTCTTACTAGTCAGATCTATTCCTCTGCGGGAAATATGGGGTTTTGAGTCCCTTTCACTGAGGAAGGTGTAGGTCTTGTCTATTCCATAGTTGGTTTTTGGAACAGTACCTGTGCTTATATCAAACTCTGGTTTGATGCATCACCCCACCTCTCCTTCCCCCTTAAGC
The DNA here is from genome assembly GCF_964341445.2 of Mesoplodon mirus. Taxonomy (NCBI): domain Eukaryota; kingdom Metazoa; phylum Chordata; class Mammalia; order Artiodactyla; family Ziphiidae; genus Mesoplodon; species Mesoplodon mirus. The sequence continues at coordinate 543,359 of NW_028295725.1, forward strand.
AGGCATAAGAGTGTTTTCTAAATGTGAGACTCTGTTCTCTTGCCTAACTCAGTTCATGTGTTGCCATGTTTACAGGATCTTCCTAAGTGATATCTTATGATAAGTTTCTTTTCCTGTGTGACTTCTTTCACTTAGAATCATCGTACCTGAATCCACTCATTTTGCTGCTACTGGTCTTATGACATTGATTTCATGGCTGAGCGATATTCCATCGTACGTAAGTTCCACAATGTTTTGAACCATTTTTACATTTCCTGGGATATTTCAGGTGTACCCAGGTTGAGGTTCTTGTAAGCAGTGCAGCCCTCAATTTGGGGGTGGCTCTGTCTTATGGATTTTCAGTTTTCCCAAGTTATATTCCCTAGACTGGAAGTGCCCTTGGCTCTGTAGCTCTGTTGTTTACTTGTTTTAGGGAACACAATGCACTCCTCCAGTGAGGCAGTTGGCAACTTACATCCCACCCATCAGCATAACAAGGCTCCCTGTTCTCCAGGGCCTGTCTTGCCTTTCTGGTTTTTACACATTTTGTGGATGTCCCTTTTGACCGGTGGGAAGTGATACTTCTTTGTAGTGCAGATTTGCATTGCCCGCTTGCTTGCTTGGCCAAAAAGGGCGTATGCGTTTTCTCCTGAATATATTCAGGAGAAAACGCATACGCCCTTTTTGGCCAAGTGCATCATTGTCGAAGTTGTGCCCCTCTTCCTGTGCTTTACAGGCGATTCTAACGTACCTCTTGAAATCTGTTTCCTGCTATTCTGCCTCGCATTCAAGTCCGCCTCGTTGCCTTCCCTAAACAGATTTTTGGACGATAGTTGGCCTTGATTACTCTGCCAGTTTGTGAATTGCTGTGCCCCTGAGCTCCATTTTTCAACTCGTTTTTTGTGAGCTGAACGCAAGTCCAAACATTTGGTTCAGGACCTATACTGGTTCCCGGTGGGTGGCTGAGACTTTGGTTAATTCTTCTTCCTGCCGGGAAATTAGAGTGACATGTGCCCATCCAAATGCCTAACAGCTACTCTCTCATTGGTTCTCCCTCTTCCCTTTCCTCCTCTGCCAAATGGGCAACCTGTGTGAACCAGGAGCTTAAAGGGGCTGTCTCTCCAAGTTGTGAGATTGATAGTAAAGCTGTTGGAAAGTCAAACCGGAGCACCAGGAGAGGGACTCTTCGTTGAGTTTTAGAAACCTTTCGTATTCACAGTGTGTCCATTCTCTAGGGTTCCCGTACATGTTATAGCTGTAGTAATATTCCCTTCAACCTGGAGAGGTGGGACCCATGGAATGGTTGCCATGCATTATTGCTTTAAAGGGTCTGCATTTGCTCACCCAATCTCACCAATCCTCTCAGTCCCAAGTGTCCAGCCTCATGCCACATCCAGCTGTCATCGTAGATAGGGTCATTCCAGGTTGCATCAGAGACCCTGAAGGAATTGTAAAGAATTTCCCTGTTTCTTTGTTCTGTTTTTGAAATTCCTTTTTAGAGTGGGTTTGAGCTGATTCTCGCTGCCATGTTTATGCCAGTCTAGACACACTTGATTCCCTTACGGAGACATATCAATACATAGGTTTTAAGATTCTTACTAGTCAGATCTATTCCTCTGTGGGAAATATGGGGTTTTGAGTCCCTTTCACTGAGGAAGGTGTAGGTCTTGTCTATTCCATAGTTGGTTTTTGGAACAGTACCTGTGCTTATATCAAACTCTGGTTTGATGCATCACCCCACCTCTCCTTCCCCCTTAAGCAGGCATAAGAGTGTTTTCTAAATGTGAGACTCTGTTCTCTTTCCTAACTCAGTTCATGTGTAGCCATGTTTACAGGATCTTCCTAAGTGATATCTTATGATAAGTTTCTTTTTCTGTGTGACTTCTTTCACTTAGAATCATCGTACCTGAATCCACTCATTTTGCTGCTACTGGTCTTATGACATTGATTTCATGGCTGAGGGATATTCCATCGTACGTAAGTTCCACAATGTTTTGAACCATTTTTATATTTCCTGGGATATTTCCGGTGTACCCAGGTTGAGGTTCTTGTAAGCAGTGCAGCCCTCAATTTGGGGGTGGCTCTGTCTTATGGATTTTCAGTTTTCCCAAGGTATATTCCCTAGACTGGAAGTGCCCTTGGCTCTGTAGCTCTGTTGTTTACTTGTTTTAGGGAACACAATGCACTCCTCCAGTGAGGCAGTTGGCAACTTACATCCCGCCCATCAGCATAACAAGGCTCCCTGTTCTCCAGGGCCTGTCTTGCCTTTCTGGTTTTTACACATTTTGTGGATGTCCCTTTTGACCGGTGGGAAGTGATACTTCTTTGTAGTGCAGATTTGCATTGCCCGCTTGCTTGCTTGGCCAAAAAGGGCGTATGCGTTTTCTCCTGAATATATTCAGGAGAAAACGCATACGCCCTTTCTGGCCAAGTGCATCATTGTCGAAGTTGTGCCCCTCTTCCTGTGCTTTACAGGCGATTCTAACGTACCTCTTGAAATCTGTTTCCTGCTATTCTGCCTCGCATTCAAGTCCGCCTCGTTGCCTTCCCTCAACAGATTTTTGGACGATAGTTGGCCTTGATTACTCTGCCAGTTTGTGAATTGCTGTGCCCCTGAGCTCCATTTTTCAAGTCGTTGTTTTGTGAGCTGAACGCAAGTCCAAACTTTTGGTTCAGGACCTATACTTGTTCCCGGTGGGTGGCTGAGACTTTGGTTAATTCTTCTTCCTGCCGGGAAATTAGAGTGACATGTGCCCATCCAAATGCCTAACAGCTACTCTCTCATTGGTTCTCCCTCTTCCCTTTCATCCTCTGCCAAATTGGCAAACTGTGCGAACCAGGAGCTTAAAGGGGCTGTCTCTCCAAGTTTGGAGATTGATAGGAAAGCAGTTGGAAAGTCAAACCGGAGCACCAGGAGAGGGACTCTTCGTTGAGTTTTAGAGACCTTTCGTATTCACAGTGTGTCCATTCTCTAGGTTTCCCGTACACGTTATAGCTGTAGTAATATTCCCTTCCACCTGGAGAGCTGGGACCCATGGAATGGGTGCCATGCATTATTGCTTTAAAGGGTCTGCATTTGCTCACCCAATCTCACCAATCCTCTCAGTCCCAAGTGTCCAGCCTCATGCCACATCCAGCTGTCATCGTAGATAGGGTCATTCCAGGTTGCATCAGAGACCCTGAAGGAATTGTAAAGAATTTCCCTGTTTCTTTGTTCTGTTTTTGAAATTCCTTTTTAGAGTGGGTTTGAGCTGATTCTCGCTGCCATGTTTATGCCAGTCTAGACACACTTGATTCCCTTACGGAGACATATCAATACATAGGTTTTAAGATTCTTACTAGTCAGATCTATTCCTCTGTGGGAAATATGGGGTTTTGAGTCCCTTTCACTGAGGAAGGTGTAGGTCTTGTCTATTCCATAGTTGGTTTTTGGAACAGTACCTGTGCTTATATCAAACTCTGGTTTGATGCATCACCCCACCTCTCCTTCCCCCTTAAGCAGGCATAAGAGTGTTTTCTAAATGTGAGACTCTGTTCTCTTTCCTAACTCAGTTCATGTGTAGCCATGTTTACAGGATCTTCCTAAGTGATATCTTATGATAAGTTTCTTTTTCTGTGTGACTTCTTTCACTTAGAATCATCGTACCTGAATCCACTCATTTTGCTGCTACTGGTCTTATGACATTGATTTCATGGCTGAGGGATATTCCATCGTATGTAATTTCCACAATTTTTTGAACCATTTTTATATTTCCTGGGATATTTCCGGTGTACCCAGGTTGAGGTTCTTGTAAGCAGTGCAGCCCTCAATTTGGGGGTGGCTCTGTCTTATTGATTTTCAGTTTTCCCAAGGTATATTCCCTAGACTGGAAGTGCCCTTGGCTCTGTAGCTCTGTTGTTTACTTGTTTTAGGGAGCACAATGCACTCATCCAGTGAGGCAGTTGGCAACTTACATCCTGCCCATCAGCATAACAAGGCTCCCATTTCGCCACGGCCTGTCTTGCCTTTCTGGTTTTTACACATTTTGTGGATGTCCCTTTTGACCCGTGGGAAGTGATACTTCTTTGTAGTGCAGATTTGCATTGCCCGCTTGCTTGCTTGGCCAAAAGGGCGTATGCGTGTTCTCCTGAATATATTCAGGAGAAAACGCATACGCCCTTTTTGGCCAAGTGCATCATTGTCGAAGTTGTGCCCCTCTTCCTGTGCTTTACCTGTGATTCCAACGTACCTCTTGAAATCTGTTTCCTGCTATTCTGCCTCGATTTCAAGTCCGCCTCGTTGCCTTCCCTCAACAGATTTTTGGACGATTGTTGGCCTTGATTACTCTGCCAGTTTGTGAATTGCTGTGCCCCTGAGCTCCATTTTTCAACTCGTTTTTTGTGAGCTGAACGCAAGTCCAAACTTTTGGTTCAGGACCTATACTGGTTCCCGGTGGGTGGCTGAGACTTTGGTTAATTCTTCTTCCTGCCGGGAAATTAGAGTGACATGTGCCCATCCAAATGCCTAACAGCGACTCTCTCATTGGTTCTCCCTCTTCCCTTTCCTCCTCTGCCAAATTGGCAACCTGTGTGAACCAGGAGCTTAAAGGGGCTGTCTCTCCAAGTTGGGAGATTGATAGTAAAGCAGTTGGAAAGTCAAACCAGAGCACCAGGAGAGGGACTCTTCGTTGAGTTTTAGAAACCTTTCGTATTCACAGTGTGTCCATTCTCTAGGTTTCCCGTACATGTTAAAGCTGTAGTAATATTCCCTTCAACCTGGAGAGTTGGGAATCATGGAATGGGTTCCATGCATTATTGCTATAAAGGGTCTGCCTTTGCTCACCCAATATCTCCAATCCTCTCAGTCCCAAGTGTCCAGCCTCATGCCGCATCCAGCTGTCATCGTAGATAGGGTCATTCCAGGTTGCATCAGAGACCCTGAAGGAATTGTTAAGAATTTCCCTGTTTCTTTGTTCTGTTTTTGAAATTCCTTTTTAGAGTGGGTTTGAGCTGATTCTCGCTGCCATATTTATGCCAGTCTAGACACACTTGATTCCCTTATGGAGACATATCAATACATAGGTTTTAAGATTCTTACTAGTCAGATCTATTCCTCTGCGGGAAATATGGGGTTTTGAGTCCCTTTCACTGAGGAAGGTGTAGGTCTTGTCTATTCCATAGTTGGTTTTTGGAACAGTACCTGTGCTTATATCAAACTCTGGTTTGATGCATCACCCCACCTCTCCTTCCCCCTTAAGCAGGCATAAGAGTGTTTTCTAAATGTGAGACTCTGTTCTCTTTCCTAACTCAGTTCATGTGTAGCCATGTTTACAGGATCTTCCTAAGTGATATCTTATGATAAGTTTCTTTTTCTGTGTGACTTCTTTCACTTAGAATCATCGTACCTGAATCCACTCATTTTGCTGCTACTGGTCTTATGACATTGATTTCATGGCTGAGGGATATTCCATCGTACGTAAGTTCCACAATGTTTTGAACCATTTTTATATTTCCTGGGATATTTCAGGTGTACCCAGGTTGAGGTTCTTGTAAGCAGTGCAGCCCTCAATTTGGGGGTGGCTCTGTCTTATGGATTTTCAGTTTTCCCAAGGTATATTCCCTAGACTGGAAGTGCCCTTGGCTCTGTAGCTCTGTTGTTTACTTGTTTTAGGGAACACAATGCACTCCTCCAGTGAGGCAGTTGGCAACTTACATCCCGCCCATCAGCATAACAAGGCTCCCTGTTCTCCAGGGCCTGTCTTGCCTTTCTGGTTTTTACACATTTTGTGGATGTCCCTTTTGACCGGTGGGAAGTGATACTTCTTTGTAGTGCAGATTTGCATTGTCCGCTTGCTTGCTTGGCCAAAAAGGGCGTATGCGTTTTCTCCTGAATATATTCAGGAGAAAACGCATACGCCCTTTTTGGCCAAGTGCATCATTGTCGAAGTTGTGCCCCTCTTCCTGTGCTTTACAGGCGATTCTAACGTACCTCTTGAAATCTGTTTCCTGCTATTCTGCCTCGCATTCAAGTCCGCGTCGTTGCCTTCCCTCAACAGATTTTTGGACGATAGTTGGCCTTGATTACTCTGCCAGTTTGTGAATTGCTGTGCCCCTGAGCTCCATTTTTCAACTCGTTTTTTGTGAGCTGAACGCAAGTCCAAACTTTTGGTTCAGGACCTATACTGGTTCCCGGTGGGTGGCTGAGACTTTGGTTAATTCTTCTTCCTGCCGGGAAATTAGAGTGACATGTGCCCATCCAAATGCCTAACAGCTACTCTCTCATTGGTTCTCCCTCTTCCCTTTCCTCCTCTGCCAAATGGGCAACCTGTGTGAACCAGGAGCTTAAAGGGGCTGTCTCTCCAAGTTGGGAGATTGATAGTAAAGCTGTTGGAAAGTCAAACCGGAGCACCAGGAGAGGGACTCTTCGTTGAGTTTTAGAAACCTTTCGTATTCACAGTGTGTCCATTCTCTAGGTTTCCCGTACATGTTATAGCTGTAGTAATATTCCCTTCAACCTGGAGAGGTGGGACCCATGGAATGGTTGTCATGCATTATTGCTTTAAAGGGTCTGCATTTGCTCACCCAATCTCACCAATCCTCTCAGTCCCAAGTGTCCAGCCTCATGCCACATCCAGCTGTCATCGTAGATAGGGTCATTCCAGGTTGCATCAGAGACCCTGAAGGAATTGTAAAGAATTTCCCTGTTTCTTTGTTCTGTTTTTGAAATTCCTTTTTAGAGTGGGTTTGAGCTGATTCTCGCTGCCATGTTTATGCCAGTCTAGACACACTTGATTCCCTTACGGAGACATATCAATACATAGGTTTTAAGATTCTTACTAGTCAGATCTATTCCTCTGCAGGAAATATGGGGTTTTGAGTCCCTTTCACTGAGGAAGGTGTAGGTCTTGTCTATTCCATAGTTGGTTTTTGGAACAGTACCTGTGCTTATATCAAACTCTGGTTTGATGCATCACCCCACCTCTCCTTCCCCCTTAAGCAGGCATAAGAGTGTTTTCTAAATGTGAGACTCTGTTCTCTTTCCTAACTCAGTTCATGTGTAGCCATGTTTACAGGATCTTCCTAAGTGATATCTTATGATAAGTTTCTTTTTCTGTGTGACTTCTTTCACTTAGAATCATCGTACCTGAATCCACTCATTTTGCTGCTACTGGTCTTATGACATTGATTTCATGGCTGAGGGATATTCCATCGTATGTAATTTCCACAATTTTTTGAACCATTTTTATATTTCCTGGGATATTTCCGGTGTACCCAGGTTGAGGTTCTTGTAAGCAGTGCAGCCCTCAATTTGGGGGTGGCTCTGTCTTATTGATTTTCAGTTTTCCCAAGGTATATTCCCTAGACTGGAAGTGCCCTTGGCTCTGTAGCTCTGTTGTTTACTTGTTTTAGGGAGCACAATGCACTCCTCCAGTGAGGCAGTTGGCAACTTACATCCTGCCCATCAGCATAACAAGGCTCCCATTTCGCCACGGCCTGTCTTGCCTTTCTGGTTTTTACACATTTTGTGGATGTCCCTTTTGACCCGTGGGAAGTGATACTTCTTTGTAGTGCAGATTTGCATTGCCCGCTTGCTTGCTTGGCCAAAAGGGCGTATGCGTGTTCTCCTGAATATATTCAGGAGAAAACGCATACGCCCTTTTTGGCCAAGTGCATCATTGTCGAAGTTGTGCCCCTCTTCCTGTGCTTTACCTGTGATTCCAACGTACCTCTTGAAATCTGTTTCCTGCTATTCTGCCTCGATTTCAAGTCCGCCTCGTTGCCTTCCCTCAACAGATTTTTGGACGATTGTTGGCCTTGATTACTCTGCCAGTTTGTGAATTGCTGTGCCCCTGAGCTCCATTTTTCAACTCGTTTTTTGTGAGCTGAACGCAAGTCCAAACTTTTGGTTCAGGACCTATACTGGTTCCCGGTGGGTGGCTGAGACTTTGGTTAATTCTTCTTCCTGCCGGGAAATTAGAGTGACATGTGCCCATCCAAATGCCTAACAGCGACTCTCTCATTGGTTCTCCCTCTTCCCTTTCCTCCTCTGCCAAATTGGCAACCTGTGTGAACCAGGAGCTTAAAGGGGCTGTCTCTCCAAGTTGGGAGATTGATAGTAAAGCAGTTGGAAAGTCAAACCAGAGCACCAGGAGAGGGACTCTTCGTTGAGTTTTAGAAACCTTTCGTATTCACAGTGTGTCCATTCTCTAGGTTTCCCGTACATGTTAAAGCTGTAGTAATATTCCCTTCAACCTGGAGAGTTGGGAATCATGGAATGGGTTCCATGCATTATTGCTATAAAGGGTCTGCCTTTGCTCACCCAATATCTCCAATCCTCTCAGTCCCAAGTGTCCAGCCTCATGCCGCATCCAGCTGTCATCGTAGATAGGGTCATTCCAGGTTGCATCAGAGACCCTGAAGGAATTGTTAAGAATTTCCCTGTTTCTTTGTTCTGTTTTTGAAATTCCTTTTTAGAGTGGGTTTGAGCTGATTCTCGCTGCCATATTTATGCCAGTCTAGACACACTTGATTCCCTTACGGAGACATATCAATACATAGGTTTTAAGATTCTTACTAGTCAGATCTATTCCTCTGCGGGAAATATGGGGTTTTGAGTCCCTTTCACTGAGGAAGGTGTAGGTCTTGTCTATCCCATAGTTGGTTTTTGGAACGGTACCTGTGCTTATATCAAACTCTGGTTTGATGCATCACCCCACCTCTCCTTCCCCCTTAAGCAGGCATAAGAGTGTTTTCTAAATGTGAGACTCTGTTCTCTTTCCTAACTCAGTTCATGTGTAGCCATGTTTACAGGATCTTCCTAAGTGATATCTTATGATAAGTTTCTTTTTCTGTGTGACTTCTTTCACTTAGAATCATCGTACCTGAATCCACTCATTTTGCTGCTACTGGTCTTATGACATTGATTTCATGGCTGAGGGATATTCCATCGTACGTAAGTTCCACAATGTTTTGAACCATTTTTATATTTCCTGGGATATTTCAGGTGTACCCAGGTTGAGGTTCTTGTAAGCAGTGCAGCCCTCAATTTGGGGGTGGCTCTGTCTTATGGATTTTCAGTTTTCCCAAGGTATATTCCCTAGACTGGAAGTGCCCTTGGCTCTGTAGCTCTGTTGTTTACTTGTTTTAGGGAACACAATGCACTCCTCCAGTGAGGCAGTTGGCAACTTACATCCCGCCCATCAGCATAACAAGGCTCCCTGTTCTCCAGGGCCTGTCTTGCCTTTCTGGTTTTTACACATTTTGTGGATGTCCCTTTTGACCGGTGGGAAGTGATACTTCTTTGTAGTGCAGATTTGCATTGTCCGCTTGCTTGCTTGGCCAAAAAGGGCGTATGCGTTTTCTCCTGAATATATTCAGGAGAAAACGCATACGCCCTTTTTGGCCAAGTGCATCATTGTCGAAGTTGTGCCCCTCTTCCTGTGCTTTACAGGCGATTCTAACGTACCTCTTGAAATCTGTTTCCTGCTATTCTGCCTCGCATTCAAGTCCGCGTCGTTGCCTTCCCTCAACAGATTTTTGGACGATAGTTGGCCTTGATTACTCTGCCAGTTTGTGAATTGCTGTGCCCCTGAGCTCCATTTTTCAACTCGTTTTTTGTGAGCTGAACGCAAGTCCAAACTTTTGGTTCAGGACCTATACTGGTTCCCGGTGGGTGGCTGAGACTTTGGTTAATTCTTCTTCCTGCCGGGAAATTAGAGTGACATGTGCCCATCCAAATGCCTAACAGCTACTCTCTCATTGGTTCTCCCTCTTCCCTTTCCTCCTCTGCCAAATGGGCAACCTGTGTGAACCAGGAGCTTAAAGGGGCTGTCTCTCCAAGTTGGGAGATTGATAGTAAAGCTGTTGGAAAGTCAAACCGGAGCACCAGGAGAGGGACTCTTCGTTGAGTTTTAGAAACCTTTCGTATTCACAGTGTGTCCATTCTCTAGGTTTCCCGTACATGTTATAGCTGTAGTAATATTCCCTTCAACCTGGAGAGGTGGGACCCATGGAATGGTTGTCATGCATTATTGCTTTAAAGGGTCTGCATTTGCTCACCCAATCTCACCAATCCTCTCAGTCCCAAGTGTCCAGCCTCATGCCACATCCAGCTGTCATCGTAGATAGGGTCATTCCAGGTTGCATCAGAGACCCTGAAGGAATTGTAAAGAATTTCCCTGTTTCTTTGTTCTGTTTTTGAAATTCCTTTTTAGAGTGGGTTTGAGCTGATTCTCGCTGCCATGTTTATGCCAGTCTAGACACACTTGATTCCCTTACGGAGACATATCAATACATAGGTTTTAAGATTCTTACTAGTCAGATCTATTCCTCTGCGGGAAATATGGGGTTTTGAGTCCCTTTCACTGAGGAAGGTGTAGGTCTTGTCTATTCCATAGTTGGTTTTTGGAACAGTACCTGTGCTTATATCAAACTCTGGTTTGATGCATCACCCCACCTCTCCTTCCCCCTTAAGCAGGCATAAGAGTGTTTTCTAAATGTGAGACTCTGTTCTCTTTCCTAACTCAGTTCATGTGTAGCCATGTTTACAGGATCTTCCTAAGTGATATCTTATGATAAGTTTCTTTTTCTGTGTGACTTCTTTCACTTAGAATCATCGTACCTGAATCCACTCATTTTGCTGCTACTGGTCTTATGACATTGATTTCATGGCTGAGGGATATTCCATCGTATGTAATTTCCACAATTTTTTGAACCATTTTTATATTTCCTGGGATATTTCCGGTGTACCCAGGTTGAGGTTCTTGTAAGCAGTGCAGCCCTCAATTTGGGGGTGGCTCTGTCTTATTGATTTTCAGTTTTCCCAAGGTATATTCCCTAGACTGGAAGTGCCCTTGGCTCTGTAGCTCTGTTGTTTACTTGTTTTAGGGAGCACAATGCACTCCTCCAGTGAGGCAGTTGGCAACTTACATCCTGCCCATCAGCATAACAAGGCTCCCATTTCGCCACGGCCTGTCTTGCCTTTCTGGTTTTTACACATTTTGTGGATGTCCCTTTTGACCCGTGGGAAGTGATACTTCTTTGTAGTGCAGATTTGCATTGCCCGCTTGCTTGCTTGGCCAAAAGGGCGTATGCGTGTTCTCCTGAATATACTCAGGAGAAAACGCATACGCCCTTTTTGGCCAAGTGCATCATTGTCGAAGTTGTGCCCCTCTTCCTGTGCTTTACCTGTGATTCCAACGTACCTCTTGAAATCTGTTTCCTGCTATTCTGCCTCGATTTCAAGTCCGCCTCGTTGCCTTCCCTCAACAGATTTTTGGACGATTGTTGGCCTTGATTACTCTGCCTGTTTGTGAATTGCTGTGCCCCTGAGCTCCATTTTCAAACTCGTTTTTTGTGAGCTGAACGCAAGTCCAAACTTTTGGTTCAGGACATATACTGGTTCCCGGTGGGTGGCTGAGACTTTGGTTTATTCTTCTTCCTGCCGGGAAATTAGAGTGACATGTGCCCATCCAAATGCCTAACAGCGACTCTCTCATTGGTTCTCCCTCTTCCCTTTCCTCCTCTGCCAAATTGGCAACCTGTGTGAACCAGGAGCTTAAAGGGGCTGTCTCTCCAAGTTGGGAGATTGATAGTAAAGCAGTTGGAAAGTCAAACCAGAGCACCAGGAGAGGGACTCTTCGTTGAGTTTTAGAAACCTTTCGTATTCACAGTGTGTCCATTCTCTAGGTTTCCCGTACATGTTAAAGCTGTAGTAATATTCCCTTCAACCTGGAGAGTTGGGAATCATGGAATGGGTGCCATGCATTATTGCTATAAAGGGTCTGCCTTTGCTCACCCAATATCTCCAATCCTCTCAGTCCCAAGTGTCCAGCCTCATGCCGCATCCAGCTGTCATCGTAGATAGGGTCATTCCAGGTTGCATCAGAGACCCTGAAGGAATTGTAAAGAATTTCCCTGTTTCTTTGTTCTGTTTTTGAAATTCCTTTTTAGAGTGGGTTTGAGCTGATTCTCGCTGCCATGTTTATGCCAGTCTAGACACACTTGATTCCCTTACGGAGACATATCAATACATAGGTTTTAAGATTCTTACTAGTCAGATCTATTCCTCTGCGGGAAATATGGGGTTTTGAGTCCCTTTCACTGAGGAAGGTGTAGGTCTTGTCTATTCCATAGTTGGTTTTTGGAACAGTACCTGTGCTTATATCAAACTCTGGTTTGATGCATCACCCCACCTCTCCTTCCCCCTTAAGCAGGCATAAGAGTGTTTTCTAAATGTGAGACTCTGTTCTCTTTCCTAACTCAGTTCATGTGTTGCCATGTTTACAGGATCTTCCTAAGTGATATCTTATGATAAGTTTCTTTTTCTGTGTGACTTCTTTCACTTAGAATCATCGTACCTGAATCCACTCATTTTGCTGCTACTGGTCTTATGACATTGATTTCATGGCTGAGGGATATTCCATCGTACGTAAGTTCCACAATGTTTTGAACCATTTTTATATTTCCTGGGATATTTCAGGTGTACCCAGGTTGAGGTTCTTGTAAGCAGTGCAGCCCTCAATTTGGGGGTGGCTCTGTCTTATGGATTTTCAGTTTTCCCAAGGTATATTCCCTAGACTGGAAGTGCCCTTGGCTCTGTAGCTCTGTTGTTTACTTGTTTTAGGGAACACAATGCACTCCTCCAGTGAGGCAGTTGGCAACTTACATCCCGCCCATCAGCATAACAAGGCTCCCTGTTCTCCAGGGCCTGTCTTGCCTTTCTGGTTTTTACACATTTTGTGGATGTCCCTTTTGACCGGTGGGAAGTGATACTTCTTTGTAGTGCAGATTTGCATTGCCCGCTTGCTTGCTTGGCCAAAAAGGGCGTATGCGTTTTCTCCTGAATATATTCAGGAGAAAACGCATACGCCCTTTTTGGCCAAGTGCATCATTGTCGAAGTTGTGCCCCTCTTCCTGTGCTTTACAGGCGATTCTAACGTACCTCTTGAAATCTGTTTCCTGCTATTCTGCCTCGCATTCAAGTCCACCTCGTTGCCTTCCCTCAACAGATTTTTGGACGATAGTTGGCCTTGATTACTCTGCCAGTTTGTGAATTGCTGTGCCCCTGAGCTCCATTTTTCAACTCGTTTTTTGTGAGCTGAACGCAAGTCCAAACATTTGGTTCAGGACCTATACTGGTTCCCGGTGGGTGGCTGAGACTTTGGTTAATTCTTCTTCCTGCCGGGAAATTAGAGTGACATGTGCCCATCCAAATGCCTAACAGCTACTCTCTCATTGGTTCTCCCTCTTCCCTTTCCTCCTCTGCCAAATGGGCAACCTGTGTGAACCAGGAGCTTAAAGGGGCTGTCTCTCCAAGTTGGGAGATTGATAGTAAAGCTGTTGGAAAGTCAAACCGGAGCACCAGGAGAGGGACTCTTCGTTGAGTTTTAGAAACCTTTCGTATTCACAGTGTGTCCATTCTCTAGGTTTCCCGTACATGTTATAGCTGTAGTAATATTCCCTTCAACCTGGAGAGGTGGGACCCATGGAATGGTTGCCATGCATTATTGCTTTAAAGGGTCTGCATTTGCTCACCCAATCTCACCAATCCTCTCAGTCCCAAGTGTCCAGCCTCATGCCACATCCAGCTGTCATCGTAGATAGGGTCATTCCAGGTTGCATCAGAGACCCTGAAGGAATTGTAAAGAATTTCCCTGTTTCTTTGTTCTGTTTTTGAAATTCCTTTTTAGAGTGGGTTTGAGCTGATTCTCGCTGCCATGTTTATGCCAGTCTAGACACACTTGATTCCCTTACGGAGACATATCAATACATAGGTTTTAAGATTCTTACTAGTCAGATCTATTCCTCTGCGGGAAATATGGGGTTTTGAGTCCCTTTCACTGAGGAAGGTGTAGGTCTTGTCTATTCCATAGTTGGTTTTTGGAACAGTACCTGTGCTTATATCAAACTCTGGTTTGATGCATCACCCCACCTCTCCTTCCCCCTTAAGCAGGCATAAGAGTGTTTTCTAAATGTGAGACTCTGTTCTCTTTCCTAACTCAGTTCATGTGTAGCCATGTTTACAGGATCTTCCTAAGTGATATCTTATGATAAGTTTCTTTTTCTGTGTGACTTCTTTCACTTAGAATCATCGTACCTGAATCCACTCATTTTGCTGCTACTGGTCTTATGACATTGATTTCATGGCTGAGGGATATTCCATCGTATGTAATTTCCACAATTTTTTGAACCATTTTTATATTTCCTGGGATATTTCCGGTGTACCCAGGTTGAGGTTCTTGTAAGCAGTGCAGCCCTCAATTTGGGGGTGGCTCTGTCTTATTGATTTTCAGTTTTCCCAAGGTATATTCCCTAGACTGGAAGTGCCCTTGGCTCTGTAGCTCTGTTGTTTACTTGTTTTAGGGAGCACAATGCACTCCTCCAGTGAGGCAGTTGGCAACTTACATCCTGCCCATCAGCATAACAAGGCTCCCATTTCGCCACGGCCTGTCTTGCCTTTCTGGTTTTTACACATTTTGTGGATGTCCCTTTTGACCCGTGGGAAGTGATACTTCTTTGTAGTGCAGATTTGCATTGCCCGCTTGCTTGCTTGGCCAAAAGGGCGTATGCGTGTTCTCCTGAATATATTCAGGAGAAAACGCATACGCCCTTTTTGGCCAAGTGCATCATTGTCGAAGTTGTGCCCCTCTTCCTGTGCTTTACCTGTGATTCCAACGTACCTCTTGAAATCTGTTTCCTGCTATTCTGCCTCGATTTCAAGTCCGCCTCGTTGCCTTCCCTCAACAGATTTTTGGACGATTGTTGGCCTTGATTACTCTGCCTGTTTGTGAATTGCTGTGCCCCTGAGCTCCATTTTCAAACTCGTTTTTTGTGAGCTGAACGCAAGTCCAAACTTTTGGTTCAGGACATATACTGGTTCCCGGTGGGTGGCTGAGACTTTGGTTTATTCTTCTTCCTGCCGGGAAATTAGAGTGACATGTGCCCATCCAAATGCCTAACAGCGACTCTCTCATTGGTTCTCCCTCTTCCCTTTCCTCCTCTGCCAAATTGGCAACCTGTGTGAACCAGGAGCTTAAAGGGGCTGTCTCTCCAAGTTGGGAGATTGATAGTAAAGCAGTTGGAAAGTCAAACCAGAGCACCAGGAGAGGGACTCTTCGTTGAGTTTTAGAAACCTTTCGTATTCACAGTGTGTCCATTCTCTAGGTTTCCCGTACATGTTAAAGCTGTAGTAATATTCCCTTCAACCTGGAGAGTTGGGAATCATGGAATGGGTGCCATGCATTATTGCTATAAAGGGTCTGCCTTTGCTCACCCAATATCTCCAATCCTCTCAGTCCCAAGTGTCCAGCCTCATGCCGCATCCAGCTGTCATCGTAGATAGGGTCATTCCAGGTTGCATCAGAGACCCTGAAGGAATTGTAAAGAATTTCCCTGTTTCTTTGTTCTGTTTTTGAAATTCCTTTTTAGAGTGGGTTTGAGCTGATTCTCGCTGCCATGTTTATGCCAGTCTAGACACACTTGATTCCCTTACGGAGACATATCAATACATAGGTTTTAAGATTCTTACTAGTCAGATCTATTCCTCTGCGGGAAATATGGGGTTTTGAGTCCCTTTCACTGAGGAAGGTGTAGGTCTTGTCTATTCCATAGTTGGTTTTTGGAACAGTACCTGTGCTTATATCAAACTCTGGTTTGATGCATCACCCCACCTCTCCTTCCCCCTTAAGCAGGCATAAGAGTGTTTTCTAAATGTGAGACTCTGTTCTCTTTCCTAACTCAGTTCATGTGTTGCCATGTTTACAGGATCTTCCTAAGTGATATCTTATGATAAGTTTCTTTTTCTGTGTGACTTCTTTCACTTAGAATCATCGTACCTGAATCCACTCATTTTGCTGCTACTGGTCTTATGACATTGATTTCATGGCTGAGGGATATTCCATCGTACGTAAGTTCCACAATGTTTTGAACCATTTTTATATTTCCTGGGATATTTCAGGTGTACCCAGGTTGAGGTTCTTGTAAGCAGTGCAGCCCTCAATTTGGGGGTGGCTCTGTCTTATGGATTTTCAGTTTTCCCAAGGTATATTCCCTAGACTGGAAGTGCCCTTGGCTCTGTAGCTCTGTTGTTTACTTGTTTTAGGGAACACAATGCACTCCTCCAGTGAGGCAGTTGGCAACTTACATCCCGCCCATCAGCATAACAAGGCTCCCTGTTCTCCAGGGCCTGTCTTGCCTTTCTGGTTTTTACACATTTTGTGGATGTCCCTTTTGACCCTTGGGAAGTGATACTTCTTTGTAGTGCAGATTTGCATTGCCCGCTTGCTTGCTTGGCCAAAAAGGGCGTATGCGTTTTCTCCTGAATATATTCAGGAGAAAACGCATACGCCCTTTTTGGCCAAGTGCATCATTGTCGAAGTTGTGCCCCTCTTCCTGTGCTTTACAGGCGATTCTAACGTACCTCTTGAAATCTGTTTCCTGCTATTCTGCCTCGCATTCAAGTCCACCTCGTTGCCTTCCCTCAACAGATTTTTGGACGATAGTTGGCCTTGATTACTCTGCCAGTTTGTGAATTGCTGTGCCCCTGAGCTCCATTTTTCAACTCGTTTTTTGTGAGCTGAACGCAAGTCCAAACATTTGGTTCAGGACCTATACTGGTTCCCGGTGGGTGGCTGAGACTTTGGTTAATTCTTCTTCCTGCCGGGAAATTAGAGTGACATGTGCCCATCCAAATGCCTAACAGCTACTCTCTCATTGGTTCTCCCTCTTCCCTTTCCTCCTCTGCCAAATGGGCAACCTGTGTGAACCAGGAGCTTAAAGGGGCTGTCTCTCCAAGTTGGGAGATTGATAGTAAAGCTGTTGGAAAGTCAAACCGGAGCACCAGGAGAGGGACTCTTCGTTGAGTTTTAGAAACCTTTCGTATTCACAGTGTGTCCATTCTCTAGGTTTCCCGTACATGTTATAGCTGTAGTAATATTCCCTTCAACCTGGAGAGGTGGGACCCATGGAATGGTTGCCATGCATTATTGCTTTAAAGGGTCTGCATTTGCTCACCCAATCTCACCAATCCTCTCAGTCCCAAGTGTCCAGCCTCATGCCACATCCAGCTGTCATCGTAGATAGGGTCATTCCAGGTTGCATCAGAGACCCTGAAGGAATTGTAAAGAATTTCCCTGTTTCTTTGTTCTGTTTTTGAAATTCCTTTTTAGAGTGGGTTTGAGCTGATTCTCGCTGCCATGTTTATGCCAGTCTAGACACACTTGATTCCCTTACGGAGACATATCAATACATAGGTTTTAAGATTCTTACTAGTCAGATCTATTCCTCTGCGGGAAATATGGGGTTTTGAGTCCCTTTCACTGAGGAAGGTGTAGGTCTTGTCTATTCCATAGTTGGTTTTTGGAACAGTACCTGTGCTTATATCAAACTCTGGTTTGATGCATCACCCCACCTCTCCTTCCCCCTTAAGCAGGCATAAGAGTGTTTTCTAAATGTGAGACTCTGTTCTCTTTCCTAACTCAGTTCATGTGTAGCCATGTTTACAGGATCTTCCTAAGTGATATCTTATGATAAGTTTCTTTTTCTGTGTGACTTCTTTCACTTAGAATCATCGTACCTGAATCCACTCATTTTGCTGCTACTGGTCTTATGACATTGATTTCATGGCTGAGGGATATTCCATCGTATGTAATTTCCACAATTTTTTGAACCATTTTTATATTTCCTGGGATATTTCCGGTGTACCCAGGTTGAGGTTCTTGTAAGCAGTGCAGCCCTCAATTTGGGGGTGGCTCTGTCTTATTGATTTTCAGTTTTCCCAAGGTATATTCCCTAGACTGGAAGTGCCCTTGGCTCTGTAGCTCTGTTGTTTACTTGTTTTAGGGAGCACAATGCACTCCTCCAGTGAGGCAGTTGGCAACTTACATCCTGCCCATCAGCATAACAAGGCTCCCATTTCGCCACGGCCTGTCTTGCCTTTCTGGTTTTTACACATTTTGTGGATGTCCCTTTTGACCCGTGGGAAGTGATACTTCTTTGTAGTGCAGATTTGCATTGCCCGCTTGCTTGCTTGGCCAAAAGGGCGTATGCGTGTTCTCCTGAATATATTCAGGAGAAAACGCATACGCCCTTTTTGGCCAAGTGCATCATTGTCGAAGTTGTGCCCCTCTTCCTGTGCTTTACCTGTGATTCCAACGTACCTCTTGAAATCTGTTTCCTGCTATTCTGCCTCGATTTCAAGTCCGCCTCGTTGCCTTCCCTCAACAGATTTTTGGACGATTGTTGGCCTTGATTACTCTGCCTGTTTGTGAATTGCTGTGCCCCTGAGCTCCATTTTCAAACTCGTTTTTTGTGAGCTGAACGCAAGTCCAAACTTTTGGTTCAGGACATATACTGGTTCCCGGTGGGTGGCTGAGACTTTGGTTTATTCTTCTTCCTGCCGGGAAATTAGAGTGACATGTGCCCATCCAAATGCCTAACAGCGACTCTCTCATTGGTTCTCCCTCTTCCCTTTCCTCCTCTGCCAAATTGGCAACCTGTGTGAACCAGGAGCTTAAAGGGGCTGTCTCTCCAAGTTGGGAGATTGATAGTAAAGCAGTTGGAAAGTCAAACCAGAGCACCAGGAGAGGGACTCTTCGTTGAGTTTTAGAAACCTTTCGTATTCACAGTGTGTCCATTCTCTAGGTTTCCCGTACATGTTAAAACTGTAGTAATATTCCCTTCAACCTGGAGAGTTGGGAATCATGGAATGGGTGCCATGCATTATTGCTATAAAGGGTCTGCCTTTGCTCACCCAATATCTCCAATCCTCTCAGTCCCAAGTGTCCAGCCTCATGCCGCATCCAGCTGTCATCGTAGATAGGGTCATTCCAGGTTGCATCAGAGACCCTGAAGGAATTGTAAAGAATTTCCCTGTTTCTTTGTTCTGTTTTTGAAATTCCTTTTTAGAGTGGGTTTGAGCTGATTCTCGCTGCCATGTTTATGCCAGTCTAGACACACTTGATTCCCTTACGGAGACATATCAATACATAGGTTTTAAGATTCTTACTAGTCAGATCTATTCCTCTGCGGGAAATATGGGGTTTTGAGTCCCTTTCACTGAGGAAGGTGTAGGTCTTGTCTATTCCATAGTTGGTTTTTGGAACAGTACCTGTGCTTATATCAAACTCTGGTTTGATGCATCACCCCACCTCTCCTTCCCCCTTAAGCAGGCATAAGAGTGTTTTCTAAATGTGAGACTCTGTTCTCTTTCCTAACTCAGTTCATGTGTTGCCATGTTTACAGGATCTTCCTAAGTGATATCTTATGATAAGTTTCTTTTTCTGTGTGACTTCTTTCACTTAGAATCATCGTACCTGAATCCACTCATTTTGCTGCTACTGGTCTTATGACATTGATTTCATGGCTGAGGGATATTCCATCGTACGTAAGTTCCACAATGTTTTGAACCATTTTTATATTTCCTGGGATATTTCAGGTGTACCCAGGTTGAGGTTCTTGTAAGCAGTGCAGCCCTCAATTTGGGGGTGGCTCTGTCTTATGGATTTTCAGTTTTCCCAAGGTATATTCCCTAGACTGGAAGTGCCCTTGGCTCTGTAGCTCTGTTGTTTACTTGTTTTAGGGAACACAATGCACTCCTCCAGTGAGGCAGTTGGCAACTTACATCCCGCCCATCAGCATAACAAGGCTCCCTGTTCTCCAGGGCCTGTCTTGCCTTTCTGGTTTTTACACATTTTGTGGATGTCCCTTTTGACCCTTGGGAAGTGATACTTCTTTGTAGTGCAGATTTGCATTGCCCGCTTGCTTGCTTGGCCAAAAAGGGCGTATGCGTTTTCTCCTGAATATATTCAGGAGAAAACGCATACGCCCTTTTTGGCCAAGTGCATCATTGTCGAAGTTGTGCCCCTCTTCCTGTGCTTTACAGGCGATTCTAACGTACCTCTTGAAATCTGTTTCCTGCTATTCTGCCTCGCATTCAAGTCCACCTCGTTGCCTTCCCTCAACAGATTTTTGGACGATAGTTGGCCTTGATTACTCTGCCAGTTTGTGAATTGCTGTGCCCCTGAGCTCCATTTTTCAACTCGTTTTTTGTGAGCTGAACGCAAGTCCAAACATTTGGTTCAGGACCTATACTGGTTCCCGGTGGGTGGCTGAGACTTTGGTTAATTCTTCTTCCTGCCGGGAAATTAGAGTGACATGTGCCCATCCAAATGCCTAACAGCTACTCTCTCATTGGTTCTCCCTCTTCCCTTTCCTCCTCTGCCAAATGGGCAACCTGTGTGAACCAGGAGCTTAAAGGGGCTGTCTCTCCAAGTTGGGAGATTGATAGTAAAGCTGTTGGAAAGTCAAACCGGAGCACCAGGAGAGGGACTCTTCGTTGAGTTTTAGAAACCTTTCGTATTCACAGTGTGTCCATTCTCTAGGTTTCCCGTACATGTTATAGCTGTAGTAATATTCCCTTCAACCTGGAGAGGTGGGACCCATGGAATGGTTGCCATGCATTATTGCTTTAAAGGGTCTGCATTTGCTCACCCAATCTCACCAATCCTCTCAGTCCCAAGTGTCCAGCCTCATGCCACATCCAGCTGTCATCGTAGATAGGGTCATTCCAGGTTGCATCAGAGACCCTGAAGGAATTGTAAAGAATTTCCCTGTTTCTTTGTTCTGTTTTTGAAATTCCTTTTTAGAGTGGGTTTGAGCTGATTCTCGCTGCCATGTTTATGCCAGTCTAGACACACTTGATTCCCTTACGGAGACATATCAATACATAGGTTTTAAGATTCTTACTAGTCAGATCTATTCCTCTGCGGGAAATATGGGGTTTTGAGTCCCTTTCACTGAGGAAGGTGTAGGTCTTGTCTATTCCATAGTTGGTTTTTGGAACAGTACCTGTGCTTATATCAAACTCTGGTTTGATGCATCACCCCACCTCTCCTTCCCCCTTAAGCAGGCATAAGAGTGTTTTCTAAATGTGAGACTCTGTTCTCTTTCCTAACTCAGTTCATGTGTAGCCATGTTTACAGGATCTTCCTAAGTGATATCTTATGATAAGTTTCTTTTTCTGTGTGACTTCTTTCACTTAGAATCATCGTACCTGAATCCACTCATTTTGCTGCTACTGGTCTTATGACATTGATTTCATGGCTGAGGGATATTCCATCGTATGTAATTTCCACAATTTTTTGAACCATTTTTATATTTCCTGGGATATTTCCGGTGTACCCAGGTTGAGGTTCTTGTAAGCAGTGCAGCCCTCAATTTGGGGGTGGCTCTGTCTTATTGATTTTCAGTTTTCCCAAGGTATATTCCCTAGACTGGAAGTGCCCTTGGCTCTGTAGCTCTGTTGTTTACTTGTTTTAGGGAGCACAATGCACTCCTCCAGTGAGGCAGTTGGCAACTTACATCCTGCCCATCAGCATAACAAGGCTCCCATTTCGCCACGGCCTGTCTTGCCTTTCTGGTTTTTACACATTTTGTGGATGTCCCTTTTGACCCGTGGGAAGTGATACTTCTTTGTAGTGCAGATTTGCATTGCCCGCTTGCTTGCTTGGCCAAAAGGGCGTATGCGTGTTCTCCTGAATATATTCAGGAGAAAACGCATACGCCCTTTTTGGCCAAGTGCATCATTGTCGAAGTTGTGCCCCTCTTCCTGTGCTTTACCTGTGATTCCAACGTACCTCTTGAAATCTGTTTCCTGCTATTCTGCCTCGATTTCAAGTCCGCCTCGTTGCCTTCCCTCAACAGATTTTTGGACGATTGTTGGCCTTGATTACTCTGCCTGTTTGTGAATTGCTGTGCCCCTGAGCTCCATTTTCAAACTCGTTTTTTGTGAGCTGAACGCAAGTCCAAACTTTTGGTTCAGGACATATACTGGTTCCCGGTGGGTGGCTGAGACTTTGGTTTATTCTTCTTCCTGCCGGGAAATTAGAGTGACATGTGCCCATCCAAATGCCTAACAGCTACTCTCTCATTGGTTCTCCCTCTTCCCTTTCCTCCTCTGCCAAATGGGCAACCTGTGTGAACCAGGAGCTTAAAGGGGCTGTCTCTCCAAGTTGGGAGATTGATAGTAAAGCTGTTGGAAAGTCAAACCGGAGCACCAGGAGAGGGACTCTTCGTTGAGTTTTAGAAACCTTTCGTATTCACAGTGTGTCCATTCTCTAGGTTTCCCGTACATGTTATAGCTGTAGTAATATTCCCTTCAACCTGGAGAGGTGGGACCCATGGAATGGTTGCCATGCATTATTGCTTTAAAGGGTCTGCATTTGCTCACCCAATCTCACCAATCCTCTCAGTCCCAAGTGTCCAGCCTCATGCCACATCCAGCTGTCATCGTAGATAGGGTCATTCCAGGTTGCATCAGAGACCCTGAAGGAATTGTAAAGAATTTCCCTGTTTCTTTGTTCTGTTTTTGAAATTCCTTTTTAGAGTGGGTTTGAGCTGATTCTCGCTGCCATGTTTATGCCAGTCTAGACACACTTGATTCCCTTACGGAGACATATCAATACATAGGTTTTAAGATTCTTACTAGTCAGATCTATTCCTCTGCGGGAAATATGGGGTTTTGAGTCCCTTTCACTGAGGAAGGTGTAGGTCTTGTCTATTCCATAGTTGGTTTTTGGAACAGTACCTGTGCTTATATCAAACTCTGGTTTGATGCATCACCCCACCTCTCCTTCCCCCTTAAGCAGGCATAAGAGTGTTTTCTAAATGTGAGACTCTGTTCTCTTTCCTAACTCAGTTCATGTGTAGCCATGTTTACAGGATCTTCCTAAGTGATATCTTATGATAAGTTTCTTTTTCTGTGTGACTTCTTTCACTTAGAATCATCGTACCTGAATCCACTCATTTTGCTGCTACTGGTCTTATGACATTGATTTCATGGCTGAGGGATATTCCATCGTATGTAATTTCCACAATTTTTTGAACCATTTTTATATTTCCTGGGATATTTCCGGTGTACCCAGGTTGAGGTTCTTGTAAGCAGTGCAGCCCTCAATTTGGGGGTGGCTCTGTCTTATTGATTTTCAGTTTTCCCAAGGTATATTCCCTAGACTGGAAGTGCCCTTGGCTCTGTAGCTCTGTTGTTTACTTGTTTTAGGGAGCACAATGCACTCCTCCAGTGAGGCAGTTGGCAACTTACATCCTGCCCATCAGCATAACAAGGCTCCCATTTCGCCACGGCCTGTCTTGCCTTTCTGGTTTTTACACATTTTGTGGATGTCCCTTTTGACCCGTGGGAAGTGATACTTCTTTGTAGTGCAGATTTGCATTGCCCGCTTGCTTGCTTGGCCAAAAGGGCGTATGCGTGTTCTCCTGAATATATTCAGGAGAAAACGCATACGCCCTTTTTGGCCAAGTGCATCATTGTCGAAGTTGTGCCCCTCTTCCTGTGCTTTACCTGTGATTCCAACGTACCTCTTGAAATCTGTTTCCTGCTATTCTGCCTCGATTTCAAGTCCGCCTCGTTGCCTTCCCTCAACAGATTTTTGGACGATTGTTGGCCTTGATTACTCTGCCTGTTTGTGAATTGCTGTGCCCCTGAGCTCCATTTTCAAACTCGTTTTTTGTGAGCTGAACGCAAGTCCAAACTTTTGGTTCAGGACCTATACTGGTTCCCGGTGGGTGGCTGAGACTTTGGTTTATTCTTCTTCCTGCCGGGAAATTAGAGTGACATGTGCCCATCCAAATGCCTAACAGCGACTCTCTCATTGGTTCTCCCTCTTCCCTTTCCTCCTCTGCCAAATTGGCAACCTGTGTGAACCAGGAGCTTAAAGGGGCTGTCTCTCCAAGTTGGGAGATTGATAGTAAAGCAGTTGGAAAGTCAAACCAGAGCACCAGGAGAGGGACTCTTCGTTGAGTTTTAGAAACCTTTCGTATTCACAGTGTGTCCATTCTCTAGGTTTCCCGTACATGTTAAAGCTGTAGTAATATTCCCTTCAACCTGGAGAGTTGGGAATCATGGAATGGGTGCCATGCATTATTGCTATAAAGGGTCTGCCTTTGCTCACCCAATATCTCCAATCCTCTCAGTCCCAAGTGTCCAGCCTCATGCCGCATCCAGCTGTCATTGTAGATAGGGTCATTCCAGGTTGCATCAGAGACCCTGAAGGAATTGTAAAGAATTTCCCTGTTTCTTTGTTCTGTTTTTGAAATTCCTTTTTAGAGTGGGTTTGAGCTGATTCTCGCTGCCATGTTTATGCCAGTCTAGACACACTTGATTCCCTTACGGAGACATATCAATACATAGGTTTTAAGATTCTTACTAGTCAGATCTATTCCTCTGCGGGAAATATGGGGTTTTGAGTCCCTTTCACTGAGGAAGGTGTAGGTCTTGTCTATTCCATAGTTGGTTTTTGGAACAGTACCTGTGCTTATATCAAACTCTGGTTTGATGCATCACCCCACCTCTCCTTCCCCCTTAAGCAGGCATAAGAGTGTTTTCTAAATGTGAGACTCTGTTCTCTTTCCTAACTCAGTTCATGTGTTGCCATGTTTACAGGATCTTCCTAAGTGATATCTTATGATAAGTTTCTTTTTCTGTGTGACTTCTTTCACTTAGAATCATCGTACCTGAATCCACTCATTTTGCTGCTACTGGTCTTATGACATTGATTTCATGGCTGAGGGATATTCCATCGTACGTAAGTTCCACAATGTTTTGAACCATTTTTATATTTCCTGGGATATTTCAGGTGTACCCGGGTTGAGGTTCTTGTAAGCAGTGCAGCCCTCAATTTGGGGGTGGCTCTGTCTTATGGATTTTCAGTTTTCCCAAGGTATATTCCCTAGACTGGAAGTGCCCTTGGCTCTGTAGCTCTGTTGTTTACTTGTTTTAGGGAACACAATGCACTCCTCCAGTGAGGCAGTTGGCAACTTACATCCCGCCCATCAGCATAACAAGGCTCCCTGTTCTCCAGGGCCTGTCTTGCCTTTCTGGTTTTTACACATTTTGTGGATGTCCCTTTTGACCGGTGGGAAGTGATACTTCTTTGTAGTGCAGATTTGCATTGCCCGCTTGCTTGCTTGGCCAAAAAGGGCGTATGCGTTTTCTCCTGAATATATTCAGGAGAAAACGCATACGCCCTTTTTGGCCAAGTGCATCATTGTCGAAGTTGTGCCCCTCTTCCTGTGCTTTACAGGCGATTCTAACGTACCTCTTGAAATCTGTTTCCTGCTATTCTGCCTCGCATTCAAGTCCACCTCGTTGCCTTCCCTCAACAGATTTTTGGACGATAGTTGGCCTTGATTACTCTGCCAGTTTGTGAATTGCTGTGCCCCTGAGCTCCATTTTTCAACTCGTTTTTTGTGAGCTGAACGCAAGTCCAAACATTTGGTTCAGGACCTATACTGGTTCCCGGTGGGTGGCTGAGACTTTGGTTAATTCTTCTTCCTGCCGGGAAATTAGAGTGACATGTGCCCATCCAAATGCCTAACAGCTACTCTCTCATTGGTTCTCCCTCTTCCCTTTCCTCCTCTGCCAAATGGGCAACCTGTGTGAACCAGGAGCTTAAAGGGGCTGTCTCTCCAAGTTGGGAGATTGATAGTAAAGCTGTTGGAAAGTCAAACCGGAGCACCAGGAGAGGGACTCTTCGTTGAGTTTTAGAAACCTTTCGTATTCACAGTGTGTCCATTCTCTAGGTTTCCCGTACATGTTATAGCTGTAGTAATATTCCCTTCAACCTGGAGAGGTGGGACCCATGGAATGGTTGCCATGCATTATTGCTTTAAAGGGTCTGCATTTGCTCACCCAATCTCACCAATCCTCTCAGTCCCAAGTGTCCAGCCTCATGCCACATCCAGCTGTCATCGTAGATAGGGTCATTCCAGGTTGCATCAGAGACCCTGAAGGAATTGTAAAGAATTTCCCTGTTTCTTTGTTCTGTTTTTGAAATTCCTTTTTAGAGTGGGTTTGAGCTGATTCTCGCTGCCATGTTTATGCCAGTCTAGACACACTTGATTCCCTTACGGAGACATATCAATACATAGGTTTTAAGATTCTTACTAGTCAGATCTATTCCTCTGCGGGAAATATGGGGTTTTGAGTCCCTTTCACTGAGGAAGGTGTAGGTCTTGTCTATTCCATAGTTGGTTTTTGGAACAGTACCTGTGCTTATATCAAACTCTGGTTTGATGCATCACCCCACCTCTCCTTCCCCCTTAAGCAGGCATAAGAGTGTTTTCTAAATGTGAGACTCTGTTCTCTTTCCTAACTCAGTTCATGTGTTGCCATGTTTACAGGATCTTCCTAAGTGATATCTTATGATAAGTTTCTTTTTCTGTGTGACTTCTTTCACTTAGAATCATCGTACCTGAATCCACTCATTTTGCTGCTACTGGTCTTATGACATTGATTTCATGGCTGAGGGATATTCCATCGTACGTAAGTTCCACAATGTTTTGAACCATTTTTATATTTCCTGGGATATTTCCGGTGTACCCAGGTTGAGGTTCTTGTAAGCAGTGCAGCCCTCAATTTGGGGGTGGCTCTGTCTTATGGATTTTCAGTTTTCCCAAGGTATATTCCCTAGACTGGAAGTGCCCTTGGCTCTGTAGCTCTGTTGTTTACTTGTTTTAGGGAACACAATGCACTCCTCCAGTGAGGCAGTTGGCAACTTACATCCCGCCCATCAGCATAACAAGGCTCCCTGTTCTCCAGGGCCTGTCTTGCCTTTCTGGTTTTTACACATTTTGTGGATGTCCCTTTTGACCGGTGGGAAGTGATACTTCTTTGTAGTGCAGATTTGCATTGCCCGCTTGCTTGCTTGGCCAAAAAGGGCGTATGCGTTTTCTCCTGAATATATTCAGGAGAAAACGCATACGCCCTTTTTGGCCAAGTGCATCATTGTCGAAGTTGTGCCCCTCTTCCTGTGCTTTACAGGCGATTCTAACGTACCTCTTGAAATCTGTTTCCTGCTATTCTGCCTCGCATTCAAGTCCGCCTCGTTGCCTTCCCTCAACAGATTTTTGGACGATAGTTGGCCTTGATTACTCTGCCAGTTTGTGAATTGCTGTGCCCCTGAGCTCCATTTTTCAACTCGTTTTTTGTGAGCTGAACGCAAGTCCAAACATTTGGTTCAGGACCTATACTGGTTCCCGGTGGGTGGCTGAGACTTTGGTTAATTCTTCTTCCTGCCGGGAAATTAGAGTGACATGTGCCCATCCAAATGCCTAACAGCTACTCTCTCATTGGTTCTCCCTCTTCCCTTTCCTCCTCTGCCAAATGGGCAACCTGTGTGAACCAGGAGCTTAAAGGGGCTGTCTCTCCAAGTTGGGAGATTGATAGTAAAGCTGTTGGAAAGTCAAACCGGAGCACCAGGAGAGGGACTCTTCGTTGAGTTTTAGAAACCTTTCGTATTCACAGTGTGTCCATTCTCTAGGTTTCCCGTACATGTTATAGCTGTAGTAATATTCACTTCAACCTGGAGAGGTGGGACCCATGGAATGGTTGCCATGCATTATTGCTTTAAAGGGTCTGCATTTGCTCACCCAATCTCACCAATCCTCTCAGTCCCAAGTGTCCAGCCTCATGCCACATCCAGCTGTCATCGTAGATAGGGTCATTCCAGGTTGCATCAGAGACCCTGAAGGAATTGTAAAGAATTTCCCTGTTTCTTTGTTCTGTTTTTGAAATTCCTTTTTAGAGTGGGTTTGAGCTGATTCTCGCTGCCATGTTTATGCCAGTCTAGACACACTTGATTCCCTTACGGAGACATATCAATACATAGGTTTTAAGATTCTTACTAGTCAGATCTATTCCTCTGCGGGAAATATGGGGTTTTGAGTCCCTTTCACTGAGGAAGGTGTAGGTCTTGTCTATTCCATAGTTGGTTTTTGGAACAGTACCTGTGCTTATATCAAACTCTGGTTTGATGCATCACCCCACCTCTCCTTCCCCCTTAAGCAGGCATAAGAGTGTTTTCTAAATGTGAGACTCTGTTCTCTTTCCTAACTCAGTTCATGTGTAGCCATGTTTACAGGATCTTCCTAAGTGATATCTTATGATAAGTTTCTTTTTCTGTGTGACTTCTTTCACTTAGAATCATCGTACCTGAATCCACTCATTTTGCTGCTACTGGTCTTATGACATTGATTTCATGGCTGAGGGATATTCCATCGTACGTAAGTTCCACAATGTTTTGAACCATTTTTATATTTCCTGGGATATTTCAGGTGTACCCAGGTTGAGGTTCTTGTAAGCAGTGCAGCCCTCAATTTGGGGGTGGCTCTGTCTTATGGATTTTCAGTTTTCCCAAGGTATATTCCCTAGACTGGAAGTGCCCTTGGCTCTGTAGCTCTGTTGTTTACTTGTTTTAGGGAACACAATGCACTCCTCCAGTGAGGCAGTTGGCAACTTACATCCCGCCCATCAGCATAACAAGGCTCCCTGTTCTCCAGGGCCTGTCTTGCCTTTCTGGTTTTTACACATTTTGTGGATGTCCCTTTTGACCGGTGGGAAGTGATACTTCTTTGTAGTGCAGATTTGCATTGCCCGCTTGCTTGCTTGGCCAAAAAGGGCGTATGCGTTTTCTCCTGAATATATTCAGGAGAAAACGCATACGCCCTTTTTGGCCAAGTGCATCATTGTCGAAGTTGTGCCCCTCTTCCTGTGCTTTACAGGCGATTCTAACGTACCTCTTGAAATCTGTTTCCTGCTATTCTGCCTCGCATTCAAGTCCGCCTCGTTGCCTTCCCTCAACAGATTTTTGGACGATAGTTGGCCTTGATTACTCTGCCAGTTTGTGAATTGCTGTGCCCCTGAGCTCCATTTTTCAACTCGTTTTTTGTGAGCTGAACGCAAGTCCAAACATTTGGTTCAGGACCTATACTGGTTCCCGGTGGGTGGCTGAGACTTTGGTTAATTCTTCTTCCTGCCGGGAAATTAGAGTGACATGTGCCCATCCAAATGCCTAACAGCTACTCTCTCATTGGTTCTCCCTCTTCCCTTTCCTCCTCTGCCAAATGGGCAACCTGTGTGAACCAGGAGCTTAAAGGGGCTGTCTCTCCAAGTTGGGAGATTGATAGTAAAGCTGTTGGAAAGTCAAACCGGAGCACCAGGAGAGGGACTCTTCGTTGAGTTTTAGAAACCTTTCGTATTCACAGTGTGTCCATTCTCTAGGTTTCCCGTACATGTTATAGCTGTAGTAATATTCACTTCAACCTGGAGAGGTGGGACCCATGGAATGGTTGCCATGCATTATTGCTTTAAAGGGTCTGCATTTGCTCACCCAATCTCACCAATCCTCTCAGTCCCAAGTGTCCAGCCTCATGCCACATCCAGCTGTCATCGTAGATAGGGTCATTCCAGGTTGCATCAGAGACCCTGAAGGAATTGTAAAGAATTTCCCTGTTTCTTTGTTCTGTTTTTGAAATTCCTTTTTAGAGTGGGTTTGAGCTGATTCTCGCTGCCATGTTTATGCCAGTCTAGACACACTTGATTCCCTTACGGAGACATATCAATACATAGGTTTTAAGATTCTTACTAGTCAGATCTATTCCTCTGCGGGAAATATGGGGTTTTGAGTCCCTTTCACTGAGGAAGGTGTAGGTCTTGTCTATTCCATAGTTGGTTTTTGGAACAGTACCTGTGCTTATATCAAACTCTGGTTTGATGCATCACCCCACCTCTCCTTCCCCCTTAAGCAGGCATAAGAGTGTTTTCTAAATGTGAGACTCTGTTCTCTTTCCTAACTCAGTTCATGTGTAGCCATGTTTACAGGATCTTCCTAAGTGATATCTTATGATAAGTTTCTTTTTCTGTGTGACTTCTTTCACTTAGAATCATCGTACCTGAATCCACTCATTTTGCTGCTACTGGTCTTATGACATTGATTTCATGGCTGAGGGATATTCCATCGTACGTAAGTTCCACAATGTTTTGAACCATTTTTATATTTCCTGGGATATTTCAGGTGTACCCAGGTTGAGGTTCTTGTAAGCAGTGCAGCCCTCAATTTGGGGGTGGCTCTGTCTTATGGATTTTCAGTTTTCCCAAGGTATATTCCCTAGACTGGAAGTGCCCTTGGCTCTGTAGCTCTGTTGTTTACTTGTTTTAGGGAACACAATGCACTCCTCCAGTGAGGCAGTTGGCAACTTACATCCCGCCCATCAGCATAACAAGGCTCCCTGTTCTCCAGGGCCTGTCTTGCCTTTCTGGTTTTTACACATTTTGTGGATGTCCCTTTTGACCGTTGGGAAGTGATACTTCTTTGTAGTGCAGATTTGCATTGCCCGCTTGCTTGCTTGGCCAAAAAGGGCGTATGCGTTTTCTCCTGAATATATTCAGGAGAAAACGCATACGCCCTTTTTGGCCAAGTGCATCATTGTCGAAGTTGTGCCCCTCTTCCTGTGCTTTACAGGCGATTCTAACGTACCTCTTGAAATCTGTTTCCTGCTATTCTGCCTCGCATTCAAGTCCGCCTCGTTGCCTTCCCTCAACAGATTTTTGGACGATAGTTGGCCTTGATTACTCTGCCAGTTTGTGAATTGCTGTGCCCCTGAGCTCCATTTTTCAACTCGTTTTTTGTGAGCTGAACGCAAGTCCAAACATTTGGTTCAGGACCTATACTGGTTCCCGGTGGGTGGCTGAGACTTTGGTTCATTCTTCTTCCTGCCGGGAAATTAGAGTGACATGTGCCCATCCAAATGCCTAACAGCTACTCTCTCATTGGTTCTCCCTCTTCCCTTTCCTCCTCTGCCAAATGGGCAACCTGTGTGAACCAGGAGCTTAAAGGGGCTGTCTCTCCAAGTTGGGAGATTGATAGTAAAGCTGTTGGAAAGTCAAACCGGAGCACCAGGAGAGGGACTCTTCGTTGAGTTTTAGAAACCTTTCGTATTCACAGTGTGTCCATTCTCTAGGTTTCCCGTACATGTTATAGCTGTAGTAATATTCCCTTCAACCTGGAGAGGTGGGACCCATGGAATGGTTGCCATGCATTATTGCTTTAAAGGGTCTGCATTTGCTCACCCAATCTCACCAATCCTCTCAGTCCCAAGTGTCCAGCCTCATGCCACATCCAGCTGTCATCGTAGATAGGGTCATTCCAGGTTGCATCAGAGACCCTGAAGGAATTGTAAAGAATTTCCCTGTTTCTTTGTTCTGTTTTTGAAATTCCTTTTTAGAGTGGGTTTGAGCTGATTCTCGCTGCCATGTTTATGCCAGTCTAGACACACTTGATTCCCTTACGGAGACATATCAATACATAGGTTTTAAGATTCTTACTAGTCAGATCTATTCCTCTGTGGGAAATATGGGGTTTTGAGTCCCTTTCACTGAGGAAGGTGTAGGTCTTGTCTATTCCATAGTTGGTTTTTGGAACAGTACCTGTGCTTATATCAAACTCTGGTTTGATGCATCACCCCACCTCTCCTTCCCCCTTAAGCAGGCATAAGAGTGTTTTCTAAATGTGAGACTCTGTTCTCTTTCCTAACTCAGTTCATGTGTAGCCATGTTTACAGGATCTTCCTAAGTGATATCTTATGATAAGTTTCTTTTTCTGTGTGACTTCTTTCACTTAGAATCATCGTACCTGAATCCACTCATTTTGCTGCTACTGGTCTTATGACATTGATTTCATGGCTGAGGGATATTCCATCGTACGTAATTTCCACAATTTTTTGAACCATTTTTATATTTCCTGGGATATTTCCGGTGTACCCAGGTTGAGGTTCTTGTAAGCAGTGCAGCCCTCAATTTGGGGGTGGCTCTGTCTTATTGATTTTCAGTTTTCCCAAGGTATATTCCCTAGACTGGAAGTGCCCTTGGCTCTGTAGCTCTGTTGTTTACTTGTTTTAGGGAGCACAATGCACTCCTCCAGTGAGGCAGTTGGCAACTTACATCCTGCCCATCAGCATAACAAGGCTCCCATTTCGCCACGGCCTGTCTTGCCTTTCTGGTTTTTACACATTTTGTGGATGTCCCTTTTGACCCGTGGGAAGTGATACTTCTTTGTAGTGCAGATTTGCATTGCCAGCTTGCTTGCTTGGCCAAAAGGGCGTATGCGTGTTCTCCTGAATATATTCAGGAGAATACGCATACGCCCTTTTTGGCCAAGTGCATCATTGTCGAAGTTGTGCCCCTCTTCCTGTGCTTTACCTGTGATTCCAACGTACCTCTTGAAATCTGTTTCCTGCTATTCTGCCTCGATTTCAAGTCCGCCTCGTTGCCTTCCCTCAACAGATTTTTGGACGATTGTTGGCCTTGATTACTTTGCCTGTTTGTGAATTGCTGTGCCCCTGAGCTCCATTTTCAAACTCGTTTTTTGTGAGCTGAACGCAAGTCCAAACTTTTGGTTCAGGACCTATACTGGTTCCCGGTGGGTGGCTGAGACTTTGGTTAATTCTTCTTCCTGCCGGGAAATTAGAGTGACATGTGCCCATCCAAATGCCTAACAGCTACTCTCTCATTGGTTCTCCCTCTTCCCTTTCCTCCTCTGCCAAATGGGCAACCTGTGTGAACCAGGAGCTTAAAGGGGCTGTCTCTCCAAGTTGGGAGATTGATAGTAAAGCAGTTGGAAATTCAAACCAGAGCACCAGGAGAGGGACTCTTCGTTGAGTTTTAGAAACCATTCGTATTCACAGTGTGTCCATTCTCTAGGTTTCCCGTACATGTTAAAGCTGTAGTAATATTCCCTTCAACCTGGAGAGTTGGGAATCATGGAAAGGGTGCCATGCATTATTGCTATAAAGGGTCTGCCTTTGCTCACCCAATATCTCCAATCCTCTCAGTCCCAAGTGTCCAGCCTCATGCCGCATCCAGCTGTCATCGTAGATAGGGTCATTCCAGGTTGCATCAGAGACCCTGAAGGAATTGTTAAGAATTTCCCTGTTTCTTTGTTCTGTTTTTGAAATTCCTTTTTAGAGTGGGTTTGAGCTGATTCTCGCTGCCATATTTATGCCAGTCTAGACACACTTGATTCCCTTACGGAGACATATCAATACATAGGTTTTAAGATTCTTACTAGTCAGATCTATTCCTCTGCGGGAAATATGGGGTTTTGAGTCCCTTTCACTGAGGAAGGTGTAGGTCTTGTCTATTCCATAGTTGGTTTTTGGAACAGTACCTGTGCTTATATCAAACTCTGGTTTGATGCATCACCCCACCTCTCCTTCCCCCTTAAGCAGGCATAAGAGTGTTTTCTAAATGTGAGACTCTGTTCTCTTTCCTAACTCAGTTCATGTGTTGCCATGTTTACAGGATCTTCCTAAGTGATATCTTATGATAAGTTTCTTTTTCTGTGTGACTTCTTTCACTTAGAATCATCGTACCTGAATCCACTCATTTTGCTGCTACTGGTCTTATGACATTGATTTCATGGCTGAGGGATATTCCATCGTACGTAAGTTCCACAATGTTTTGAACCATTTTTATATTTCCTGGGATATTTCAGGTGTACCCAGGTTGAGGTTCTTGTAAGCAGTGCAGCCCTCAATTTGGGGGTGGCTCTGTCTTATGGATTTTCAGTTTTCCCAAGGTATATTCCCTAGACTGGAAGTGCCCTTGGCTCTGTAGCTCTGTTGTTTACTTGTTTTAGGGAACACAATGCACTCCTCCAGTGAGGCAGTTGGCAACTTACATCCCGCCCATCAGCATAACAAGGCTCCCTGTTCTCCAGGGCCTGTCTTGCCTTTCTGGTTTTTACACATTTTGTGGATGTCCCTTTTGACCGTTGGGAAGTGATACTTCTTTGTAGTGCAGATTTGCATTGCCCGCTTGCTTGCTTGGCCAAAAAGGGCGTATGCGTTTTCTCCTGAATATATTCAGGAGAAAACGCATACGCCCTTTTTGGCCAAGTGCATCATTGTCGAAGTTGTGCCCCTCTTCCTGTGCTTTACAGGCGATTCTAACGTACCTCTTGAAATCTGTTTCCTGCTATTCTGCCTCGCATTCAAGTCCGCCTCGTTGCCTTCCCTCAACAGATTTTTGGACGATAGTTGGCCTTGATTACTCTGCCAGTTTGTGAATTGCTGTGCCCCTGAGCTCCATTTTTCAACTCGTTTTTTGTGAGCTGAACGCAAGTCCAAACATTTGGTTCAGGACCTATACTGGTTCCCGGTGGGTGGCTGAGACTTTGGTTAATTCTTCTTCCTGCCGGGAAATTAGAGTGACATGTGCCCATCCAAATGCCTAACAGCTACTCTCTCATTGGTTCTCCCTCTTCCCTTTCCTCCTCTGCCAAATGGGCAACCTGTGTGAACCAGGAGCTTAAAGGGGCTGTCTCTCCAAGTTGGGAGATTGATAGTAAAGCTGTTGGAAAGTCAAACCGGAGCACCAGGAGAGGGACTCTTCGTTGAGTTTTAGAAACCTTTCGTATTCACAGTGTGTCCATTCTCTAGGGTTCCCGTACATGTTATAGCTGTAGTAATATTCCCTTCAACCTGGAGAGGTGGGACCCATGGAATGGTTGCCATGCATTATTGCTTTAAAGGGTCTGCATTTGCTCACCCAATCTCACCAATCCTCTCAGTCCCAAGTGTCCAGCCTCATGCCACATCCAGCTGTCATCGTAGATAGGGTCATTCCAGGTTGCATCAGAGACCCTGAAGGAATTGTAAAGAATTTCCCTGTTTCTTTGTTCTGTTTTTGAAATTCCTTTTTAGAGTGGGTTTGAGCTGATTCTCGCTGCCATGTTTATGCCAGTCTAGACACACTTGATTCCCTTACGGAGACATATCAATACATAGGTTTTAAGATTCTTACTAGTCAGATCTATTCCTCTGCGGGAAATATGGGGTTTTGAGTCCCTTTCACTGAGGAAGGTGTAGGTCTTGTCTATTCCATAGTTGGTTTTTGGAACAGTACCTGTGCTTATATCAAACTCTGGTTTGATGCATCACCCCACCTCTCCTTCCCCCTTAAGCAGGCATAAGAGTGTTTTCTAAATGTGAGACTCTGTTCTCTTTCCTAACTCAGTTCATGTGTTGCCATGTTTACAGGATCTTCCTAAGTGATATCTTATGATAAGTTTCTTTTTCTGTGTGACTTCTTTCACTTAGAATCATCGTACCTGAATCCACTCATTTTGCTGCTACTGGTCTTATGACATTGATTTCGTGGCTGAGGGATATTCCATCGTACGTAAGTTCCACAATGTTTTGAACCATTTTTATATTTCCTGGGATATTTCCGGTGTACCCAGGTTGAGGTTCTTGTAAGCAGTGCAGCCCTCAATTTGGGGGTGGCTCTGTCTTATGGATTTTCAGTTTTCCCAAGGTATATTCCCTAGACTGGAAGTGCCCTTGGCTCTGTAGCTCTGTTGTTTACTTGTTTTAGGGAACACAATGCACTCCTCCAGTGAGGCAGTTGGCAACTTACATCCCGCCCATCAGCATAACAAGGCTCCCTGTTCTCCAGGGCCTGTCTTGCCTTTCTGGTTTTTACACATTTTGTGGATGTCCCTTTTGACCGGTGGGAAGTGATACTTCTTTGTAGTGCAGATTTGCATTGCCCGCTTGCTTGCTTGGCCAAAAAGGGCGTATGCGTTTTCTCCTGAATATATTCAGGAGAAAACGCATACGCCCTTTTTGGCCAAGTGCATCATTGTCGAAGTTGTGCCCCTCTTCCTGTGCTTTACAGGCGATTCTAACGTACCTCTTGAAATCTGTTTCCTGCTATTCTGCCTCGCATTCAAGTCCGCCTCGTTGCCTTCCCTCAACAGATTTTTGGACGATAGTTGGCCTTGATTACTCTGCCAGTTTGTGAATTGCTGTGCCCCTGAGCTCCATTTTTCAACTCGTTTTTTGTGAGCTGAACGCAAGTCCAAACATTTGGTTCAGGACCTATACTGGTTCCCGGTGGGTGGCTGAGACTTTGGTTAATTCTTCTTCCTGCCGGGAAATTAGAGTGACATGTGCCCACCCAAATGCCTAACAGCTACTCTCTCATTGGTTCTCCCTCTTCCCTTTCCTCCTCTGCCAAATGGGCAACCTGTGTGAACCAGGAGCTTAAAGGGGCTGTCTCTCCAAGTTGGGAGATTGATAGTAAAGCTGTTGGAAAGTCAAACCGGAGCACCAGGAGAGGGACTCTTCGTTGAGTTTTAGAAACCTTTCGTATTCACAGTGTGTCCATTCTCTAGGTTTCCCGTACATGTTATAGCTGTAGTAATATTCCCTTCAACCTGGAGAGGTGGGACCCATGGAATGGTTGCCATGCATTATTGCTTTAAAGGGTCTGCATTTGCTCACCCAATCTCACCAATCCTCTCAGTCCCAAGTGTCCAGCCTCAGGCCACATCCAGCTGTCATCGTAGATAGGGTCATTCCAGGTTGCATCAGAGACCCTGAAGGAATTGTAAAGAATTTCCCTGTTTCTTTGTTCTGTTTTTGAAATTCCTTTTTAGAGTGGGTTTGAGCTGATTCTCGCTGCCATATTTATGCCAGTCTAGACACACTTGATTCCCTTACGGAGACATATCAATACATAGGTTTTAAGATTCTTACTAGTCAGATCTATTCCTCTGCGGGAAATATGGGGTTTTGAGTCCCTTTCACTGAGGAAGGTGTAGGTCTTGTCTATTCCATAGTTGGTTTTTGGAACAGTACCTGTGCTTATATCAAACTCTGGTTTGATGCATCACCCCACCTCTCCTTCCCCCTTAAGCAGGCATAAGAGTGTTTTCTAAATGTGAGACTCTGTTCTCTTTCCTAACTCAGTTCATGTGTAGCCATGTTTACAGGATCTTCCTAAGTGATATCTTATGATAAGTTTCTTTTTCTGTGTGACTTCTTTCACTTAGAATCATCGTACCTGAATCCACTCATTTTGCTGCTACTGGTCTTATGACATTGATTTCATGGCTGAGGGATATTCCATCGTACGTAAGTTCCACAATGTTTTGAACCATTTTTATATTTCCTGGGATATTTCAGGTGTACCCAGGTTGAGGTTCTTGTAAGCAGTGCAGCCCTCAATTTGGGGGTGGCTCTGTCTTATGGATTTTCAGTTTTCCCAAGGTATATTCCCTAGACTGGAAGTGCCCTTGGCTCTGTAGCTCTGTTGTTTACTTGTTTTAGGGAACACAATGCACTCCTCCAGTGAGGCAGTTGGCAACTTACATCCCGCCCATCAGCATAACAAGGCTCCCTGTTCTCCAGGGCCTGTCTTGCCTTTCTGGTTTTTACACATTTTGTGGATGTCCCTTTTGACCGTTGGGAAGTGATACTACTTTGTAGTGCAGATTTGCATTGCCCGCTTGCTTTCTTGGCCAAA
Organism: Mesoplodon mirus; assembly: GCF_964341445.2. NCBI lineage: Eukaryota > Metazoa > Chordata > Mammalia > Artiodactyla > Ziphiidae > Mesoplodon > Mesoplodon mirus. Next base: position 580,479 of record NW_028295725.1, read on the forward strand.
AAGGGCGTATGCGTTTTCTCCTGAATATATTCAGGAGAAAACGCATACGCCCTTTCTGGCCAAGTGCATCATTGTCGAAGTTGTGCCCCTCTTCCTGTGCTTTACAGGCGATTCTAACGTACCTCTTGAAATCTGTTTCCTGCTATTCTGCCTCGCATTCAAGTCCGCCTCGTTGCCTTCCCTCAACAGATTTTTGGACGATAGTTGGCCTTGATTACTCTGCCAGTTTGTGAATTGCTGTGCCCCTGAGCTCCATTTTTCAACTCGTTTTTTGTGAGCTGAACGCAAGTCCAAACATTTGGTTCAGGACCTATACTGGTTCCCGGTGGGTGGCTGAGACTTTGGTTCATTCTTCTTCCTGCCGGGAAATTAGAGTGACATGTGCCCATCCAAATGCCTAACAGCTACTCTCTCATTGGTTCTCCCTCTTCCCTTTCCTCCTCTGCCAAATGGGCAACCTGTGTGAACCAGGAGCTTAAAGGGGCTGTCTCTCCAAGTTGGGAGATTGATAGTAAAGCTGTTGGAAAGTCAAACCGGAGCACCAGGAGAGGGACTCTTCGTTGAGTTTTAGAAACCTTTCGTATTCACAGTGTGTCCATTCTCTAGGTTTCCCGTACATGTTATAGCTGTAGTAATATTCCCTTCAACCTGGAGAGGTGGGACCCATGGAATGGTTGCCATGCATTATTGCTTTAAAGGGTCTGCATTTGCTCACCCAATCTCACCAATCCTCTCAGTCCCAAGTGTCCAGCCTCATGCCACATCCAGCTGTCATCGTAGATAGGGTCATTCCAGGTTGCATCAGAGACCCTGAAGGAATTGTAAAGAATTTCCCTGTTTCTTTGTTCTGTTTTTGAAATTCCTTTTTAGAGTGGGTTTGAGCTGATTCTCGCTGCCATGTTTATGCCAGTCTAGACACACTTGATTCCCTTACGGAGACATATCAATACATAGGTTTTAAGATTCTTACTAGTCAGATCTATTCCTCTGTGGGAAATATGGGGTTTTGAGTCCCTTTCACTGAGGAAGGTGTAGGTCTTGTCTATTCCATAGTTGGTTTTTGGAACAGTACCTGTGCTTATATCAAACTCTGGTTTGATGCATCACCCCACCTCTCCTTCCCCCTTAAGCAGGCATAAGAGTGTTTTCTAAATGTGAGACTCTGTTCTCTTTCCTAACTCAGTTCATGTGTAGCCATGTTTACAGGATCTTCCTAAGTGATATCTTATGATAAGTTTCTTTTTCTGTGTGACTTCTTTCACTTAGAATCATCGTACCTGAATCCACTCATTTTGCTGCTACTGGTCTTATGACATTGATTTCATGGCTGAGGGATATTCCATCGTACGTAATTTCCACAATTTTTTGAACCATTTTTATATTTCCTGGGATATTTCCGGTGTACCCAGGTTGAGGTTCTTGTAAGCAGTGCAGCCCTCAATTTGGGGGTGGCTCTGTCTTATTGATTTTCAGTTTTCCCAAGGTATATTCCCTAGACTGGAAGTGCCCTTGGCTCTGTAGCTCTGTTGTTTACTTGTTTTAGGGAGCACAATGCACTCCTCCAGTGAGGCAGTTGGCAACTTACATCCTGCCCATCAGCATAACAAGGCTCCCATTTCGCCACGGCCTGTCTTGCCTTTCTGGTTTTTACACATTTTGTGGATGTCCCTTTTGACCCGTGGGAAGTGATACTTCTTTGTAGTGCAGATTTGCATTGCCAGCTTGCTTGCTTGGCCAAAAGGGCGTATGCGTGTTCTCCTGAATATATTCAGGAGAATACGCATACGCCCTTTTTGGCCAAGTGCATCATTGTCGAAGTTGTGCCCCTCTTCCTGTGCTTTACCTGTGATTCCAACGTACCTCTTGAAATCTGTTTCCTGCTATTCTGCCTCGATTTCAAGTCCGCCTCGTTGCCTTCCCTCAACAGATTTTTGGACGATTGTTGGCCTTGATTACTTTGCCTGTTTGTGAATTGCTGTGCCCCTGAGCTCCATTTTCAAACTCGTTTTTTGTGAGCTGAACGCAAGTCCAAACTTTTGGTTCAGGACCTATACTGGTTCCCGGTGGGTGGCTGAGACTTTGGTTAATTCTTCTTCCTGCCGGGAAATTAGAGTGACATGTGCCCATCCAAATGCCTAACAGCTACTCTCTCATTGGTTCTCCCTCTTCCCTTTCCTCCTCTGCCAAATGGGCAACCTGTGTGAACCAGGAGCTTAAAGGGGCTGTCTCTCCAAGTTGGGAGATTGATAGTAAAGCAGTTGGAAATTCAAACCAGAGCACCAGGAGAGGGACTCTTCGTTGAGTTTTAGAAACCATTCGTATTCACAGTGTGTCCATTCTCTAGGTTTCCCGTACATGTTAAAGCTGTAGTAATATTCCCTTCAACCTGGAGAGTTGGGAATCATGGAAAGGGTGCCATGCATTATTGCTATAAAGGGTCTGCCTTTGCTCACCCAATATCTCCAATCCTCTCAGTCCCAAGTGTCCAGCCTCATGCCGCATCCAGCTGTCATCGTAGATAGGGTCATTCCAGGTTGCATCAGAGACCCTGAAGGAATTGTTAAGAATTTCCCTGTTTCTTTGTTCTGTTTTTGAAATTCCTTTTTAGAGTGGGTTTGAGCTGATTCTCGCTGCCATATTTATGCCAGTCTAGACACACTTGATTCCCTTACGGAGACATATCAATACATAGGTTTTAAGATTCTTACTAGTCAGATCTATTCCTCTGCGGGAAATATGGGGTTTTGAGTCCCTTTCACTGAGGAAGGTGTAGGTCTTGTCTATTCCATAGTTGGTTTTTGGAACAGTACCTGTGCTTATATCAAACTCTGGTTTGATGCATCACCCCACCTCTCCTTCCCCCTTAAGCAGGCATAAGAGTGTTTTCTAAATGTGAGACTCTGTTCTCTTTCCTAACTCAGTTCATGTGTTGCCATGTTTACAGGATCTTCCTAAGTGATATCTTATGATAAGTTTCTTTTTCTGTGTGACTTCTTTCACTTAGAATCATCGTACCTGAATCCACTCATTTTGCTGCTACTGGTCTTATGACATTGATTTCATGGCTGAGGGATATTCCATCGTACGTAAGTTCCACAATGTTTTGAACCATTTTTATATTTCCTGGGATATTTCAGGTGTACCCAGGTTGAGGTTCTTGTAAGCAGTGCAGCCCTCAATTTGGGGGTGGCTCTGTCTTATGGATTTTCAGTTTTCCCAAGGTATATTCCCTAGACTGGAAGTGCCCTTGGCTCTGTAGCTCTGTTGTTTACTTGTTTTAGGGAACACAATGCACTCCTCCAGTGAGGCAGTTGGCAACTTACATCCCGCCCATCAGCATAACAAGGCTCCCTGTTCTCCAGGGCCTGTCTTGCCTTTCTGGTTTTTACACATTTTGTGGATGTCCCTTTTGACCGTTGGGAAGTGATACTTCTTTGTAGTGCAGATTTGCATTGCCCGCTTGCTTGCTTGGCCAAAAAGGGCGTATGCGTTTTCTCCTGAATATATTCAGGAGAAAACGCATACGCCCTTTTTGGCCAAGTGCATCATTGTCGAAGTTGTGCCCCTCTTCCTGTGCTTTACAGGCGATTCTAACGTACCTCTTGAAATCTGTTTCCTGCTATTCTGCCTCGCATTCAAGTCCGCCTCGTTGCCTTCCCTCAACAGATTTTTGGACGATAGTTGGCCTTGATTACTCTGCCAGTTTGTGAATTGCTGTGCCCCTGAGCTCCATTTTTCAACTCGTTTTTTGTGAGCTGAACGCAAGTCCAAACATTTGGTTCAGGACCTATACTGGTTCCCGGTGGGTGGCTGAGACTTTGGTTAATTCTTCTTCCTGCCGGGAAATTAGAGTGACATGTGCCCATCCAAATGCCTAACAGCTACTCTCTCATTGGTTCTCCCTCTTCCCTTTCCTCCTCTGCCAAATGGGCAACCTGTGTGAACCAGGAGCTTAAAGGGGCTGTCTCTCCAAGTTGGGAGATTGATAGTAAAGCTGTTGGAAAGTCAAACCGGAGCACCAGGAGAGGGACTCTTCGTTGAGTTTTAGAAACCTTTCGTATTCACAGTGTGTCCATTCTCTAGGGTTCCCGTACATGTTATAGCTGTAGTAATATTCCCTTCAACCTGGAGAGGTGGGACCCATGGAATGGTTGCCATGCATTATTGCTTTAAAGGGTCTGCATTTGCTCACCCAATCTCACCAATCCTCTCAGTCCCAAGTGTCCAGCCTCATGCCACATCCAGCTGTCATCGTAGATAGGGTCATTCCAGGTTGCATCAGAGACCCTGAAGGAATTGTAAAGAATTTCCCTGTTTCTTTGTTCTGTTTTTGAAATTCCTTTTTAGAGTGGGTTTGAGCTGATTCTCGCTGCCATGTTTATGCCAGTCTAGACACACTTGATTCCCTTACGGAGACATATCAATACATAGGTTTTAAGATTCTTACTAGTCAGATCTATTCCTCTGCGGGAAATATGGGGTTTTGAGTCCCTTTCACTGAGGAAGGTGTAGGTCTTGTCTATTCCATAGTTGGTTTTTGGAACAGTACCTGTGCTTATATCAAACTCTGGTTTGATGCATCACCCCACCTCTCCTTCCCCCTTAAGCAGGCATAAGAGTGTTTTCTAAATGTGAGACTCTGTTCTCTTTCCTAACTCAGTTCATGTGTTGCCATGTTTACAGGATCTTCCTAAGTGATATCTTATGATAAGTTTCTTTTTCTGTGTGACTTCTTTCACTTAGAATCATCGTACCTGAATCCACTCATTTTGCTGCTACTGGTCTTATGACATTGATTTCGTGGCTGAGGGATATTCCATCGTACGTAAGTTCCACAATGTTTTGAACCATTTTTATATTTCCTGGGATATTTCCGGTGTACCCAGGTTGAGGTTCTTGTAAGCAGTGCAGCCCTCAATTTGGGGGTGGCTCTGTCTTATGGATTTTCAGTTTTCCCAAGGTATATTCCCTAGACTGGAAGTGCCCTTGGCTCTGTAGCTCTGTTGTTTACTTGTTTTAGGGAACACAATGCACTCCTCCAGTGAGGCAGTTGGCAACTTACATCCCGCCCATCAGCATAACAAGGCTCCCTGTTCTCCAGGGCCTGTCTTGCCTTTCTGGTTTTTACACATTTTGTGGATGTCCCTTTTGACCGGTGGGAAGTGATACTTCTTTGTAGTGCAGATTTGCATTGTCCGCTTGCTTGCTTGGCCAAAAAGGGCGTATGCGTTTTCTCCTGAATATATTCAGGAGAAAACGCATACGCCCTTTTTGGCCAAGTGCATCATTGTCGAAGTTGTGCCCCTCTTCCTGTGCTTTACAGGCGATTCTAACGTACCTCTTGAAATCTGTTTCCTGCTATTCTGCCTCGCATTCAAGTCCGCCTCGTTGCCTTCCCTCAACAGATTTTTGGACGATAGTTGGCCTTGATTACTCTGCCAGTTTGTGAATTGCTGTGCCCCTGAGCTCCATTTTTCAACTCGTTTTTTGTGAGCTGAACGCAAGTCCAAACATTTGGTTCAGGACCTATACTGGTTCCCGGTGGGTGGCTGAGACTTTGGTTAATTCTTCTTCCTGCCGGGAAATTAGAGTGACATGTGCCCACCCAAATGCCTAACAGCTACTCTCTCATTGGTTCTCCCTCTTCCCTTTCCTCCTCTGCCAAATGGGCAACCTGTGTGAACCAGGAGCTTAAAGGGGCTGTCTCTCCAAGTTGGGAGATTGATAGTAAAGCTGTTGGAAAGTCAAACCGGAGCACCAGGAGAGGGACTCTTCGTTGAGTTTTAGAAACCTTTCGTATTCACAGTGTGTCCATTCTCTAGGTTTCCCGTACATGTTATAGCTGTAGTAATATTCCCTTCAACCTGGAGAGGTGGGACCCATGGAATGGTTGCCATGCATTATTGCTTTAAAGGGTCTGCATTTGCTCACCCAATCTCACCAATCCTCTCAGTCCCAAGTGTCCAGCCTCAGGCCACATCCAGCTGTCATCGTAGATAGGGTCATTCCAGGTTGCATCAGAGACCCTGAAGGAATTGTAAAGAATTTCCCTGTTTCTTTGTTCTGTTTTTGAAATTCCTTTTTAGAGTGGGTTTGAGCTGATTCTCGCTGCCATATTTATGCCAGTCTAGACACACTTGATTCCCTTACGGAGACATATCAATACATAGGTTTTAAGATTCTTACTAGTCAGATCTATTCCTCTGCGGGAAATATGGGGTTTTGAGTCCCTTTCACTGAGGAAGGTGTAGGTCTTGTCTATTCCATAGTTGGTTTTTGGAACAGTACCTGTGCTTATATCAAACTCTGGTTTGATGCATCACCCCACCTCTCCTTCCCCCTTAAGCAGGCATAAGAGTGTTTTCTAAATGTGAGACTCTGTTCTCTTTCCTAACTCAGTTCATGTGTAGCCATGTTTACAGGATCTTCCTAAGTGATATCTTATGATAAGTTTCTTTTTCTGTGTGACTTCTTTCACTTAGAATCATCGTACCTGAATCCACTCATTTTGCTGCTACTGGTCTTATGACATTGATTTCATGGCTGAGGGATATTCCATCGTACGTAAGTTCCACAATGTTTTGAACCATTTTTATATTTCCTGGGATATTTCAGGTGTACCCAGGTTGAGGTTCTTGTAAGCAGTGCAGCCCTCAATTTGGGGGTGGCTCTGTCTTATGGATTTTCAGTTTTCCCAAGGTATATTCCCTAGACTGGAAGTGCCCTTGGCTCTGTAGCTCTGTTGTTTACTTGTTTTAGGGAACACAATGCACTCCTCCAGTGAGGCAGTTGGCAACTTACATCCCGCCCATCAGCATAACAAGGCTCCCTGTTCTCCAGGGCCTGTCTTGCCTTTCTGGTTTTTACACATTTTGTGGATGTCCCTTTTGACCGTTGGGAAGTGATACTACTTTGTAGTGCAGATTTGCATTGCCCGCTTGCTTTCTTGGCCAAAAAGGGCGTATGCGTTTTCTCCTGAATATATTCAGGAGAAAACGCATACGCCCTTTCTGGCCAAGTGCATCATTGTCGAAGTTGTGCCCCTCTTCCTGTGCTTTACAGGCGATTCTAACGTACCTCTTGAAATCTGTTTCCTGCTATTCTGCCTCGCATTCAAGTCGGCCTCGTCGCCTTCCCTCAACAGATTTTTGGACGATAGTTGGCCTTGATTACTCTGCCAGTTTGTGAATTGCTGTGCCCCTGAGCTCCATTTTTCAACTCGTTTTTTGTGAGCTGAACGCAAGTCCAAACATTTGGTTCAGGACCTATACTGGTTCCCGGTGGGTGGCTGAGACTTTGGTTAATTCTTCTTCCTGCCGGGAAATTAGAGTGACATGTGCCCATCCAAATGCCTAACAGCTACTCTCTCATTGGTTCTCCCTCTTCCCTTTCCTCCTCTGCCAAATGGGCAACCTGTGTGAACCAGGAGCTTAAAGGGGCTGTCTCTCCAAGTTGGGAGATTGATAGTAAAGCTGTTGGAAAGTCAAACCGGAGCACCAGGAGAGGGACTCTTCGTTGAGTTTTAGAAACCTTTCGTATTCACAGTGTGTCCATTCTCTAGGTTTCCCGTACATGTTATAGCTGTAGTAATATTCCCTTCAACCTGGAGAGGTGGGACCCATGGAATGGTTGCCATGCATTATTGCTTTAAAGGGTCTGCATTTGCTCACCCAATCTCACCAATCCTCTCAGTCCCAAGTGTCCAGCCTCATGCCACATCCAGCTGTCATCGTAGATAGGGTCATTCCAGGTTGCATCAGAGACCCTGAAGGAATTGTAAAGAATTTCCCTGTTTCTTTGTTCTGTTTTTGAAATTCCTTTTTAGAGTGGGTTTGAGCTGATTCTCGCTGCCATGTTTATGCCAGTCTAGACACACTTGATTCCCTTACGGAGACATATCAATACATAGGTTTTAAGATTCTTACTAGTCAGATCTATTTCTCTGCGGGAAATATGGGGTTTTGAGTCCCTTTCACTGAGGAAGGTGTAGGTCTTGTCTATTCCATAGTTGGTTTTTGGAACAGTACCTGTGCTTATATCAAACTCTGGTTTGATGCATCACCCCACCTCTCCTTCCCCCTTAAGCAGGCATAAGAGTGTTTTCTAAATGTGAGACTCTGTTCTCTTTCCTAACTCAGTTCATGTGTTGCCATGTTTACAGGATCTTCCTAAGTGATATCTTATGATAAGTTTCTTTTCCTGTGTGACTTCTTTCACTTAGAATCATCGTACCTGAATCCACTCATTTTGCTGCTACTGGTCTTATGACATTGATTTCATGGCTGAGCGATATTCCATCGTACGTAAGTTCCACAATGTTTTGAACCATTTTTACATTTCCTGGGATATTTCAGGTGTACCCAGGTTGAGGTTCTTGTAAGCAGTGCAGCCCTCAATTTGGGGGTGGCTCTGTCTTATGGATTTTCAGTTTTCCCAAGTTATATTCCCTAGACTGGAAGTGCCCTTGGCTCTGTATCTCTGTTGTTTACTTGTTTTAGGGAACACAATGCACTCCTCCAGTGAGGCAGTTGGCAACTTACATCCCGCCCATCAGCATAACAAGGCTCCCTGTTCTCCAGGGCCTGTCTTGCCTTTCTGGTTTTTACACATTTTGTGGATGTCCCTTTTGACCGGTGGGAAGTGATACTTCTTTGTAGTGCAGATTTGCATTGTCCGCTTGCTTGCTTGGCCAAAAAGGGCGTATGCGTTTTCTCCTGAATATATTCAGGAGAAAACGCATACGCCCTTTTTGGCCAAGTGCATCATTGTCGAAGTTGTGCCCCTCTTCCTGTGCTTTACAGGCGATTCTAACGTACCTCTTGAAATCTGTTTCCTGCTATTCTGCCTCGCATTCAAGTCCGCCTCGTTGCCTTCCCTCAACAGATTTTTGGACGATAGTTGGCCTTGATTACTCTGCCAGTTTGTGAATTGCTGTGCCCCTGAGCTCCATTTTTCAACTCGTTTTTTGTGAGCTGAACGCAAGTCCAAACATTTGGTTCAGGACCTATACTGGTTCCCGGTGGGTGGCTGAGACTTTGGTTAATTCTTCTTCCTGCCGGGAAATTAGAGTGACATGTGCCCACCCAAATGCCTAACAGCTACTCTCTCATTGGTTCTCCCTCTTCCCTTTCCTCCTCTGCCAAATGGGCAACCTGTGTGAACCAGGAGCTTAAAGGGGCTGTCTCTCCAAGTTGGGAGATTGATAGTAAAGCTGTTGGAAAGTCAAACCGGAGCACCAGGAGAGGGACTCTTCGTTGAGTTTTAGAAACCTTTCGTATTCACAGTGTGTCCATTCTCTAGGTTTCCCGTACATGTTATAGCTGTAGTAATATTCCCTTCAACCTGGAGAGGTGGGACCCATGGAATGGTTGCCATGCATTATTGCTTTAAAGGGTCTGCATTTGCTCACCCAATCTCACCAATCCTCTCAGTCCCAAGTGTCCAGCCTCAGGCCACATCCAGCTGTCATCGTAGATAGGGTCATTCCAGGTTGCATCAGAGACCCTGAAGGAATTGTAAAGAATTTCCCTGTTTCTTTGTTCTGTTTTTGAAATTCCTTTTTAGAGTGGGTTTGAGCTGATTCTCGCTGCCATATTTATGCCAGTCTAGACACACTTGATTCCCTTACGGAGACATATCAATACATAGGTTTTAAGATTCTTACTAGTCAGATCTATTCCTCTGCGGGAAATATGGGGTTTTGAGTCCCTTTCACTGAGGAAGGTGTAGGTCTTGTCTATTCCATAGTTGGTTTTTGGAACAGTACCTGTGCTTATATCAAACTCTGGTTTGATGCATCACCCCACCTCTCCTTCCCCCTTAAGCAGGCATAAGAGTGTTTTCTAAATGTGAGACTCTGTTCTCTTTCCTAACTCAGTTCATGTGTAGCCATGTTTACAGGATCTTCCTAAGTGATATCTTATGATAAGTTTCTTTTTCTGTGTGACTTCTTTCACTTAGAATCATCGTACCTGAATCCACTCATTTTGCTGCTACTGGTCTTATGACATTGATTTCATGGCTGAGGGATATTCCATCGTACGTAAGTTCCACAATGTTTTGAACCATTTTTATATTTCCTGGGATATTTCAGGTGTACCCAGGTTGAGGTTCTTGTAAGCAGTGCAGCCCTCAATTTGGGGGTGGCTCTGTCTTATGGATTTTCAGTTTTCCCAAGGTATATTCCCTAGACTGGAAGTGCCCTTGGCTCTGTAGCTCTGTTGTTTACTTGTTTTAGGGAACACAATGCACTCCTCCAGTGAGGCAGTTGGCAACTTACATCCCGCCCATCAGCATAACAAGGCTCCCTGTTCTCCAGGGCCTGTCTTGCCTTTCTGGTTTTTACACATTTTGTGGATGTCCCTTTTGACCGTTGGGAAGTGATACTACTTTGTAGTGCAGATTTGCATTGCCCGCTTGCTTTCTTGGCCAAAAAGGGCGTATGCGTTTTCTCCTGAATATATTCAGGAGAAAACGCATACGCCCTTTCTGGCCAAGTGCATCATTGTCGAAGTTGTGCCCCTCTTCCTGTGCTTTACAGGCGATTCTAACGTACCTCTTGAAATCTGTTTCCTGCTATTCTGCCTCGCATTCAAGTCGGCCTCGTCGCCTTCCCTCAACAGATTTTTGGACGATAGTTGGCCTTGATTACTCTGCCAGTTTGTGAATTGCTGTGCCCCTGAGCTCCATTTTTCAACTCGTTTTTTGTGAGCTGAACGCAAGTCCAAACATTTGGTTCAGGACCTATACTGGTTCCCGGTGGGTGGCTGAGACTTTGGTTAATTCTTCTTCCTGCCGGGAAATTAGAGTGACATGTGCCCATCCAAATGCCTAACAGCTACTCTCTCATTGGTTCTCCCTCTTCCCTTTCCTCCTCTGCCAAATGGGCAACCTGTGTGAACCAGGAGCTTAAAGGGGCTGTCTCTCCAAGTTGGGAGATTGATAGTAAAGCTGTTGGAAAGTCAAACCGGAGCACCAGGAGAGGGACTCTTCGTTGAGTTTTAGAAACCTTTCGTATTCACAGTGTGTCCATTCTCTAGGTTTCCCGTACATGTTATAGCTGTAGTAATATTCCCTTCAACCTGGAGAGGTGGGACCCATGGAATGGTTGCCATGCATTATTGCTTTAAAGGGTCTGCATTTGCTCACCCAATCTCACCAATCCTCTCAGTCCCAAGTGTCCAGCCTCATGCCACATCCAGCTGTCATCGTAGATAGGGTCATTCCAGGTTGCATCAGAGACCCTGAAGGAATTGTAAAGAATTTCCCTGTTTCTTTGTTCTGTTTTTGAAATTCCTTTTTAGAGTGGGTTTGAGCTGATTCTCGCTGCCATGTTTATGCCAGTCTAGACACACTTGATTCCCTTACGGAGACATATCAATACATAGGTTTTAAGATTCTTACTAGTCAGATCTATTTCTCTGCGGGAAATATGGGGTTTTGAGTCCCTTTCACTGAGGAAGGTGTAGGTCTTGTCTATTCCATAGTTGGTTTTTGGAACAGTACCTGTGCTTATATCAAACTCTGGTTTGATGCATCACCCCACCTCTCCTTCCCCCTTAAGCAGGCATAAGAGTGTTTTCTAAATGTGAGACTCTGTTCTCTTTCCTAACTCAGTTCATGTGTTGCCATGTTTACAGGATCTTCCTAAGTGATATCTTATGATAAGTTTCTTTTCCTGTGTGACTTCTTTCACTTAGAATCATCGTACCTGAATCCACTCATTTTGCTGCTACTGGTCTTATGACATTGATTTCATGGCTGAGCGATATTCCATCGTACGTAAGTTCCACAATGTTTTGAACCATTTTTACATTTCCTGGGATATTTCAGGTGTACCCAGGTTGAGGTTCTTGTAAGCAGTGCAGCCCTCAATTTGGGGGTGGCTCTGTCTTATGGATTTTCAGTTTTCCCAAGTTATATTCCCTAGACTGGAAGTGCCCTTGGCTCTGTATCTCTGTTGTTTACTTGTTTTAGGGAACACAATGCACTCCTCCAGTGAGGCAGTTGGCAACTTACATCCCGCCCATCAGCATAACAAGGCTCCCTGTTCTCCAGGGCCTGTCTTGCCTTTCTGGTTTTTACACATTTTGTGGATGTCCCTTTTGACCGTTGGGAAGTGATACTTCTTTGTAGTGCAGATTTGCATTGCCCGCTTGCTTGCTTGGCCAAAAAGGGCGTATGCGTTTTCTCCTGAATATATTCAGGAGAAAACGCATACGCCCTTTCTGGCCAAGTGCATCATTGTCGAAGTTGTGCCCCTCTTCCTGTGCTTTACAGGCGATTCTAACGTACCTCTTGAAATCTGTTTCCTGCTATTCTGCCTCGCATTCAAGTCCGCCTCGTTGCCTTCCCTCAACAGATTTTTGGACGATAGTTGGCCTTGATTACTCTGCCAGTTTGTGAATTGCTGTGCCCCTGAGCTCCATTTTTCAAGTCGTTGTTTTGTGAGCTGAACGCAAGTCCAAACTTTTGGTTCAGGACCTATACTTGTTCCCGGTGGGTGGCTGAGACTTTGGTTAATTCTTCTTCCTGCCGGGAAATTAGAGTGACATGTGCCCATCCAAATGCCTAACAGCTACTCTCTCATTGGTTCTCCCTCTTCCCTTTCATCCTCTGCCAAATTGGCAAACTGTGCGAACCAGGACCTTAAAGGGGCTGTCTCTCCAAGTTTGGAGATTGATAGGAAAGCAGTTGGAAAGTCAAACCGGAGCACCAGGAGAGGGACTCTTCGTTGAGTTTTAGAGACCTTTCGTATTCACAGTGTGTCCATTCTATAGGTTTCCCGTACACGTTATAGCTGTAGTAATATTCCCTTCCACCTGGAGAGCTGGGACCCATGGAATGGGTGCCATGCATTATTGCTTTAAAGGGTCTGCATTTGCTCACCCAATCTCACCAATCCTCTCAGTCCCAAGTGTCCAGCCTCATGCCACATCCAGCTGTCATCGTAGATAGGGTCATTCCAGGTTGCATCAGAGACCCTGAAGGAATTGTAAAGAATTTCCCTGTTTCTTTGTTCTGTTTTTGAAATTCCTTTTTAGAGTGGGTTTGAGCTGATTCTCGCTGCCATGTTTATGCCAGTCTAGACACACTTGATTCCCTTACGGAGACATATCAATACATAGGTTTTAAGATTCTTACTAGTCAGATCTATTCCTCTGTGGGAAATATGGGGTTTTGAGTCCCTTTCACTGAGGAAGGTGTAGGTCTTGTCTATTCCATAGTTGGTTTTTGGAACAGTACCTGTGCTTATATCAAACTCTGGTTTGATGCATCACCCCACCTCTCCTTCCCCCTTAAGCAGGCATAAGAGTGTTTTCTAAATGTGAGACTCTGTTCTCTTTCCTAACTCAGTTCATGTGTAGCCATGTTTACAGGATCTTCCTAAGTGATATCTTATGATAAGTTTCTTTTTCTGTGTGACTTCTTTCACTTAGAATCATCGTACCTGAATCCACTCATTTTGCTGCTACTGGTCTTATGACATTGATTTCATGGCTGAGGGATATTCCATCGTATGTAATTTCCACAATTTTTTGAACCATTTTTATATTTCCTGGGATATTTCCGGTGTACCCAGGTTGAGGTTCTTGTAAGCAGTGCAGCCCTCAATTTGGGGGTGGCTCTGTCTTATTGATTTTCAGTTTTCCCAAGGTATATTCCCTAGACTGGAAGTGCCCTTGGCTCTGTAGCTCTGTTGTTTACTTGTTTTAGGGAGCACAATGCACTCCTCCAGTGAGGCAGTTGGCAACTTACATCCTGCCCATCAGCATAACAAGGCTCCCATTTCGCCACGGCCTGTCTTGCCTTTCTGGTTTTTACACATTTTGTGGATGTCCCTTTTGACCCGTGGGAAGTGATACTTCTTTGTAGTGCAGATTTGCATTGCCCGCTTGCTTGCTTGGCCAAAAGGGCGTATGCGTGTTCTCCTGAATATATTCAGGAGAAAACGCATATGCCCTTTTTGGCCAAGTGCATCATTGTCGAAGTTGTGCCCCTCTTCCTGTGCTTTACCTGTGATTCCAACGTACCTCTTGAAATCTGTTTCCTGCTATTCTGCCTCGATTTCAAGTCCGCCTCGTTGCCTTCCCTCAACAGATTTTTGGACGATTGTTGGCCTTGATTACTCTGCCAGTTTGTGAATTGCTGTGCCCCTGAGCTCCATTTTTCAACTCGTTTTTTGTGAGCTGAACGCAAGTCCAAACTTTTGGTTCAGGACCTATACTGGTTCCCGGTGGGTGGCTGAGACTTTGGTTAATTCTTCTTCCTGCCGGGAAATTAGAGTGACATATGCCCATCCAAATGCCTAACAGCGACTCTCTCATTGGTTCTCCCTCTTCCCTTTCCTCCTCTGCCAAATTGGCAACCTGTGTGAACCAGGAGCTTAAAGGGGCTGTCTCTCCAAGTTGGGAGATTGATAGTAAAGCAGTTGGAAAGTCAAACCAGAGCACCAGGAGAGGGACTCTTCGTTGAGTTTTAGAAACCTTTCGTATTCACAGTGTGTCCATTCTCTAGGTTTCCCGTACATGTTAAAGCTGTAGTAATATTCCCTTCAACCTGGAGAGTTGGGAATCATGGAATGGGTTCCATGCATTATTGCTATAAAGGGTCTGCCTTTGCTCACCCAATATCTCCAATCCTCTCAGTCCCAAGTGTCCAGCCTCATGCCGCATCCAGCTGTCATCGTAGATAGGGTCATTCCAGGTTGCATCAGAGACCCTGAAGGAATTGTTAAGAATTTCCCTGTTTCTTTGTTCTGTTTTTGAAATTCCTTTTTAGAGTGGGTTTGAGCTGATTCTCGCTGCCATATTTATGCCAGTCTAGACACACTTGATTCCCTTACGGAGACATATCAATACATAGGTTTTAAGATTCTTACTAGTCAGATCTATTCCTCTGCGGGAAATATGGGGTTTTGAGTCCCTTTCACTGAGGAAGGTGTAGGTCTTGTCTATTCCATAGTTGGTTTTTGGAACAGTACCTGTGCTTATATCAAACTCTGGTTTGATGCATCACCCCACCTCTCCTTCCCCCTTAAGCAGGCATAAGAGTGTTTTCTAAATGTGAGACTCTGTTCTCTTTCCTAACTCAGTTCATGTGTAGCCATGTTTACAGGATCTTCCTAAGTGATATCTTATGATAAGTTTCTTTTTCTGTGTGACTTCTTTCACTTAGAATCATCGTACCTGAATCCACTCATTTTGCTGCTACTGGTCTTATGACATTGATTTCGTGGCTGAGGGATATTCCATCGTACGTAAGTTCCACAATGTTTTGAACCATTTTTATATTTCCTGGGATATTTCAGGTGTACCCAGGTTGAGGTTCTTGTAAGCAGTGCAGCCCTCAATTTGGGGGTGGCTCTGTCTTATGGATTTTCAGTTTTCCCAAGGTATATTCCCTAGACTGGAAGTGCCCTTGGCTCTGTAGCTCTGTTGTTTACTTGTTTTAGGGAACACAATGCACTCCTCCAGTGAGGCAGTTGGCAACTTACATCCCGCCCATCAGCATAACAAGGCTCCCTGTTCTCCAGGGCCTGTCTTGCCTTTCTGGTTTTTACACATTTTGTGGATGTCCCTTTTGACCGGTGGGAAGTGATACTTCTTTGTAGTGCAGATTTGCATTGTCCGCTTGCTTGCTTGGCCAAAAAGGGCGTATGCGTTTTCTCCTGAATATATTCAGGAGAAAACGCATACGCCCTTTTTGGCCAAGTGCATCATTGTCGAAGTTGTGCCCCTCTTCCTGTGCTTTACAGGCGATTCTAACGTACCTCTTGAAATCTGTTTCCTGCTATTCTGCCTCGCATTCAAGTCCGCGTCGTTGCCTTCCCTCAACAGGTTTTTGGACGATAGTTGGCCTTGATTACTCTGCCAGTTTGTGAATTGCTGTGCCCCTGAGCTCCATTTTTCAACTCGTTTTTTGTGAGCTGAACGCAAGTCCAAACTTTTGGTTCAGGACCTATACTGGTTCCCGGTGGGTGGCTGAGACTTTGGTTAATTCTTCTTCCTGCCGGGAAATTAGAGTGACATGTGCCCATCCAAATGCCTAACAGCTACTCTCTCATTGGTTCTCCCTCTTCCCTTTCCTCCTCTGCCAAATGGGCAACCTGTGTGAACCAGGAGCTTAAAGGGGCTGTCTCTCCAAGTTGGGAGATTGATAGTAAAGCTGTTGGAAAGTCAAACCGGAGCACCAGGAGAGGGACTCTTCGTTGAGTTTTAGAAACCTTTCGTATTCACAGTGTGTCCATTCTCTAGGTTTCCCGTACATGTTATAGCTGTAGTAATATTCCCTTCAACCTGGAGAGGTGGGACCCATGGAATGGTTGTCATGCATTATTGCTTTAAAGGGTCTGCATTTGCTCACCCAATCTCACCAATCCTCTCAGTCCCAAGTGTCCAGCCTCATGCCACATCCAGCTGTCATCGTAGATAGGGTCATTCCAGGTTGCATCAGAGACCCTGAAGGAATTGTAAAGAATTTCCCTGTTTCTTTGTTCTGTTTTTGAAATTCCTTTTTAGAGTGGGTTTGAGCTGATTCTCGCTGCCATGTTTATGCCAGTCTAGACACACTTGATTCCCTTACGGAGACATATCAATACATAGGTTTTAAGATTCTTACTAGTCAGATCTATTCCTCTGCGGGAAATATGGGGTTTTGAGTCCCTTTCACTGAGGAAGGTGTAGGTCTTGTCTATTCCATAGTTGGTTTTTGGAACAGTACCTGTGCTTATATCAAACTCTGGTTTGATGCATCACCCCACCTCTCCTTCCCCCTTAAGCAGGCATAAGAGTGTTTTCTAAATGTGAGACTCTGTTCTCTTTCCTAACTCAGTTCATGTGTAGCCATGTTTACAGGATCTTCCTAAGTGATATCTTATGATAAGTTTCTTTTTCTGTGTGACTTCTTTCACTTAGAATCATCGTACCTGAATCCACTCATTTTGCTGCTACTGGTCTTATGACATTGATTTCATGGCTGAGGGATATTCCATCGTATGTAATTTCCACAATTTTTTGAACCATTTTTATATTTCCTGGGATATTTCCGGTGTACCCAGGTTGAGGTTCTTGTAAGCAGTGCAGCCCTCAATTTGGGGGTGGCTCTGTCTTATTGATTTTCAGTTTTCCCAAGGTATATTCCCTAGACTGGAAGTGCCCTTGGCTCTGTAGCTCTGTTGTTTACTTGTTTTAGGGAGCACAATGCACTCCTCCAGTGAGGCAGTTGGTAACTTACATCCTGCCCATCAGCATAACAAGGCTCCCATTTCGCCACGGCCTGTCTTGCCTTTCTGGTTTTTACACATTTTGTGGATGTCCCTTTTGACCGGTGGGAAGTGATACTTCTTTGTAGTGCAGATTTGCATTGCCCGCTTGCTTGCTTGGCCAAAAGGGCGTATGCGTGTTCTCCTGAATATATTCAGGAGAAAACGCATACGCCCTTTTTGGCCAAGTGCATCATTGTCGAAGTTGTGCCCCTCTTCCTGTGCTTTACCTGTGATTCCAACGTACCTCTTGAAATCTGTTTCCTGCTATTCTGCCTCGATTTCAAGTCCGCCTCGTTGCCTTCCCTCAACAGATTTTTGGACGATTGTTGGCCTTGATTACTCTGCCAGTTTGTGAATTGCTGTGCCCCTGAGCTCCATTTTTCAACTCGTTTTTTGTGAGCTGAACGCAAGTCCAAACTTTTGGTTCAGGACCTATACTGGTTCCCGGTGGGTGGCTGAGACTTTGGTTAATTCTTCTTCCTGCCGGGAAATTAGAGTGACATGTGCCCATCCAAATGCCTAACAGCGACTCTCTCATTGGTTCTCCCTCTTCCCTTTCCTCCTCTGCCAAATTGGCAACCTGTGTGAACCAGGAGCTTAAAGGGGCTGTCTCTCCAAGTTGGGAGATTGATAGTAAAGCAGTTGGAAAGTCAAACCAGAGCACCAGGAGAGGGACTCTTCGTTGAGTTTTAGAAACCTTTCGTATTCACAGTGTGTCCATTCTCTAGGTTTCCCGTACATGTTAAAGCTGTAGTAATATTCCCTTCAACCTGGAGAGTTGGGAATCATGGAATGGGTGCCATGCATTATTGCTATAAAGGGTCTGCCTTTGCTCACCCAATATCTCCAATCCTCTCAGTCCCAAGTGTCCAGCCTCATGCCGCATCCAGCTGTCATCGTAGATAGGGTCATTCCAGGTTGCATCAGAGACCCTGAAGGAATTGTAAAGAATTTCCCTGTTTCTTTGTTCTGTTTTTGAAATTCCTTTTTAGAGTGGGTTTGAGCTGATTCTCGCTGCCATGTTTATGCCAGTCTAGACACACTTGATTCCCTTACGGAGACATATCAATACATAGGTTTTAAGATTCTTACTAGTCAGATCTATTCCTCTGCGGGAAATATGGGGTTTTGAGTCCCTTTCACTGAGGAAGGTGTAGGTCTTGTCTATTCCATAGTTGGTTTTTGGAACAGTACCTGTGCTTATATCAAACTCTGGTTTGATGCATCACCCCACCTCTCCTTCCCCCTTAAGCAGGCATAAGAGTGTTTTCTAAATGTGAGACTCTGTTCTCTTTCCTAACTCAGTTCATGTGTTGCCATGTTTACAGGATCTTCCTAAGTGATATCTTATGATAAGTTTCTTTTTCTGTGTGACTTCTTTCACTTAGAATCATCGTACCTGAATCCACTCATTTTGCTGCTACTGGTCTTATGACATTGATTTCATGGCTGAGGGATATTCCATCGTACGTAAGTTCCACAATGTTTTGAACCATTTTTATATTTCCTGGGATATTTCAGGTGTACCCAGGTTGAGGTTCTTGTAAGCAGTGCAGCCCTCAATTTGGGGGTGGCTCTGTCTTATGGATTTTCAGTTTTCCCAAGGTATATTCCCTAGACTGGAAGTGCCCTTGGCTCTGTAGCTCTGTTGTTTACTTGTTTTAGGGAACACAATGCACTCCTCCAGTGAGGCAGTTGGCAACTTACATCCCGCCCATCAGCATAACAAGGCTCCCTGTTCTCCAGGGCCTGTCTTGCCTTTCTGGTTTTTACACATTTTGTGGATGTCCCTTTTGACCGGTGGGAAGTGATACTTCTTTGTAGTGCAGATTTGCATTGCCCGCTTGCTTGCTTGGCCAAAAAGGGCGTATGCGTTTTCTCCTGAATATATTCAGGAGAAAACGCATACGCCCTTTTTGGCCAAGTGCATCATTGTCGAAGTTGTGCCCCTCTTCCTGTGCTTTACAGGCGATTCTAACGTACCTCTTGAAATCTGTTTCCTGCTATTCTGCCTCGCATTCAAGTCCGCCTCGTTGCCTTCCCTCAACAGATTTTTGGACGATAGTTGGCCTTGATTACTCTGCCAGTTTGTGAATTGCTGTGCCCCTGAGCTCCATTTTTCAACTCGTTTTTTGTGAGCTGAACGCAAGTCCAAACATTTGGTTCAGGACCTATACTGGTTCCCGGTGGGTGGCTGAGACTTTGGTTAATTCTTCTTCCTGCCGGGAAATTAGAGTGACATGTGCCCATCCAAAT